>NC_090437.1:306226426-306851426 GCF_031143425.1 Pleurodeles waltl | reverse complement strand
GGGTTGTGTGGGAGGTCACAGAGGTAGAGTGAGGTTTGGTGAGTTAGATGTGGAGGGAAGAGCTTAGGCAGAGATATTTAGGAGATGAAAGTGGTAGAAGGGATTTGGGATGAGTCAGAGTGAGAATGGAGGATAGTTTGATAGAGACATGACATAAGAGTGATGAGTAGATAAGTGTGATAAGATGAGAGCAGGAATTCATAGATATCTAGTATAACAACCCAAAAAAAACCAGGAGCCATGCAATGATCCACGAACATGCCAAGCACAGAAACAACATATACACATACACATACATATATATATATATACATATATATATATATATATATATATATATATATATATATACACACACACACACACATATGCACATACAATACATAATTAGAATCATGGGTAAAAAAATACTTAGTCAGACAGGTTTAAAGAGTGTGTGTGTATTTTATTGTTATGACATAGTAGCAATACATATTTTCCAAAGAAACTATAAATAAATAGAAATATACATATAATCTGAAAAAAATATTTATCCACATAGGCATATGCAGTTCATAGTTGTTTGAAAAAAGTGGTTATGAAGGAAAGAGCCAACTCTTGAGTAGTTTTCTGAAGACAAGAAAGTTATCTGTGGCTCTTATAGTTGGGGGTAATGAATTCCATAGTTTGGCTGCTTGGACGGAGAAGGATGTACCACCTATAGGGGGTGATTCTAACCCTGGCGGTCGGTGATAAAGCGGCGGCCAACCCGCCAACAGGCCGGCGGTCGAAAAAATGGAATTCTGACCCTGGCGGGAACCGCCAACACAGCCCGCCACATTAACACTCCGACCGCCGCGGCGGTGCAGACAAACAGTGTGGCGGTCACCGCCAACAGGCAGGCGGCAGAAAATGTACCGCCCACAGTATCACAACTCACCAATCTGCCACCTTTTCTGGGGCGGGAGCCCCGCCGATAAAAACACGGCGGAAACAGACTACGAACGGGAAAACACGCACCAAAACACACTCCACGAGGAAGGAGGACAGCATGGAACCCGAATTAAACATCCTACCTGCTCTCGTCTGCCTTCTCATCTACCACGAGTACGAACTCCGGCGCAGACCACAACGGTGAGTACTGCACCTACGACACACGGGAGGGGGGAGGAGGGAAGCTTACGGCACACACATATGCGACCCCCACCCCCCCAAACTATGTACACACTAATGCAGAGCAACAATGCACAGTGACACCACCCAAACCCCCCTTAAGAATGCAAAGACAGAAATAAATTGGGACGAAAAATTTATATAAAAAATAGACTCTGATATGGAGCGGTCAACTATGCAAAATATCCATAACAAAATGATAATATATACACTGCCATGGAGAACCGAGGCAATTAGTCCTGTACATGAAAGTTAAATGGAACAGTCCGTGGGCTACAGTGTAGCGACACAAGGGCAAAGCCCACACAGGAGACCTGAGTCCTTTGGAGAGAACACTGCAGGGGCATCTGATGAAAAAATTACAGGCACCTCAGGGGGAAGGGAAGGGGGAGGCACCACAGCCACATGAGTCCACGACGCCAGATCCACGAAGGGGCCACCATGCCCATTGATGTATCCTGGGGAGTGCAAAGCCACAGTCTCTCAAGTCTCTACAGTGGGTGGGTTGCCCACTTCACCATCCTGGGGAGTGCAAAGCCACAGTCTCTCAAGTCTCTACAGTGGGTGGGTTGCCCACTTCACCATCCTGGGGAGTGCAAAGCCACAGTCTCTCAAGTCTCTACAGTGGGTGGGTTGCCCACTTCACCATCCTGGGGAGTGCAAAGCCACAGTCTCTCAAGTCTCTACAGTGGGTGGGTTGCCCACTTCACCATCCTGGGGAGTGCAAAGCCACAGTCCATCTGGTGGATGACAGTGTCCACTGCTCAAGGAGGAGGCATGGTGGGCACAGTGAACCATAAACAGTGCTTGAGAGGAAGGGCCCAGCGGAGCGGTGCTTGAGACGGCGGGGCCCAGCGGAGCGGTGCTTGAGATGAAGGGCCCAGCGGAGCGGTGCTTGACAGGAAGGGCCCAGCGGAGCGGTGCTTGAGACGGCAGGGCCCAGCGGAGCGGTGCTTGAGATGAAGGGCCCAGCGGAGCGGTGCTTGAGATGAAGGGCCCAGCGGAGCGGTGCTTGACAGGAAGGGCCCAGCGGAGCGGTGCTTGAGAGGAAGGGCCCAGCGGAGCGGTGCTTGAGACGGCGGGGCCCAGCGGAGCGGTGCTTGAGAGGAAGGGCCCAGCGGAGCGGTGCTTGAGACGGCGGGGCCCAGCGGAGCGGTGCTTGAGAGGAAGGGCCCAGCGGAGCGGTGCTTGAGATGAAGGGCCCAGCGGAGCGGTGCTTGAGATGAAGGGCCCAGCGGAGCGGTGCTTGACAGGAAGGGCCCAGCGGAGCGGTGCTTGAGAGGAAGGGCCCAGCGGAGCGGTGCTTGAGACGGCGGGGCCCAGCGGAGCGGTGCTTGAGAGGAAGGGCCCAGCGGAGCGGTGCTTGAGACGGCGGGGCCCAGCGGAGCGGTGCTTGAGATGAAGGGCCCAGCGGAGCGGTGCTTGAGATGAAGGGCCCAGCGGAGCGGTGCTTGACAGGAAGGGCCCAGCAGAGCGGTGCTTGAGACGGCGGGGCCCAGCGGAGCGGTGCTTGACAGGAAGGGCCCAGCGGAGCGGTGCTTGAGATGAAGGGCCCAGCGGAGCGGTGCTTGACAGGAAGGGCCCAGCGGAGCGGTGCTTGAGACGGCGGGGCCCAGCGGAGCGGTGCTTGAGATGAAGGGCCCAGCGGAGCAGTGCTTGAGATGAAGGGCCCAGCGGAGCGGTGCTTGACAGGAAGGGCCCAGCGGAGCGGTGCTTGAGAGGAAGGGCCCAGCGGAGCGGTGCTTGAGACGGCGGGGCCCAGCGGAGCGGTGCTTGAGAGGAAGGGCCCAGCGGAGCGGTGCTTGAGACGGCGGGGCCCAGCGGAGCGGTGCTTGAGAGGAAGGGCCCAGCGGAGCGGTGCTTGAGACGGCGGGGCCCAGCGGAGAGGTGCTTGAGATGAAGGGCCCAGCGGAGCGGTGCTTGAGACGGCGGGGCCCAGCGGAGCGGTGCTTGGACGGCGGGGCCCAGCGGAGCGGTGCTTGAGATGAAGGGCCCAGCGGAGCGGTGCTTGAGACGGCGGGGCCCTGTTCAGCGGTGCTCTTCTGCACGGCGGGCCCTGTTCAGCGGTGCTCTTCTGCACGGCGGGCCCTGCTCAGCGGTGCTCTTCTGCACGGCGGGCCCTGTTCAGCGGTGCTCTTCTGCACGGCGGGCCCTGTTCAGCGGTGCTCTTCTCCACGGCGGGCCCTGTTCAGCGGTGCTCTTCTGCACGGCGGGCCCTGTTCAGCGGTGCTCTTCTCCACGGCGGGCCCTGTTCAGCGGTGCTCTTCTCCACGGCGGGCCCTGTTCAGCGGTGCTCTTCTGCACGGCGGGCCCTGTTCAGCGGTGCTCTTCTCCACGGCGGGCCCTGTTCAGCGGTGCTCTTCTCCACGGCGGGCCCTGTTCAGCGGTGCACATCCAGTAGGTCAAGGGAGCCAGACCTGGCCTGGACTCCCTGCTCAGTCGCCCTCCGACCGTGATGCTTCTGGACCCTTCGGGGACGGAGTCCTGGGCCCTTTGGTGTCCTCCTTTCCAGCTGGGATGTGGCATGTGGGGCCCACCTGCTCCGCGCTCCTGCTGCCTGACTTCTCCGCCCTGCTGCCCTTACGCTCCTTAGATGGGGCTCTCGGGCCCTTGCCTCCCCTAGATGATGTGGCTGGTGAAGTGGGCGAACTTTGCTCCTTGGGGGCAGCCGTGTCAGTCCTCGCACGGCGGCCCTTGTGTTTCCTGGTCCTCTTGCCGGGGGGGGGCTGGATGTGTCCTTGCTGCTGATTGAGGTGTCACTGCTGACAAAGGGTGGGCTCCAGAACCCATGCACAACAGTGACACCCGAAGCTGGGCTGGTGGTGGCTGTGGTGCTCTTGGGACTCTTTGCAGATGGAGGGGGTAGGTCATCGGAGGGAAAGAGGTCAAGATTAGCCAGGAAAAGTTTTTAAGGGCCAAGGTAAAGGGTAGGAGAAGTGGTGATGGGAGTGGAGGAAGAGGATGTGGTTGTAGGAGAGTCAGGTGTGCTGTCATTGGGTGAAGGTGCTGGTGCTGTAGGCTGTCGTGAGGTGGATGGCTGTCGGGTGGGTGGCTGCCTGCGTTTGTGTGTCTTGGAAGAGGGGGTGACAGACACAGTGGGAGAGGACACAGGGGACGTGTAAATGGCAGTGGGGGTGGTGACTGCACGCGTGCGGACTGTACAGGAGGGTGTGGTGGTGATGGAAGCACTGGCTGATGTTGGTGTGCATGCAGGTGTGAGTGTAGACGTCACAGGGAGGGAGGAGGGAGACGAGGAGGAGGGGGACACAGGGGTGGCAGTGACTGTTGGAATGTCTGCATCTGGGTGTTGCTTGGGTGAGTGTTTGTGGGATCTGTGGTGCTTGTGTCTGGATGAGCTGCCCTTGGGTGTTGACGTGTGTGCAGGCTGGTCAGATGGTGTGGATGGGATAGGCTGAGGAACAGGAGACAGAGACAGGCTGGAGGCAGTCAGAAGAGGGAGGCTGGAAACAGGGACAATGGCTGCCGTCAGTGCTGAGGCCAGAGCAGTGAACGATCGTTGATGGGTAGCCTGACCCGAATGAATGCCCTCCAGGTAGGCATTGCTCCGATGCACCTCCCTTTCTACCCCCTGGATGGCATTCAAAAGGGTAGTCTGCCCAACAATGAGCGTCCTCACAAGGTCAATGAGCTCCGCACTGAGGGCAGCAGGGGTGACAGGGGCAGGGGCTGAGGTGCCTGGGGCGAAGGAGACGCCCGTCTTCCTGGGCGAGCGGGCACGGAGCATAGGCTGAGGGGCTGCAGGGAGGGCGGGGCTGGTGCGCTGGGTGGCGGCTGTACCTGTAGAGGCGGGGGTCCCGGATGTTTCCGCCACCGCTAGGGAGCACCCATCCGAGGACGTGTCTGTGTCGCTGCTCTCACCACCGGTCCCCGTTGTGGTGCTCCCCTCGCCCTCCGGATCACTGGTGTCCTCGGTGTCTGTTCCTGGGCCCACCGGGGCCTTGTGACTTGCAGCCCCCCCGTGCTCCGATGCCAAATCTCCTCCGCCTGATGATGCTAATGCACACATGCACAAGAAGATGAAGAAGAAGGGTGGGGGAAGAAAAAAGAAGACCAGGTTGAGTGCATGCAATGTCAACACCGTTGGCGGAGAGGACAGACACAGGAGCCTCATGCACTAAGCCGCGCATTCGGGGTACACTACTCAGTACTTCTGACTAAGATAACAGGTCAAGAGACGACAAACACGCAGATGTGTGAGGCTGGACCATCAATAGCTGTACTTGTCACCCTACAGAGGTGGGGGCCGGGAGCACAGGGCCATGCCTAAGGGAGAGGACTACACTACAGAAAGCGCCCTGGCCTAATGTCACCCACAACCCTCCTCCCCCCCCCAGACGCCTCCACTGCGCAGAAAGATAGCAGAATGTGCTGATACTCACCCCCTTGTGTCTGCTGTGATGCTCTCAAGCGCCCATCCAAATCAGGGTAGGCCACCACCAGGATCCGGGACATCAGGGGGGTCAGGGTACGACTGGCACCCCTCCTAGGTTGGGAGGCCATCCCCAGCAGTGACTCGGCGGTCTTCCTGGTTCCGCGGCGGATGTCCTCCCACCTCTTGCGGCAGTGGGTGCCCCGTCTGACGTGGACCCCCAGGGCCCGGACTTCCTTGGCGATGGCACGCCAAATCTCGACTTTCTGATGGGCGCTGACCTATGTGACATGTACAGGGTGGGAAGGAAACATTCATCAACTTACTGCATGTTAGATGTGATTGGCCCCCCCTCCCCAACCTTGCCATATGGCACATGCTCTCATCTGGCGTGCGTTGCACTCCTCATTCGCCCCCCACCCCACCAACTTACATCCACCCCACTCCACACAGGCATCGCCCATTCCATGTGCACCCGGTGTACTTACCTGTTGGTCTGGAGGACCGTAGAGTAACGCATACTGGGGGAGGACCCCATCCACGAGCTTCTCCAACTCTTCAGACGTGAAGGCAGGGGCCCTTTCCCCAGTCGCAGCAGCCATTGTCACTTCCAGACCGAGGTCACAGCAGCACTTGCAGTATAGGTCCTCTCCTGTGGATGATCAGGTCTCGAGTGATTAGGCAGATAGAAAATGGCGGTCACGCCCGCGGCGGTGCGTACCGCGGCGGTGCGTACCGCTACCGCCAGCGCACCTCGTCATTGGCTCCTGAAACCCATAGGCTTCAATGTTAACCAATGCGGCTCCGTGTAGCGGTCTTCGACCGCCTACCGCCACGGTGTGCTCCGCCAGCGCATTGACCTCACATCCCATTGTCCCACTTCACAGGTCAGGCAGCCGCCATTTCAAGGGCCCACATGGCCTAATTTCTACTGCGACACACAGGCCTAGGCCTTGCATTGCCACACATACACACCTTTCAAAACATAGATGACCGTGTGCTATGCAAGCTGTGGTGAACGTACCAGTGATTGGCTTGACTCTGTGCTCCATGTTGTCATTCCTAGGCACCGTCCGCTGGGACTTGCGAGGAGAAGGATGAATCCTCGCGTGTACCGACCGCTGGTGGACCTGTCGACAATGGAAGAACGCCACATCATACTACGATACCGACTGGACCGTGCCACTATCCATGAACTGTGTGCCCAGCTGGAGCCAGCCCTGATGTCCCCCATCCACCAACCCACAGGAATTCCCCCTCTGGTGCAGGTTCTGTCAGTCCTCCATTTTCTTGCAAGTGGCTCATTCCAGACAACAGTGGCCATGTCATCTGCAATGTCTCAGCCTATGTTTTCCAAAGTTTTGTCTAGAGTGTTGTCTGCCCTGACGAAACACATGCGGAGTTACATTATATTCCCTGAGGAGGTTGATTTGGCCACTGTGAAGGGTGATTTTTATGCCCTTGGACATATTCCCAACATCATTGGTGCCATTGATGGGACCCATGTAGCCTTAGTCCCCCCAAAAGACGATGAGCAGGTGTACAGAAACAGGAAAAGTTACCATTCTATGAACGTCCAGGTGGTCTGTTTGGCTGACCAGTACATCTCCCATGTGAATGCCATGTTCCCTGGGTCAGTGCATGACGCGTATGTGATGCGTAATAGCAGCATCCCTTATGTGATGGAACAGCTACAGAGACAACGTGTGTGGCTAATAGGTTACTCTGGTTACCCCAACCTGCCTTGGCTATTGACCCCAGTGAGGAATCCCCGGACCAGGGCTGAGGAACGGTACAATGAGGCCCATGGGCGAACTAGGAGGATCATAGAAAGGACCTTTGGCCTCCTGAAGGCCAGATTTAGGTGCCTGCATATGACCCTGATGTACTCACCAAAGAAGGTGTGCCAGATCATCGTGGCCTGCTGTATGCTTCACAATCTGGCATTGCGACGTCAGGTGCCTTTCCTGCAGGAGGATGGTCCAGATGGTGGTGTTGAAGCAGCTGTGGAGCCTGCGGAGAGTGAAGAGGAGGAAGACTCAGAGGACGACACAGACAACAGGGACAGAGTTATCCAACAGTATTTTCAGTAGCACACAGGTAAGAATCACCCACGCCATTTTACTTTTCCTGAAAGCCTCCTGCTTCTCAACTTTGTCTATGACCCCCCAGTTCTTTTAAACTGATGTTTGATTTTCCCTTCCCTTTTCAGTGCTGTATGACCCACTGCGTGACTTCTGCTTGGTTAGCCCATGGACTAATGCTTATTGATCTCGGTATGTGTTCAGCACAAAGTTAACAGAACAGAATTGATCGGTAATGTGTTATACATTTGTAAATAATACAGCCTGACTCCTGTTTGATTTCAGTGCATTGAGTGATTTATTTTTTGTGCTAGATAATGGTACATGATATAAACACGGTGATGGGTGGGGGTGGAGTAATGGCCATGGCAGAGTCCAGTTCTCAGTCTCACAGGTGCATTGTCCATATGCCTGTGGAAGGATGGAGCAGGGGCAGTTCAAGGTTGGACAGGGTGGCAATGTGGGACAGTGGGATGACTTCAGGGGGTGTCTCATGCTGGCGGGGGTCTTGACATCCTACTCTGTCGATTTTCTTGATCTCAGGCTCCTCTTGCGGGGTGGTTGTTCTTCAGCAGGAGGTGGGGTTCTGGTGGCCTGTCGTTGTGGTGGGGCCTCCTGTCCACTAGCGCTGGCGGAGGTGGTAGGCTGTTCCTGGCTAGTGACAGGGGCCCTGTGTGGTGCCACATGGTCCCGCAACGTGTCTTCTATCCGGTTGGGGGCCTGGACTATGCTCCCCATAGCGGTAGAGATGTTGGTGAGTTGATTGGTGAACCCCATATAGCGTTCCTCCTGCTGTGCCTGGATCTCCTGGAACCTGGCCAGTACCGTCGCCATCGTCTCTTGGGAGTGGTGGTAGGCTGCCATGATGGTGGTGAGGGCCTCTTGGAGAGTGGGTTCCCTGGGCCTCTCCTCCCCCCCTGTCGCACAGCAGCCCTCCGAGTTGCCCTGTTTCCCCCGGCCTCATGTACCCTGGACGGTGTGCCCACTACCACTGCCCCCAGGTCCCTGTTGTTGTTGGGGTGGTGGGTTAGCCTGGGTGCCCTGTAGTGGCAGACACACCGCTGATTGACCTGTCCTAGAGACAGAGGCATGGGCCCGCTGGGTGGGAGCTGTGCTGTTGTTCCCAGAGGGGGTTGGGTCTGCTGTGGCCTGTGTGTGGGGAACCGACTGTCCAGAGGTCCCCGATGGTCCGGGCTGGTCATCAGGTTCCAGGTCGACAGAGCTGCTGTCATCACTGGGGGCCTCTTCCAGGGGGGGATGGACATTTCTGGACCCTCCTGGCCGGTGTGTTGGCGTTCGGGTCCTGCATGGGGTAAGAGAGTATGGTTATTGTTTCTGTGTGTGCTATTGCGTGCCATTGATTGGTGCCCTTGTCCCCCAGTGCTGCCATTCCCTTGGGGGAGGTGTTGTGGGGGTGTTTTGGGGGGGGGTATGTGCAGTGGTCATGCTTGGGTGATGGGTGTCCATAGTTTGTGGTGGCATGCAGGGGTTGGTGTTGGGTGGGTTGTGCTGGTGAGACATTCTCAGGGAGGATGTGTGATGGGGGGTTGGGGGTGAGGGTGGTGGTGGTGGGGGTAAGCATGCTGGGGGGGGTGAAGTAGTTGAGATTGTACTTACCAGAGTCCATTCCTCCGTGTACTCCAGCGAGGCCATCAGGATGCAGGATGTTTAGTACCTCTTGCTCCCATGCTGTGAATTCGGGTGGAGTGGGTGGGGGTCCCCCGCCAGTCTTCTGCACTGCGATGTTGTGTCGCGAGACCATCGAGCGCACCTTTCCCCTTAAGTCGTTCCAGCGTTTGCGGATGTCGTCTCGATTTCAGGGATGCTGTCCCACCGCGTTGACCCTGTCCACGATCCGCTGCCATAGCTCCGCCTTCCTGGCTATAGTGGTGTGCTGCACCTGTGAGCCGAAGAGCTGGGGTTCAACTCTTATGATTTCCTCCACCATGACCTGGAGTTCTTGGTCCGGAAAGCGTGGGTGCCTTTGGGGTGCCATGGGGTGGTGTGGATGAGGTATGGGGTGGTGTATATGGTGATGAGTGTGTTGGTGTGTGGTGCTTTGTGCTTCTATGTGGTGTGTGTGATGGTGTAGTGTGCCTCTGTGTGATGTAGCTCTCTATTCTGTGATGTGTCTCTCTCTCCTTCGTCTCTGATCTTCGGTCGTAGGGGTTTGTGGGTGATGTGGGTGTGTGTTTTATAGTTGTATGGATGTGTGGGAGTGGTGTGTGTATGTGTATCAGGTGTGTGTATTTCAAATTGCCCAATGTGGCAGTGTTTTGGAGCTGTGTGTGTATTTTGACCGCGGCGGTGTGTACCGCCAATGGAATACCGCGGTTGAAAGACCGCCGCGTGGATTGGTGGGTCAGAATGGCATGGGCGTGTTTGTGTTGGCGTGGCGGTGGAGGTTTGGTCATCTCCAGTTTTCCGCGGCCCGCTGAAGAGGCGGCCTTCCTTGGATGTCGGGTTTTTGGCGGATTCACAGTTGGTGGTCAGAATGACCGTGGCGGTTTACCGCGGCCGCGGCGGTAGTATGGCGGAGTTCTGACCGGCAGTATAGGCCTTTTACCGCCAAGGTCAGAATGACCCCCATAGTCTTTTTCTTGTATGGTGGTGTTCTAAGGCGGGGTGCCAGTCTTGAGCGGAGGGTTCTTTGTTGGATGTATTTGGTCATTTTCTTTCTGATAAAAAAGCGGTCCTGTTCCATGTATAGCTTTGTGGGTGATACAAAGCAGCTTGAAAGTGCATCTTCTGGCAACGGGTAACCAGTGTAGTGCTCTCAAGGCAGGGGAGATGTGGGCTTGCGGCTTTATATGCAGTAGTAGCCTGGCTGTGGAATTCTGGATACGTTGTAGTTTTTTCATAACAGATAGAGATGATCAATGGTAGAGGCTATTGGCATAATCCAGTTTGGATAGTACAAGTTAGATGGTAGCTTGCACCTTGTGTGGAAATCCGAGGTGGGGGAAGATGCGTCGTAAAGTCTTTAAGGTGATGAAGCTTGTGCATGCTAATTTGCCTACTTGGGCATTCATAGTTAACTTGGAATCCATGGTGATTCCTATGTTTTTAACTTCCTGGGATAATTGAGGACGTGGTCCGAGATCGTCAGGCCAGACGCACAGAGGGTCATAACTTTTCCAGTCACCACATATGAGTATTTCTGTTTTGGAGGTAATTTAGTTTGAGATGGCTCCAGGTCATCCACTGATCAACGGCTCTGGGGCAACTGAAGATTTGTGAGTTTTCAATGTTTTTGGGGTCTTCTAATTTAAGTAGTATTTGTGTGTCATCTGCATAGTTGTAGCATGTGAGATGGAAATCATTGATCAGTTCTGGTAAAGATATCATGTAGATGTTGAAAAGCAAAGGTGAGATGATTGACCCTTGGGGGACCCCTGCTTTTGTGAGGTAGGGTTCGGACGAGAAGGGGGGCGAGTGGATGATATTTGCTCCTTTTTAAAGATAGGAAGTAATGCAGTCGAGAGCAATCCCTTGTATGCCGGCTTCATGGATTCTTTGAGTTAGGGCGTCATGGTCAACCGTATCAAAGGCAGCCTGTATTCCTTCTGTTTCTTGTATATGAGACAATTATGTATTAAACTGTGTTGACATGCAGTTAGAAACAAACACATAAGGACCAGTGAGGGTTTAAAAGATTCGCAAGAACAGCAAGATAGCTAGACTTCGGAAGGGGATGTCAAGTGAGACCTTTCACTAGATTTAAGAGTGCTTTTCACTGAGCCGAGTTTAAAAACAACCCTGAATAAAGCAGACTTCATCCAGGGTGTGAAAACATACCAAGGTCTGGCAGAGGCATTGTGCTATAGTTGCATGTATACAGTGCTTCAGGTCCTGTCGAGATTTTGGACTGGTAGCAGGCTATTTTGTGGGATCGTTATGTTTTTTTTTGGTCTTTTTTTTTTTTTCTTTGTTAGTGTTTTATAAAGGGAGAACCTTCTACTCTGTGTCTCCAGTAGCGGAAGATAGAACCCGCTCGCCACAGTCTTATACGGATTACGCTCCAGTACATCATCAATTCACCTCCAGGAAGGATTCTAGATTTTTTTCTGCTATGGAATCTCTGAGAGCAGAGCCTTCCTTTATCTTTGCCAAGCCCAAGAGTTAGGGTGGCTTGTCCTTTCCAGAAGCTGAGCTTCAACTGGGGCACCTGCTACGTTTATATTTGTAAGTGCTTCCTGTTGAGGTTTAGTTTCTGTAAAATGAGCATCATGGCCTACCCAACTGGAGTATTTTCTACGAGTAAGTCAGTGAGGGCCATATTTATACTTTTTGACGCACAACTGCGCCAACGCAGTTGTGCGTCAAAAAAGTTAACGCCGGCTAACGCCATTCCAAAGTGCCATGCGGGCGCTTTATTTATGGAATGACGTTAGCCGGCGCAGCTGACTGGTGTGCGTCAAAAAAAATGACCCACACAAGGCAGCGCCGGCGTAGGGGCAAATGGAGCTTGGGCGTCAAAAAATGGGGCAAGTCAGGGCTGAGGCAAAATATTGGCCTCAACCCGATTTGCACCATTTTTTTTGACTCCCAACCCCCATTGAAATGACTCCTATCTTAGCACAGACAGGAGTCATGCCCCCTTGCCCAATGGCCATGCCCAGGGGACTTATGTCCCCTGGACATGGTCATTGGGCATAGTGGCATGTAGGGGGGCACAAATCAGGCCCCCCTATGCCACCCAAATCTTTTGTTTAAATTACTTACCTGAACTTAACTTAAGTTCCCTGGGATGGGTCCCTCCATCCTTGGGCGTCCTCCTGGGGTGGGCTAGGGTGGCAGGGGGTGTCCCTGGGGGCATGGGAGGGCACCTCTGGGCTCCTTCCGAGCCCACAGGTCCCTTAATGCCTGCCCTGACCAGGCGTTAAAAAATGACGCTAAAGCGGCTGGACGTCATTTTTTTGACCCGCCCACTCCCGTGCGTCATTTTTGCACGGGAGTTTAAATAAGGCGCACATGCCTTGGAGTCATTTTTTAGATGGGAACGCCTACCTTGCATATCATTAACGCAAGGTAGGTGTCCACACTAAAAAATGACGCAAACTCCAAGATCTTTGGCGCTAGACGGGTCTAACGCCAAAGTATAAATATGGAGTTAGCTTTGCGTCAGATTTGCGTAAAAAAAAACTACGCAATTCCGGCGCAAACAGAGTATAAATATGCCCCTAAGCATTTACCTAGCATGTTTTATATGCCCTGTTTATATTGTACACTAAGGCTACGTGGTGGGTCATTGGGGAAACGTCTCCAACAACCTTGTGTACCTTTGGCAATGTGATTGTTACTAGTGCGTCTTTGTGGAGATGTCCTCATGCTTCTGCGCATCAACAACGCACCACCTGAATCGGAGGTAAATGCAGTGGGGTCCTTTTGGAAAGCTGTCCATCCTCCTGGTAAAAGGCGGGAATTCCTTTGCCTACTACGAGGGTGGACGGGGCGTGGCTCACCGGGCGGAGCTTACAGGTGACTTATAAAGAGAGAACCTTCTACTCTGTTTCTCCAGGAGAGGAAGATAGAACCCGCTGTTCAAGTCAGATACAGATTATGCTCCAGTACATCATCAATTCACCTCCAAGAAGGATTCTAGATCTTTTTCTGCTATGGAATCTCTGAGCGCACAGCCTTGCTTTATCTTTGCCAAGCCCAGGAGTTAGGGTGGCTTGTCCTTTCCAGAAGCTGAGCTTCAACTGGGGCACCTGCTATGTTTATATTTGTAAGTGCTTCCTGTTGAGGTTTAGTTTCTGTAAAATGAGCATCATGGCATACCCAACCGGAGTATTTTCTACCAGTAAGTCAGTAAAGCGTTACCTAGCATGTTTTATATGCACCGTTTATATTGTACACTAAAGCTACGTGAATGGACCACAGTGAAAACGTCTCCAGCAACCCTGTGTGTCCTTGGCAATGTGATTGTTACTAGTGCGTCTTTGTAGAGATGCCCTTGTGCTTCTGCGCATCAACAACGCACCACCTGAATCGGCGGTAAAACGCAGTGGGGTCGTTTCGGAAAGCTGTCCATCATCCTGGTAAAAGCGGGAATTCCTTTGCCTACTTCGAGGGTGGACGGGGCGTGGCTCCAGGAGAGGACAATAGCACCCGCGCGTCACAGTCAGATACAGATTACGCTCCATTACATCATCATTTTCCCCCCAGGAAGGATTCTAGATCTTTTTCTGCTATGGAATCTCTGAGCGCACAGCCTTGCTTTATCTTTGCCAATCCCAAGAGTTAGGGTTGCTTGTCCTTTCCAGAAGCTGAGCTTCAACTGGGGCTCCGGCTACGTTTATATTTGTAAGTGCTTCCTTTGAGGTTTAGTTTCTGTAAAATGAGCATCATGGCCTACCCAACCGGAGTATTTTCTACGAGTAAGTCAGTAAGCGTTACCTAGCATGTTTTTTACGCCCTGTTTATATTGTACACTAAGGCTACATGATGGGTCATGGGGGAAACGTCTCCAACAACCTTGTGTGCCTTTGGCAATGTGATTGTTAATAGTGCGTCTTTGTGGAGATGTCCTCATGCTTCTGCGCATCAACAACGCACCACCTGAATCGGCGGTAAACGCAGTGGGGTCGTTTTGGAAAGCTGTCCATCATCCTGGTAAAAGGCGGGAATTCCTTTGCCTACTTCGAGGGTGGACGGGGCGTGGCTCAGCGGGCGGAGCTTACAGGTGATTTATAAAGGGAGAACCTTCTACTCTGTGTCTCCAGGAGAGGAAGATAGAACCCGCCATTCAAGTCAGATACAGATTACGCTCCAGTACATCATCAATTCACCTCCAGGAAGGATTCTAAATCTTTTTCTGCTATGGAATCTCTGAGCGCACAGCCTTGCTTTATCTTTGCCAAGCCCAAGAGTTAGGATGGCTTGTCTTTTCCAGAAGCTGAGCTTCAACTGGGGCACCTGCTACGTTTATATTTGTAAGTGCTTCCTGTTGAGGTTTAGTTTCTGTAAAATGAGCATCGTGGCCTACCAGACCGGAGTATTTTCTACCAGTAAGTCAGTAAGCGTTACCTAGCATGTTTTATATGCACCGTTTATATTGTACACTAAAGCTACGTGATGGACCACGGTGAAAATGTCTCCAGCAACTTTGTGTGCCTTTGGCAATGTTATTGTTATTAGTGCGTCTTTGTGGAGATGTCCTCGTGCTTCTGTGCATCAACAACGCACCACCTGAATCGGAGGTAAACGCAGTGGGGTCGTTTCGGAAAGCTGTCCATCATCCTGGTAAGAGGCGGGAATTCCTTTGCCTAATTCGAGGGTGGACGTGGCGTGGCTCAGCGAGCGGAGCTTACAGGTGACTTATAAAGGGAGAACCTTCTACTCTGTGTCTCCAGGTGAGGAAGATAGAACCCGCGCGTCACAGTCAGATACAGATTACGCTCCAGTACATCATCAATTCACCTCCAGGAAGGATTCTAGAACTTTTCCTGCTATGGAATCTCTGAGCGCACAGCCTTGCTTTATCTTTGCCAAGCCTAAGAGTTAGGGTGGCTTGTCCTTTCCAGAAGCTGAGCTTCAACTGGGGCACCTGCTACGTTTATATTTGTAAGTGCTTCCTGTTGAGGTTCAGTTTCTGTAAAATGAGCATCATGGCCTACCCAACCGGAGTATTTTCTACGAGTAAGTCAGTAAGCGATACCTAGCATGTTTTATACACCCTGTTTATATTGTACACTAAGGCTACGTGATGGACCACGGAGGAAACGTCTCCAGCAACCTTGTGTGCCTTTGGCAATGTGATTGTTACTAGTGCGTCTTTGTGGAGATGTCCTCATGCTTCTGCGCATCAACAACGCACCACCTGAATCGGAGGTAAACACAGCCCCTGCATCCTAATTGAAACTCCACAACAAAGACATGGGCATTACGAGTGATCTGTCCAGCTTCACACAATACAGGTTTAAGAAATCTCTTCATAACGCCTTCCCCTCTGCCCAGCCTCAGGCAAGTTCTAATTGACTTATTCAGGTTATTTCAGCTTCTGTTTTATAAATTGGATCAACCTGGGGGTGGGCGATCAACTGCTAGTCGTTGCTTGCCTATTCATATGCTGTTTGTGCAATTTCACCTGGGACTCGCTGCTGCCTTCAAAATTCTGGAAGATCCATAGTAGGATATGAACACAAGAAAGAGAAAATACCACAACGCCCCATGTATTGTTTTATTGTGTTTTTTAAGGCAAGACAACACATAAAAATTGCTCTGGCTTGAAATGAGGACTACATTTACTCAAGCAACTGGTGGCGCTGCTGAGGTCAAAGCCGCCTCAAATACTCTCCCCCCATCCTTTGTCCAACAAAAGGTCACGTTTGCACCCCTTCCCATGAGTGAAGCGTCCCCATGATTTTTCTGCATAACAAAAGGCAAGCAGAATAAAAAGGCGGGATTGGGTGCTATGTACCATTGAGCATTATTTGGCAGACAAAACAAGAACTATACCTCTCCCTAAAAGGCCACTGGTGCTAAAGCGAACATTTTGTATCATCTCCTGATGCCCAAGCAGGAGCATTAACTTTTTTTCATCATTGCCATGTAAGATTTGTAAGCAGTATCCCTGCAAACTTTTTTTATTTTTTTTATTTTTTATAAGGGTACGTTTTTAGACTGTTTTCCCGCACCTTTACCTGTCTTTACAGGGTTGTCACAGAGGTAGAGTGAGGTTTGGTGAGTTAGATGTGGAGGTGGAGGGAAGAGCTTAGGCAGAGATATTTAGGAGATGACAGTGGTAGAAGGGGTGAGTCAGAGTGAGAATGGAGGATAGTTTGATAGAGACATGATATAAGAGTGATGAGTAGATAAGTGTGATAATGCCATGCAATGATTCACAAACATGCCAAGCACAGAAACAACATATACACATACATACACATTTATATATATATACACACACACACACACGAGTACACACACATATGCACATACAATACATAATTAGAATCATGGGTAAAAAATACTTAGACAGGTTTAAAGAGTGTGTGTGTATTTTATTGTTATGACAGTAGCAATACATATTTTCTAAAGAAACTATAAATAAATAGAAATATACAAATAATCTGAAAAAAATATTTATCCACATAGACATATGCAGTTCATAGTTGTTTGGAAAAGGTGGTTATGAAGGAAAGAGACAACTCTAGAGTAGTTTTCTGAAGACCAGAAAGTTATCTGTGGCTCTTATAGTTGGGGGTAATGAATGCCATAGTTTGGCTGCTTGGACGGAGAAGGATGTACCACCTATAATCTTTTTCTTGTATGGATTGCGCCTTCCACAGAGAAACACAGAGGAGCTTTTAAACAACTGCTCTATATTTCTCCTGAATACGCTGCCGTGATGGCAGCGAAAATATGCGGCTTTCTCGAGGGCAGCGCATTCTTCCTGATAGTTTGCACTTTCAGGCCCGTATTTATACTTTTTTTGCGCCGCATTTGCGTCGTTTTTTTACGCAAAAACGGCGCAAACTTGCAAAATGCCATTGTATTTTGTAGGTTTGCGCCGTTTTGCGTCAAAAAGCGGCGCAAATGCGGCGCTAAAAAAAGTATAAATACGGGCCTCAGTGTTCGCACCTGGTGCACCTGCTTCAATGTGCGACATGGCGCAAACACAGAAAGTGCGCACCATCTGCAATACTGACCCAGGTCCCCTTCTTTTCAAACATTTCATGCACTGAGAATCTCTCATTGGGGTATTGCCTCAATCCTCCTGCCATCTTAATCAATCAGACTGTGAACCAGCGAGAGGCATGCGGCAGGCACAGACCCTGAGGTAAGAGAGCCTCAGTCGGTGCGCTGAGGTGTAAGGGGCAAGCCTCTCAGAAAGACAACAGCCCGAAAACATCAAGGACAGAAGTGAGGTGCGTCGTACGCCATGCTACCCATCAAACCATCAGCGCTGATCTATTACAACGTATGAAGTTTAATAATAAACAGTTTTATGTTTACAAATCTATCACAAGTGAAATAGTGTTCATAGTGTTTTATTTAACAGGCATAAAGATACGCATTATTCATATTGACATTGTACTAATGAATCGTATTTATGAATAGATAATGAGATCAAAGTGGGACAAAAGGTCTTGGGCGCCATTTTCTTTGATTTCTCAGTCTGAAGGATAGAGAGTGCGCCTTTTACTGCCTCAGCTCATAGCCTAGCCGAGTAAAGCTCATTTTTATAGGCTTAAAGAACAAATGAGGACACCAGGCAGCCGAAACATCCGACACTCGTTCCTTCCACAGATGAATCAAGTGCTGCAGCCGGTCCTTTCCTTCACTGGTTTATGACTTCCTGAGTGTGGCATGCTGGCAGGTGATGGTGGCAAGTCATTGTCACCCCGAATCATTACTGTTGCGATGCAACCGTAAATATAAACAAGTGTTTGAAATGCAATGGGTTTCGCATTTGCTCGATTTAGAGCTATAAGCATTGTAAATTCCTAACTGGACTTTTCGTGTCACATATATTGAAAATGAAAAGCAGAAAAGTTGACATAAGCAAGGCAATTCAAAGCAGCCCGGGCGCCATGAGCGTGAGCGCAAAGGAGATACACAAAATTAAAAAGAAATACGCTTGCAGTCAAACATTTCAGCAAACGTGCAATCATCCATGTAACAGGGTCGATGGCCAAGGCGGTAACTAAACTGTCCCACGGAGGGACTAACGTAAAGCATTTACCAAAGATAACAAATGATTTTTTAAATGCAAGCCCATGAACGAGTGATAGTGATGGGTGTGCGGTGTGCGTGGTTAAAAGCCCACAGATAGATTAAAACACGTCTGACCTAAAAAGTAAAATAAAAGATACTGAGGGCCATATTTATACTTTTTGACGCACAACTGCGCCAACGCAGTTGTGCGTCAAAAATATCACCGCCGGCTAACGCCATTCCAATGCGCCATGCGGGCGCCTTATTTATGGAATGACGTTAACCGGCGCTGCGGACTGGTCTGAGTAAAAAAAAATGACTCACACCAGGTAGCGCCGGCGTATGGGAAAATGGGGGTTGTGCGTCAAAAAATGGTGCAAGTCAGGTCTGCCTCAGAACCAGGCATAAAGATACGCATTATTCATATTGACATTGTACTAATGAATCGTATTTATGAATAGGCCTCAAACTGGACTTGCACCATTTTTTTGACGCACAATCCCCATTGACATGACTCCTGTCTTAGCAAAGACAGGAGTCATGCCCCCTTGCCCAATGGCCATGCCCAGGGGACTTATGTCCCCTGGGCATGGCCATTGGACATAGTGGCATGTAGGGGGGCCCAAATTAGGCCCCCCTATGCCACCTTAAAAAATTCAAAAAAATACTTACCTCAACTTACCTGTACTTACCTGGGATGGGTCACCCCCATCCATGGGTGTCCTCCAGGGGTGGGTGAGGGTGGCAGGGGGTGTCCCTGGGGGCAGGGGAGGGCACCTCTGGACTCCTTCCGACCCCACAGACACCTTAACGCCTGCCCTGACCCAGGTGTTAAAAAACTGCACACATCAGGCTGTGCGCCATTTTTAAGGCCCACCCCCTCCTGTGCGTCAAAATGACGCTGGGGGATAAATAAGGCGCACAGGCCTTAAAGTAATTTTTTGGAAGGGAACGCCTACCTTGCATATCATTAACGCAAGCCAGTTTCCCGCTTCCAAAAAATAACGCCCATGATGGAATTTTGACGTCCGCGGGGTCGGGTGCCAAAGTATAAATATGGGGCACGGTTTGCGCCGAATATGCGTCAAAATTTTTGACGCACATTCGGCGCAAACAGAGTGTAAATATGCCCCTGAGATTGCATGAATGCAGGGCCACTGGAATTATGCAATCTTGAGGTTACTGTGTTTTTGCATAGTTACGGAGTTGCTGTATTTGCCACATAATCCATTATCTTCTGCATAATCTTCAAATGCAAAAATAAATACTGTAGCTCAAACTGATCAAATTTTACTCAAAAAAGCAGGAACACGCATTGTAGGGCAGTGGAAAGCTCCTAACAAAATTGATCGGTCACCTTTCTTTCTTTATTGCTTTATATTGGTGCTAAACTGGTACTATAAAAGTAAAACCAATGAGTAGAAAGTCAGAACATGTGTCGAAATGTCAAAATAGTGAAGTAATACTATCACAATGTGCTGTCTTATGGCACGATTTGCCTTTTGTTGCAGTGTAATTTAGTCACCCCTGCCACATAATTTAGTCCTACACTGCTGGATAATCCCAGTGGTTCTGCTTGAATGAAACCTTTATTTGGACTAAAAGGCCCTTTTAAATTGAAGATTATGTATGTTAAGTGAACAAAACAATATGCCTAATGCGTCCTATTCTTAGCTTTCCAGTCTGGTGTACACTATAGAGAAAATCAAATTCATTTTGGACCACCCTCCCACAAACTCGTGGACCCCTTCAATTATCCACATGATTGACAAACCCATGCTTAGTGCATCTTAAGTAGTCCTGAACATCATTCTAAATCAGATCTGGGAATGTCATATAATTTCACTGTTGTGAATTTATGGATAACCACTTATTTCACCAGGTCATTCTATCCTCGTGGCATTAGTGGAATTTTACCGTAAAAATGTTTTGGGAAATTGGATAACTGGTTGAGGGAGGTGAAACCCTACTCAATCAGCAACCACAATTCCTGTCATGGTGAAGTCACAAGCAAATCCCAAATTAACCTGTGCATAACCCTCTGGTGGCTTGGCACAAGCAGTTAGGCTTAACTTAGAGGCAATGTGTAAAGTAGCTAGCTATGCAGGATCTTAAACAGTAACAGAGTGAAAACAAAACACAAGAAAAACCTTACACCAATTAAAAAAATTACAACATATTTCAATAAATTCAATATTTCAATAAATTACTTGAAACCAACACAACAAAAATCCAATCAGTAGAAACTGAGATATGCAATTTTAAAGATTTGTGAGAAAATAGTGCTTAAAAGCACAAAGCGCCAACTCTGGTTATTGGGTCGTGGCGTACAGGGACAAAGTCACAAGTTTAGGCCAACCACGATGGAGTGCCGGTCGGATACAGGGACCAAGTTAGGCCAGCTGAACAAAGTATCCTAATTCCTGGTTTGAATGGGCATTGAAAGATTCAGCATTGAGGGTGTGTCATGCAGCTGCGGTTCCGAGGAGCTCTGCAGTGCGAAGTCCTCTGTCGCCTTCAAGGATGCAGTCAATCATGGACTTGCGATGCGAAGTCCAGCACTGGGGATGCGTCATGCAGGGGTGATTCTGAGGAAGCTGTGGGCTGCGATGCAAAGCCTTGCCTTAGGAACCCATTGTGCAGGTTACAGTTTTGAAGCAGAGGTATGTGTAGATGCAGCATGTTGCAATGGTTCTGCCCACAGGACCACAGCTGGGCTGGCAGGCCCATGTCCAAAGATCCCAGACTGGGGTGACACCACTTGGAGGTCAAGACTCACAGCAAGCAGAGTCCAGAAGCTGGTTTCAAGATGGTTGGAACTTTTCTCTCCCCAAAGTTCTGATCAGAAAGCCAGGAAACTAGCCCTTTGAGTCACTCTGGTGGTCCTGAGATCAGGAGGCAGGCCCAGTCCTTTTCTCTCAGGCATCAGGGGAACAGAGTAGCAGTCCTTTTTTCAAAGCAGCACAGCAGTCCTTCAGAGGCTTCCACAGGTCCAGACGTGTACTGAAGAATTGGATCTGAGGGTCCAATGTTTTTACCTGGTACCAGCTTTGATGTAGAAGAAGGTTGTCGAGGTTTCCACCCAAAGAGGTGTCTGGAATTTCCCACCTTCTTCCCCTGGTCACGGCATGTCCTAAAATACTAGTGTCAAACTAGTGAGTGTGCTCAGGTAGAACCTTTATGATATGCAAGTCTGGTAAGTGACAGGCCCCACTCGTCATGTCAGAGATGGCTCATCCTTCCAAGACCTATTCTCCCTTTGTCTCGCTGTCTTGGAGAAATACACAAGGACCAATGGCCAGCTACATCTAGTTATGTGACACAGGAACAGGCGCCAAATGGTTGGGACAAAAAAGGCCAACTTTCTAAATGTGTCACTTTCAAAACTGTGACTTAAAATCTGATGTTATCATTAAAGATTAAAGATAGTTTTAAATTACAATTCTCTATACACCAAAATTTGACATTCTTACTTGTTCCCAGTTGAAAGTTATCACTTAATAAATGTAAAAAGGTAACCCAATGTTATCCCATCGGAGCGGTAGGCCTTACAGTAGTGAAAAATAAATGTAAGTGTTTTTCACTACTAGGACAAGTAAATGTCAAAATTTTATGGCAAGACCGGAGGCTCATATTATGCATTTTCTTTTTTTCTTGCTGCTCGCAGTCAAGATAAGTATTCCACAATTCGGCTTGTTTCATTATGTAATATTTGCGAATGTTATTGTGTTTTATTGTCTTGGTTAATGTGTATAACGCGCGCAGCGCTTAATTTGCTGTTTCCCTTTTCCTAGTCGGCTCGTAGCCGCATTTCTGTTCGAGCGCATCTTTCCTCACGCGCGCACTGTTTTCTGCCGGCATTCTAAACTGCTGTTTCCTTTCAATCGCAACTTCATTTCTCGTCGGTGCTTGAAGGGAACAGCGGTTTCTGCTTATTAACCCGCTTCCCTCACTGAGAATCTCCGTTTTACCTTCTGCCTCCACTCTGGTTTTTCATCGCTTCAGTATCCTTACCAGGACCTGCCCTTTTCTCCGCCTCCAGGTGGAGACAAATTGGTCTTTCGTCTGGTTGAGGAAATGTTAACCCTTTTGTTGCCTATTTCTTCATTTTCCCTGTTTCCAATTTATATACAAGGGAAATGGAGGGTTCCCCTTTGACAAAGAATGTCTCTGAGGAGGATGAGCAAATAAATGAGCAATTGACAGATTTTATTCAGTGTTCTTTGGAGCAGGCTGTTTCAGCCTCTATTAATAAATCATCAAAATATTTGGAAAACTCTATTTTAAGTTTGGTTTCTCAGACGATTTTGGCCCAATCTGCGGGGGAAAGCAGAAAACGCCCTATTTCAAAAAATATTCCCAAAAAGGCATTGGTCAGTGAGGTTTCCTCACAAAAGACAGAGGACGCAGCTCCTCACAAGGCTCCTTTAAAGGAGGGTTCTTCAAATATAAAACCTAAATCGTCTCTCAAGTGTTCCAGTAAATCCAAACATATTTCAGCGCCTATTCTGATTTCCAGTATCCTGGATACTGATGATGATGGTCTAGACTTTGTCTCTGATGCGGACAAATCTGATGATGCAGATTCTGAGTTTCCTCCTCCTCCAAAGAAACCGAAGCTTATGGCGCAAGAGGCTGGTCATCCTCTGGTAGTATCTGATACAGAAGAGGTTCCTATGTTTAACCCAAATGATATTCACCATCCTAATTCTAAGGAATGGTTTCCCACGGATCACGTGGGGGATTATGTGGCTTCCAGACTACGCACGTCTTTGGACAAGCAAACCAGGGCTAAACTACGTTCTGAATGCCCTCGACCTTCCTTACCTTTCAAAATTACATCTACCCCGGCAATTGACCCTTCTCTTATTACTTTCTTTACCAAGTTCGGTAAAGACCCACGCAAGGGTGTGGACAAAGCCTGGTCCACGTGCCAGGACAAGCTTTTGGATGTTGTGGGTACTCTCACTCGTATATTCGATTTGGCTGAAGCTGCCTGTCTGGACAATTGTCCCATTGATCGAGTGGACTTGTCATTATGGATTCAGAGATCCTTTTGTTTGCTAGGTAATGCCAATGCTGCAGTCACCCATGAACGAAGGAAAGGCCTACTTCTGAAACTTGGCCCTACACTCGTCAATCTGGCAGTATCAGACCCAGGCATCAAAGCAGAAGGCCTCCTTTTTGGAGATTCCTTCATCAAGGAGTTAAGTAAATATGTGTCAACCTTTGCCTCATTGGATAAGGCACAACAGTCTCTCAAAAAGATGTTTAACAGTTGGGGTTTTGCCAGGGCTGGCAGAGGCAGGAACTACTTTGCCGGCCGTTCCTACAGCAACCAGGGTTCCCATGGTGCCTTCAATGCCTCCTATCAGGAATACAGGCCACAATGTTATCCACAAAGGGGACGCGGTTTCCGCAACAAAGGCAACCGAGCTTCCAGACTCGCATCCCAAACCGGTAAGTCCTCTTTCTGGCCTTCCTATTATAGGGGGTTGTCTTCTTTTGTTTCTTCCAAAATGGCAATCGATAACATCGGATCCATGGGTTATAAACACCGTTCAAGGTTACACTATCGAGCTCTACTCGGAGCCTATTCAGCTTTATTTTCCCCTGCCTCCCAAATTCTCTCAAGAGATGACTTGGGCGATTTTGGTGGAAATCCAGGCTCTTCTTCAGAAACACGCCATTGTTCCTTGCCAGTTAGACCCAACAGGTTTCGCCAGTTCTCTTTTTCTGGTTCAAAAGAAGAACAAAAAGATGCGCCCAGTCATCAACTTGAAACATTTAAACCAATTTGTTGTTTATTGCCACTTCAAAATGGAGACTATTCTCCATCTCAGAGATTCTCTTCTTCAGGATGATTGTATGGTTCGTTTGGACCTCCAGGACGCCTACCTGTCAGTTCTGATGCACCCAGATTCCAGGAAATTCCTGCAGTTCGAATGGGCAAACCAATCTTATAATTTTTCCTCCCTTCCTTTCGGTCTCTCTTCAGCTCCCTGGTGCTTCACAAAACTCATGAGACCGGTCGTAGCTTTCCTCAGAGCTCAAGCTGTCAGACTAATCATTTATCTAGACAATATCCTTATTATGAATCAGAACTGTGCTTTACTTCAATCTCACCTTCTCTTGACTTGCACTCTTCTCACTGATTTGGGCTTCCTCATAAACAACTAAAAGTCTTTTCTAGTTCCATTCCAACGAATGGAGTTTCTAGGTTTTCTCATGGATTCTGTCCCAGCTACCCTTCATCTTCCTTCCACAAAAGTAAAATATATAAAATCCGAGATTCTTCAAACTCTACGCAAGTCCCTTATTTCCCTCAGATCTGTAGCAAGGATTGTAGGCCTTCTTTCCTCCTACATTCAGGCCATTTTTTCAGGTCCTCTTCATTACAGAGCCCTTCAAAGGCTCAAAATACGTCATCTTCAAAAAGGTTTGGCTTAAACGGACAACGTTGTCTTAGATCAAGACTCTTGCGCAGAACTCCAATGGTGGATAGACCATTTAGACTCCTGGAACAGCAGGACTATATTTGCATCAGCCCCAGATCTAGTATTAGAATCCGCTGCAGTCCTTTCCGGTTGGGGAGCCCGGTGTGGTACAATCTCGACTGGAGGCACATGGGCCCATATCTATACTTTTTGACGCACAACTGCGCCAACGCAGTTGTGAGTCAAAAATTTTACCGCCAAAGCGCCATGCGGGCGCCTTATTTATTGAATGACGTTAGCCGGCGCTGCGGACTGGTGTGCGTCAAAAAAAATGACTCACACCAGGCTGCGTAGGGGAAAATGGTGGCTGGGCGTCAGAAAATGGGGCAAGTCAGGTCTGAGGCAAAATTCAGGCCTCAACCCGATTTGCGCCATTTATTTTGACGCCCAACCTCCATTGACATGACTCCTGTCTTAGCAAAGACAGGAGTCATGCCCCCTTGCCCAATGGCCATGCCCAGGGGACTTATGTCCCCTGGGCATGGTCATTGGGCATAGTGGCATGTAGGGGGGCCCAAATCAGGCCCCCCTATGCCACAAAAAAAAAAGAAAAAAAATACTTACCCAACTTACCTCAACTTCCCTGGGATGTGTCCCTCCATCCTTGGGTGTCCTCCTGGGGTGGGCAAGGGTGGCAGGGGGTGTCCCTGGGGGCATGGGAGGGCACCTCTGGGCTCCTTCCGAGCCCACAGGTCCCTTAACGCCTGCCCTGACCCAGGCGTTAAAAAACGGCGCCCATCAGGCTGGGCGCCGTTTTTGAAGGCCTGCCCCCTCCTGTGCGTCAAAATGACGTCAGAGTATAAATATGGGGCACAGGCCTTAAAGTCATTTTTTGGAAGGGAACGCCTACCTTGCATATAATTAACGCAAGGCTGGTTCCCCCTTCCAAAAAATGACGCACATAGTGGAACTTTGACGCCCGTGGGGTCCGACGTCAAAGTATAAATATGGGGCAGGGTTTGCGCCGATTGTGCGTCAAAAAATTTGACGCACATTCGGCGCAAACAGAGTATAAATATGCCCCATGGTGTCTTCAGGAGTCACAGTTGCACATCAATTGTTTAGAGATCCTTGCCGGCTCCTTTGCGGTCAAAAGCCTGGCAAGAGACCGGGTTTGTTGTTCAGTTCTTCTCAGAATGGACAACATATCAGCAGTCAGATATATCAACAGTCTGGGAGGAACAAGATCCAAACCTTTAGCGGAATTGGCGAAAGGGTTTTGGGGGTTTTGTCTTCAAAGAAGGATTTCCGTCCAGGCAGAATACATCCCAGGCAATCTCAATACAATAGCGGACTGGCATTCTCGTTACCTTCAAGATTCCAGCGACTGGAAACTTCATCCTGCAATTTGTTAGGCTATTTCTAGCAAATGGGGTCCATTCCAGATAGATCTTTTTGCGTCCCGTCTCAATACTCAGTTACCCCAATTCTTCAGCTGGCATCCAGATCCGTCAGCTCTAGCCTTTGATGCTTTCTCTCAGGATTGGTCACCATCTCTGAACTATGCCTTTCCTCCTTTCATCATAATAAACAGACTTGTAGCGCACATCAATCGTCAGCGAGCAATAGTAGTCCTCATAGCTCCCTTCTGGCAATCCCAAGTGTGGTTTCCTTCTCTTCTAGAGTTGTCAATAGATTTCCCTTTTCTCCTTCTCTCCTTTCCGGACCTTCTCACCAAGCCCCTCGGTCTCCCTCACAACTTGATTCTAGACAACCTTCTCTCCCTTTCAGCATGGAAATTTTCAGGGATTCCCAACCAGTCTCTACTATTTCGGCAGAAGCTTCACACTTCATTGAACATTCCTGGGCAACAGGCACAAAAAAGGCCTATAGCTCAGCATTCTCCTTATGGCATAGCTAGTGCGTGGGAAGAAACATCAATCCCCTTTCAGCTGATGTAACGTTTATAGTTAATTTCCTTGCAGCGGAAGCTAGTAAAGGTAAGTCATATTGTTCTATCAATCTTTACAGATCGGCGATTTCTTCCCACCGTCCTTACATCAAAGCTAAGCCTGTTGGAGAACATACTCTGGTTTGTCGTCTGTTGAAGGGAGTAAAGTTTTCTAATCCTCCTTTACCAAAATACAGTTCGTTGTGGGATGCTAATGCTGTTTTTAATCTATTTTTATCTTGGCCTGATAACGTCATGCTTTCATTGAAAAAACTGTCAGCGAAGTTAGCTATGTTACGATGCCTAGTCTCTTTTAAACGCCTTTCTGATGTTAGAGCTCTTGATATCACTACCCGTCATTTTACCCCTCCAGGGGTTCTATTTAATATTCATAGACGTATAAAAACTAATTTGACATCAGTATTTTATCCCTACTTTCCTGACCACCCTAAACTTTGTGTAGGCCAATGTTTAAAGATATATGCACAACAAACAGCCGATTTGAGATCTTCCTCGGCTTCTCAACTCCTCATTTCCTTCAAAAAACCTTTTAAACCCATCTCCTCCCCAACTCTAGCTCGTTGGGTCAAATGGATTATGTCCTTAATGGGTATTGACACTTCCTCTTTCAGGGCCCATTCTGCTAGAGGTGCCATGGCTTCCAAAGCTTTTTGGGCTGGCTCTCGTTTGGAGGATATTCTCAAATCGGCTGATTGGTCTAATGATAATGTGTTTAAAGTCTTTTATTGTAAACCAGTACAACATATTGCCTTAGACGTTATTAATTAGCTTTAAACTAGCATAATATGAGCCTCCACTCTTGCCATAAAATGTAGATTTTCCTAGTAATTTAAGAAGGAAAGTCTTCATTTTATTAAATACACGGAGGCAAGTATTATCCCGCCTCAACAATTAATTCTATAATTGTTTTCCCTCCCTTTCAGCATCAGCTACTCCTTCACAGGCTGCGCCATGAACATCATCCTTCAGCGGATCATCACTGCTCATATCTGTTTACTTCTCTTCTCCAGCATCACCGTCTCCATCTGGATGGCCTTCTTTCCTCTTCCGAGACCCAGTTATGGAACTTTTGTCAAGACCTATTGGCTTTGGTTATGGCCTTTTGCATCATTTGTTCCATTTTACCTTTGTTTCATATTGTTTGACCCTCGCACAAGAAAAGAGGGCTCTTCACAGTCGAGATAGGTATTTAGGGGTATACTGGCCCGTGATTGGTGGATACTATGGACTACTGTTCATCTCCCATTGGCCTGTTTGTGTTTGGCCTGCTGGGAGTTGTGTTTTTTTCTTTACTGTTGCTGTTTAATAAACAAGAAAAGAAAATGCATAATACTCGCCTCCGTGTCTTTAATAAAATTAAGACTTTCCTTCATGAATTACTAGGAAAATCTACAGTACATATCCAACTTTTTAAATACATTATACATATACTCCTTTGGGCTGTCTAGGGCCTACCGTAGGGGTGACTGACATGTATTAAAAGGGAAGGTTTAGGCCAGGCAATAAGTGTATTTTTCCAGGTCAAAATAGGAGTTTAAAACTGCACACACAGGTTGCAACAGCAGGCCTGAGATATGTTTAAAGGGCTACTTAGTTGGGTGGCACAATAAGTGTTGCAGGCCCACTAATAGTATTTAATTTACAGACTCTGGGTACATGAACCACCATTTACTAGGGACTTACAAGTAAATTCAATGTGCCAATTGGGTGTAAGACAACATTACCATGTTTAATGGCAAGAGCATAAGCCTTCAGCACCGATTGGCAGTGGTAAAGTGCACAGAGTCATAAGGCCAACAAAAAAGAGATCATCAAAAATGGAGTAGTAAGGCAAAAGGTTTGAGAGAACACCACTCCAAGGCTGGCAGGTCTAACAACAATGAACAAGCACACATATACAGTGGCCCCTAGCTCAGAATACTTGCAAAGAGCATGAGCATGTGTTTCCTTTATGGAAGAACCGAGGCATGTCCCACTCTGTGTGAAAGACTCAAATAGCGTTATTTTCTTAGACATCCCAACAATATAATTTGGAAAAACATATGGCATTTTATATTTGCAATATTAAGGTTTTACTGGCTAGAAACAATAAGCATGATGGGAATGGGCATGGCTTTGAAATGCAACTGGCTACAAAGGAACACACAAGTGGTAAAGATATTCACTATTTCATTCTCTGAAGGGCAGATGTCAAAATATTTTTGTGGCTAGTTAAGTAACTGGAAAGATAGACAACACGTGTAACATCAGATACAATTGTAGTTCACATTGAAATCCAGAACACAGAAAATAGGTCAGCGTACATGTTCTGTCTTGCATTTAGGCAGTTTCTGTAAAATCTTAATGTCTCTACGCCATTGAGGTAATTTACATGATTCAAAGGTGCTTTGGAGCGTATAAAAAAGGCAAATAGTCTTATTTGCATCTGCGACACATGTCCGTCACTCCTTGACTTTTAATTAAATATTGAAAACGACTGCCTAGCACAGTAATTCAGTATCCTTCTCCATAAAAACAAATTGACGGAATATATTTTTCAGGCGTTTTAGACATTATAGACATTGGCCATTTAAAATCCCAACCCCAGTTGAGGTGTACTTTGCGCAAACTACTGGATCGAATTTGTACACATTTGTGTTAAGCAAACTTTCATTTATTTCCCTACGTTCAAGCCGTGCAAAAAGGGATGTTGATTTTCCATTTTTCAGATTTATTGTTACCATATTTTAGGTGAAGCAGAGACGTGTTTCCTAATCATGTATTTGATGAGGCTATCTTTGTAAAAGGGTAAAATTAATTGATCATTTAAGGCCTTGTGGTCAAGTAGCTAATGTCTCACTCACCTGAGACTGAACTCTATTTTAAAGTGTGAAAACTGTGTCAGTTTCATCTTTGAATCTGTAGTTGTTAAGCTCCTTGCAGGGATCTATATCTACCGGGCTCCCTGAGCTTTAAATATTTAGGCATCACTATTGTCATGGAGACCAAACATACATGACACTTGCATCTCACCTCACTTCTTAACAGAATTAAAAAGATCTTTCACGCTCTCGTAACCTGCTGCCGAACGCCCTTACGAGGGTTCCCTTTTCAAAATCATGGTCCTCCCTCGTCTCCTCTATACTGTACATTTCCGACTGCCTATTCCAAGCTCCTGGCTGACGAGTGTAGCCTCGGAAATCCGCTCCTTACTCTTGGCTGGCAAGCCCCCCTGCATCACCACGACCCAACGCCGTCACTCGACATATGGTGGAGGGATGGCAATGGCCGATATACTTATACACTTTCAGACTGCCAGAGTGCTGGTGGTAAATGAATGGCTTAGTAGAGGTAGGCACGACCCAGGCTACTGAGTGTAACTCTCCCTTCTAGGGCTGGATAAGCTGATGGGCCTCCTGAAGAAGGTCACGAAGTAACTAAAGTGGTGCTTTTGTTCTGAAGGGCAACATTGCGGGCCTTGGGGTGAGAGAGCAAGCTGACCCAACAGACTAACCTTTAGGGCAGCAGTTACCTCTGCCACACTGCACAATAAATATGGTTCACCAGATGGGACAGGATCGGGATCTCCACTCTAGGGGATGATAGAGCGGTCCGTAGTAATAATTTACCTGTGTTCGGACGCTCTTTAGGCCGATGAATCTTTTGACTAAGTGGGAACTCTCTGTACTCTTAATCGATCAGTCGCATCAAATCAATAATCAATAACGAACATAAGCAATACCTTGATCAACATAACACTTAACAATTAATCCAGAATACATTTCGGCGAACCCTGACCTTTCAGTCAGGAATAACCACACCAGTTTATTGCAAAGTTAGTGAATTTATTTCCCTATATTAACAAAGCTAGCACAATATATATGTGTCTCAACACCAAATGATAAACGTAAATGAACATTAATAGCTGTCCATAACGGCGAAACAAGTGTAATCTATGTAGCATTTGAATCACAAGGCATTCGATAATGGCAATGCAAAGCACTAATACGATAATCTGTAATGAACTAATTGCATACATTTAGTCAGCATAACAAGATCTCAAATTGCATCGTGCAACATATGGAATCCTCATCTAACCTCAAATTAGCATCAGCATGTGGGACTTCATGCAAAAATAATTTAGCAACATAAATTTAGAAAACTCCTAGCTAGGGATCTTATCAAAATCAGCAGTTGGTTACCTAAAAGAAACACAATGCAATTTTACAATTTCCTTTCATATTTACCAATTACGATCAGCATACAAGGAAGTCTTCGTCTCACAGGTACCGTTTCTCGATCAGCATGGGACGGGGCAAAGGAGCAGGGGTGGACGGGCAATTGCCTCACGGCGGCAAGGTAAAACTACTACTTCATGCAAAGGGACAAATCAAAGTTAAAGTCTCTAGGGCCAGAATCATTTAAAGTCTCTTCCTCTCGATTAGAGAAAGCATCAAAGTCTCTCAAAATGGCGTCGCAGCAAAGTGGGCCATAATAGCTACGAAATGACGCAATGTCGGGCAATAGCTGGTAATGGCCGATGATAGCTCAATCGCTACCTTCTTCTCGTGCACCTGGTTTTTATAGACAACAGTTCGAATCCAGTAGGGTCTCCATTGGAGGGTTCATAGGTTAGCTTCAAATTGTCCAATCAAAAACGACAGTTCTCAAGCTTTTACTTAAGCATACATTATCCTTGGAGATGGGTACGCAAGTTGCAACATTGTCTACCAATTAGCTCACTTTCAGAGCCTCCATTGTCCGCACCTGCAAGTCGACCTTGAAGTAAAGAGAAAGTATGCCAGGCTGGCACGAAACTTTAAGATAAGCATGTGAACAGTTTCTGTGGAAAAGTACAGCTTCAAGCAGAAATACACGTTTAATAGCACATTGGAAAAATACGAGCATCTAAACCGTGAGACCAGGCCACTAGGCCAAAGCCTCCGCTAAAGTAATGCTAAGCTAAAGCATTTCAAACAAGCAAATCGTAGCACACGTTTATGATTATGTCGGATTAGTGCAATTCTAATACACCACGTTATATAAAGCACGCGTATAAATGTTGGCAAACTACTCTAAGGGCACATTTTGTCCCCGTACAATCTTTATTAGTTCGGTTAATGTCACACATGATTATTTCACACTACGTTTATGCGTTAATAAATCAAAACCTTCATTTTCTGCTTCATCAATCCCTCCTCTGATGACTACTTGTCATCACACAAATTAAGCCCACAAATTTTATTCCATTCAAATTCTGTCAGTTCTCTTTTCCTTTTAGTTCCCCTAGTTTGCGCTTTGTATTCTTCTGCCATTCTTTTCATAATTTTCTCCTCCTTTCTTCTTTTTATTCTTTCCATAATCATTATTATTCCCCTTTTTATTCCCCAAATTCCAAATACACAAATTATCACTATTAAAATTCCCTCTATTATTTTTAGCAATATTCCATTCCAAATTCCTCCAATCCAATGTCCCACTGAAGCAAGTCCTTTTCCAACCTTCTCCCACACTCCTGGTTCTTTCAGTTCCTTCAAATCTGCACTTTCTTTTGTTAGATTAGCAAGCATAGTTTTAATTTTCACACTATTGTCATGTATATAGGTACAACAGTGTCGTGCACCAAGCATTTTGCAAACACCACCATCCTTTGCTAAAAGAATGTCTAAAGCAAGCCTATTTTGAAGAGTCATAGCTCTTTCCGCTGCAAGTTCAGCATCTATCAGGATTATAGCACCTGAAAACTTTGTCAACATGTTATCCACTATAGTAGACAACTTTCTTATTTTGATGGAATTCAGCACAACTCCCAATGAAGGAATCATGGCTCCAAATATATCACCTACCACAGCAGCTGCGGTCTCTCTTTTCTGGATACGATGGGATCCAGATGTCTTTTGAATCATCGATAGGTCATCCAGTTGATAAACCTTTGGGAACACTATACCCAAATAACATCTTCCCCACCATCCCTTTGGAAGACGATAATAGGCATTATACCCACAAATGTAATATACACCTGGAATGACAGGGTCAAGTCCGTCCATCATGAATGTCCATTTGGCCTTAAAGATAAACGTGTGTTTACACTCACTCGCCCCTACAAAAATGTTGTCATAATAAGATTCACCTCGATATATACAAAACTTCCCTACATGCCAAGCATCTAAAGCTATTTTCCCTTGTGTCTTTATTGCAGCAAAATCATAATTATCTACTGAAGTCCTCTTATGTAACTCCTTTTCTAATTTCGCCTTCATTTGAGCCCTTCTATCATCTGTGCGATCTAAAAAGCTTATTTCTACTGCAGAGAGCGAGCAGGTAAGATTTTCCCTATGAGCGTGAGCCGTTTCAAAAGGTTGCATTGGCTCGAAAAATTCCCTCATTATCTTAGCATCCCAATCTTTAGCAGTCTGGCTTAGCTGCGCTATTATAGGAACATAAGCAAAGGTAACATCATAATTTGAGTAAAAATACTGTATGTTAGTTTGACCATAAAATCTAGACATTACTATACTACATGTAATCCCGTATGTAAGAGGCATGTGGTGATATGTCACCCCTTCCTTCACTGATGTCGGTATCTGTGTACACACATAACAATCTTTCGCATCCATTGTCTCAAAATATTCTGTTAGTAAGCGATAGAAAACATTATACGAAAGCTCTTTCCTATCATGCAAGAGTCTCTCATCCAGTGCTAGCCTTTTCAATGCGGTTAGTTCAGTGACAGTAACAGGAGCAAAAGTAGAAGCCTCAATATTCTCATTCTCACCCTTTCCATGCATTCCAAGCACAATTGCCATTAATATTAGTACACATGTAATTACCAAGCCTATACACACATATTTACAATATTTCTTTCTATTGTTTTGCGTCATGATCTGTATAGAATCAGAGAGCTAGAAGCACTTATAAATGAAACTTATTTAGCAATTCAGTTACAAAGCTGAGCGAGCGCAATGTTCACACCGTCTTTTTCAAGAGGCCCGTCACTTATCGGTTAGCAGCATTTGTCTCAATTCGGCAGAAACTCAGTCTTTATCGGTTTAGCAAATGTCTCATCCGGTTTAGCAATGTCTCAGCTGGTTGTTTGTTTCACGTTAGATTGTAGCAAGCAATGTCATTTATCACCCTTTCAATCAACACTGTCCATAAAACTTTTCTTTTCTATTGGTATCTCTTCCTCTTCTTCGTTCTCGATGCTTAGAGATACAAACTCGTCAGTCCAATCGTCATTGACTGCATATGCCCATTCTGGACCGGAATATCTTCTGTTTGGTATCCTTTTCCTTTTCAATTTTGCTTCTCTTTTCGATTCTGCCTCGCTGGTACTTTCCTCTTTTGTCAAGTCTTTTTCTTCACTCGAGGTTGGTACCACAACAGACACTTCTTTTCTTTTCTCTTTTACTTTTGGCCTTTCTCCGTCGTTCAAACCTTCTCCGGACCTTTGTTTTACTGGTGATATACTTAGTCTCCTCTTTGCACCATGTCCATTTGATGGACCTGCAACCTTTTCTGTAGAGGTTTGAACTTTTTCGTTCTGCTCTGCCTTGTCCCCTCCTTCAGGGGAATCGATCACGTTCTCTTTTTCTTTTTCTGTATCGTCTGTTTGTGGGAAAGCCCTCTTCTGATCAGACTCTCCTGCTTTTTCACCTTTTTCGAGCCCTTCGTCACCGTTACTTTCGTCAGGCTCTGTATCACTTTCAGCTGCTTCAGGTTCTTTGTCACCTTCAGCTGCTTCAGGCTTTCTGCTACCCTCAGCTGCTTCAGGTTCTTTGTCACCTGCAGCTTCTCCGTCGCTGTCTGAACTTTCTCCTTGGTCTTCCCCAAGTGAGTCGGACTCTTCGCCCTCCAATAATATCTCTCCCTCTCCTGCTTCTGCCTGTCCGTTTTCAGTTCGGTTTTGTTCTGTCTCAGCACTCGGCACTGCTTTATCAGGCACTGGCAATTTCAGCGCTTCAACTTCCTCATCTGTGGGACACAACACCTTCTTTGTGTGACTGGCGTGAATCCAGTTGGGAACCCCCGCACACTTCACAGCGGTAGTTGTCGTCAGGATCACTTGGAAAGGACCTTTCCAACGGGGTTCCAGGCACGACTTCCTCACGTGCTTCTTCACCACGACCCAGTCACCTGCTTTCAGTGCGTGTCCTGGACCTTGGATCGGTGGCAAGGTGGTCGCTTCCACCTGGTGAGAGAAAGAGCGAACCACGTCAGCCAGTCCTTTGCAGTAGTCTAACACCATATCATCTGTAATATTCAAAAGCGCGTTTGCGGGAACTGCAGGAAGTCTCATAGCCCTGCCCATGAGAATTTCGTGCGGAGACAATCCAGTTTTTCTATCAGGGGTGTTTCTCATTGACATTAGCACTAAGGGTAATGTGTCAGGCCATTTCAAATTTGTCGATGCACATATTTTCGCCATTCTTGATTTCAATGTACCATTCATCTGCTCCACCAGTCCTGATGCTTCAGGGCGATAGCTACAATGCAGCTTTTGCTCAATGTTCAGCGCTTCGCTGAGTAACTTTATCACCTCGTTATTGAAGTGACTTCCCCTATCTGATTCTAAAGAGATCGGGAATCCGAAACGTGGTATCAACTCCCTCAACAATAGCTTGGCAACTGTAAGGCTGTCATTTCTACGTGTGGGGTACGCCTCAATCCAGTGACAAAAAATGCACACAATCACCAACACATACTTTAGACCTCCATGCACGGGCATCTCAATGAAGTCCATCTGCATACGACTAAAAGGCCCGCTTGCCCTACCAATGTGACTCGCGTTCACAACCGTTCCCTTTCCTGGGTTCATCTGCTGGCAAGTGACACATCGATGGCAAACTGCTTCTGCAGCTTGACGAAATCTGGGGTTAAACCAATCAGTTTTGAACAATCTTATCATGGCATCTCTCCCTAGGTGAGCTTGCCCATGATAGAACCGCGCAAGCTGTGATAAGAGACTATTTGGCAAAACAAATTTTCCCTCATGTGAAACCCATAACTCGTCTTGTCTCTTTATACATTGTGATTTAATCCAGGAATCTCTTTCATCCTCCCTGACATTATTCTGTAGTGCTTTTAGTTCCTCTATTGTATCTACGACCTTCAAGGCAAATGCTTCAGCTCGTTCGAGTTCTGGTTCACTTATCGAATTCCATTCATCTCTGAGTAATATACAGTTCAAGGCACAAAATCTTGCCACTTGATCCGCATATGCATTTCCCAGCGAAACATAGTCCTGTCCTTTCGTGTGAGCACTGCACTTTACCACTGCAACTTCAGCTGGCACTTGAATGGCATGTAACAATTCCCTTATTCTTTCCCCGTTTTTCACTGGGGATCCTGAGGAAGTCAGGAAACCTCTCTGTGACCATAGTTGTCCAAAGTCATGCACAATCCCAAACCCATATTGACTATCAGTGTAAATGGTGACTTTCATCAATGCAGACAGTTGACATGCTCTGGTAAGGGCTACAAGTTCTGCTACTTGTGCAGAACAGACTCCTTGGAGCCATCCCGCTTCCAAGACCCCTGTTACAGTGCATACAGCGTATCCTGCTTTCAAAATCCCCATCCCGTCTCTTAGACATGAACCATCAACAAAAAGAATTTGGTCATTTTCATCAAGCTTAGTATCTTTAATGTCCGGTCGAGGTTTTGTGCAAAATTCAGTCACCTGAAGGCAGTCATGCTCGACGTCTTCAGCGTTCTCAATTTCGGCATTTTCTCCAGGAAGCAAGGTTGCTGGATTCAACGTAGTGCACCTTTTCAGCTGCACATTCGGTGAGCCCAGAATTATCGTTTCATACCTTGTGAGTCTTGCTCCGGTCATGTGTTGCGTTCGGGAGCGGGTCAAAAGTATCTCAACTGAGTGAGGGACCATGACTGTTACTGGGTGTCCCATCACTATTCCTTCACTCTGAGTAAGGCTGATACCAACTGCTGCTACGGCGCGCAAACACCCTGGGAGTGCTGCTGCGACCGGATCCAAAGTAGCTGAAAAATACGCTACTGGTCTGTTTACGCCACCATGGGCTTGAGTCAAGACAGACAAAGAACATGCATCACGTTCATGGCAAAACAATGTGAAAGGCTTTGTGTAATCAGGCATACCTAAAGCTGGAGCCCTGCACATGCACTCTTTCAATTCGACAAAAGCATCCATCTCATCTCCTTTCAGCTCAATTTGATCCAAAGCATCCTTCTGGGTCAGTTTCAGTAAAGGCTTCGCTAGAGTCGAGAAGTTGGGAATCCACTGGCGACAGTAGCCCACCATTCCCAAAAACTTCCTCACCTCCTTTCTCGTCTTGGGCGGACTCATTTGAAGTACACTTGTTATTCTTTCCTTCATTATTCTCCGTGACCCCTTCTCTATCTGGTGACCCAAGTGTTTCACTTTCTCCTGACAGAACTGTAATTTGGAAGGAGACATCTTGTGTCCATTCCTTCCCAAATGGTTCAACAGAGCAATGGTATCGGCCGTGCAGCCACTTTCTGTCTTTGATGCAACCAGTAAGTCGTCAATGTATTGTACTAGGGTTGACTCAAATGGCAATTCTAACTCTTCCAAGTCTTTCTTTAGAATCTGATTGAAGATTGACGGTGACTCAGAAAACCCTTGAGGAATTCGACACCAACTGTACACTCTGTCTAGGAATTTGAAACAAAAGAGGAATTGGCTGTCCTCATGAAGAGGCACAGAAAAGAATGCTTGTGACAAATCGATGACCGAGAACCATTCGGCATCGCAAGGGATTTGAAACATTATCACAGCTGGATTCGGTACAACAGGGCAGCATTTGACTATGATGTAATTTATTTTCCTCAAGTCTTGCACAAGTCGGACCTTTCCACTCGGCTTTATTAGTCCCATTATTGGTGAATTACATGGACTACTTAACACTTCTTTCAGTACTCCTTGTTTTACAAATTCGTCAATAAGTTGAGCAACTTTCATGAGGGTGTCTTGTGGCATGTGGTATTGTGGGGTCTGGGGAAAGATTGCATTGGGCTTTACAGTCACTTTCACTGGTTCCACTCCTTTCATCAATCCCACCTCTTTCCCTGTCATGTCCCACACTTCCTTTCCGACTGTTTCTCGTAATTCGGCTGGAATATCTTCTTCAGTTATCATCGGGAAAAGACAAATCAGAGGATACTCTTCATCTACCGTTTCCATCTCATCCCCCTCTACACTGTCCTCTTCTTCCCCATCACTGCTCGTCTGAATTGTTATTCCTTCGTTCGAACACATGATCGAACATCCCAATTTGCACAATAGGTCTCTCCCTAACAGTGCTATTGGGCTTGAGTCACATATCACAAACTGATGCACCCCTTGATAGTTACCGATGCTGACTGGTACCGGATCTGTTATTGGGTTCGTCAGGTGCCTGTTTGCTACTCCCACCACTTGAACTGTCCTCCCTGAGAGTGGCAAATTTGGTACTTCACTGCTCTTAACAGTTGAACGTGTGGCTCCTGTGTCCACCAAGAATGAAACACGATGACCCATTACTCTTCCCTCTACGTACGGACCCTTTTGATCAACTTCCAAGGATGCTGCAAGCACACAATCTCCTTCCTCTTCTGAGCTCTCACTCTCCCATACATTGTTTATTCCACTCTCACTGTGTAATGGGAACTGTTGTACGGTGCCATTTGTACTCATTACCTGACCCGAGACCTGTGGAGGAACCATCACTTGCTGCTGACTCATTGGTGCCAAAGGTATTTGCATTTGCTGATTAGGTACCATGGGTAACTGCTGTTGCATCGGCTGCATTTGTGTCATCTGCATACGAGGCATCTGCATCTGCTGCGGCTGCATAGGTTGTAATCCCTGCAATTGATTTATGGTCTGAAAATTTGGGTTTGGACCTCTCATTTTCGGTCCCCTCATTGTCTGAAATGCATTGACATCATTGTTTTGCTGACCAACACCTGCACCTGCACCTGCACCTTCCTGCACCACCATCGGGCACTCGCGTTTCCAATGACCTACAATTCCGCACACGTGACACGGCATCACCTTCTTCATTGCCTGCACACCCGTCACAACAGTGTTTAAATCCGGACCATTATTCACAAAACCTCCTCTGCCTCTGCCTCTCGCCTGTGGCTGAAACGCCATGTTTCCCTGCAACTGCGGCTGCGGTTGCGGCACCTGCTGTTGGAACCCTTGCATCCCTTGCAAACCTTGCAGACCTGTCTGAGCTGCTTTAAGTTGCATCATCATCACCTTCTCTTTCAGCCTTTTCTGTTTCACCTCAATCTCGTCGCTACAATATTTCGCATAATTCAAGACTTCATCAATCGGTTTCGACTGCCAGCAAATCAAATGCGACTTTATCATCTGACTTATCTCTGGTCTCAACCCTTCCACAAATCTGAACACAAAATGAAGCATATCCTTCGCCTCGATTGTTTCCGTGCCACTGTAATTCTTGAACGCCTTCAACAACCTCTCATAGTAACTATGAATCGATTCTTTAGCCTCTTGGGCAGTTCGATCAATCTTCTGCCAATCCACATTCTTCGCGGCAACCTTCGTCTTCAAATGCTCAATCACCTTATAGTACAAGCTTATCACCATAGGTGATGGTGCACCCGTCTCCCTGTCTCTCTCTGGTTCACTTGTCGGCCAACCTACAGCTCTTTTGCAATCCTCCCACTAATCTGCTGGAACCACAATCTCAAAGAGAGTGTTCAGGTCTTCCCAGAGACATTTTGCAAGCTTCACAAACCTATCAGTCTGTTGATACCATTCAATCGGCTTCTCTCTCAGTTTGGGAAAATCATCCGTAAATGACTGAATGTCGCTTCTGTGCCATGGTACATGTATTAATTTTCCCCCTGCTGTCTCCCTCATTGGTAACATGGTTACTGTTTCGCTGCTTTGTGGTCTTTTCTCGTTGTGCTCTGTAGCACTGTCCCTCCTCTTTTCCTTCCTCTTTACCCACCTGCTTTCCCACTTGTCTAAGCACCTCCACACTTGTGCACTCTGTAGAAATTCTCTAAGGTGTGTCTTCATGCCTGCTGACCTCATGTGTTCAAAATCTGTGGTCCCAAAATCCAACCTGTAGCTTCTGCTCAAGTGTTTCATCTTGCCTATGTCAATCCCATTTCTGTCCGCTACTTCCTGCAAACTTTATGTACCTTGTTCACTTCTTTCGTAATCTTTGGACATAGGTATCTCAGCTCTTCTTCCGTGTAGGACTCTAACCTATTCACACCCATAGTCCCTTCCACCAATTCTTGTGCTTCCATGTTCAGCCTCATCCTATTCAGGTAATCTTCTCCTTTCCCACTGTCTGAACTTTGTGTGGAATTCAAACTGTTGAACCACTGTGTCAGCTGTTGCGCATTTACCCCCATCAGTGTAGCATTCACATCGACTGCCATTGATGGTTGCGGCAACTTTTCAGTATTCGATGTTAAAGGTATTATCAGTGGGGGACTCGACCTCACCAGTGTAGACTGAGCACATATGGGACTAAACTCCATCAAGGATCCGGATCCAGTTGGTTGGGCCGCTATCGGAGTTATCCCTGGAGTGTTCTCTATGCACCTCCTTTCTGTCCCATTCTGCAGCATTGATCCCTGACCACTCATACCTAAGGTAGGCTGACTGTACAGAGGTACCGGTGGACCTACAGTAATGGGTAGTGATATCGCGTCTGGGTTCTGTCCATTTCCCATGTTCTGAGGCATGTTCATTCCCATACTATGGGTCATCATTGCCGGCATGCCCATCTGACTCCCCGTCATTTGAGCATGTGCGTTTCCTCCCTGCATCTGCTTTTGAGGCATCATAAACTGAGTTGATTCAGCCTGTATCATTGTTGGATTGTGACCATTCTGTCCTCCCCTTACGGCTGGATCTATAATCATTCCTGCATTGTTGTCACTGTTGTAGTACCCTGGCATCTGCGGCTGATAATTTTCTGCTGGTTTCAGCATGGGCACATCTGGATATATTCTCCTAACCTGCGGTATCTGCGGGGTAAACAGTAAACTCGGGTCCTTAGATCCCGATGACGCTCCTGAACTCTGGGTTTCACTGTTCTGTACCGGTGCCGGAGGGGCAGAACTGGTACTTGGACCTTGTCCATTCTCCGCATAAGGTGGTGGACGGTCGTTCAGCAATTGCATTATTAACTCCTCATCCTCTAACTCCTCTTCTCTTCTCAACTTTTCCTCGTCCTCTCTATCCTTGGAACACTTCCTGTCTGTCTTACAGGTAGCTTTCTTACCTGTCTCCTCTTCTTCCTTAGTAATTGCGGGAAACAATTTTATCCCCTGCAATACATCTGACCTCCACACCTTCTGCGCATTATCCCACCTAGCAACCGCTAGTGTCTTTTCTACCTTCCTCATCCTTGTTTCAAACTTATTCTTCTGTTGCTGTCTAGCCATTAATTCCCAGATTGCTAGAGCCTCAAACTGGGCTGGCCTTGGAGGCACCTTCATGTCGTACATCGTGAATCTCAGATTCTCTAGGATCCTTATATTGAATGTCCCATGTATCGGGAACGCTACGCTCCCATGTTTCTCTGTCAGTTTGTGCCATTGCTTTAGCCAAAGACACGGAGCTACCCCTTTTTCCTCCATTACAATGTAAGCTGGTGTGCCCTCGGGCGGCGTCTCCTCTCCTACGCTCGCTTTAATGTAAGACTCCCCCTTCATTGCACTCCTAAATGCTTTAAGGAATTTCATTTTCTCGTCTTTTATTTCACAAACTTTGTAATCAATAGGTGACTTTAATTCCCGGAATACTCTTCGCTTGCCTTTCCCCTTCCAAACGAGCCCCACGGACTGCGTCCAATCCGTGCGCGACCCTTCTCTCCAACCAACCTATCCCAGCGCGGCTCCTAGTGACGTCACACTCACACACACTGCGGCTGACAAAGCCTCGCGGCTAGTCTTCCTTCACTCAGCTCCTCTCGTAACAACTTTTTGCATGTATCGCGAGCTACCAAAAACTAAAACAGATCTGTCGGTTTGCTACAGGAAGGGTAACACAGTCGCTTCAGGACCTTAGGGACCTTTCACTAGCCTCGGCCGCTATTCCGTCTTTCTCAGTCCCCACGTTCGCAAGCAAATCTGACCCGCAGACCTACTCTCAACTTGTCAATGATCTATTCTAGTGCACTTAGAATCTTGTCAAAGCCCGAAGTCGAAGTTCCTTTCACTCCCTAACACCCGTACCGACTTGTTGACCACGCCCGATCAACCTACTAAACCGCCCAGACCAGAACATGGATCAACATACTCCGGAGTCTCTTGACCTCGCAGGGCCCGTCTCAACAACAACAACCACGTGGACCTTTTTATGCACAAAGCGCCACTCGCACATGAAGTTCGACGACTTCCCTACTCTCACACTCGGAGCCGCACCTCCGCTATTTCTATGAAGTTCGACGACTTCTCTACTTCTACACTCGGAGTCGCACCTCCGCTATCCTTAAAAGAAAAAAATCCTCGCAACCTTTTCACACACCCTGCGGCAATAAGCTGTGCAAGCGCAAAACCCTAACTTCACTCATACCATCACTAGTACCGCCAACGCTGTTTCCACACCTCCGTTCTCTCCATTCGCAAGCTCCGAGATCCCGGGAAAGTCGCGGTGGACCTAGCCCATCATCATTCTGTCAATCTATTTTACCCAAGAAAAATCTAATTCAACTTCTCGAGTGGAGTCTCAAAAATGCGTAACCGTTAATTCAACACCATGTACTTTAAGAGTACAGGGTCCCAAAAGACGAAACCGTCCTCTGCTACCATCTACTGATAGAGCGGTCCGTAGTAATAATTTACCTGTGTTCGGACGCTCTTTAGGCCGATTAATCTTTTGACTAAGTGGGAACTCTCTGTACTCTTAATCGATCAGTCGCATCAAATCAATAACGAACATAAGCAATACCTTGATCAACATAACACTTAACAATTAATCCAGAATACATTTCGGCGAACCCTGACCTTTCAGTCAGGAATAACCACACCAGTTTATTGCAAAGTTAGTGAATTTATTTCCCTACATTAACAAAGCTAGCACAATATATATGTGTCTCAACACCAAATGATAAACGTAAATGAACATTAATAGCTGTCCATAACGGCGAAACAAGTGTAATCTATGTAGCATTTGAATCACAAGGCATTCGATAATGGCAATGCAAAGCACTAATACGATAATCTGTAATGAACTAATTGCATACATTTAGTCAGCATAACAAGATCTCAAATTGCATCGTGCAACATATGGAATCCTCATCTAACCTCAAATTAGCATCAGCATGTGGGACTTCATGCATAAATAATTTAGCAACATAAATTTAGAAAACTCCTAGCTAGGGATCTTATCAAAATCAGCAGTTGGTTACCTAAAAGAAACACAATGCAATTTTACAATTTCCTTTCATATTTACCAATTACGATCAGCATACAAGGAAGTCTTCGTCTCACAGGTACCGTTTCTCGATCAGCATGGGACGGGGCAAAGGAGCAGGGGTGGACGGGCAATTGCCTCACGGCGGCAAGGTAAAACTACTACTTCATGCAAAGGGACAAATCAAAGTTAAAGTCTCTAGGGCCAGAATCATTTAAAGTCTCTTCCTCTCGATTAGAGAAAGCATCAAAGTCTCTCAAAATGGCGTCGCAGCAAAGTGGGCCATAATAGCTACGAAATGGCGCAATGTCGGGCAATAGCTGGTAATGGCCGATGATAGCTCAATCGCTACCTTCTTCTCGTGCACCTGGTTTTTATAGACAACAGTTCGAATCCAGTAGGGTCTCCATTGGAGGGTTCATAGGTTAGCTTCAAATTGTCCAATCAAAAACGACAGTTCTCAAGCTTTTACTTAAGCATACATTATCCTTGGAGATGGGTACGCAAGTTGCAACATTGTCTACCAATTAGCTCACTTTCAGAGCCTCCATTGTCCGCACCTGCAAGTCGACCTTGAAGTAAAGAGAAAGTATGCCAGGCTGGCACGAAACTTTAAGATAAGCATGTGAACAGTTTCTGTGGAAAAGTACAGCTTCAAGCAGAAATACACGTTTAATAGCACATTGGAAAAATACGAGCATCTAAACCGTGAGACCAGGCCACTAGGCCAAAGCCTCCGCTAAAGTAATGCTAAGCTAAAGCATTTCAAACAAGCAAATCGTAGCACACGTTTATGATTATGTCGGATTAGTGCAATTCTAATACACCACGTTATATAAAGCACGCGTATAAATGTTGGCAAACTACTCTAAGGGCACATTTTGTCCCCGTACAATCTTTATTAGTTCGGTTAATGTCACACATGATTATTTCACACTACGTTTATGCGTTAATAAATCAAAACCTTCATTTTCTGCTTCATCAGGGACATCTAGCAGGGAAACCACATGTGCAACTTCCAAGAACTGTAAATTCACTTCCAGCTCTCTCAGACCCAAATCCACCTTCAGCTCCGGCATGCACTAGCAGTGCATGAAACAAAACTGGGGAACCGCCACAATTTCAACTCTTTTGAGGCCAAACTTCTTATGGGGACCATTGGTAGGGGTAGAATATCTCAAATTTATTACTCGTCAGTACTTATTGCACCAGAGCCACTGGGACCCTTCAAACAGAAGTGGGAGGGTTGGGTGGGCCTCTGGATGGCGCCGAATGGCATGAGGCATGTGTGGCACTCTGGGAGTTAGCTATACCCTCCTGCCTTTGGCTAATCTAGCTGCACTATCTCCATGCCACATACTTCATGCCTCAACACCTGTGGTACACAGGCTGCATTGAGGGCCTGATGCGCGCAGTGTGACTGGCCTGATGCTGATTTCTTCCATGTGGATTTCAAAATGTCTCATGATAGCGCACTTCTGGAATTGAGTCAGGGCATCTTTTCTCGAGTCCTGGGGCATACCATAGATCTGACACTTAGGACTGCTATGGACCTAGGGGATATGGGGAGAGAGTACACTGGTGGGGATGGCCACCATGGTGGCCAAGAGAGATATAGTATGCACGTGGAATAGCCCACTACCCCCTACCCCAGCTGCATGGTGAAGAGGGATAGATTGGTGCACACAACAGCAAAAGCCAATCTATGAGGCCAAACACACTTTTAAGTATGGGGAAAATGGTGGGAGTGGTATGGCTTAGGGTTTACGTTAATGAACAATTGAGGATGTAGTACTTATTTACTTGCTGCTAAACCATTACGGTATGTCTGGTGATTTGTGGCTGGAGCAATACGTTGTATTATGTCTGTTTAACATGTATAAAATCCCCCAAAATCAGTTATATATGAAAAACTCATCCATCCTCCCAGTGTTCCTTTATTGATTCTCTCACCTATCCTAATGACCCTCAAGCTCTAGAGCTGTTTTTACCAATCCTATCTGTCATGCAGCTCATCACGGGTAGTGCGGCCAAAATTTCAATTACTTCAGCGTGATTACCGTAATTTCAGGAATTCTGTATAATGTGAAATTATACAATTATACCATTACACCACATTAAGGCCCATATTTATACTTTTTTAGCGTCGCATTTGCGCCGCTTTTTGACGCAAAAGTGGCAAAAACTTACGAAATACATTTGTATTTTGTAAGTTTGCACCGCTTTTGCGTCAAAAAATGATGCAAATGCGGCGCTAAAAAAGTATAAATATGGGCCTAAATTTGCAGCAAAAGTATAGCATGGGACTGCAGAAACAACGCTGGCAGTCAGAAAGTGAGCAGCCACTGTTCTCAACATTTGTATTTTTGGTGCTGTTTTTTGTACCACGAAATACATCACATTCAAAACAAATGTGAGGGCCCTCAAAATGCACTTTGCATAATTTTGCATATTTTTCCTGAAATTTCACATAGTTGCACAAAAGCAAGTTAACGCGTATTTAATACACTCCAAATCACAGCTCTCCATGAAATCTTCGTCTTTTCGAATGTTAGGTACTTTGCTTTGAAGATGGGCACAATTTATTGAATTCGAAGTGCACTATAGTTTTGATAGCATCCCTCTCCTTCAGTATCTGACTGCACATTCCTTGAGTGTTTTCTGGCGAATCATAAAAGCCCTTCGTAATTCATAATTATGAATGAGGCTTTTTGACTCTATTCACCACACATTTCTGGATTTTTCTCTTTTGCTCAACAGATGTGCAGCTGACTAATCATTTAAAATTGTCTTAAGAGTTTCTTTAAATTGGGGAAGTGGCCTGCAGCTGAACAAGATGACTGCATGAACTAGGAGCTCCACGACCGATCCCACATTATCCATGCACAACTATCCTTTTTTGGGATTGATTCACATCTCACCCCATCTGTGGCCAGCAATGACAGAGCTGACTGCCTCTTCATGCCTGGAGTTTGACCGCACAACCCCTTGCGGCCACCGATATAGATGTAGTGGGAGCTGCAGCTGAAACCTTGTGGATTGAGGCCTGTGAGCAGGCCACCAAGATGAAGCCATTGAAGAGGCAGCGGCAGACAGACTACGAGCTTGGAGGCCCCACGGGCTCTGTGTGGTGTTGCTTCCCCTCCCACCACTGACCCTGTGGTGCTCAGAGGCATTGGGAATGGCAGGACAAAGGTGGCAACAAGGTGAGGCAGCAAATGTTCTGACATCTGTTTGGGGAGGTGTGGGGAGGTTGTCTGGCTGAGGGCTATCTGCCAGTGCTGATCTGGGGTGCCACTTAGTGGTGTCCTTTTTCTGCTCAGGGTCTGAGGGGCCCCAGGGAGCAGCTGGCTTGCGTCGGGGCCAGGGGACAGCCTAAGCTGCTGTTTGGCTTGGGAGGACCGGAGGCCTATGGCCCTTTTTGGGCCTGTGCTGTGCTGGAGCAGGTCACTGAGTACGTGCTGGGGCAGGTATGTGGCCTCGGTTTGCCTCTGCATGTCCTGGAGGGGACTGATCCCTGGAGATTCATCGTGCCTACGGGGAATCTCCTTGTGGGGGTCAACTATATAATGCAGCCTCTTTCAGATGCGCTTCTTTGGGCCTGGCTACATCTGGCACCCCACAAATCCTTCTCTGGCCTTGATCGTCCTCTGATACAGTTCTCCTAACCTGCACTGTTGTGAGTGGCCATCATGCCTCTGGCATCAGGTATTGTAGGACATCTCTGACCATGCAATCTCGACCCTGCCTAACGCAACACCATAACATCTGCCTGTCCTGCACCTGCCTTTGAGCCCAACATACCGCCTCTAAGGCTCTATTAGCAAGGACTGTTATTGTGACTTGGATCATCTTCAGCTGGAGAAACTTGTGGTGTGGGGGACCCGGTTGGGTCACATGCAAATTGTCCCCCAACCTACTATACACTACTGGACTTCCACTGCTGTGACCCACCGGCACCTTGCTACTCATCAGCCCCTATACCTACTCTATAGTGGCATGCACTTTTACCTCATCATTTAATAGACAAACACAGTGACTGTTGTAGAGAGTGTTTGTGGCTGGAGCCAACCCTGGCCCATCTATTTTGTGCGGTGAATGAGGGGCCTGCCCATTTGTGACTCCGGGATCTCTATCTGTCAATTTTCACCTTGCTAGTGTAAGGTGATTCTGCGTCTGCAGTTGAGGGATCCTGTATCCTCCACAGCTCCTCTCATCATGGGCAAAACTGATCCTAAACAACCCAAGCTGGGGTTTGAACCTTGCAGGGATACTGCTCGCAGAACTGAAGAGACTGATGCTATGCCAGTGACTACAAGAAACCTCTCCACAGTGCCTGACACTATTGCTTTACTGCTCTAGATGAGCACTAGCATCCATTGCATAGACTCTAAAATCGATAACCTGACGGGCCATATTGACAGACAGGAGGCTTGCCTTACAAAGCAGGAGACATGAACCACTAATACATAGCAGTGCCTTTCTTCATTGGAGGCGGACCAGGCAACCTTAACTGCTGACTATTAAAAACGACATACTGAGCTACTAAATGTGGCTGCCAAGACAAGGACTTTGAGGTCCGCCCTAGGCGGAACAACTTGTGCCTGGTGGGTATCCTTGAATCCACTAACACCGGGAAGATGGAACTTTGCATTGAAAAGTTGTTCTGTGAACTATTCGATGCTGACTCTTTCTCCAAATGCTTTGTTGTGGAGCAAGCCCACCATTCCGTATGCTCACGTCCTGTCCCTCGTGCACCTCTGCGCCCTATCATTGCCAGGCTACACAACTGTCATGACCGGGATACTGTGCTTCGACTGGTTCGAGAGAGGGGTGCACTCATATACCAGGACTCCAGGCTCTCTAGGTTGCTGGACTTTACCCTCATAGGAGAGGAGGCCCGATGTGCATTCTGGGATGTAAAGGCTCTTCTCTGTGACGGTAATGAACCTTGCACCATGTTATATCCAGCTAACCTTAGTTGTAAACTGAATGGTAAAATAACTGTATTGAAGTCTGTTAACGCTGAATTTTACTAATGAATATTCATGTATTCTGAGTGTTGAAACTGCATAGAAAATGAATTAACATAGAGAAAATATTGCACGCATTTAAAAGGTGCGCCCACCTGAGTGGCCATCAATGTTCATGAAGCATACTTATTAATAGCTATTATTGTAAAATTTTAAGCTTTTGTTCGAATAATGTAGTAATATGTCATATTAAAGGTTATGCATTATGTATTAGCTATATTAATGGTAGGCCTTAACGTAGCGATTTCTTGGGCCTAGTTGCACATCCTCATGTCAAGCTGTATTTCTTAGACAACTCATAAAATGGCTGCTTAGAGAATTAAATTGTGATTTTCCACTGTACTGACCATGTGCTTGTAGCTGAAGTTAGTTCTTATGAGAAACTGCTTGCTAGGGGATGCTGTACTTGCTAGGGACACATTGTGTAATGTAGAATGTGTAAGAGTGAGCTTCCCAGGAGAAGACAATGGGTGCACTGACTGGAGTATGAGCTGCAACAATATTGATACCTGACGAGCGCAATGACGACAACGGGAGAAGAGGAGCCAATCATCGACATGTGAACCATGCACAAGCAAACTAGTAGAATTGGGTATTTATTTTCATTGTACTAAATGCAAACATGTGATTCTTTGACCAATAAGGACGTGAGAAGTAGTTTCAGGTACTCTAACTTTGCCGGACTGCACTGAGAGGAGGACAGCATCTGCCCATTATTAAATTTTTCACTTCGTATTTAGCTATTCCTTTCCGAACTGCATGAAGAGAGTTAGCTTTTTCTGAACTTTGATGCTGAATCCTGATGTCCTGATTACCAAACTGATCTCCAGTTGACGAAGACTGTCACAGCTTCCTGAACCATACTGAGGCAAGGTAAAAGATGATGTTACTGATTGTTATGTCTATTTGCTTTTGTCCCTAGGTACCAACCGCTATTTTGATAGAGCCATAGTTAGATATTTTTCCAAATTTGTGTGACTAAATTGTTTGCATGAAACCCAAACATGCTATTCTAATCTGATGTTAGTAAGGGTTCTGTGGTATTTACCTTCCTTCCCATCTGGTCCTGGAACCTTGGGGATAGAATGTTATGAGCCTCACTTGGCAGTTGGAGGCTCAAGTGGTGGCTGGGGTTTTTATCCTGTCTCTGATTCTTGAAATAAATACTTGGAAACCATTACCTGCCTCCACCAATTGATTCCGGATACCACAATTTTGGCGACGAGCTTCTAACCCACATGTTTCAAGGACTGTCAAGGACTGTCGCAGAGGATAAACCCCCAACGCCAGGAACATCTTGCTTCAAGACAGGAATCCTTCGCTAGCTCTGTTGTAACGCTACATACTGAACTCCTGTTAGTCCTGCTGATCCCGAGGATAACACTAAAGTGAGCAAATTTTGTTTATTTTTTCTTTCCACTTTTTGATCCTCGATCATCGTCAGCTCGCGTCTGTTCCTCGCGCGCACCTTTGAGCTGTGCACTCTCGAGCTCATTACCCTTGCGGCCCCTGCATGAACGTTGTGTTTCGGTGCTGTGCGCGTCTCTCTGCCTCTCTTGGAGAACGCGTGCGCGCCGTACGTTGTTTCCTTGACAACGTCCTCATAGACGTACACACAGACGTGCCCTTACCGTCTGCCTTGTTTATTGTTGCTGCGGCGATGGTTTTGCAGAGCTGATACCGACGAGACAATGTCCTCGCAGAGTTGCCGTACGGTTTTCTGGCTTGTTTATTGTTTCCACAGTGACGATCTTGCAGAGCCGGTACGGACAGCATTCTCCAAGCCTGCAAAGGAATGTGAATTCAAAAGAGGTTTCCTTTAAACTTGAAGTATTTCTAGATTATTTATGAGTTTTTCTACATGATTTTTCATTTCTTTTCAGCCCTCACTAAATAAACTAAATTAAAAAAAAAATATATATATATATTTAATATTATGTATATATAATTAAATATAATAAAAGAAGAAAGTTATAGTGTAAACTAACTAGAAATAGTGATACTGAGAATGCAGAATGTTCAAGCACCGTCGTTTTTTTAATCAAATTCTGGAAACCCTCCCATCCCTTGGGTCAAGTGGAAAAATGTGTTTGCTCACTATGCAAGGGTGTGTGGAACTTCACTGAGTGCGGAAAGAAAAACTTCACTGTTGATGCACTGTTTGGGATCAGAAGGACACAAAATCTTTGAGCATCTGCCTGAACTGTCTGAACAAGATGCGGCAGGTTTAAACGAATTTGAGATATGTATTAAGAAATTAGATCTGCACTATTTGCCAAAGATTAGCACAATTCTCGAACGCTACGATTTTGGTCAGAGGCAACAACGCTCAGGAGAATCCAAGAATATAATACTGAGTTGCGGAAGTTGGCATCAACTTGTAACTTTGGATCTTCATTTGAGGAAAGACTAAGAGATCAGTTGATATTAGGATGTACCTCGGATAAAACATGGGTCAGTATATGGCATCATTGCATGAGGTCATTGTTGCTGCGAAAAATGTGGAAAACTCTAAAGCGTGTTCGGAGGCATTGAGAAGGACATGCAGTCAAGTGACAGTGGATTTGGATATCAGAAGGAAATTTTGTGCAAGTGGTAAAGAATTCTAGACTTCTATGCCAGTCATCTGAGGCTGATACCAGCAGCATAAAACAAGTGAAAGGAAAATGTTTTAGGTGTGGAAATGAGGGACATTTTGCCAATAATAAAATATGTCCTGGATGGAAGGCTCAGTGTAAAATTTGTGGGAAGAAAGGGCTTTTCACGAGGTGCTGCGGATCAACGAAGAATCAAAAGAAAGTGCAGGAGGTGGATATTTTAGACAATGAAGAAAACTTAGAAAATGAAGATTATATCTTTCAAGTTAAAAGTTTTTCAAGTAAAGGTCCATTGGAGGTTGTTAAAGTGAATGACAGTTCTGTAAAAATGTTATTTGACTCTGGTGCCAAAATAACGCTCATTCCCAAAACTTTCTTTGAACAAGAATTGTCTGGCAAGGTTCAATTGTTGATCCGGACATTAAACCAAGAGGATATGGTGGTATTCCTATTCGTCTATTGGGATACTTTTGTGGCACTATAGAATTCAAGGACAGAATTGTTCCGGGAAAAATGTATGTATCCGTGAAGGGTGACTCTCTTATCAGTTGGCTACATCAACGTGACCTTAATGTATATTTAGATCCCAATGAGGATCCCTCCGTATGTCTGAGACAGAATCCTGATGTAAAGGTGTGTGGTGTAAAGGTAAAGGATGATTCAGTGGACAGTGTAGTACAGAGTAAGGTGAGATGGATGCAGGAGTTCCCAGAAGTTTTTGCTACTGGCATTGGGTGTCTCAAGGATTATTGTCATTTGATAAAATTAAAGCCTAACGTCATTCCTAAAATTTCCAAAGTTAGGAATGTACCATTTTGGTAAGGCAAGATATGAGAATGGAACTGGATGAATTGGTGAATGATGGTATCATACAGGCGGTTGAAGCTACGGAATGGTTGTCTCCAGTGGTAGTGGTGTGGAAGGCAATTGGGAGTGCAAGGTTGTGTGTGGATTTAAGAGAGCTCAACAAAGCGGTAATTGTGGACCATTATCCACTGCCTAATATATGTGATTTATTGTGTTCCCTTAATGGTGCTAAACATTTTTCATCCTTGGACTTAACCTCTGCGTACCATCAAATTGCATTACATCTTGGGTGTCAAAATTTGACAGCGTTTGTGACACCTTTGGAACATTCAAGTTTGTGCGAATGCCGTTTGGATTAATTTCTGCTGCTGCAGTGTTTCAAAGCGTTATGGAGCATATTCTTAATGGTTTAGATGAGGTAAAGGTGTATCAGTATGATGTGCTAATCTTCGGTTCTGACGTCATACAACATGATGATAGATTGAGAAAAGTGCTGTCTCGATTGCATTCCGTTGGTTTAACGTTGAAGGTAGAGAAGTGTAAGTCCAATTTGCTAGAAATTGAGTATTTGGGTCATGTTATAAGCAGTAATGGCATTAAACTTAAGGATGATTTGGTCAAGGCTATCTGTAAACTTGAGAGTCCCATTTTTCTTAAGGATTATGTCATGTGTTAACTATGGGGAAGATATAAATTGTATTATAGCAATCCAAACTTTTTTTGAGTGAGCAAGAGAAAAGGCAGGTCAAATTATATTAGTATTTATGAAGTTTGATCTCATGTTTACATAAGTATATTAGATGATAGAGATATGTACTTTTGTTTTTTATATGTAAGGGGACTAGGTAATAAAAGTGTTCTCTGTTTTGTTATTGGGTATAGTGAGGGAGGTGGTGTGGTATTTACCTTCCTTCCCATCTGGTCCTGGAACCTTGGAGATAGAATGTTATGAACCTCACTTGGCAGTTGAAGGCTCAAGTAGTGGCTGGGGTTTTTATCCCGCTCTGATTCGTGAAATAAATACTTGGAAACCATTACCTGTCTCCACCAATTGATTCCGGATACCACAGGTTCTCATTGATGAAGCCCGCTACATGTAATAATAATTGATGTCTTTTCTCTGCTGAATCTAAATGTATGCTATTCCTCTTGCGCGGTTATTCGTATTATTAATTTGTACTGTAACCTTAGAATGTGTATTAGCTCAAGCTTTGATTAGATTGCGATTCTTTCGTCGCTTTGGTCAGACAGTATTGTTTTTGTATGTTTATCATTCAATTTTGAGACTGAGTTACATGCCTTTGCATTGTTCATATAGGGAAATACACATTCTAACCTTTACTTAAAGGTGTGGGTATTCATGACCACAAGGTCATGGTGTGTGGAAATTACTGACTCCTATTGATTATTGATGTCACTGATTGTTATTGATCTGTATTGGTACGGCATATATGGTGGGAACTACTCGAAGCACAATCAAAAGGTCCATCGGCCTATACAGGTCTGCCTTGTAAGTTTACTTAATAAGGTCCGACCCCCTAACAAGTCCCAGGTGTAGCCCTCCGCAACATCAAGAATACCATTGTAACGTGTACCCGACATCACCCCATCAGCCAGTTCTCCATGCCTTGCAGTGACACTGGCCTTTCGAACATCATGGGTCCCGATATTTGAGGTAGTAAAGCTCTATCCTTCTTGTCTGCCTTTCAGCTGAGCGGCCAGTACCACACCAAACTCTAAAGATATTTTTTATTCTACTTTGCACTCTGACTTCATAGGCCGGTGCTCAGTATTGGCATACTTGTTCCTCCCAACACTATTGTATAGTTTGATGCCTAACACCTCCACGTGTATGTTGACAGCCGACTTACTCTTCCTCCTTTTGGGAGCGACTCATATCAGGATGTTTCCATTAGGATAATCAGACCTTCCTGATTGTTATGTGGGCAGGGTGGTTGACTGCATTGAGTCCCTCCTCTCACAATGAATTGCACAGTTAACCTGTTAATCTTGAAAATAGATCGTAGATTGCTTTTTGACACTGTTCTTATTTTTTGGGTATTCATTGATGATAGGGATGATCACAGTGGGGGGAGGGTGGAGGAGGTTCTGTTTACAACTGTGTTTCCTTTATACTTCTCTGAATTGGCTGCTGGCCTTCTACTAACTAGTGGATTTTTAGGTGCTTGCTTATATGGGATTGATAAGACGCTTGATGTTAACCTTCTAACCTGGAATGAGCACAGCCTAAGTGATCTGCGGAAAAAGCGGAAGGTACTAGCCTATTTGACGCAGTAGAGCCAGTGCTTAATTTGTGCTTGTTGTTTCCGGTGTGGGCACCAGCACTTATTTTTGAGGGCCAGCACTTATTTTTCTGCCTCAAGCATTTACTACGAGCAAAAGACACATATGAGAAAGACAGGGGAAGAGAAAAAAGAAAAAGTGTCACAAAGGGAGGAAGCAGAAAGCTGCAAGAGTGAGCTAAAGCAGCACAAGTGGCTTTAAATGGATTGAAGAGGCCCGAGATAGCTCCAGGATTACGCTGCTTCAGTATTCTGTGTTCATACATTAAATTGCAGCAGCCGCGTGTTTAAAAGGAGTACTTTGAGCACCGGCACCTTTTTTTTTATAAATTAAGCACTGAGCATAACATTCACATCGCATTATTGCAAGAAACGCACCTCAAGCCCCAGGCACAAGTGCCTTTTGCAGGTAGCTGGGCTGCCCATGGGGTTTGCATAAATTATTCAGATTACACCAGAGGGGTGGATCTGTTGGCTAGGAAGGGCATTACTGTCAATTTATGTCCCTGTGGTGCAGGGTAATGGGGCAAGGTCACTTGGTGCGCTGCCCTGCGCCACGGGGCTTGTAAATATGTTCCGGAGCGCGTATCGATTCTCCAGTCCCGAACATAATGTCCTGACATATAACGCAGCCATTAGTCTATGTATATCTCCAGGCACTTATATACTTCCAGATGCTGCTCAGCACTAACACATATGCATGGATCTCCAACAGGACCTCACTTTGGGTAGAACACTGACCCACATGCTCATATTTTCAGTCAGCTTTCCACGTGCTATAATATGCACACACGTCACTTGCAACACGCAACCCTCTAGATATATTACAGCACTCTGGCCTGCTAATTGTTATGGCAGCAACTTAGCATCTTGCAGAGTTTGACAAATCAGCTGTTGACACATCTCTCTGTTTGAACAAACATAAGGAGAGACTGCTATTCTCAAAACAGTACCACAAGTAATAAGGGCAGAACAACTCTAAAGATAACCAAAAACCTCAAACGATTAAACTTCCAATTATTTCCCAGATATGGTAGAGGCATCCAGTGGAGCACTAGTTTTGTGCAGCAAACCAGGAGGCAAAATGTCATACAAAAGCAACAGCCAGCTATAATAAATGATGAACAGCCAACATGGACGTCATTAAACGTAAAAAGAACCAACAAAAGGACAAAAAACTAAAAATGTTTATAGTAAACAAAGTGCTTCAAATACCTTCAACCATTCATGGCCCTAATCTTTACCTTCATATTGGTCCTAACCACTGCAACAGTGACTAAATAACCTACAAATTATTTAACGGTCACATGTTGGTTGCTGGCACTGTAGACCTTTTTACCCACAGATCAGAAACCAAACAATCCTACCCACCAACTGACAAACTCAAGAAGGACTTTATCTAGCCATCTTAGTGCCATGAGCAACTTTCCAATCAAAATTGCAAAAAACTGCAACTCAGAGTCCTAACTGAAGCAGCTCTTGTCTGTTTGTCTTGCCAACAAGCAAACACAATAAGGAAACAGTGCTAACAATATTTTACCTGAAATCTGTGTAAAACTACAAACCCCCATCCTACCAGCTCTCTCAAAATGAGCATGTAGTCAACAAGTGCACATTCCATACTTCTGTACTCTCACCCCTCCTAACCTTAACACTTTCTAATACTATCCATCTAGCAATTTTTGAAAGTGTGAGAATCCCATCCTGTATGGTATGAAACTGCAGATTTTGGAATTAACCAGCCTGTAAACACCTGTGCAAGTTCTTACGTCACGAAGAGATAGTCTTAACCTCTATCTAACTAGTTTATTTGTTGACCATCAATGGGCCTTTCTAACCATAAAGCCATGTGTCATGACCATCCTATAGATTTAATATGTACCGAAAATGCAGAGCTTGCTACAAATATCTCAGTTGTGGGAAATACAACAACCTTCAATCTGCTTTCTGGAACCTTACTGAGGGAGTCTCTAATTTGAAGTTAGTTGAAGAGATAAGGCTGTCTGAATTCTTCTATCAGCTTTGTAAATAGCTTCATTGCATTGCTAATCATCAACTTATCAACATATTTGAATGCCATACTTTCCAACAGCTGCTGACCCCACCACTACAAATATCTGGCAGTGATAAATTAGGTGTGAGGATGTGCTAAAGACTCGAGAGGGACTACAAATCCCAAGCTGCTTTGAGGCCCCAGGAGGTGGCCATTTTCACCTGCACCCACTTGAAACCAACGAGCGCTATTAAGCGCGTGGGGGCACTTCGCTGTGCGGGGCGCGCTAAAGACTCGAGAGGGACTACATATCCCAAGCTGCTTTGAGGCCCCAGGAGGGGGCCATTTTCACCTGCATCTGCACCCACTTGACACCATTGTGCGCTATAAAGCGCGTGGGGGCACTTCGCTGCCCGGGACGCGCTAAAGACTCGAGAGGGACTACATATCCCAAGCTGCTTTGAGGCCCCAGGAGGCGGCCATTTTCACCTGCACCCACTTGACACCAACGAGCGCTATAAAGCGCGTGGAGGCACTTCGCTGCACGGGACGCGCTAAAGACTCAAGAGGGACTACATATCCCAAGCTGCTTTGAGGCCCCAGGAGGCGTCCATTTTCACCTGCACCTGCACCCACTTGACACCAACGAGCGCCATAAAGTGCGTCGGGGCACTTCACTGCGCGGGACGCGCTAAAGACTCGAGAGGTACTACATATCCCAAGCTGCTTTGAGGCCCCAGGAGACAGCCATTTTCACCTGCACCCACTTGACACCAACGAGCGATATAAAGCGCGTGGGGGCACTTCGCTGCGCGGGATGCGCTAAAGACTCGAGAGGGACTACATATCCCAAGCTGCTTTGAGGCCCCAGGAGGCGGCCATTTTCACCTGCACCCACTTGACACCAACGAGCGCTATAAAGATCGTGGGGGCACTTCGCTGCGCGGGACGCGCGCAGGACGCGCCCGGGCAAAGCCTGGGCCAAGGGTGGGCCGTCCACGCCCGTCGGAGCCCGGAAGAGGCTGGGCTGGGTCACCCCCCTAACATTTGACCATTCAAGTAGGCATCATTGATCTTAGCTCTATGCGCTATTGCCAACACTGTGCCATCCCGTAGGTTGCTTCATTATACTGATACTCTGTAGAACATTTTATCAACAATAACCGTCCCAGATGGGTAAAAGGAAAGCAATAGAGGCTGGGGCAGGGGCTGTGCTAAAAGCTAAGCTAAAAAGACACAAGCATGCAGCTAGAAACTGCGTTATGGACAGAATTGACTCTCTTTTGGGTGAATGCAATGGAATTTTAACTCCTCAGGGAAATAATTCTAACGACACTGTGGGGGAGCACTCCCCAACCAATAGGAGGGCTGGCCCAAAGAAAATTGCTGAGATTTTTGTGAAATGTGGGCAACAAGACACAGCCACTACAGGGCAGGGAGAGGGCAGGAATGTTATCATCCACACTGCCATTCATTACATATTCCCCAAGACCTTTGACAGTTTACTGTGCAAATATGACAGTACTGCACCTTTCATCTTGCAGGAATATTGCCCACCAAGTCAAGAACCGATAGCCAAGCCTGCAAGCACTTCCCTCACCAGGGCCAGGTCAGCTCCACTAGAGGAACATCACCACTCACCCCAGGTCTCACTGACCAACATTGGCATTGATCTACTTCTTCCCACTCAACCATACCTGCCAAATTAATCTCTGGCCGCTAATCGTATAAATACCAGGCAACTAGACAGGATAGTTCAACCACTCACTGGGGTACGACTTGTCTCATGGAACGTGGCATTGAAATCTATTCTCTCTCTTCCATCCTTCACCTCTTTTATTGATGAACATGACATATGCCTTCTTCAAGAGACATGGTCAACCAATCCACTTTTTCGAACAGGCTATTCAAACTTCTACATCCCTGCCGTGCCCAGTACTAGAGGCAGGCCATCAGGGGGCTTGACTATTTGGATCAGAACATCACTTAACTGTCATATATTACAGCTACCCACCGATTCTCCCGACCTGTTAGGTCTTCGTCTATCATTCGGGCCTGACACTGTTGTGAACATTTTCAATATCTACACCCGAGGGGTCAGGGGGGGTCAAGTCTCCAAAACCCTTTGTGTCCTGGCAGCCCTTTTGCAAAACTGACCCTGCCATCATAAAACCATCATGGCAGGTGACCTCAATGTCACATTCGAACCTCTAGACTGGGATGATCTCAGGTCCACAGATGAGGAGGATCGAGCTTGGTCTATCCCCGCCCTGTCCATTCCACCCATTAAAAGATGGACGCAGGTCACAGTCCAAGTTAAGTCACTGACCATGGAATTCGGGCTCAGGGCGTTAAATGGCAGAACCAAATCAGACGCCAAAGGCCATCACACATTCAACAAAACCAACCACACCAGCAGAATCGACTACTGTCTATTTGACATACGATTATGGCTCCTAGTCATCGATATGATGATCGTTGAAAGAACTGAAAGTGATCATAATCCTCTCTCTGTTCACACTTTAGCCTTGGGCAACCTCTCGCCCACGATTAACTACTCAGTAGCAGCACCAGAGGGTATTAGCCTGGTTAACGACAAACAACACTTAAAGTGGGACAAGGTTGCGGCTCGGCCTGCACTCATCAACGCAGCCAATAACACCCTAAAGACTACATTAATGAACCTAGAGGTGGGTCCCGTAATCCCCTATAAGGAAATAAGCATAATCCACACCTCATGCTTTAGGGATATCGCAGCCCACTTCTCAGTATCCACAGCCCATGATGGCAAGAGACCCATAGGTAGGCACTGCTGGTTCAATAAAATGTGTTGGTCCCTAAATAAGTGCTTAATCCAAGCTATTAAATCTAAGGATGCCGCCGCCATCCGCCTAGCTAGAAAGTCCTACAAGTCAGCCATACGCAAAGCCAAGCGTGACCAATACGATAAGTGGTGGACAGCACTTAGTGACGCTGTGCGCAATAGTAACTGTAGTCTGTTCTTGTCCCTGGCAGCGCGTGGCCCAGAAAGCAGTGGATTGGACATTACAACCAACATCGCCCCGAAAGACTGGTTAGATCATTTTAACAGGCTGTACTCCCATGACCATGATAGCCCCACTCCTGTCTGCATGGACCCCTGCCTAAACACTTCTTTAGCACCCACAACTGAAGTACCCCAGCTGTTCTCTCAAAGTGACATAACTTATTCCCTAGGCACCATAAAATGCGGCAGGGCCCCTGGCTCGGATGGTGTTCCAGCAGACCTGTTCTCAACCGACGTAGCATCCTGGTCAAGATACCTCACCATCATAGCGAACACAATAGCATCTGGGGCGCCTATCCCTGAGTCATGGAACGGAGCTATTGTTATCCCAATCTTTAAAAAGGGCGACAGATCACTCCCCTGCAACTACAAACCAATTAGTCTAATTGACTGTGTGCAAAATGTCTTCTGCCACTGCCTCTTGGGAAAGATCGAAGACTGGATGACTGAACATGATATCCTTAGTCCCCTCCATGCCGGTTTCTGGAAGAAAATATCTACCACTGATCAACCCCTCAGGTTCCTATTTTTATACTGGAAAACAGTGCTCATTGGAAAAGGGAGCCTTTACGTTGCTTTTATAGATCTAAAGTCTGCTTTTGACCTAGTACCTCGCAACAAACTATGGACACTCTCTCCCGAATGGGAATCCCGGAGCATATCCTAGCAATATTAATACGGCTCCACGAGGACAACTACGCACGAGTTAGGTGAGACAACAAGGGGCAACTAACTGATAGAATCCATGTATCAAGGGGTGTGCGGCAAGGGTGTGTCCTTGCCCCGCTCCTCTTCTCTCTGTATATCAATGAAATCGTCCCTTCCCTGCTTAGAGTGGAGGCTGGCGCACCATCACTTGGCACACAAAAAATCCCTGCCTTGCTCTTTGCAGATGATACTCTTGTGATATCCAAGACCCCTAGTGGACTAAGGAAACTCCTCACGTGCTTTGAGAAATTCTGCTCAACGTGGGGACTTGAAATCAATGCCTCTAAAACAAAACTAATGACCCTTAATCCCCATAGATCCTTTAGAGAGAAGTTTACACTAGAGGGCACCACACTTGAGAAGGTGGGCATTTTCAGCTACCTGGGTATAACATTGACTGACAACATGTCTTGGAAATCACACCTAGGAAAGCAAGCCTTAAAACTAAAGCAAACAACAGAGGCACTATCAAAAAACTTCCACCTCTCATACACAAAACCAATTCGCACAGCAATACAGATATACGAAGCCCAGGCTGTGACCTCAGCACTTTACGGGGCTGAACTATGTGGTTATGCCAAAATCCAAGACATAACCATCACTGAGAACAACTTCCTGAGAAACCTTGTGTCCCTTCCGCCAAGCACTCCACTGTTCCCCCTTTTTAAGGATCTTGGCATAAAATGCATCGGTCATAAAGCCCGCCTACGCCCTCTGCTGTATTGGCGACATCTCTGGACTATCCCAGAGCTTGAAACCTTTACTGAAGCCCTGCAGGTTATTTTAAAAGCTGATGATCTTCACAGAATCCCCTGGCTACGATACATCAAGGGGTCACTTTACTCACTCGGGCTCAGTGAACTATGGAATTCACCAACCACCGCCGTCTTTCCCTCGAAAAGCAAACTAAAGAAACTATATTGGCAAATGGCAGATCACGAAGATATAGGGGCTGCACTTTACACTACATTATCTTGTGATTTTGCTAACCTAAAAGAGACATGCAAGTATGAGGCTTTTTGGGACATAATCACGGTCCCAATGGAAAGGAAACTGTACTTTCAGCTCTGCATTGGAACGCTACCATTAAGACTTTTCACCAGCCGCTGGTCACACAAAGAATCAACCCCCTGTCCAGCCTGCAAAACCCCTGTCGAGAATCTCCCTCATGTCCTTTATGCCTGCCCCGCGTACACCGCCTCACGTAGGAAATGCCAGGCCCTGACATGCAGACTGCTGGGAGTCCGCAGCTCTGAAATCACCCTGCGAATCCTCATATCAGACACTAGGCCAACGCTAGTAATCGCCGTTGCCAAGTTCCTCGGAGCTAGCTGGTTTGTCAGAAGGAAATTCTTATCTGTCTAATGAGTCCAACAAGACTGTCCCATCGCACTGTGTGAGTGTAATTTATATTTATTCAATTTTTTTATCATTATATGTATCGTTAAATTTATTACCTTGTGTATTTATTTGTATTTATTGCTGCTATGCACTTTTATGGCTATTGTAGTCGAAATAAAGTTTCTTTGACTTTGAAATTAAGTATGAAAGAAAACAATATAAATCACTGCCCCTATGTGTAACATTATCAGTAAAAAAGGACCACAATCTATAGGTCAGAGAGTGTTAGATGACAGGATAGCATCTTTTGAACAGATTGTTGATGCTCAAATCTGCTCAAACAGAGTTTCTGTTTATTTCCTTTATTTACAAGAGCAAGATTTCTTACTAAATAAAGCTGGAACAACTGAAACTGGAAAGTTACTAACCATTTTTGGAGCAAATGCTAAAAATCTTAACGTTAAAAATTCTATACCCGATAGTTTCAGAATTGGCTAGAATAACTCAGAAGACAGCATCTCTCTTGGTGGGGGATGACGTAGGAGGATATTGACATAAAGAAGGTCTTCCAATCAATTAACATAATGCAAAAAAGGCTTAGCTCAATGAAAACTGAAGCTACAACATTGCAGGAGGCTGTTTTGCCTATAACACATTACTTCCAAGCTGTGGAGATAGAGAAGTATCAGCATTGATTGTCCAGCAAACCAAGAGCCACAGATTAGCCTAACCCATAGCTTGGGCACATATGATGCCCTTAAATCCAACTGGTGCAGTTTATAAAGTATATCCTTCTCGTGCTGGACCTTCAATCCAAAATTAATCTTTAATTCTCTCTTTTTGCCAAGTTGGTAATGATCAGAGATCGGCTTGATCCCTTCCCACCAAAGTGGGTGCGCTGGAAAAACAAATTTACTCCCTTTTCACGTTTGCAGGGAAATAATGTATAATTCTGACCTGATCAGAATTGTTATCAGATATGGGACTTGTCATGTACTTTCTCAAATAATAATATGAATTTTAGCAAGATAAAGCTGGTAGACATACAACTGCTATCTGTCAGCCACTTTTGTCCCCAAAATTCAATGCTCTTCTCTACTAATATACCCACTGAACAATGCCCAGTGCTACCTGACAGTGATAAATAAAATAAAAAGTACACTGTCAAAGGCCTCCTTGGTCCTCCCTGTTGCACCTCTGGCACCATTAAGAAAGGCTGCAGACTCAGGAGGAACAGAAGCCTCAGCTCTCCTTGTGCAGGGCTCGGGCAAGACATAGTAAGTTGTGTAGGTGGAATCTCTGAGTGCGTACTTTGCCCCCTGAGATTCAGCCATGATCACTGTGATTCTTCTTGTACATTCTACTACCTGTAAGAGGAGACAAATTACTGCATTCAGAAAAATGGCAGGCTACAGGTCTTTGTCCATACTCTCCCTAAAAGCATCCAGGTGGAACATTTACCAAATCATGAGGATCTTTAGTTTTTGGTTTTTAAGGAGACTGGGCACTGACATCCTCAAATGCTGGCATTCGCATAATAGAAACTGGCAAAAAAAAAGGTACTTATATTACCCCAAAAACACAACCATTGGTTTACCAGAAGTCAGCTTTTTACCAGAAGTCAGCTTTATACCAGATCCTAAACTACTAAATTGGTGATCTCATACTGACCAATCCAAGATGGCAAATTGCACTTCCAAGTTCAAAATGGGAGTGTCAGTTTGGATACCACTCTAAAAGGCAAGTACTTTAGGAATGCAATGCATCATAACATTATTTAAATTTAGCTGCCTTTTTGACAAAACTCTTCAATCCCTAAGCCGGTGTAGGATCAATCTTTTGGCCAGCTCCCTCTGGACATCCCCCAACATATAATGTTGAGGCTGAGCACTCTAAAAAAACGATTACGATGGAGAAAGTTACCAATGTATATCACAATGCTGCTTCCTTTTATTGGGGAGCCAAAACCAGAAGTGATGCATTTCAGCTGTGGAATTCCACTGAACCCATCCAGGAAACAATTACTGAAATAACAAGACAACACATTGTTTGCAATCATCTATGTTGATCCTTTGCCTTCAAACTGAACATTTGAAGACTGCTGCACTAGTTCCAATATTCAGTATTCTTAATTAGTTGGACTTTTGCAACATTATCCAGAGGGTCTGAAGCTTCTTCCAGGATGGGAGTGGGTACTAGTACCAGTGTTTAGCACAAACATCCCATTGCAAAGTTTTGTTGCTTTCGTTCATGCTAGAAAAGTTGACCATCATTTCTTCTAAGTGGCTGAGGATCAGATGTTGGGTGGTGCTCTACCGCAAAATCAATATTTTCACATCAAACTACCAAAATATCAAATCTAGACTATCAACCACCACAGAGCTCTCAGGATTGTAATGTCCATGCATGAGTAATTCATCCAGTGCAGTTTTTTTTTGCTGTGCTTTGTTGAAGTTGCAGTCCTGCTTTTATAATGTGAAAAGAAGGACTACAACTTTCAGATTGAGAGGTAAACACCTGGAAGGGGTGAGCTACTCATGTCTGGACATAGGAAACTTGATCGCTCTACTGCTAATAAGTCGGCAAGGCAAGTAACTCATTAATACATATAATATTACGTATATGCACTTACCTTGGGGATATTTTGACATGCACCTTGATGTGACAAAGGTTCCTCTTTTGTCGTTACCCTTTGAATCGCACTGGCTTACATATGGCAATGTTGATTTCTCTCTATGATCCTCGCCGAGCATGTGGCATCTGTAGCTGAGTCATCTCATTGCAAAGGTTCACCCTCCTGACTGTGTAGCTTATTTGCCTTATTACCAGAAAATGCTGAAACATTAGCCATGGATTAAAACTGAAAAGCACTGCCTTTTCCAGTCTAGAACTGCCAGAGATGTCTTGTCTTTATGCTGATTGAAGAATCTAGTACTGATGCAGACCGTGTGCCCCGTTAGACTGTGTTTGCAGTTTGAAGCCCTTTGTTGAAGTGACTCCCTCCAGGGAGAGAGCTGCTGTTTGATACTGACAAGCACTATTCGAGTCATCTGAAATGGAGGATTTTGTGGTATTGTCCCATTGAGAGCACAGGCAAGTGATCCAGGTGGCACTTTATGACAGCTCGATACACAGCTAATAGTGCCCTCATCATAGTTTATTTTAAGGTAAAGGGACAGAAGTGCTTAGCTGTCCTGTCGCTAATATCCATCTTTCAGTGGTATGATATTTTTACTCAACCACATACTTCCATCACAGACCTCAGGAAGACACTTGATTTCAGCCAGGAAAGTTGTTTTTTTTCTGTATCACCACCCAGGCCATCTCCTTCTATACAGTCACTGCAAGATTGTGCAGTATGACTTTGAAAGGCCAATACCTTCTCTATTTTTGGGACTCACTGGATGACACGCTCTGCTGATGGAGATAGGGCCACCTCATCCATAATTTGTGGAGGCTGCTCATAGGATCTCATGCATCCAATCTCCAGTATGCATAGCATGTTGTTGTCCTGTACCTTCTTTAGTCACTTAGTATCCCAATCCATGCGTCGCTATATCCACACCTGTTTGACAATCTTTTTAGATCCATTGTCTGGCTGAGTTTGTGTGTGTATGTCTAAGTTTAGGGGAAACTCTTTTCCGGTGACCAGTCTTCCCTAGGTTGGCTATTGTCACTATCATTCTGCTGGGGTCACCAAAAAGCCATCAAAGGGTCAACTGCCAAATTAAACATTAACAGTGTGCTAACATGCTAGAACTGTGAACAAAGCGATTGCCTCTGAGTCTATTTTGAAGTTTCCAAATGTGGTGACACTGCCCAGCTCTTATACATCGATAACTGGTGTTAACTGCCAATGATACATAGTCTGTTAGGATGCAACATATCACCAACCCCAAGAGCTGGGCAGAGTGTTTTAGAATGATCATGTGCAATCCATGCTTGACACTGGTGAAATTAGAAAGTGCTGAGTTTGATTCATAGCACTCCCTACAATTCTCATGGAGACAACTGTGGACACTAAGGGGCATATTTATACTCCGTTTGCGCCGGAATTGCGTCGTTTTTTTTGACGCAATTCCGATGCAAAACTAACTCCATATTTATACTTTGGCGTTAGACGCGTCTAGCGCCAAAGTCCATGGAGTTTGAGTCATTTTTTAGCGTGGACACCTACTTTGCGTTAATGAGATGCAAGGTAGGCGTTCCCGACTCCGAGGCATGTGCGCCGTATTTACACTCCCGGGCAAAATTCACGCCCGGGAGTGGGCGGTTCAAAAAAAATGACGTACGGCCACTTTTGCTCCGTTTTTTAGCGCCTGGAAAAGGCAGGCGTTAAGGGACCTGTGGGCTCTGAAGGAGCCCAGAGGTGCCCTCCCATGCCCCCAGGGACACCCCCTGTCACCCTTGCCCACCCCAGGAGGACACCCAAGACTGGAGGGACCCATCCCAGGGACATTAAGGTAAGTTCAGGTAAGTATTTTTTTTTTTTTTTTTGTGGTATAGGGGGGCCTGATGTGTGCCCCCCTACATGCCACTATGCCCAATGACCATGCCCAGGGGACAGAAGTCCACTGGGCATGGCCATTGGGCAAGGGGGCATGACTCCTGTCTTTGCTAAGACAGGAGTCATTTCTATGGGGGTTGGGAGTCGAAAAAAAGGGCGCAAATCGGGTTGAGGCGAAAAATTTGCCTCAGCCTGACTTGCCCCATTTTTTGACACCCAAGCTCCATATCCCCCTACGCCGGCGCTGCCTGGTGGACGTCTTTTTTTTCCACGCACACCAGGCAGCGCCGGCGGCTAACGCCGGCTAACGTCATTGATTAAATACGGCGCCCACATGGCGCTTCAGAATGGCGTTAGCCGGCGCTAATTTTTTTTACGCAAAACTGCGTTAACGCAGTTTTGCGTCGAAAAGTATAAATATGGCCCTAAGGGGCATATTTATACTCCGTTTGCGCCGGAATTGTGTCATTTTTTTTGACGCAATTCCGACGCAAAACTAACTCCATATTTATACTTTGGCGTTAGACGCGTCTAGCACCAAAGTCCATGGAGTTTGCGTCATTTTTTTGCGTGGACACCTACTTTGCATTAATGAGATGCAAGGTAGGCGTTCCCGTCTAAAAAATTGACTCCGAGGCATGTGCGCCGTATTTACACTCCCGGGCAAAATTCACGCCTGGGAGTGGGCGGGTCAAAAAAAATGACGTACGGCCGCTTTTGCGCTGTTTTTTAGTGCCTGGAAAAGGCAGGCGTTAAGGGACCGGTGGGCTCTGAAGGAGCCCAGAGGTGCCCTCCCATGCCCCCAGGGACACCCCCTGTCACCCTTGCCCACCCCAGGAGGACACCCAAGGCTGGAGGGACCCATCCCAGGGACATTAAGGTAAGTTCAGGTAAGTATTATTTATTTATTTTTTTGTGGCATAGGGGGGCCTGATGTGTGCCCCCCTACATGCCACTATGCCCAATGACCATGCCCAGGGGACAGAAGTCCCCTGGGCATGGCCATTGGGCAAGGGGGCATGACTCCTGTCTTTGCTAAGACAGGAGTCATTTCTATGGGGGTTGGGAGTCGAAAAAAATGGCGCAAATCGGGTTGAGGTGAAAAATTTGCCTCAGCCTGACTTGCCCCATTTTTTGACACCCAAGCTCCATATCCCCCTACGCCGGCGCTGCCTGGTGTACGTTGTTTTTTTCCACGCACACCAGGCAGCGCCGGCGGCTAACGCCGGCTAACGTCATTGATTAAATACGGCGCCTGCATGGTGCTTCAGAATGGCGTTAGCCGGCGCTAATTTTTTTGACGCAAAACTGCGTTAGCGCAGTTTTGCGTCAAAAAGTATAAATATGGCCCTAACTGACTTCCATAGACGGCACACAAATGCAATACTTGGACATATACAGCAGTCTGAGAATACACTACAGAACATTTTCACCATGTCAACCAGTTTCACTGCAAGAAGTTTAAAGACATTTCTGGAGCAAGGAGAACTGCAACAACTTCAAAAGTTCTCTTGACAATGGGAAATATTTTGGTGGAATTAAATCATCGGCGAAGTTAAGTACCTTTCAGTACCTTAGGCACAGGGAATAGATGTCGAAATCTTTTGTCAGATGTACTATTTACTGGTCACGACCAGTCAAGATTTTATGAACCTCTTTGTACTACTTTTATAATCTTTTAATACAGTAAACGTTTTTCAAATGTAGCCCATTTTCCCTAAAGGAAATGGGACTGATGACGCAGAAATGAAGGTTTTACATTTATTAGTGCATAAACGTAGTGCTGCAATAATCAAGTGTGACTTTAATCGAACTAATAAAGATTGTACGGGGACAAATGTGCCCTCAGAGTAGTTTGCCAACATTTACAAGCGTGCTTTATATAACGTGATGTATTAGAATTGTACTAATCTGACATAACCGTAAACGTGTGCCATGATTTGCTTGTTTGAAATGTTTTAACTTAGCATAGCTTTAGTGGAGGCTTTGGCCTAGTTGCCTTGTCTCACGGTTTAGATGCTCGTGTTTTTCTAATGTGCTAATAAAACGTGTATTCTTGCTTGAAGCTGTACTTTTCCAGTGAGATCGGTTCACATGCTTATCTTTAAGGTTTCGTGCCAGCCTGGCATCTTCTTCTTTGCTCCAAGGTCAATCTGCAGGTGCAGACAATGGAAGCTCTGAAAGTGAGTTAATTGGTAAAATATGTTGCAACTTACGTTCCCGACTCCAAGGATAATGTATGCCTAGGTAGAAGCTTGTGAATTGTTGTTTTTGATTGGACAATTTGAAGCCAACCTATGAACTCTCCAATGGAAGACCCTACTGGATTTGAACTGTTGTCTATTTAAACCTGGTGCACAAGAGGAAAGCAGCCATTCGCCATTTTTACCCGCCATTACCCATGCGCCATTAGCCATTACCCGCCTTTTGCAGGACATTGCAGACATTATGGCCCATCTTGCCGACTTCGTCATTTTGCCATCTTCTACGATGCCAATTGATGTTCGACGCCATTTTGAATGAGACTTTGATGCTTTCTCTAATCGAGAGAAAGAGACTTTAAGTAATTCTCGCCCTAGAGACTTTAACTTTGATTCGTCCCTTTGCATGAAGTAGTAGTTTTGTCTTTTATCTTGCCGCTGTGAGGCAATTGCCCCGTCCACCCTGCCCCTTTGCCCCCGTCCCATCCTGATCGAAACCGGTACCTGTGAGACGAAGACTTCCTTGAATGCTGATTGAATTTGGTAAATATGAAAGGAAAATGTACAATTGCATTGTGTTTCTTTTAGGTAACCAACTGCTGATTTTTGATAAGAGCCCTAGTTAGGAGTTTTCCAAATTAATGTTGCTAAATTGTTTTTGCATGAAGTCCCACATGCAGATGCTAATTTGAGGTTAGATGAGGATTCATTTGTTGCACGATGCAATTTGAGACCTTGTTATGCTGACTAATGTATGCAATTAGCCCATTACAGATTATAGTTTTAGTGGTTTGCGTTGCTATTATCGAATGCATTGTTATTCAAATGCTGCATAGATTGCATCTTTTTCGCCGTTATGGACAGCTATTAAAGTTCATTTACATATATCATTTGGTGTTGAGACACATTTATATTGTGCTAGCTTTGTTAATATAGGGAAATAAATTCATTAACTTTGAATAAACTGGTGTGGTTATTCATGGCCGAAAGGTCATGGTTTTGTCGAAATGTTTTCTGGATTAATTGTGAAGTGTTATGTTGATCAGGGTATTGCTTATGTTCGTTATTGATTATTGATTGATTAAATTGACTAATCTCGGGTGAAGAGAGCCCCACTTGGTCAAAAGATTCATCGACCCAAGAGCGTCCAAATACAGGTAATTTATTAGGTCGGAACGCTCTATCAGTAGATGGTAGCAGAGGATGGTTTGGCATTTTGGGACCCCACTCGAGAAGTATATGGTGTTGAATTAGATTTTCTTGGGTAAAAACAGATTGAGAAAATGATGATGCCCTAAGTCCCCCGCGACTTTCCCGGGATCTCGGAGCTTGCGAATGGAGAGAATGGAGGTGTGAAATCGGCGTTGGCGGTACTAGTGACGGTATGAGTGAAGTCAGGGTTTTGCGCTTGCACAGCTTATTGCCGCAGATTGTTTGAAAAGGTTGCGAGGATTTTAGAGAATAGCGGAGGTGCGACTCCGAGTGTGAGAGTAGGGAAGTCGTCGAACTTCATGTGCATGTGGCGCTTTGTGCAGAAAAAGGTCCATGTGGTTGTTGTTGTTGAGACGGGCCCTGCGAGGTCAAGAGACTCCGGAGTATGTTGAAAAGTGTATGAGACACTTGTTTTATGTTGTGGTCTGGTCGGTTTAATAGGTTGACCGAGCGTGGTCAACGAGTCGGTATGTGTGTTAAGGGAGTGAAAGAAAACTTCGACTTCGGGCTTTGACAAATTCTAAGTGCACTAGAATAGATCATTGACAAGTTGAGAGCTGATCTGCGGGTCAGATTTGCTTGCGAAAGTGGGGACCGAGAAAGATGGAATAACTGCCGAGGCTAGTGAAAAATCCCTAAGGTCCTGAAGCGATTGTGTTACCCTTCCTGTAGTAAACCGACAGATCTGTTTTATTATTATTTGGTTGCTCGCGATATATGCTAGAAGTTGTTACGAGAGGAGCTGAGTGAAGGAGGACTATCCGCGAGGCTTTGTCAGCCGCAGAGTGTGTGAGTGTAACGTCACTAGGAGCCGCGCTGGGATAGGTTGGTTGCAAAGAAGGGCCGCGCACGGATTGGACGCAGTCCGTGGGGCTCGATTGGAAATGGAAAGGCAAGCGAAGAGTATTCCGGGAATTAAAGTCACTTATTGATTACAAACTTTGTGAAATAAAAGACGAGAAAATGAAATTTTTTAAAGCATTAAAGAGTGCGATGAAGGGGGAGTCTTACATTAAAGCGAGCGTAGGAGAGGAGACGCCACCCGAAGGTACACCAGCTTGCATTGTAATGGAGGAAAGGGGGGTAGCTCCGTGCCTTTGGCTAAAGCAATGGCACAAGCTGACAGAGAAACATGGGAGCGTAGCGTTCCCGGTCCATGGGACATTCAATATAAGGATCCTAGAGAATTTGAGATTCGCGATGTACGACATGAAGGTACCTCCAAGGCCAGCACAGTTTGAGGCTCTAGCGATTTGGGAACTAATGGCTAGACAGCAACAGCAAAAGAAGTTCGAGACCAGGATAAGAAAGGCAGAAAAGACACTAGCGGACGCTAGGTGGGATAATGCACAGAAGGTGTGGAGGTCAGATATATTGCAGGGGATAAAATTGTTTCCCGCAATTGCTAAGGAAGAAGAGGCGACAGGCAAGAAAGCTACCTGTAAGACAAACAGGAGGTGTTCCAAAGATAGAGAGGACGAGGAAAAGTTAAGGAGAGAAGATGAGTCAGAGGATGGGGAGTTCATCATGCAATTGCTGAACGACCGTCCACCACCTTATGTAGAGAGTGAACAAGGTCCAAGTACCAGTTCTGCCCCTCCGGCACCGGTACAGAATAATGAAACTCCGAATTCAGAAACGCCATCGGGATCTAAGGACCCGAGTTTACTGTTCACCCCGCAGATACCGCAGGTTAGGAGAATATATCCAGATGTGCCTATATTGAAAACAGCAGAAAATTATCAGCCGCAGGTCCCAAGGTACTACAGCAGTGACAACAGTACGGGAATGATTCTAGATCCAACCGTAATGGGAGTACAGAATGGTCGCAACCCAACATTGGCACAAGCTGAATCAACCCAGTTTTTGATGCCTCAAAAGCAGATGCAGGGGGGAACCGCACATGCTCAGATGACGGGGAGTCAGACGGGCATGCCGGCAATGATGACCCATAGTGTGGGAATGAACATGCCTCAGAACCTGGGAAATGGACAGAACGCAGATGCGATATCCCTACCCATTACTGTAGGTCCACCGGTACCTTTGTACATTCAGCCTAATTCAGGTATGAGCGGTCAAGGATCAATGGTGCAGAGTGGGACGGAAAGGAGGTGCATAGAAAACACTCCAGAGATAACTCCGATAGCGGCTCTGCCAACTGGATCTGGGTCCTTGATGGAGTTTAGTCCCATATGTGCTCAGTCAACAGTGGTGAGGTCGAGTCCCCCACTGATGATACCGCTATCATCGAACACTGAAAAGTTGCTGCAACCATCAATGGCAGTCGATGTGAATGCTACACTGATGGGGTTGAATGCGCAACAGCTGACACAGTGGTTCAACAGTCTGAATTCCACACAAAGCTCAGCCGTTGGGAAGGGAGAAGACTATCTGAATAGGGTAAGGTTGAACATGGAAGCAGAAGAATTGGTGGAAGGGACTATGGGTGTGAATAGGTTAGAGTCCTACACGGAAGAAGAGCTGAGGTATCTATGTCCTAGGATTACGAGAGAAGTGAACAAGGTACATAGAAGGTTGCAAGAAATAGCTGACAAAAACGGGGTTGAGATAGACAAGACAAAACACATGAGCAGGAGCTATAGATTGGATTTCGGGATCACAGACTTTGAACACATGAGGTCAGCAGGCATGAAAACGCACCTTAGAGAATTGCTGCAGAGTGCACAAGTGTGGAGGTGCTTAGACAAATGGGAAAGCAGATGGGCAAAGAAAAAGGAAAAGAGGAAAGACAGTGTCCCAGAGCATAAGGAGAAAAGACCACAGAGTAGTGATGCAATAACTATGCTACCAATGAGGGAGACAGCAGGGGGAAAATTAATACATGTACCGTGGCACAGAAGCGACATTCAGTCTTTTACGGATGATTTTCCCAAACTGAGAGAGAAACCGATTGAATGGTATCAACAGACTGATAGGTTTGTGAAGCTTGCAAAATGTCTTTGGGAAGACCTGAATACCCTCTTTGAGATTGTGGTTCCGGCAGATTTGTGGGAAGACTGCAAAAGGGCCGTAGGTTGGCCGACAAGTGAACCAGAGAGAGACAGGGATACGGGTGCACCATCACCTATGGTAATGAGCTTGTACTATAAGGTGATTGAGCATTTGAAGACGAAGGTCGCCGCGAAAAATGTGGATTGGCAGAAGATTGATCGAACTGCCCAAGAGGCTAAAGAGTCGATTCATGGTTACTATGAGAGGTTGTTGAAGGCGTTCAAGAACTACAGTGGCACGGAAACAATAGAGGCGAGGGACATGCTCCATTTTGTGTTTAGATTTGTGGAAGGGCTGAGACCAGAGATAAGTCAGATGATAAAGACGCATTTGATTTGTTGGCAGTCGAAACCGATTGATGAGGTGTTGAATTATGCGAAATACTGTAGCGACGAAATTGAAGTGAAACAGAAAAGGTTGAAAGAGAAAGTGATGGTGATGCAACTTAAAGCAGCTCAGACAGGTCTGCAAGGGTTGCAAGGGTTCCAACAGCAGATACCGCAGCCGCAGCCGCAGCCGCAGGGAAATATGGTGTTTCAGCCACAGGCGAGAGGCAGAGGCAGAGGAGGCTTTGGGAGTAATGGTCCGGATTTGAACACTGTTGTGATTCCGAATGGTGTGCAGGCAATGAAAAGGGTGATGCCGTGTCACGTGTGCGGAATCGTCGGACATTGGAAACGCGAGTGCCCGATGGTGGTGCAGGAAGGTGCAGGTGTTGGTCAGCAAAACAATGATGTCAATGCATTCCAGACAATGAGGGGACCGAAAATGAGAGGTCCAAACCCAAATTTTCAGACCATAAAGGAGCTGCAGGGATTACAGCCCATGCAGCCGCAGCAGATGCAGATGCCCCGTATGCAGATGACGCAAATGCAGCCAATGCAACAGCAGTTTCCCATGGTACCTAATCAGCAAATGCAAATACCTTTGGCACCAGTGAGTCAGCAGCAAGTGATGGTTCCTCCACAGGTCTCGGGTCAGGTGATGAATACAAATGGCACAGTACAACAGTTCCCATTACACAGTGAGAATGGAATAAACAATGTATGGGAGAGTGAAAGTTCAGATGAGGAGGGAAATTGTGTGCTTGCAGCATCCTTGGAAGTTGATCAAAAGGGTCCATATGTGGAGGGAAGAGTCATGGGTCATCGTGTTTCATTCTTGGTTGACACAGGAGCCACACGTTCAACTGTTAGGAGCATTGAAGTACCAAACTTGCCGCTCTCAGGGAGAACAGTTCAAGTAGTGGGAGTAGCAAACAGGCACCTGACGAACCCAATCACAGATCCAGTACCAGTCAGCATTGGTAACTATCAAGGGTTACATAATTTTGTGGTATGTGACTCAAGCCCAATAGCTCTGTTAGGGAGAGACCTATTGTGCAAATTGGGATGTTCGATTATGTGTTCGCACGATGGAATTAGAATTCAGACGAGCAGTGATGGGGAAGAAGAGGACAGTGTAGAAGGGGATGAGATGGAAACTGTCGATGAAGAATATCCTCTGATTAACCTTTTTCCGATGATAACTGAAGAAGATATTCCAGCTGAATTACGGGAAACAGTCGGAAAGGAAGTGTGGGATATGACAGGAAAAGAGGTGGGATTGGTGAAAGGAGTGGAACCAGTGAAAGTGACCGTAAAACCCAATGTAACCTTTCCCCAGACCCCACAATACCACATGGCACAAGACACCCTCATGAAAGTCGCCCAACTCATTGACGAGTTTGTAAAACAGGGAGTACTGAAAGAAGTGTTAAGCAGTCCATGTAATTCACCAAACATGGGACTAATAAAGCCGAGTGGAAAGGTCCGAATCGTGCAGGACTTGAGGAAAATAAATGACATCATAATTAAATGCTGCCCCGTAGTACCGAATCCAGCTGTGATAATGTTTCAAGTCCCTTGCGATGCCAAGTGGTTCTCAGTCATCGACTTGTCACAAGCATTCTTTTCGGTGCCTCTTCATGAGGACAGCCAATTTCTCTTTTGTTTCAAATTCTTAGACAGAGTTTACAGTTGGTGTCGAATTCCTCAAGGGTTTTCGGAGTCACCGTCAATTTTCAATCAGATTCTAAAGAAAATCTTGGAAGCGTTAGAATTGCCATTCGAGTCAACCCTAGTACAGTACATTGATGACTTACTGATTGCATCTAAGACAGAAAGTGGCTGCACAGCCGACACCATTGCTCTACTGAACCATTTGGGAAGGAATGGACACAAGGTGTCTCCTTCAAAGTTGCAGTTCTGTCAGAAGAAAGTGAAATACTTGGGTCATCAAATAGAGAAAGGGTCACGGAGAATAATGAAGGAAAGAATAACAAGTGTAGTTCAAATGAGTCCACCAAAGACGAGGAGGGAGGTGAGGAAGTTTTTGGGGATGGTGAGCTACTGTCGCCAGTGGATTCCCAACTTCTCAACTCTAGCAAAGCCTTTACTGAAACTGACCCAGAAGGATGCCTTGGATGAAATTGAGCTGAAAGGAGATGAGATGGATGCTTTTATTGAATTGAAAGAATGCATGTGCAGGGCTCCAGCTTTAGGTATGCCTGATTACACAAAGCCTTTCACATTGTTTTGTCATGAACGTGATGCATGTTCTTTGTCTGTCTTGACCCAAGCCCATGGTGGCATAAACAGACCAGTAGCGTATTTTTCAGCTACTTTGGATCCGGTCGCAGCAGCACTTCCAGGGTGTTTGCGCGCCGTAGCAGCAGTTGGTATCAGCCTCACTCAGAGTGAAGGAATAGTGATGGGACACCCATTAACAGTCATGGTCCCTCACTCAGTTGAGATACTTTTGACCCGCTCCCGAACGCAACACATGACTGGAGCAAGACTCACAAGGTATGAAACAATAATTCTGGGCTCACCGAATGTGCAGCTGAAAAGGTGCACTACGTTGAATCCAGCAACCTTGCTTCCCGGTGAAAATGCTGAAATTGAGAACGCTGAAGACGTCGAGCACGACTGCCTTCAGGTGACTGAATTTTGCACAAAACCCCGACTTGATATTAGGGATACTAAGCTTGATGAAAATGACCAAATTGTTTTTGTTGATGGGTCATGTTTAAGAGATGCATTGGGAATTCTGAAAGCAGGATATGCTGTATGTACTGTAACAGGTGTCTTGGAAGCGTCCTGGCTTCAAGGAGTCTATTCCGCACAAGTAGCAGAGCTTGTAGCCCTTACAAGAGCATGCCAACTGTCTACATTGATGAAGGTTACCATTTACACTGACAGTCAGTACGGGTTTGGAATTGTGCACGACTTTGGGCAACTATGGTCACAGAGAGGTTTCCTGACCTCTTCAGGGTCCCCAGTGAAAAACGGGGAGAGAATAAGGGAATTGTTACACGCCATTCAGATGCCAGCCGAAATTGCAGTGGTAAAGTGTAGTGCTCATACAAAAGGACAGGACTATGTTTCCTTGGGAAATGCATATGCGGATCAAGTCGCAAGATTTTGTGCCTTGAACTGTATATTGCTCAGGGATGAATGGAATTTGATAAGTGAACCAGAACTCGAACCAGCTGAAGCATTTGCCTTGAAGGTCGTAGATACAATGGATGAACTAAAAGCATTACAGAATAGCGTCAGGGAGGATGAAAAAGTTTCCTGGATTAAGTCACAATGTACAAGGAGACCAGATGAGTTATGGGTTTCAAATGAGGGAAAATTTGTCTTACCAAATAGTCTCTTATCGCAGCTAGCGCGGTTCTATCATGGGCAGGCTCACCTAGGGAGAGATGCCATGATAAGATTGTTCAAAACTGATTGGTTTAACCCCAGATTCCGTCAAGTTGCAGAAGCAGTTTGCCATCGTTGTGTCATTTGTCAGCAGATGAACCCAGGAAAGGGAACGGTTGTGAACGTGAGCCACATTGGTAGGGCGGGTGGCCCGTTCAGCAGAATGCAGATGGACTTTATTGAGATGCCTGTGCATGGAGGTCTGAAGTATGTGTTGGTGATTGTGTGCATTTTTAGTCACTGGATTGAAGCGTACCCCACACGTAGAAATGACAGCCTTACAGTTGCAAAACTATTGTTGAGGGAGTTGATACCACGTTTCGGATTCCCGATCTCTTTAGAATCAGATAGAGGAAGTCACTTCAATAACGAGGTGATAAAGTTACTTTGCGCAGCGCTGAACATTGAGCAAAAACTGCATTGTAGCTATCGCCCTGAAGCATCAGGACTGGTGGAACAGATGAATGGTACACTGAAATCAAGAATGGCAAAAATATGTGCATCGACAAATTTGAAATGGCCTGACGCATTGCCTTTGGTGTTAATGTCAATGAGAAACACCCCTGACAGAAAGACTGGATTGTCCCCGCACGAAATTCTCATGGGCAGGGCCATGAGACTTCCTGCAGTTGCCGCAAACGCGCTTTTGAATATTACAGATGATATGGTGTTAGACTACTGCAAAGGTCTGGCTGACGTGGTTCGCTCTTTCTCTCACCAGGTGGAAGCAACCACCTTGTCACCGATCCAAGGTCCAGGACACACACTGAAAGCAGGTGACTGGGTCGTGATAAAGAAGCACGTGAGGAAGTCGTGTCTGGAACCCCGTTGGAAAGGCCCTTTCCAAGTGATCCTGACGACCACTACCGCTGTGAAGTGTGCGGGAGTTCCCAACTGGATTCACGCCAGTCATACAAAGAAAGTGTTGTGTCCCACAGATGAGGAAGTTGAAGCGCTGAAACTGCCAGTACCTGATAACAAAGTGCCGAGCGCTGAGACAGAGCAAAACAGAACTAAGAGCGAACAGGCAGAAATAGAAGAGAGAGAAATATTCTCTGAGGACGAAACAACCGATTCACTTGGGGAAGACCAAGGAGAAACCTCAGACAGCGACGAAGCAGCTGAAGGTAACAAAGAGCCTGAAGCAGCTGAAGGTAACAAAGAGCCTGAAGCAGCTGAAGGTAACAAAGAGCCTGAAGCAGCTGAAAGTGACAAAGAGCCTGAAGAAAGTAACGGTGACAAAGGGCTCGAAAGAGGTGAAGAAGCAGGAGAGCCTGATCAGAGGAGGGCTTTCCCAGAAGCAGACGGTACAGAAAAAGAAAAGGAGAACCTGATTGACTCCCCAGAAGGAGGGGACAAGGCAGAACAGAACGAAACTGTTCAAACTTCCTCAGAAGAGATCGCAGGTCCATCAAGTGGACACAGTGCAAAGAGACGACCAAGTATATCACCAGTAAAACTAAGAACTAGAGAAACGTTGAACGACAGTGAAGGGCCAAGAGTGAAAGAGAAAAGAAAGGAAGTGTCTGTCGTGGTACCAACATCAAGTGAAGAAAAAGACTTGGCCAAAGAGGAAAGTACCAGTGAGGCAGAATCAAAGAGAGATGCAAAATTGAAAGGAAAAGGATTCCAAACAGGAGATATTCTGGTCCAGAATGGGCATATGTAGTCAATGACGATTGGACCGACGAATTTGTATCTCTTAGCCTCGAGAACGAAGAAGAAGAGATACCAATAGAAAAGAAAAGTTTTATGGACACTATTGACTGAAAAAAAAAAAAAAAAAAAAAGGGCTGAGTTATTGCCGAATTGAGACAAATGCTGCTAACCGATAAGTGACTGAGCTCCTGAAGAAAACTGTGTGAACATTGCGCTCGTTCAGCTTTGTAACTAATTGCTAAATCGTTTCTTTATAAGTGCTTCTAGCTCTCTGATTCTATACAGATCATGACACAAAACAGTAGAGTGAAATATTGTAAATATGCGTGTATAGGCTTGATAACTGCATGTGTACTAATAATAATGGCAATAGTGCTTGCAACGCGTGGGAAGGGTGAGAATGAGAAAATTGATGCTTCTACTTCTGCTCCTGTTACTGTCACTGAACTAACCGCTTTGAAAAGACTAGAATTAGATGAGAGACACTTGCATGATAAGAAGGAACTTTCGTATAATGTTTTCTATCGCCTACTAACAGAATATGTTGAGACTATGGATGCAAAAGATTGTTATGTGTGTACACAGATACCGACATCGGTAACGGAAGGGGTGACTTATCACCACATGCCTCTTACATATGGGATTACATGTAGTTTAGTAACTTCTAGATTTTATGGTCAAACTAACATACAGTATTTTTACTCAAATTATGATGTCACCTTTGCATATGTTCCTATAATAACGCAACTAAGCCAGATTGCTAAAGATTGGGATGCTAAAATAATGAGGGAATTTTTCGAGCCAATGCAACCTTTTGAAACAGCTCACGCTCATAGGGAAAATCTTACCTGCTCGCTCTCTGCAGTAGAAATAAGCTTTTTAGATCGCACAGATGATAGAAGGGCACAAATGAATGCGAAATTAGAAAAGGAGCTAAGTAAGAGGACTTCAGTAGATAATTATGCTTTTGCCGCAATAAAAACACAAGGGAGAATAGCTTTAGATGCTTGGCATGTAGGGAAATTTTGTATATATCGTGGTGAATCTTATTATGATAACATTTTCGTGGGAGCGAGTGAATGTAAACATACGTTTATCTTTAAGGCCAAATGGACATTCATACTGAACGGACTTGACCCTGTCATACCGGGTGTATATTACATTTGTGGGCATAATGCCTATTATCGTCTTCCAAAGGGATGGTGGGGGAGATGTTATTTGGGTATAGTGTTCCCAAAGGTTTATCAACTGGATGACCTATCAGTGATTCCAAAGACGCCTGGATCTCATCGTATCCAGAAAAGAGAGACCGCAGCTGCTGTGGTAGGAGATATATTTGGAGCCATGATTCCTTCATTGGGAGTTGTGTTGAATTCCATCAAAATAAGAAAGTTGTCTACTATAGTGGATAACATGTTGACAAAGTTTTCAGGTGCTATAATCCTGATGGATGCTGAACTTGCAGCAGAAAGAGCTATGACTCTTCAAAACAGGCTTGCCCTAGACATTCTTTTAGCAAAGGATGGCGGCGTTTGCAAAATGCTTGGTGCGCGTCACTGTTGCACGTATATACCAGACAACAGTGTGAAGATTAAAACAATGCTTGCAAATCTAACAAAAGAGAGTGCAGACTTGAAGGAATTGAAAGAACCAGGAGTTTGGGAGAAGGTTGGAAAGGGAATTGCTTCAGTGGGAAATTGGCTTGGTGGCATTTGGAATGGAATATTACTAAAAATAATACAGGGAATACTAATAGTACTAATTTGCATCTTTGGGATTTGGGGAATAAAGAGGGGAATACTAATGATCATGGCAAGAATTAAGAGAAGGAAGGAAGAGAAAATGATGAAAAGAATGGCAGAAGAATACAAGGCAAGAACAAGGGGAACTAAAAGGCAAAGAGAATTGACAGAATTTTAATGGAATAAAATTTGTGGGAATAGTTTTGTGTGATGACAAGTAGTCATCAGAGGAGGGATTGATGACGCAGAAATGAAGGTTTTACATTTATTAGTGCATAAACGTAGTGCTGCAATAATCAAGTGTGACTTTAACCGAACTAATAAAGATTGTACGGGGACAAATGTGCCCTCAGAGTAGTTTGCCAACATTTATAAGCGTGCTTTATATAACGTGATGTATTAGAATTGTATTAATCTGACATAACCGTAAACGTGTGCCATGATTTGCTTGTTTGAAATGTTTTAACTTAGCATAGCTTTAATGGAGGCTTTGGCCTAGTTGCCTTGTCTCACGGTTTAGATGCTCGTGTTTTTCTAATGTGCTAATAAAACGTATATTCTTGCTTGAAGCTGTACTTTTCCAGTGAGATCGGTTCACATGCTTATCTTTAAGGTTTCGTGCCAGCCTGGCATCTTCTTCTTTGCTCCAAGGTCAATCTGCAGGTGCAGACAATGGAAGCTCTGAAAGTGAGTTAATTGGTAAAATATGTTGCAACTTACGTTCCCGACTCCAAGGATAATGTATGCCCAGGTAGAAGCTTGTGAATTGTTGTTTTTGATTGGACAATTTGAAGCCAACCTATGAACTCTCCAATGGAAGACCCTACTGGATTTGAACTGTTGTCTATTTAAACCTGGTGCACAAGAGGAAAGCAGCCATTCGCCATTTTTACCCGCCATTACCCATGCGCCATTAGCCATTACCCGCCTTTTGCAGGACATTGCAGACATTATGGCCCATCTTGCCGACTTCGTCATTTTGCCATCTTCTACGATGCCAATTGATGTTCGACGCCATTTTGAATGAGACTTTGATGCTTTCTCTAATCGAGAGAAAGAGACTTTAAGTAATTCTCGCCCTAGAGACTTTAACTTTGATTCGTCCCTTTGCATGAAGTAGTAGTTTTGTCTTTTATCTTGCCGCTGTGAGGCAATTGGCCCGTCCACCCTGCCCCTTTGCCCCCGTCCCATGCTGATCGAAACCGGTACCTGTGAGACGAAGACTTCCTTGAATGCTGATTGAATTTGGTAAATATGAAAGGAAAATGTACAATTGCATTGTGTTTCTTTTAGGTAACCAACTGCTGATTTTTGATAAGAGCCCTAGTTAGGAGTTTTCCAAATTAATGTTGCTAAATTGTTTTTGCATGAAGCCCCACATGCAGATGCTAATTTGAGGTTAGATGAGGATTCATTTGTTGCACGATGCAATTTGAGACCTTGTTATGCTGACTAATGTATGCAATTAGCCCATTACAGATTATAGTTTTAGTGGTTTGCGTTGCTATTATCGAATGCATTGTTATTCAAATGCTGCATAGATTGCATCTTTTTCGCCGTTATGGACAGCTATTAAAGTTCATTTACATATATCATTTGGTGTTGAGACACATTTATATTGTGCTAGCTTTGTTAATATAGGGAAATAAATTCATTAACTTTGAATAAACTGGTGTGGTTATTCATGGCCGAAAGGTCATGGTTTCGTCGAAATGTTTTCTGGATTAATTGTGAAGTGTTATGTTGATCAGGGTATTGCTTATGTTCGTTATTGATTATTGATTGATTAAATTGACTAATCTCGGGTGAAGAGAGCCCCACTTGGTCAAAAGATTAATCGACCCAAGAGCGTCCAAATACAGGTAATTTATTAGGTCGGAACGCTCTATCAGGTCTATGTTTTTTTTTAAGTTAATTGTTTTTTTAGCATTCACGAAGGAGGAGGTGAGTCCCAAAGGTCCTCTCTCGCTTTTGTGAATATGTTACAACTCCAACTTGAATGTTCCTAACTTTTTAATGTATTGCAAACAAATTTTGCTAGTGAAACATTGATACACTGCATACCAAATTGTTATTTGGAAAGGACACCCAAAACAAGGTCCTTACAAATACTGAACTGTGTCAATTACTAAACATGTTTTGATGCATGTTTTTAGTGCATAAGAGAAGGGTTTTTAGCTTTTGCAATCTCTCGGATTTACCAACTTGGAACACCTGACCCATAGTTCTCTTAGTAGCGGCTGCCCAAGGCATGTACGTTCTAAAGTTCTTCTACCAGCCCAAGTGCCAGAAAGAGACAACAGAGAAGTAAGTCGAATTAATCACAGGAGAAGGTTGGTACAGTGAACATCCTGGAGTTGAATAGCTTGAGTACACATAGATGTGATAATGAAGAAAAAGGAAGGAAAGTGAAACAAAACAATTCCCAAGGATCACACAGTTTGGTTAAGTGAGAAAACTAGGATTAATCCCAGGTTTTCTGGTTTCACGTTGTGCAATGCATCCACAAAATGTATAAGCTTCACTTCCTCTACACCCACCCATACTGCCAATCCCTTCCCACCCCAACGCACGACTGCCACCACGCTGGCATCAATGCGGCCCTCAGTCTGAACTTTCTGGCCCCCTTGGAACATGTTTATGAGTGCCCATGGCCTAAAGTATGGTCTTCATTTTGTTAAATACCCATCATCTGACGGGTGGTACAACCCACTTATAGTTAAATGAAAAGAACTTCTGTCTCATATAATGAGCCAAACTCTGTTTAATTCCAGGGTACAGCTGATAAACCGTGTTCTCATGGTTTTGAAAATGTTTCTCAGACATAGCAAGACACCACGGCTATTTTAAGCGGCTTTGTCTGCATCAGATATGTTTGAAGGGTTGTAATTATAACACATGTGGACTTTACTTTGTAAACGCACAAAAATGCATCTTAAGTGCCGCTGATAACCTGTTTGATGGTAGCAACTGGTTCACATAGCAGAGCCTCAGCTCTCAGATGGCCATCCTTAAAAAACAAACTTCCACTTCAGCACCAAATTTGGCCCCTCTGAAAATGTCCCTGCTAATGATTGGCTCACGCACAATAAACTGCACAGCAAAGCGTTGTTCCCTCTCTAATGGAGAAAACACGATGAGATTGACGAGCAAAAACCCTAGCAAGGAAAAATGCATTTATCCATGTAGAACAGTCGCGGCTCGCAGGAGGGAAAAGGGGTTGGTTGACGCATGGCGGGGAGGGTGGGGGGAACCCAAAACATAACAAAAAGAAATCGAACTTACCTTTTTCCCACGCCGCACCCCTCCATCCACTCTGCTCTGTCGTTTCAGGCTGCAGGCACAGGCTCCAAGCCTGCCCTGTGGCCAATCCTGATACTGCTTGAAGCAGCGTCAGGATTGGTTGGGATGCTAACTATAGGCGCTGGCACTCTAGCCAAATGTACCAGACAATGTTGCAAAAACATAACAACGAGCTTCAATGTTAAAATTGTACATTGAGAGATGACAACAGCTTTTCGTGCGCTTCAAGGGTTAGTGGGTGCGCTCAAGAAAAAATGGCCTTCTGATAATTATGTCGGTTTGGTATCACCCCAAGCTTTTGTTCACAGGCACATGTTAGACATTGCAAACTGTAATCCCGCCTTATTGATTTTAGTGACACGTTATTCATTTTAATGATGCAGGGTTCAGCAAATCCTACCCAATGGGCAATTTCCTCTGGGGCATCTGTGCATCTGTCACATCATAAAATGAAGGTGAGATTTAAAAGCAGCTGGTGAACAAAAATACTGAGCCCCTAATTCTGGATTGGAACTTGCACTTTGAGGGGAAGAGCTGGGGACAGACAGAGCACTACATCTGCTCTGTAGAGGACCTAGAACGGCATACCACAGGGTAAGTTTGACCTAAACTCGAGGAATGACTGTTAGGGCGCCAGTATTCAAGTCACACGCCCAGTTGTTCCCTCCCAACTACGTCCATCTTCCTTGCAGCGCAATCTGGAGAGGGGGAGTTGTGGCAGGGGTTGCTTCAATGCCCTGCTGGCTTCATTGAAACTTTTGTGTTCTATTACAGGCTCATGAGCATCAGTGAAAAACAAGTCTGTGAAAAAACATGTCTACACAAGCACCAGCCTTGCTTCGCTTTATGTCTGGCATGTAGGCACTAAAATAACATGCACACATTAGTTAAGTTACATGGGGGATATCAGTAACTGGGGGCATGAGGTATAAAACACATGCAAATTACCCCTAAGCTGTTTTTCTCACGCAGTGCAACAAGCACTATCTGACCCTCACTGCTTTGCACCCACAATTTTCATACAACATACCAGGGGCGTAACACAGGCAACTGCGGCTTAGGGGGCCCTCAAACCTTCAGGGCAGCCCGATTCATCCAAGGCCAAAGAATACCTATGAGATATGGGAGACTCAGGGCCTCTCATCACATCCTGCGGGAGAGAGGCATCATTTTGTGTTACATTACTGCATCATACCCTCAGCCTTGGAGAGCCTGGTCTGTGGTTATGAAGGTTTAAGCCGGAGTCTAAGCTACTCTGATGGCTGTTAGTGGTTTTTGGACCAGTTGTAGCATTAGAGACTTGTGGAGGACAAGACACATTTTTCATTCCTGGTCTTCCAAAGGCAAGAGGTGGGAGAGCCGTGAAGCTTCACCATAGACATGGGCCCAGATTTACAAGGATCTGGCTCATCAGTACTGATGCACCAGATTTCTTGCGCTACCCCCCCCCCCCACCTCCACCTAACAACACCATGGGTGCAAAATGTTTACAATAGGGTGCACCAAGGCGCACGTTAGGCCAATAGCGTCAAACATTTTGACGCTATTGTGGTGCTTTGCTCCACTAGCATAAAAAATGTTGACGCTAGTGGAGAAAAGTGCAAGGAGGCCCATTGATTTCATTGATTGCTTTGAGCAGGCTTTAAAAATGACACCAAAAATGGCTCAATGAAATCTTATAGATGTAATTTGCACAATTTTACGGGCCTCCTAATGCTGGAACAGCCCCTTGCATCATTATGTCTGGCACAGGCATAATGCGGCTGATAGGGGTCGCAAAGTAGCGGAATGCGTGCATTGCGCCACTTTATAAATATGGCACAGCAAGTTTTTGCCTCGTTGAGCCACATTAGTGTAAAAAAAATGACGTTAATGTGGAGGAAGGAGGCGCTGGGGCCTTGTAAGTCTGGCTCATAATGTCCTAGCTGTGCAAGGGGAGGGCAGCAATGAGTGTTACTGGATCTGAGTACAGCTTACGGGCACGTGATACAACTGTGAGATATTAGGGGGAGCTGGGCATTACTCTTATGCAGCATAACTCATACCCTCCGAAGAGAAATATGTCTGGTGCCACATCTCACATTATTCTTTATCAAAGACCCATTGTCGTCCTGGGGCACGGCAACTTCTTGCTTCTTCTTGGAAAGGTACGTATAATGTAACCTTAGGAGTGTTTGTTGTAATGGCATGCATAGTAATGACGTGTGTAGTAGTGGTTCATGTGTGGCAATGACTGCGTTTCAAAGACATGCATGGTAAATGTATGCGTTGTTCCATCACACAACCAGGCGAACCTATTGGCTCTGCCAATGCTTGTAAAATAAAGCATGACGAGGACTTTCTGAAACCCTGCTGCTCCCAGTGAGCATGTTCTATTAGGAGTAATGAACCTTCAAAAGCGCATTTATATTGAGATAATTGGCCTTCCACTTTGTTGTAGGCGCTCAGCTGTGGTTGGAGATGTATATTGTGAGCTGCAATGCATGGCGAGTCTCGAGCCACAACATGTTAACTCTTGGTTGTCACTATGGCTCCTGAGATCTAGGTCAGACAGCCCTTCAGATAATGGCCATTCTGGACTGATCTACTTCGTATAGTCAATCAAACACTCCCAACAGAAAAAATATAGAATAAAGGACACCAAAAAGAGCTCAACAAAAGCTTCCACCCATGTCAGTAACATGTCCAGATCATTACAATAGCACTGAAGAAAGCACTCTACTTTCGTGGCTGACTGATACAAAAAGGGGTTTTAAAGTGAAAAATATCTTATTTTCACATATGTGAATTCCCAGCTACAAAGAAAGCCTGGGTTATGTGAAATAAATGAGTGTGGGTTAAAATTAAAAATATATTATTACTATTTACCTGCTTACAGATGTGAATTGTAATTGTTTTTGAAAGTACAGAATCGTTTTACTCTCACCTTCCAGAAGTAGGGTGTAAAGTACTCCAGCTTTACGTGAAGCCCTGAGGGCAGTCTCTCTGCGCAGAGCATTCCTTTGCTTCTCAAAATGAAGGAGTGTGTAGTATTGGGAAATGTGTACATTTCAGGTCACGTTCATATCTTGGGCCATATTAGACAGCCTTTGGTGTTGCAAATCACAGAACAAATCCATTTCGGAACATTTTGCTGTTTCCATAATGAGGGCATAAAGTGAAGAGACAGACCTTATTAGCTCGAACTGAACACCATCTTTCACAGTTTCAGAGTGGAGAAACATTATTGTTTTTAATGAAACAAATTACAGATAGTGCAGAGGACTCTTGATCCATCTGTTGGCCAAGTTACAAATTTAATTTGGAGCAAATGCTGTTTCACCATTCCATCTTGCACAAAAACTGCATCAAATCGATGTGCTCCAGTTACAAATGCACAAAATTGTCCGTAATAAGACTCTTTATCTGCCCACTGCCAGCTTTCAGCTTTCTTTCCTAGATGACAGTTTCAAATAGAAATAGGTATACAAGACATCTAGGTTATAAAACATCTGACGCTGCGTTATATATTTATCAAACGCTAATTTAAAAAAATAAATATCTAATGTAAATTTTATCGGTACTGCCATGTTTCATTTGGTCAAGGTCCAAGATCTCTTTTTATTTCCCAAAACCGTGTTATGACTTTTTCTTGTCATACCAAATGTGTTGCTTCCTAACTCGACTAAAACTTTAGGAACGTGCTCTAAAAATGCGCTAATATTGACGGTAAATAAAGGCCAGTCCATTTGTACAGCGCAGTAATTTCAGAATGTCACTGAATATGCATGAGTGCATACGAAATTCTTGACTCTCAGGTGGAATACGACCTCTCTGGAAAGGAATCTGCCTTCACCGCACCCAACCTACAAGCCCTGCAGTTAATGGGAACCCACAGAAGCCTGAGGGAAATAAGGATCGACTAGCCAGGGGAAGGGCCACAGAGCAAACCCCGCAAGCCCCCCAAGTGCGGCGTTAACTTCCATTCCAGAGTATGATACACGAGTTTGCCAGATGGCTTTATGTCATCAGTGGCTCATTGTTTCAATCATAAGCTGACATTTCACACCTTAGTCTTTAAAATTGCAGTCCAGACGAGCTAACGTGCAAAATTACACTTTGGAATACATCCTGGGACAGTATTTTACTCAGTAAACGTAAATGTAAAAAGTAATAGTCTAAACTCTTTGTCAGATTTATGGAATACAGTATATCTCATGCAGTTTTTCACTTGTAGGCCCTTTGACCCTTCTCGTTCCAATCTCACTACTTGTAAAAAAAATTCTCAAAGTCAAATTCATTTGAAGATTCTTCATTTTTTTGTAGTTCAACATTGAAATGACATGCCAGCCAACGCTTCTCATCCCTGTATAACAGGGACCTCTTTAGGGCTCCTGGCGTAAAAGACGAACTTCTTGTAGAGAGCCACCCGGTCTCTCCTATAATTTGTAACTGGTTCCGGGTTCGGAGAGAACGCGGAACCGAGGTTGTTTAATAAATAAGGGACTGCGCTGACGCAGTTTCCCTACTAAGCACGTCCTGAGTGCATGCGTCTTCTTGGTGCTCCGGGCCGGCCGCGGCCCGTACAACAAACTTACAGTGGCGACAAGCGGGCCATCCGAAACCCCGCGTCGTCTCCAGCAGTCGGAAAGAGCTCCATGCCCGGCGGCGCTGACGGCGTCGGACATTTAACAGGCAAGTGGCACAGGGCGCTCTGACTTGCGAAGCGCGCCCTGCCTCCTTGCCGTGAGGGACATCTGGCGTCCCGGACTATTGAGTGGCTGTGCTGTCGGTAGGAAGGCACAGCTCAGGGAAGCTGCAAGGGCAGCGTAAAAAAAAAAAAAAAAAAGAGAGAACAACTATCCGTGAAAGGGCACGGAAACGGGACCGGAGACAGCGCTCTGGCCCGGCAGCCCTGCAGCACCACGTGAAGCGTGTGCCAGCTTGGACACACGCACCCCCGCCTTCAGGCAGCTCGGGCTATGCTCCCTAGAGAGGGGAACACAGCATAGGAGCTAAAGGGGCAGGAGCCCCCACCAAAAAGAAAAAAAAGGAAAGACAGAGAAACAGCGCACAATATCATAACTGTGTCGAGTACAGAAGGCAGGAGGCCCCAAAAAATAAATAAATAAATAAATAAATAAGAGGCACAAATCGTAATACGCAGCCCCTGCAGAGAAAAAAGTAAGAAAAAAAACCTAACACGTAAAGAAATAGTGGCACAAGAAACGGAAGCACAACATGAGTTCCCCACAGCAGGAGAACCCCCAGGCGCCTGTGCAAGTAGGCCCCAGTGCCCACTCGTCAGTAATCGCACTGCCACCATTTAGCCAACTGATTGACCCGGACACTGCGTCGCCAAAGTGGCGTTTATGGCTAAACCGACTGGAGAATTACTTCTGCGCTACGAGAGAGACAGATGGGGCCGTGCGCAGGTCTCTCATGCTGTTAATGGGAGGGGACGAGCTGCAAGAATTGTTTGATGCGCTCCCCAACACAGGAGACACGTCAGACTTTAATGCCGCGGTGGAAGCTCTCAACAAGCATTTTGAACCACAACTAAATTCAGACTTTGAGCGTTTTAAACTTCGGCAGGCTCAACAAACTGATGTTGAATCAATGGACATGTTCTATGCCCGATTAAGGAAATTAGCAAGCTCATGCGTAGGCCTGAATCAGCAAGAGGAGATCAGGGCGCAGATCATTCAAGGATGTCGTTCAAATGCACTAAGGAAACTCATCCTGCACCAGAAGGGTATGCCCCTTGATGACATTCTGGTGTTAGCGCGGTCACATGAGTTATCAGCAGTGAGAGCAGATGCCATGGCAGCAGTGACGGGACAGTCCCTGGCAGCTGCGTCGACTGCACTCCCGGTCCCAGTGAAGGAAGAGCAAGTGGAGGCCATCCAAACGCGTCAACCGTCAGGACGGAAGGGGAACGCTGGTGGACAAAACACTCGCACCTGCCGAAGCTGTGGGTATGATCACAAACCACCCATGGCGTGCCCCGCCAAAGGAAAACAATGTGACAAGTGTGGCAAGGATAACCATTTTGCCAGAGTGTGCAGGTCTGGAAGAGGCAGGCCAGGGAACCGGAGAGGAAGAGACACCAAAGTCAGAAGTGTGACCACCGAGGCTGACAACCCTAGCGAGACAGTGGCTCAGAAAACCCCCGTCTTCGAAGAGGATGAAGATGAAGACATCTTCGTCATCTCGTTCACTGGTGAGAGACAACTGAAAAAGCGACCCCCACCCATGAGCAAAGTCCACATCAATGGCAAGTCATCGACAGTGCTCATAGACACAGGCGCATCGGTGAATGTGATGGACGAGACTCTTTTCAGACAGCTAACACCCGCACCAGTGCTCTCTCCAACCAATACCAAAATCTACAACTATGGGGGCAGAGAACCGCTCCCTCTAAGGGGCACGGTGGAGGTGTCAGTGTCCAGCGAGCAAGTGGCAGCACTGGCAAAGTTCTATGTGGTGGCTGGAGACCGAGGTACGCTGTTGGGGTGCCACACCGCAGAGGAACTTGAACTAGTATTCTTTGCGCGACAGATATATGACTCTCACGCGGAGCGGTTAGTTAGTGAGTTTCCGCAGCTTTTTGAAGGCCTAGGGCGACTCAAAGGCAAAAGCATTAAACTACATATAGATCACAGTGTGACACCTGTTGCTCTCAGGCACAGACGAGTTCCGTTCCATCTACGCCCCGCCGTGGAAAAGGAGTTACAATTACTCGAAGATCAAGGAGTGATCGAGAAAGTAGAAGGGCCCACACCGTGGGTGTCGCCATTGGTAATAGCGCCGAAACCTAAGCAGCCTGGTGCTAACCGTCTATGTGTCGACATGCGCCTACCCAACAAGGCGATCAAAAGGGAGCGGCACATAACACCTACAATGGATGACATCATAGCAGATCTGAATGGTGCACAGTGGTTCTCGAAGCTGGACCTCAATGCTGGGTATCATCAGCTGGAACTGGAGCCAGACAGTAGAAATATCACTACCTTTTCAACGCATGTGGGACTCAGGCGGTACAAAAGACTAAGCTTTGGGGTATCCTCGGCCGCCGAAGTATTTCAAAACGTGGTAAGGGAGACGCTCTCAGGATTGCAAGGGGTAATCAACTTGAGTGATGACATCCTCATATACTCCAAAACCCGAGAAGAACATCATCGACACCTAAGAGCTACACTCCAAAGGTTATCAGAAGCAGGTCTAACACTCCACAAAAAGAAATGTGTGTTCTATCAGACGTCAGTAGAATTTTTCGACTATGTCTTTTCAAAGAACGGTCTACAAGTTGACCCTCGTAAAGTGGATGCTATCCGTTAGGCACCGATTCCGAAGAACATCACAGAAGTCAGAAGCTTCCTGGGCATGGCAACATATTGTGGTAGGTTCATCCCACAGCTGGCGACTATGGCTGAACCCCTCAGACAACTCACAAAGACTGGACATCGGTGGGAATGGAGTCCAAGGGCCAACAAAGCGATATAACGATATCAAGGCAGCGCTACTGGACAAGTCAACAATGGCGTACTTTAACCCTCACTGGCGAATGGAGGTAGTCGTAGATGCGAGTCCAGTAGGGCTAGGTGCCGTTCTGCTACAGGAGCAAAACCCGCAGGAGTGGGTTCCAGTTGCATATGCTAGTAGAGCTTTGTCGTCTGTAGAAACACGCAATGCCCAAATAGAACGGGAGGCTCTGGCGATCCGGTGGGCGTGCAAACATTTCCATTTATACCTGTATGGCCAAGAGTTCCGGGTGGTGACGGATCACAAGCCCTTGGTCACATTGTTTGCTGGCTGCCCTCATCTGGCGCCCCCACGAATAGAACGGTGGACCGTTTTGTTGCAACCCTACAGATTTACAGTCATCTATCGGCCAGGAGTGAATAACCCTGCAGATTATTTGTCTCGTCACCCGTCCCTAGTCACGTCCAGTGATTTTCAGGAGAATGACGAGGAGAATACAGAGATATTCGTCAACATGGTGGTGCAGTCGGCGTGCCCCAAGGCCCTGAGCGTAGGAGACATTGTAGACGCCTCCAAGGTAGATGCAACCCTCAACCAGGTTAAAGAGGCGCTTCAACATAAAGAGTGGAAGTTATTCCTGGAAAGAAACAAAGCAGCCAATCAGGAGTGCAAAGCAGCCATGCAAGGAATGTGGAGGGTGCGAGATGAATTGTCCACGGATGGGCAAGGACTGGTCCTGAGAGGGAGGAGGATCGTGCTGCCCCAGAGTCTGTGGGCCAAAGTAGTGGAGCTAGCACATCAGGGCCATCAAGGCGCTGCAAAGACTAAAGCAAGATTGCGGGCCAAGGTATGGTTCCCCGGCATGGACAGCCAGGTGGATGAACTGGTCAGAAAGTGCCATTCCTGTATTATCACCTCAGGGGAGCCACCATCCTGCCCCGTGGTCACTGAGCCGGCGAATGTAAAGCCATGGACAAAAGTGAGTATGGACTTCGGGAGTTTTCCGGATGGGCGGCTGACGGTCGTCATTATTGACTCGTGCACAAAGTTCCCTGTCGTGGACATTGTGTCTTCCACGGCGTTTGAGAATGTGAGGCCAGTACTTCAGAAAACATTTGCCATGTTTGGCCTCCCCGACGAAGTCAGAACAGATAACGGGCCGCCTTTCCATGGACAGGAATTTCGGTCTTACCTTGAGGGTTTGGCCATACGTCATTGCAAGGTTATGCCTTACTGGCCGCAGGCAAATGGGGATGTCGAAAGGTTTATGCAAACTTTAAACCGAGCCCTCAGAATAGGTGTGGAACAAAGAGAAGACAGTGAGAAATGTCTATATGAATTCTTGAGCGCTGATCGCCAGACCCCCCACAGCACGACAGGGTGCGCCCCGGCCACACTGATGTTCAAGGTTCCTCCCAGGGACTGCATTCCGTCTGGTCCCCAATGGGTCGCCCCCGAGCTTGATGTTGAAGCCACGCAACAACGCAGGGAGTGTACAAATCGTAAAGCTACTGAGCGAAGGCGAAGCAAGTGTCAAGGGTTTCAAAAGGGAGACCAAGTGGTGGTGAAGAATTGCCGGCCAAAGGGAAAGTTCCAAACTCCGTTTGAGCCCGAACCCTGGCAAGTTGTAAGTGTGCGAGGTGCCATGGTGACAGCAGCTTGAGGCAGTAGGAGGGTCACCAGAAATGTATCTCACTTCAGGAGTGCTGGAACTCCAATCATAAGTCGGGAGGATGAGGTCGATGACTCCACGTTGGAGTCTATTGCTGAGGAGGCAACGAATGGGGACGCTCCGGTGGAGACGCCAAGCGCCCGAGATCATCCGGGTGAAAATGACACTTCTGAGGGATCCCCAAGTAGGAGAGGACGTTATAATCTACGCCCCAATCCGGCCCCTAACAGTCGGCTCCGAGACTTTGCATGTTCGCTGAGTCCATAGGGAGCGGTGTGAGGTCCTGGCGGTCTTGTGATCAGAAGAGTTTCGTTCTTAGATGCTGCATGCCTCCTATGGGTGTTTTGTTTGACATTTTGCGTGTTCTCCTATACCCCTTTGTGTTTTCAATTGTTTTGGTTTGTTTTCCCCTTTTCTGTGTGAAGTAAAACATGGGAGGGATGTAGAGAGCCACCCGGCCTCTCCTATAATTTGTAACTGGTTCCTGGTTCGGAGAGAACGCGGAACCGAGGTTGTTTAATAAATAAGGGACTGCGCTGACGCAGTTTCCCTACTAAGCACGTCCTGTGTGCACGCGTCTTCTTGGTGCTCCGGGCCGGCCGCGGCCCGTACAACAAACTTACACTTCTCATACATTTTCTGTTTATTCAGTGAACTTATCGATAGCAATATATAGTTCAGGCAATTCTGCTCAATTCATGATTCTCACACACCAAATATTCAGTTGTTGTATTTTCCGTGATCAGTTTGGGCTTGTTTTCTTTTGTTGACATCCTGTTTGTCTGTAGCAGAAAAGATGGCATTGGTTTCTTGAAGGAAAAACAGAACAGATCTGAAAAGTGGTGTTCCTGATGACAGAGAGCCATCGCGTACTCTACACTGCAGATACGAGCACCTTGCCTTTACTTCAAGTATTTTCAACCCAGTTTTAGTCATTTACAGAAATGAACTCATATTTACAAGATTATGGTATCCGTTGAAAAAATCCCTAGTTGATCTGTAGCAAATGGTTTCTATTGCATCTAGGAGGTAATAGGTAGTAGTTAAATAAATGAAATAAAAACGTAGAAATTATTCAATGGAAAGCACAGGTTGTATTTTTGTATCAGTTTGTTACCCTTGGAACATAAATCTGTAGTGGTTTTCTGAATGTTTGAGCACTTCCCATAGCTAAGTGTAGCATGCAGGATTACACAATGTGGACTTGGGAACTACAAATTTAAGGCTTGTGCAATGCCATGGTTTTGGACCGACTGATGTCTTAGAAAGCTGATCAGATGGAGAGCTTGTAAATTACCACCTTTGGCAGCGTTATACCATTTTTAGCTGGAACTTTAATGCTACCTAAATGTAAGCATTTATTTAAGTATGCAAAGGAACTACAAAATGCAGAACACAACAAAATAAAACACATCACAGCACAACAAACCAACAATATTGTATTTATTTGTATTTAATAATTTATTATAACACCTTTGTCCAAGGGGCTTCACACAGATAAAATTAATGGTATGATACCCTACTCTGCTAAAATTAGAAAGTGTTTTTGAACAGTGTTTTGAGAACAGGATATGAGCAAAGCAGACACAAATGGAGAAGTTATCCAGAGGTGAGTTGCAAGGAGAGTGAAGGAACAAAAGTGTGAAAAGGAGGCCGCATACCAGAGAGGAGGATTTGCTAATCAGAACAAAGCAATATGGTGTATATATAAACATTAGAGAACAAAGATAAGGTGGACAAAATGAGTGTACACATTTGAAAACAATACTAAGATAACAGATTCTGAGCTCCCCAGCCATCGCTAGTATTGTGACTGCGGTAGTGGAGAAAGAAAAGAAGGAGAATACAAGAGTTTTGAATAGGCTGAAGGGGAGTCAACAGATACTTAGGAAGACCAAGGTAGAGTAGGGAGCAATAATTTATAAGGGGAACAGAGGTTGTTTGAGAGAAGAAAAAGAAATAGGGGATTTAATTTCACAGATATTATGGATAGTAATTAGGTGAACGCTAGAGAGCTTGACCACAGACAAGAATTAATCAGAAAAGCACAAAGAGTTGAAGATAATACTAAGGGCCTCATTACAAGTTTGGTGGGTCGTCCACTGGCCTGCCAGGCCTGTGGGGAGGAGTCCTCCACAAAGCTGAATGTGTGCCCCCGGACCTATTACAATGTTTCCACCAGGCTAACCGGCGGAAACCTCCATTTTAGGAAGTTTCTGCCTGTCAGCCCGGTGGAAACAGTGCAGCGGCATTGGTCTCAGCTCCTCAGGGAGCTCAGGCAAATGCCATCGCACAGAGGGTGCCCCCAGCACCCTCAGAATGCGCACTGTCTGCCCTAGCAGACTGTGCACATTCCAAGGGTGCTAGGCAGGGGAGCCCTGCACTGCTCAATAGGGCAGTGCAGTGTCCCCTCTGTGGCCCCATCACTGCCTTTCTGCCAGCCTTTTCATGGCACGGACCCCGCCATGAAAAAGCTGACGAAAACGGAAGTCATTATCAGCACAGTGATGCTGAACTCAGCGCTGCCGTGGCTGACCATGACTTCGACCACTGCCAACCCATCGGTATTCGTGATCCTGTCAGTGGTGGCGGTCTCCTGGTGGTCCGACCGCCAGGGTAATAATCTGCCAGTCAAGCCGCCAGAAGGGTGGCAGTCCGACCGCCTCCACGAGTCTGGCTGTTTTATGACCACCAGACTCATTCTGAGAGCCTAAGATTCCTAGCCGAAGGGGAAGAAGAATTAGAAATATGACACAAACACAACAGGACAAAATATAACATACAAAACAAACCAAAGAATGCACCACAGCAACATAACAATAACATAATAACAAAATAGCCACAGCACAACTCAATAACAACACAACACAAAACAACATAACACAATAATGCAAAACAAAAACATACAATAGCACGAACAACACAGCCCACATAGCACAAATAATGCATCACAGCCATTGCACTTTAACAGTACAAAACAACTCAACACAACAACACAACACAAAAACACAACACAGTAAAATTCCTAACAAAACAAGAACTCAGGACAACAGTGCACTACAAAACAACAAACAACGCACAATAGAACCGAGCAGAAAAGCTACCCCAAAGATTAAACAACAGGATACTTTACAAACAATCTACAACAACATGACAATAATCTGACGGAATCATAAAGCAACACCACAATTACATTCAGAAACACCAACACAGTAACATGTCACAGTAACAACATTAACAACAACACACCACAATAAATCTCACCTATTAACACAACATAATTATGGTATTGCATTGTTGTTCTGTGTTGTATTGTTTTGTGGGAATGCTGCTGCTGTGTTGTGTTGTTAGTCTGTTGCTGTATTGCTATGCTGCTATGTTGTCATACAGTTGTGATGCTGTGTAATGGTACTGTCTTGTGCTTTTTTGTTGGTTTCTTACATTGTGTTGAGATTGTGTGTGTACGGTTTGTTCCTGTGTTGAAGGGTTTTATTGCATTGTTGAGCCATTATGTTGAGTGCTGTCATAGCTGGGTGAAACGTCCTTTAAAATGGCATAATCTCATGTTATTTCCACTCATTCGCATTTGAGATGCAAAAGTTTCAATCAAATGAAAATACTATTATCATAATATGAGAACAATGTGAATAAACCAAATGTGAGCAGCTGTTGTTTTAACGACAGACACAAATAATCAACTCCAATTTTTTATTTTGGGTTAATTTTGAACTAAATTGACATATTAGTAACTTTTTTAGTACGAAATGCGTTTTGATTTTATTTTTGTTTTTTTAAACAGCAGAAGTGCCATTGTAAGTGAGACTACTACGTATTCAGTATTAAATCTCTTTCCCTCGTTCTGAATATTCCTCCTCCTTCTCTATTGGACTCTTGGTCATTTTAGATTTTGATTTCCGAGGGAAAGCATCAATTATCTATCTTTTGTCCTTTGTTTCAAATCTCTGCAGCATCATTCACCCTTGAACTGTTTGCATTTATGAGGAAAATCAAGTACAGTGCATGACTTTGCAACATGTTTAATGTGTGAGTCAGGGGCAGGACCACCATTCTCTTCTCATTTTGGATTGATTTTTTTCATTTTGTTTCTTGGGGGCATGGAGTTTGGACTAAGGGGTGCTGGCTAGTGCAGTCGTGTGTGGCGAATAAGGGATAAGAATGTACGGGGAAGGATCTATCTATCTATCTATCTATCTATCTATCTATCTATCTATCTATCTATCTATCTATCTATCTATCTATCTATCTATCTATCTATCTATCTATCTATCTATCTAATCTGTCTATCTCTCTGTCTGTCTACCTATCTCTCTCTCTGTCTGTCTATCTAGTGTTTTTTGTCAAGGTTTGTGATTATATTATGGTGGTTTACTGCTTGGAGACTGGTGTCTGCTGTAAGCCGTTAATGTTGTTTTAACATTTTTCAATGGACTTTTCGCACTGTTCGAGAGACTTCTAAGGCACTAGTGAATGGCCTTGAATTCATGCCAAATTTGGGTACTTTTTTCTCTGCATGTGCCTCTTGGCCACTGGGTGAGATGGCTGCAGAAGTGTAGGTACGTCTAGCCAGGCCTTTCCATTGTTCTCAGTCACTTTCCTGCCGTGCTCAAACACCATTTTAAATACTTATGACTGGGGTAATTATTGGCTGGTGCTGTTTGTGTTTGGGGTATTTTTAATGTTTATTTTAATTTTCAGTTTCCATGTTGCTGTCCTGTTAGTATTTTTATATTCTGGATGATTTGTTATATTATCGTTACTGGTTTATTGGTGGTGTACAGGCCCATGGATGGGCTATGCACATTTTATGTATTTACTTCCTCAGCCTTTCCTTACAATGCTGCAACTGTTTTTGGTGGAAGAGGGAAATGTCAGAGCAGGCAGCCATGATCCCTTTGTCCTCCTCCTTGCATGCCATGTGCTTGTCTACCTTCTTGTGAATCCGGCCTGTGCTTCCTAGATCACCATCTGGTCTTTGTTTTCCATGCCTTCTGCCTCGTTAAGCCATGTGCTCACCCACATTTTGTGAAACTAGCTGTGTTGCCTGATCATTGACTATTCGACGTGTTTATGCCATTTTTAAAAGCCTTCTGTTGAAAGCATTGCATGTGTTATGACGTTTAAGGAGCCCACAGATATTTTTGCTCATGTTTCGCATTTTTCAAATATAGGCCCATATTTATACTTTTTGACGCTAAACTGCGCTAACGCAGTTTAGCGTCAAAAATTTTTGCGCCGTCTAACGCCATTCTGAAGCGCCATGCGGGCGCCGTATTTATGGAATGGCGTTAGCCGGCGCAAGCAGACCGGCGCTGCCTGGTTTGCGTGGAAAAAAACCACGTACACCAGACAGCGCCGGCGTAGGGGGAAAATGGCGTATGGGCGTCTTAAAATGGGGCAAGTCAGGTTACGTCGAAAAAATCGTCGTAACTCGACTTGCGCCATTTTTTTTCGACGCCCATCCCCCATCAACATGACTCCTATCATTGTAAAGATAGGAGTCATGCCCCCTTGCCCAATGGCCATGCCCAGGGGACTTCTGTCCCCTGGGCATGGTCATTGGGCATAGTGGCATGTAGGGGGGCACAAATAAGGCCCCCCTATGCCACAAAAAAAAATTGAAAAATAACAAAAAATATACTTACCTGAACTTACCTGTACTTCACTGGGATGGGTCCCTCCATCCTTGGGTGTCCTCCTGGGGTGGGCAGGGGTGGCAGGGGGGGTCCCTGGGGGCAGGGGAGGCACTGTGGGCTCATTTTGAGCCCACTTGTCCCTTAACGCCATCCCTGACCCAGGCGTTAAAAAGCGGCGCAAATGCGCCGTTTTTGGCCACGCCCACTCCCGGGCGTCATTTTTGCCCGGGAGTATAAATACCACGTAAAGGCCTGGGAGTCATTTTTTAAGACGGGAACGCCTCCCTTGCATCTCATTAACGCAAGGAAGGTGTTCACGCTAAAAAATGACGCTCACTCCGGGCACTTTGGCGCCCGAAGCGTCTAACGCCATAGTATAAATATGGCGTTAGTTGGCGTTAGTTTAGCGTCGAATTTGCGTCGAAAAAAACGACGCAAATTCGGCGCAACCAGAGTATAAATACGGCCCATAATTCCTGTAATTATATTCTGGTTATGGGATGGTTGAAGTAGTCTGTAGCCCATGGTTATTATTATTGTCAATGTATTTAAGTGATTTTTGCCAGCCTTCCTTTGGTTCCCGTAGAGGTCCTATGAGCCTTGGAGGAGCACCAGGTATTTATTTCCATTTTGGATTGGGCCCTCTTGGCCATGTCTATTAATATTTTCAACTAATTGTATCCATTTTTGCCTTGTTCCACCGCGCTCCCTCAGGCGCCCCATGGGCAACACCAGGTATCTAGTATTCATGCAGAATTTACTGATGTTTGTCTAACTAAGGCCAAGTGTAAGAGAAAAAATAGTTTACCCATGGGTATATTATTGCTATTAAGAGCTGCTTGGCATTGACTGGAATGGACAAATCTGACTTTTCTCTGTCTTGCAGGTAGACCAGACTGAAACTGTAAATCAGCTAACATCAGTGCCCTGAGACATCTCTGCTAAGTACTACTTCTCGTACTGACCAGCAAGAGAAAAAGATGGCGTCTAAGAAACAGGGTTTATCCAACTAAGTGACAGTGAGGAGAATAAGGCCCTCATTCTGACCTTGGCGGGCGGCGGAGGCCGCCCGCCAAAGTCCCGCCGTCAGATTACCGTTCCGCGGTCGAAAGACCGCGGCGGTAATTCTGACTTTCCCGCTGGGCTGGCGGGCGGTCGCCTTCAGACCGCCCGCCAGCCCAGCGGGAAAGAGGCTTCCACGATGAAGCCGGCTCGGAATCGAGCCGGCGGAGTGGAAGCTGTGCGACGGGTGCAGTTGCACCCGTCGCGTATTTCACTGTCTGCGCAGCAGACAGTGAAATACATGTAGGGGCCCTCTTACGGGGGCCCCTGCAATGCCCATGCCAGTGGCATGGGCACTGCAGGGGCCCCCAGGGGCCCCGCGACCCCCCCTACCGCCATCCGGATCCCGGCGGTCGGACCGCCGGGATCTGGATGGCGGTAGGGGGGGTCGGAATCCCCGCGGCGGTGCAGCAAGCTGCGCCGCCGTGGAGGATTTAATGGGGCGGCGGTACACTGGCGGGAGCCCGCCAGTGGTGCCGGTCCGACCGCGGCTTTACCGCCGCGGTCGGAATCCCCATTGGAGCACCGCCGGCCTGTCGGCGGTGCTCCCGCGGTCCTCCGCCCTGGCGGTCAAAGACCGCCAGGGTCAGAATGACCGCCTAAATCTGTTGCATCATTGTCATGAAACCATCTTCCTGTTTCCAACAAAGTTTTTAAAGTGGTGTACATGCTGCACCGTCTTCTGAGCAGGATGACATTTGGAGGCTCCCCCTGGATCAAAAATGGACCACGAGCATCAAAACCTAAGCAGATATCTCTGTGTACTGCAGTGACTGCAATGAGTCTGAAATTGAATTGTCCCAGCAAACCAAATCTTCCCAGGAAACTCGAGAGCAAACAAATTATCTACTTCTGATCGTTCTGAGATAGAAGCAGAGCAGGAAGTTGAATGTATTGCACAGTGGAATGTTTTCACTGGTCTTACATCGGACACATCATCTTCAACATACCCCTTGAGGAGAAGAAAGATCACTCCTCCATCCTCCCTGAGGCCCCTTCAAATGAAGGTGACTTGAAGCGGATCCATATTACCCTCCAAATAAGACAAGGAAGAAGATTTCAGAAAGCCTATATTGCAGAGAGGAAGAAGAACCATTGATTCATGTCCAGAGTGGTAAAGAGCCGAGTTCAGATCACTTCTATTCAGCCTGCTTCTGTGGAAGGGGTTGGTTGTGCTCTTTTTCAAAAATGTGCTAAAGCAACAGCTACCACAGTCAAAGTCCATCCTAAGGAAAAGGAAATCTAGCTCCATCACAACCTTTGACTTTGTCTCTGTAATGAAACTCTCCTTCCTAGTTTCGGACTTCTTTACATTTAGGTGGAATGAGGACCGGTGAATCATGGGAAGCTAGGTAGACATTACGGCATGAGAAAACAAACATCCAATCTAGTGTGAACAGTACCTAAAAATGATGGCAGTTGCTTAAAGGGAAGAACCTGAACAGATAGAAGGAGATACTGATGATGAGAAAGTATTGCAGTCATGACAAGCAACCCTGTACTCATTACCAGCAACATTCCCAGAGTAGTGCAAGGAAAAGAGGAGTGTTACGGCCACCCAAGAGTGTTTAAACAGCCTATCTCCACTAAGGTCACTTGAGGTAAGATTGTCACAAAACAAAACAAGCACAGCAATGCATTGTGAAGGCTCTGTTCAGCAAGAAGTCACCATAGCACAGAATGTGCTATCTTTTCTATTTGTACAATCATAAACTGGCCAAAATATTAGCCTGTGGCCATCTCCATTCTTCTTTGATGGAAAGAGAGGGTTTTCTGGAATTTTTTCAAGATCTAGGCCCAAAGTGGGAGGTCCCAAGCCAGGCCTGCTTTTAAAATCTCACTGTTGTATAACTGCACCATCAAGTGCTGAAATTGATTGCTGAAGCAAGAAAGGAAAGAGCTGTGCAGTCAAGTTACAGACATGTGGACCAGTTATTAAGCTGCAGACTACATGCACTTCACTGCTCAATGGGTCTCCTTCATGGGAGTAAAACAAAGGCTAGCGACTGATGCCATCATAGCTTATGCTTTTGGAGGCATTTGTCAACATGCAACAGTTGCAATATTCTCCATGGAGAAAGCACACACAGCTGCCAATATCCTCAAGATCTGAGGACTGAATTTGTTTCCACTGATATCATTACTAGAGTGCTATCTTTATCCCATTGTATCGACCTAATTTTGCAGAACTTCCTCAAAAAGATGAAGTAGTCGACCCCATACTGGTTACCCGTCAAAGGATTTGCACACATTTCAACCATGCCTTCAAAGCCTGGAAGGATACTTCAACATGCTAGAGGCCCTGTAGAAGCACTCATAGACGAAGTCCCAACCTGTTAGAGTTCCACCTTCTACATGCTACATGTTTGAGAAGTACAAGCCTAAAAATGGTTGTAGACTACAAAGCAGAGGGGATGGCGCTGCTAAAGCCATGACAACGGAGGCTGGCAAACAGGGGTCATAGAGTGCCTGATTCAAATGCTAGTGCTTTTTGAGATTTTGATGTGGAAGGCAGAAATGGGAATTGTACCATGATCTATGTCATCCCATTGTTGCTCTTGCTGCAGGCCCGTTTGTGTAAGAAGGAAGAACTACGGACTAATGCCAAAGAAGGTGTAGCTGGTTTGGTCACTGGCTCAGTATGGATACAAATCTCAGGCTGGAACAAGAGGTTGTGTCCTCCAAAGAGTATATCTGTACCAATACACTTGATCTATGGCACTAGCATGGGATTCTACTTTTACTCATTTTCAACATTGGGCATCACTATTTATAAGAATTGGGTCATTAAGAAATTGGCTGAACTTGAGAATGAAAGATTACAACTTCCAGAGCAAGGAAGAACTCAATTGCTGTATTCACCAACCTCTGCAGAGCACAGTGATGGCTTCACATCCAGAGGCATATCAAACTGCATCATCAGCACCTATTGCTGGTAAAACAATCACTATTACAGGACACACCTGTTGCTAAAATAACATCCCCAGTAGCATAACTTCAACCAAAGGTTGGGTGTATGACAGTTCTAGGCCCTAAATCAAGCAAACAGATGCATAAAACACAGAAAAAGCAAAAGACAACAACTATGATAAAAGGACAGATTTTACAAGTCTGGTTGCGTGACCAAACAGAATTCTCTGTGGATCAAGAATAATTGATCTATGGGCATGGGAACAAGAACACTGGAAGAAACTCTGCAGGCTTGCAATAAAATATCTAGCAAGTCCTGTAGCCAGTGTATCCTCTGTGCATTTTTTGTGAAGTTGGTGCAATTACCATAGTCAGAAAAAACATTTTCTCTCCTAATATATGACAGTGCTCAAAATAAATAAACATTCAATCACTCAAAATTGTCAGGCTTCAGAAGACCCAACAGTGGATGAGGGTTATTTCTTGGAGTGGTCGCCCTTCTGAAAAAGTCCCTGAATATGAAGATGATCTCTAGACTCTGGAATGAAAAAGAAGACAGTCTGCTATGAAAAAGGAAAAGCAAAATAAAACCTGTTCTTATTTTTATATTTATTGTGACAAGAAATGTAAAATAAATGAATGGACCAGAGTGCAAAGAACAAGCATATAATGAAGGGCATAACCATCTTGGCCTAGTGACCAAATGGTGATACAAAAAAGAAAATTAATTCAGCGTTAGGGTGAGCCATAGACTATGCAATGAAGAACGACATCTAAGTCTGCAGTGGAGGGTTCTACTTCCTAAAAGACAAGATGCCTCCCATGCCTAACCTTTCATTCTCATGCTTGCCTGTCAGTGAACTTTCAAAGGACTGCTCTGCCTATGTGTGTTGCATGTATTGAAAAAGTGATTTGGAACATTAATAAATGAATGCCAAAAATGATTAGTGTGACAGCTGGAAGGCTCTTTGGTGAACTTGGTATTTTTAATGTTTGGGTGAGCTGCACACCAATAAGTCTTTTTTTCGTCTGCGACCTCTCTGTTTCCCTTAACTCTAAATCTCACTTTCTTTTCATTTTCTTGTTCAAAAGGTCTGTATCTTTTTGGAAGAAACTAAAATCTACTTGTCTCGTCAACAACATTCAGAAGAAGGAATCATCTCTATCTACTTCTATGTGAAGCAGAAACGTAAAGAGGTATACCCTATGCACTGGAAAGAGGTGATTTATTTAGAATAATGTTGGCAAGTGTCATGAGTGGGTAATCCTAATCGATTACAGTTGTGGACATGATGGACAAATATAAGGTTCACTTTTGTACTGTTTAGATGGCCAATCATTCAATGTACACACAGCGAGAAGTAGGATAGGTAGTATCCCCTAAGTGATGGGTTGCTATTCCGAGTCCTCATGTACTGTGGTTACCTTTGACTTTCAAACAATATTCTCCTTTTCATTTATCTTTAAACCGGTCTTCTAAACTGCGCACCTCCTCCCTATTTTGCATTCAAGTCTAAATAACAAATTTACCAATCTGTGGGCTGATGCTGAGTGTTTGAATAGGTAAACTTAACTATCATCTTTATTTCTGTGACAGATGTGCCACGGCCATGGAGAGGCTGGATGCTAAGTCTGACTGTTTCTCATTCAACATTTCCCTAATTCTCCCTACCTATTAACTGAGCAATTTCCTAAACCTCTTCCCCCTCAGTTGTGAGCTCTATTGTGCTGTAGTTTATTTGCATCAACAATAGATCTCACACTTGATGAGGAGGGTGCGTTGTAAGCAATGCTAAGCTGTTACAGGAAGAGGAGGAAAAATTGCAAAGTAGCCCTCACCGTACACCCCACCCCCACCCCCGCCAGATTATACGGATTGGAGTACTTTTGCATTTGAAAAATAAAGGATATTTTATTTAGTAATATCATTTGTGTCGACAGTGTAGAGTTATGATGGTCTCTGTTTTTGGTTTACCTCTGACTCTCTTTCATGTTGCAGAATTCTTTTTGATATTTTACCCACTCCACTTGAAATACAAACCCTGTTTCCTAAAGAATGTTCCTTATTTCGCCTGTTGGGGCTATCAGAGGTCAATGGCGCCTGCCGCATATGTCAAGGAGGGACTGTTGGGTGGACAACGGGAGATGACGGGCAAAACAATTTTTTCCCAAAAAAAACAGAAAACACTTACCTTTGCCGCCCGTCTCCCACCGCCGTTTTCTGCCACCTCGCTGCTCTGGGACACCAGCACAGGCTCCCCAGCAATACTGGTGCCGCTTACATGCTAAACATAGCATGTAAGCAGCATCAGAATTGGTCTGAGCAGCAGTCACTGCCTCACCTGGATTCAGTACTGTTTCTCCAGCCCAACTGTGTATACAGCCGGGTTGGAGAAACCTAAGAGCACATGTGTGTTTGACTGGCTTCAGACAGCTGGCCAAACACACATGTGCACTTAGTGCACTCTCCCCTCCTCCTCCCTCCTCCTCCCTCTCACCTCCCCGTGGCCCAGCCCCACCTCTCCCTGCCGGCTGAGCCAGCACATGTAAAATGATGATAAAAAATATAACGATAGCAAGCTATCATTTTATTTTTCATCTGCTGGCTCAGCCAGGAGGGTGACGCCCCTCTGCCACTGCCGTTGGAGCCGCTCCTGTCAGCAGTTAGACCCCCGCTCCCTGGCAAAACACCTGCATAAACAGCTATTCACAATGGAGTTGAGTTGATTTCCATCCATACTCAGGTGAGGAGAAAAACGTTTGGGGCTTGACTAATACTAATGGAATCGGCTGCATGTTTTAATAAGCCACAAAGAGGGAAAGGGTTAGATTTCCAACACTGATTGCAGGAAGAAAGAGGCCCACATTATGGGCGACCTGGAAAGGGGACTCATGTAGAGAGAAATGGAGTGAGGATGATCTACTTCTCTGGTTTACTGGGGATGCTGTTCAGATGACAGTAAGCAAACCACTATTGTAAGAAATGAGACTGTTAGGCATAACATAAATGTATTTATTCATAAAAAACATAGTCACCCTCACTACCTGCAAAAGACCCACTTCCCTCCCTAGTATGAAAACAAATCACAAAATTAAACTACCCCTTTTTCAACTCATACCACCCATACCACCCACAAAAGAAGCATTCTGCAGTCCTAAATACTAAGCAAACACCAACCTAACGTACACATTTCCCAACTCATACCCCCACACCAGACCTACCCCCTGTTTCAACTTCAAAATACACCAACCTAGCCACCCCTTTTCCAACTGACATCATTTACAGCAACCACTTCCTCCCTAAATTAAATACCCTTCCACTTCCTTTCAATTAGTTGATTTTGTCCCTTGGCCAGGGTCTCCATGCCCTCAAAGTCCTTGCAGAGAAGGACCTCTGAGGTTCTGGGGGTACTGTCTCCTGGGTGTGAGGGCTGGGGACGTGTGACTTGACTGGTCGCTGCAATTATGATGACTCCTTCCCACCACCTGAGAGGTTGAAGAAGTTGCTTTCGAATTTACCTCCCCCCCTCCAAAATCCCCCAGGCCAACAAACGGCCGCCCCAATGCCCTGATTTTTTCCCAAGAACAAGCTATCATCTCCCAGCATAGACTTTTGTAATTTTCTGCGGTAAGTCAATAAAATCATTGAAGCTCCTCAACTTTGGATTGGTGTTCCTTGTTTTTAGTTTAGGGTTCTAGGGACTTCCTTGATTATTAAGAGAATTGGTAGTTCGCCCCTCTGGCCTGGCAGCAGTTCTTAGAGGTGTTCACTGTGAATCCTGCCCTCTGTTGTTCCGAGTGATATGAGTTATGCTGTGCTTTGTGTACCTTGCTTACTATAGCTTGTGAATTCTAATGGGCGAGCTCCTTTGAGACAGAGCCATAACTAAAAGCGCTTTTTAGTGATTTTCTGTTTTTCTTGTAATACATGTGTTTTGGTAATCCCTGCAGAATGTAGTCAATCTTGGGCCAAAAGTCATGCCAGCAGTTGTTTGCAGCAGAAACTGTCTATCACCCAACCTGCCACAGGTGCCACACCCTGCTGTAAATGGGCCAACACAGCACGCAACAGATGTTTTCCGGAGGACTTTCACCAACCCTCTGCGAGCAGTCAACCTAACACTCACATAGGCCCGTATTTATACTTTTTTTGCGCCGCATTTGCGTCGTTTTTTGACGCAAAAACGGCGCAAACTTGCAAAATACCATTGTATTTTGTAGGTTTGCGCCGTTTTGCGCCAAAAAACCGCGCAAATGCGGCGCAAAAAAAGTATAAATACGGGCCATAGTTTGGCTTTTTACAAATGGGGTTTCCATCCTATTTTTGTTTCTTTTTTTAGTTATTTTTATATTTTTTTACATTTTGTTGTGTAAAAATGTGTGATTTTTCTACACAAAATGGTGACTTTTCAGAGGCAGAAAATTGTGGCCACAGAATAACAAATTTCTTAACAATTGTGATTTTACCATGGCGATCTTGTTTTTTTTTTTTAGATTTTTATCACCATTTGCTGCACCTCTGACTGCACTCCTCTAGCATTGGAGTACCTCTCCGGGTCCTCTCCGCAGAGCTACAGAAAGTTTTTTCCACACACGAAAAATTGTGATGGTTTAACACAAATTTCAAGATGGTAGGAAAAATAAATCCTTTTTATCAGTGAATCATATTTGAGAAAAACATAAACTTTAATTGACAGGATTCATGATTTTCTAAATCGCAAATAGAGTTAGCATTTTGAAGCTAACTTGGCAACTTTTCACAGCTCATATTTCAAAAACTACTGAATGAATTGACACCAATCCAATGAAAGCACTGTTTCTGAATTATGTTCTACTGCATCCAGTCAGTGAATGGAACTTCACTGGCTTGTTGGTTCCTTGTGGATTTAGGGCCATATTTATACTTTTTGACGCTAAACTGCGCTAACGCAGTTTAGCGTCAAAAAAATTAGCGCCGTCTAACGCCATTCTGAAGCGCCATGCGGGCGCCGTATTTATAGAATGGCGTTAGCCGACCGGCGCTGCCTGGTGTGCGTGAAAAAAAACCACGTACACCAGGCAGCGCCGGCGTAGGGGAAAATGGCGTATGGGCGTCTCAAAATGGGGCAAGTCAGGTTGAGTCCAAAAAATCGCCTTAACCTGATTTGCGCCATTTTTTTACGACGCCCATCCCCCATTAACATGACTCCTGTCTTAGCAAAGACAGGACTCATGCCCCCTTTCCCAATGGCCATGCCCAGGGGACTTCTGTCCCCTGGGCATGGTCATTGGGCATAGTGGCATGTAGGGGGGCACAAATCAGGCCCCCCTATGCCACAAACAAAATATAAAAAATACTTACCTGAACTTACCTTTTCTTCCGTGGGGTGGGTCCCTCCATCCTTGGGTGTCCTCCTGGGGTGGGCAAGGGTGGCAGGGGGTGTCCCTGGGGGCAGGGGAGGGCACCTCTGGGCTCATTCTGAGCCCACAGGTCCCTTAACGCCTGCCCTGACCCAGGCGTTAAATTCAGGCGCAAATGCGGGTTTTTTTGCCCCGCCCACTCCCGGGCGTCATTTTTGCCCGGGAGTATAAATACCACGCACATGCCTGGGAGTCATTTTTTTAGACGGGAACGCCTACCTTGCATCTCATTAACGCAAGGAAGGTGTTCACGCCAAAAAATGACGCTAACTGCATGAACTTTGGCGCTAGACGCGTCTAACGCCAAAGTATAAATATGGAGTTAGTTTTGCGTCGAATTTGAGTCGAAAAAAACGACGCAATTTCGGCGCAAACGGAGTATAAATATGCCCCTTAGAGGGTACCTCCACTCTGGAGGGAGTTCTCTGGGAACTAACAAAGCATGGAGATCCTCCGGGGTTTCTTGGAGTGCTTCTTGTTGCCCAGCAGCTCCTCAGCAGCAATGGTTGAGCCCTGGCTGCAGCAAGCAGGGTCTGGTGCCTTTTCTTTGATGCAGCAGGTCCACAGTTCTCGGGCTTTGGATCTTCTTGGTGCTGGTCTTCTTCTGTCCATCGAATCTGATTCCTTGGTCTAGGGATGCAAACTAAAAATTGTATTTAGTGGATGTTTTAGGGGTAACCTAGTAGTGACCAATGGGTCATCTATTTCAGGGTGGCTACACCCACTAAGTGACCACTTCTGGTGGGCATAGGTCACTTCCCTCCACCTGAATGGCTATTTTCCTTCCATTCAAGGTGGAGGAAAATAAAATAGAGAGTCCATCTCGCAGGCAACACCTTACCGGTGATGCATGCCAGGTAGGGCCACTCCTCCTGTCCTTTGTTTGAATTTCCCGCTGGTGCTCCATTCAAAAGTGGGGGTTTGCAATGGGGGCAGCCATCGGCTGCTAGCAGCAGGCCTGGGGCCAAAGGGTGGTGAGCCCTTTGAAGCTCACCACCAGGGAAGTGTACATTCCTGAGGGAGGGGGTGTTAGCACCTCTACCCAGGAAGTGCTTTGTTCTGCAACCCAGAGAGAAGGATCTCTTACCCCAAGGTTATAGATTGTGTCTGGCAGTGGCAGGCTGGGTAGGACCAGTCAGCAACCATGCCAGGGTAATTTTTGCAAGCGGCACCTCTAAGGTGACCCCTGGGCACATTTGGTAATAAATCTAATACTGGTACCAGTTTGGATTTATCATTCTGAGTTGTTTGATACCGAACAACCCAGGGTTCAGAGTGGCCATCATGTAGCTGTGAAGCTCGTATTGACCAGTGTCCAGCACATGTATTAAAATGGCTGCTTTGTTCACTCACTGTGACCCAGGTTTGCCAAAGACACAGTACGGGCATATTGCTCATGCATCTATGCCCTCACATAAAGTATAGTGCACCCTGCCTTAGGGCTGGAAGGCCTGCCAGAGGGGTGTCTTACCCATAGTATATGTAGTGTATTGTGGGCAAGTCACACAGGTACACAGGTAGTGTGCCACGTCAAGTCTACATTTTAGGTTTGCATCAGGACACTCAGCCTGCAATGGCAATGCTGGGTGCACCTGAATGCAGGACCCTGGAGGGTGGCACAATCAGTGCTACTTCCCTCTGGGTTCCAACCTTAGTACCTCCTGCCCTGGGGACCTAGGTACCATTTACTAGGGACTTATAAGGGCAGCTAAAGATGTCTCCAATTGTGCCAATGCATCACAACAGTTTGGAGAAAGAGCTCTGACCCAGGGAACCTGGTTAGCAGGGGCTCTGGGCACTAACAACTTACAGGCTACATCACATACTAGGCAAAATGTGGGGGCTAACCATGTCAAAAAAGGCCTTGTCTCACATAAACCTAGACCAAAAGTCTGACTTTACCAACAGTAAAGTTAGACTTTTGGTCTAGGTTTAAACCAAAAGTCTAAACTTGGACCAAAGTCTAGCTTTACTACAATTAAAGTTAGACTTTAGGCTTAAAGTTAGACTTTTGGTCTAACCTTATACTTTTGGTCTGAGTTGCCCTTTGGGACTCAGGCTCTGCATTAATGGCATAATGAAAGCCCTTACAAAATAAAAAGGCAGCCGTATTGTTTAGACCACACTTCGGGGCATATTTACAATCCCGTAGACCTCCTTGCACCGCCCTAGCATCATTTTCTTTAAGCAAAGGAGGCATCAAGGAGGACTTTTCCCCACACCAGATTTACAAAGTGGTGCAATCAAGCATTCCACCACTTTGTAACCCATGAACGAGGGGAATTTACAAGATTTCACAGCACCATTTTTCCCATAATTTTTAATGCCTGCGCAAGGCAGGTGTTAAAGTGACGCTCCCATTATTTCCAGTGGGTCTTCCCACGCATTGCTGGACTAGCGCCATAACATTTGGCGCCTGTTGCCCATTGCGCCACAAAAGCGTCAAACATTTTGACGCTATAGTGCTAATGTGTACCATGGTGTGCCATATTGTATATATAGTGCTACCATGGTGACGTTAGGGGTCTGCCGGGGGGTGCAAGAAAAGTGGCACATAATAGCTGATGCACCACTTTCTTGTAAATAGGCCCCTTTGTCTTTGTTGTGGGTTTGAATCTGAAATATGGGTTATTACAGGTTTGGTAATCCATAGGAAGAAATGGGGCAGTTTAGCAAAGTCTGTATAGGGAGAGAAAAGTATTTTTTGTAGTACTGTAGTACTTCCACAAAACTTTCTAGGAAGTACTGCAGTACCTATTGAAATGAAGATTAGAAATAATTTGGAGTAAATCTTATGTTGCAAGCTTTAAAAAGGACTACAGGAAAACTATTAACAGCTATCAGTATTGGATGACTGTATTGGATGAGGGTTTTCTCAAGCTGATTTGTTTGCACATGTAATTGATAGCATGGCAAACTCAGCTAAGGAGGTGTTCTCTATAGTAAAACTATGATAAACCAGGTAGACCTGAATTCAGGGATTAACAGCGTCTCAGGCGCAAGCAAATGACCCTGCTAGCGTTTTTCAAATAACATTTCTAGCATCTATGCATCTTTTCCAGGTCAGGAATCTTGCTCATGTGGAAATCTATCTGACATTCAAGATCAAACAATTAAACCTAAGCTATCTGCCTTCTTAGACATACAGGCTGGAGATTTTTTTACTTTAATTACCAATTTTAATTCTGGATCTCTGCCGGATCATGCCCCCCACTTTTGTAACTTTATAAGGACAGCAAAATTGTTCTTCCTGTGATAAGGGAGATCTTAAACTGCTCACAGGAGAGCGATCAGGTTATAAAATCCTGGAAGCATTCATTGGTAAAACCATTATTAAAGAAACTCACTCTGAACCTTTCACTGACTGAAAATTATAGGCCCATTTCTTTGCTTCCATTTCTGGTTAAAATCATGGAGTGACATTTAAACAAGCAACTCCCTCCATTCCTGGAAATAATGATATCTTCCATGCTTTGCAAATAAGATTCAGACTCAGACATAGCACCGAGCCAGCGCTTCTCGTGGTAGAAGAAGAACTGAAATGGAAACTTGATCAAGGTGGTCCTTCAGTTTTAATCCTGTTGTATCTCAGTGCAGCATTCAACATGGTATCCTGTAATGGAGACAAGAGTGAAGTGATGATAATCTGGAACAATTTAAATCTTTGGTCTACGCTCTACTGGCCCGAATCTCTTAGTCCTCAACCCCATCCTAAATCTGTCATAAACGTTTTGGGTTTCTGGATGGATAGTAAACTCTCCTTTCAGACATAAGCAAAGAAACTAGTTGGTGCTTGTTTTGTTACTCTGATGAGTGTTAGGAAGATTGTGGCATTTCTACCAGTTTCTGCTCAATGAACGGTAGCACAGGTACTGTTATAACACACCTGGATTTTAGTAATGTGCTCTACTTGGGAGCTGAATAGACTGCCAGTGGTGCTAAATGTAGCTGTTCATCTTCTGCTAAAAATTCGTAGACATCAGTTGGCATCAACATCCTTAGCTAAGTTGCATTGGCTACCCATAAAAAATCACTTTAAATTTGGGACCTTACCCATAGTGAATAAAAATTATAACAGTAATGGCCTAAATCATTTAGGTCAGTTGTTGCAACACTATACCCCTCAAAGACTCCTTCAGTTTACCTAGTCCTATCAGGCTGCTAGCCAGAAAATATACAAAAGTCAGAGCGGAGGTCATTCTTTCTCATTCCTGGCTTTAAAACTTTGGAATGAGATGCCCCTCTGTCTGAGGATGGTCCCAGATGAGCTAATGTTTAGGAAAGGACTTGCAACATGGCTTTTTTTTAATCGGTTGACAGTATTTTAGAGCCTCTCGGATTTAAGCAGTGTGCGGCTATGCAATTTATACATCTGATAAATAGAAACAGAAATAGAAAAAAAACTCACTTCACTCTATGTCTCTCTACACCACTCCACTCTACTACCCAATACTGCATTCTATGACATGCCACTCCACTCTACTCTGACATGCCACTCCACTCTAAACTACTCCAATCTACACCCCTGCACTCTAAGACACGGTACGATACATCACTCTATGGCACGCCACTCCACTGTACTGATTGAAATCTGAAAAAAGTATTTATATGTGACAAGACTCTGCCACATGCCACATCATTCCACTCTGACACACCACTCCACTCCACTCTATGACTCAACATGTTATTCTATGATACAACACTCTAGTCTATGACACTCCACTCCACTATACAACATGCCTTTCCACTGTACGACACACCACTCCTCTGCACAACATGACACACTACTCTATGACTTGCCAGTCCACTCAATGCTGCTCCACTCTACACTACTCCACTTCAAGACACTCTACGACATATTACTCTATGATACACTAGTTCACTTAACTGTATAACACAACACTCCACTCTATGCCACTCCACTCTACAACCCATTACTTCACTCTATGGGACTCATTTACAAGCCTCTGGCACCACCACCATTTTATTTTTGATGCTACAGCGGCGCAAACAGTTCCCCAAACAGCACTGCATTTACAAATGGGCGCAATCGTACCATTGCGCCAGTTTGTAAAGTGTTGTGCCACATTATACCTGCGCCAGGTAAGCATTCCCCCACAAAAAGGGCAGCAGAAATGGCGCAGTGAAATATATAAGATTTCACTGCGCCATTCTGTGCCATCACGGTATAATTTTTTGACACCTGCTCAGGGCAGGCATTAAAGGGACGCTGTGCTGCTTTCAAGAGGGCCCCCTAGCATTGCTAACATTTTGACGCCAGCCCAGCAATGCTATGGTTTAGCGCCACAACTGTGTCAGAATTTCTGATGCAGCTGTGGACACTGTGTGCCGTGGAGCACTGTAATATAAATACAGTGCTCCCATGGTGTCTTTAGGGGGGTGCAGGGTGGCACAAGGAAATTGGTGCATCGATCACAATGCACCAGTTTCTTCTAAACGAGGCCCTATGTCCCTCCACTCAAGGCCATTCTACTTGACTGTATGACACTATACGACACTTCACTCCACTCGATCACACACCTCTCCACTCAATGACACGTCACTCCACGCCACGCCACTCCACTCCACTGTATGATATTCCACCATAAACTACGACACTCCGCATCACTGCTCTTTAAGACACCCAACTCCACCTTACAACATGCCACTCTGCTCTACCCCCTCCACAGTATGACATGCCACTCCACTCTGCTGTGGGACACAGAACTCCACTTGTCGCCTCTCTACTCTATGCCACTCTACTCTACTGTATGCCTCTCCACATCACTCTACTCCACGCTATGGCCTCTCTTGTGTGGGGGGAAACAAAACATGTCCACAACACGCAACGACCTTCGAGACCGAGATTGCGTAGGCAATTCCTGGTCGCATGCCGCAACAACTTTGATCGTTCAGTACCACATAACTTCCATTGGAAAGTACATGAAATACCAAGCGAATCAAAGGGACAAATTTGCGACCCCCGCATTGCAAAGACCGTGAAGAGACACCTGCTTGCAAATCATGGAATGACGAACAGCAGTCTCACATTTGCTTCCGCTAAGAAAGACCTCTGTGTCGCCGCTCAGACATTTGTAGTCAAAGGGCAACTCCCACTCTTCCTTAATATAGCTATCTCCTAGTTGCACATATCTTACCACTGCAAGATGTTTCAAGCAGCTCGAGAAACGCATGCCATGTAAGCGCCAGATAGTTGAAGGACTCTCTGCTACCGTGAAGGGCAACTTATCTAATTTTTCTACACGAAGCATGGTGAAACTAGCCTCCTTTTTAGCCATTGTCTGTTGTTCCTTGGAAAAATTAAAAGCAGTGAAGAATTCACTCCCATTAATATACTTCCTTAGAATGTTGCCATTTTTCAGTGTCTGTAAAGTCCAACCCAGCTGCATGATGGAACGTAGCTGTGTTTGCCCATGATATAACCGGGACAGGTCTCTCTGCGTGATATCAATAGCAGACAACACTATATTCGATAGTGAATAAATCCTGTTGGACAGTGTGTTCATGCTGTTGTCGACAACAGCTAATGCCTTTTCTAAATTTTCTTTATCCAATTGCCTTAATCGTGCAGCAGCCTCAATCTGGGAGAGTTTCCAAATTTTATTATACATAGCATATAAAAACTTTTTTGAGCGCTGTTTCCTAGGACCCAGCAGAAAATCCTGCAAGTCTACATCTTCAGAAAGAGTGTTCAGGTGTTTCTTAACTGCGGCTAACGTTTTGGTCTGTACCGATTGCTGGCACAGCTTACCCACACTTTATGTCGTAACTATACCTGTATGTTGACCCGATACAAAGCGAGGGTCTGGCCTGTTAATTGAAAAAAAACCTGAAGAGTTCAAAAAACGCGCTTGAAACTTATTAGTGTCAGTAGGCCAGATTAACCACCCGCCAGGACTAGAAAGTGAAGAATTATAAGTACCAGCCTTAACCATTGCATCTAGCTTGTCCTCAGTGATATTGAGGAAGTATTGCCAATCTTTAAACCTTGCCGGGGTGGGGATACTGGGCATGTTCAAGTCTTTAATTTTTGCTAACCCCAGACAGGATGTCTGCTGAATAGTCTGATTTAAGAAAATCATTTGCACAGGAATCAGGCATGCTCGAAATAAAGCCTCCCTACCCTGTATCTGCCAATCTTGCCTTCCCCATACACTTTTCAAATCCATAGTGCTCTTCCAGTATTTGTAACCTTCAACTGCGAGCCGGGAAACAAAGGGATCTGAATAAATCAGTTTTGTATCAGTTAGCAACATTTTCCTCATTTGTGCCGGAGGTATTTTAAAATAATACGACTCTGCTTTTCTTGTGTCATGCCCAGAAAAGTATGTAAATTTATCACTATAGTACTTTGGGCTCCCCACCGGTGGTGTAGAACAGTGTTCCCACTGTGTGTGGTTTAATACTGGCCTGTATCTAGTGGCACGGTGTAGGTAGTAATGTCCCCAATTGTTATAGCAGAACATTTCCCCATAAGTTATTGTATGTTCATATACATCATCACTTTCAAAAGCGGAATAGTCCTTCATTTCAGTTAGCATGGAATCAACTGTTTGGACATCCCAATCATCAGAGACCACATCAGGTGTAATTACATCTGTCATAGAAATTTTGAACATGTATGGTATTTGAATCATTTCAGTAGGCCCGTATATATCGAATGGAACTTTGTCCCACACAATCCCATCAGAAATCGGTATTGCTGTAATATTTACAGGGGACAAGTCTCTTCGGACCTTATGTGAAGAATGATGTGGACTTAAAACTTCACCAACAGGCTCCACAGAGGAGCGATCAGCAATATAGTGACCATTTATAAGTAAAAAGAAAACAGTCACAAAACCAAGCCATAAACATAATGCAGAAAATGTCAAACAGAACCATAAGTAGTTCCATGGGTATTTCAAATAGTTCTTCTTAAGCCATTGATACAGCTTACTACTTTTTGAAACATTGCCAATCACAGTAGTAGATGAGTCTGAAGAAAAATCATCAATGTCAATGAAATAGCCAGAGGCAGTCTCTGCAAACACGGGAGCCGGTGCACCATCCGTACTTTGGTCCACTTCACGTGGGGGCTCTTGGTAGACAGTGTCATTAGTCTGTGATGTGTTTGTGTAAAAAACAGCTAAATCTTGAACCGGGGTGGTCACTGAAGAAGTGACTGGAACCAACGAGAGTTCATTTTCCGCCCTCCCCATGGTCAAGGAGGTGTCTGGAACAGCAGTTGACATTGTTGCATAGTCTGTAGTAGTGATGTTTATCCTACTATGTAGATGTCTGCCCTGTTGGGTAGTGAGAGGGGATCGGGAACCACCCAAGGGACCTCTTGGTCTACTGTGAAGGATCGGCCACATGGTGTAATTTGATGTCATCAATGGAGATTAATCTGTTCGTCTTAGAACCAGACAGTGGTGGTAAGATGACAGTCCTGGTGCCTTAAATTCCCAAGATTGGTACAGGTGCTCTGTATGATGGACCGAACTCCTTCTTCACTGCGATCTTCTCACGAACCAGATCCCCAACTATAGGAATCCAGCCAGTAGAAGTGTTCACTAAATCCCTTATTCCTAAATTGGCAGCACTTGCAGATGATTTTTCATCACGAAATTGCTGAAGCTCCTGTAAAACAGTGAGACATTCATTTATGTCAAATGGTGTTTCTGCTGCCACCATACCGGGGGAATCAAGATCTGGGACATACTTAGGTGTCCCAAAGAGAACCTCATATGGAGTGCGTCCCCTCAGGGACAGTCTTGGCAGATTATTCAGTGCTCTCTGGACACAATATAGGTGATGTAACCAACTGCGGCCTGAACCTAATACTCGAGCTGTTAAGGACTGCTTTAGATCACGATTCCGCCTCTCCACGACCGAATTTCCCTCTGGATGGTATTGTGAGGAGTAATGGAGTTCAACACCCATCGTCCCCATGGTGTCTCTGAATGCCTTAGAGGCAAATGCAGGGCCCTGGCCCGAATGGAATGCTGCAACCGCATATGTACAGATGAAGATCAGCAAGTCTTTTATAACAGTCCGGGCGTCAGCCAACCGCTGTGGCCATACCCACAGGAATCTAGAACAAGAATCTACAGCGACTAAAATGTATTTGTATGCACCATCAGGCTGTAAGGGACCACAATGGTCCAGGTACACACACTGTTGTGGCCTGTTGGACACTAAGAGGGATGTCTGTGGTGGGCGTTTGATATTAGAGCCCTTAATCTGCTGGCAAATATCACAGCAAAGGACATACTGCTTTGTTCGTCTGCATAAACCAGGCCACCAGAAACGTTTCTGTAGGAGTGTTATTGTGGCCTGTATACCAGCATGTGCCGAAGCTACACCCTCATGCGCTGCTTTAATTAGATCTAATCTCTGGTCTTCATTGGGAATCACTTGATCTCCAACCCCAGGAATTGTTGTGTAAGCAACATTCTGCGCACTGATATGGTAAGTATAGTTTGTAGGGTATCTTTTCGGAAGGGGCTTGCCTGCAGCTGAAGCTTTAACGCAAGTCAATATTTCATTATCCAATCTCATCTGAGAATGAGTCACTGCAGCCACAGAAGCTGTAGCTACTGCTGCTTTGGCCGCTTCATCAGCCAATGTATTACCGGTAACGTGTACTCCTACACGTTGGTGTCCCAATGTATGGACTACATGGACACACGGCAGTTTATCCTTAAGATCAGCCACCCTTCCCCACAGTATTTTTGTTTAATGGTGTTCCCTTTAGAATCTCTAAACCTGTTCAGTTTACAATGATTGAGATAGTCATTGTATGACCTGACGCAGTAATAAGAGTCACAGACTATTAAATCCTGGCTCAGTATGTTCGAGCGTTAGAATAAGAGATTTAAGCTCAGCCAACTGGGCTGTGCAGTCCCCTAAAGTCTGCGTGTAGGTATTGTGAGGGTGGAACACTCCATCTTCCATCACTCCGCTCACGGCTGTGCAAGCTGCAGAGTATTGATGTTTAGTACCTACAGCCGGTTGTGCTGAACCATCAGTGTATATGACAGTATGGTAGTTGTCTAGTGGGAAGATATTTAGAGGAGCGGTGTACTCTTGTTCGTAGTGGAGAAACTCTTGTATCTGAAGTTTTGGATCGAATATATAACCGACATCAGTGGCGGTCAGAGACGTTGCCCATTGAATCCCACGTGGATGTAATGCTTTAGCGTTAGGAAAGCTTGCTTTGGTGACAGCCTCTAAGGCCGGCACCGGGGAGACAACAATAATACATTTCCCCTGGGCAAGTGGCCTCTCCTTTATGACGGCCATCTGAACTGCCGTCAGAATCTTTTCTGTCGGTGCAAAACGCTGTTCAGCATTGGAGTATAAATGTGATTTATACGCTATTGGTACTGTGTCACCCTCATTAAAGGTGACATAAGTAAATCTAATGGCACCAGCAATTATTCTGATGACCAACTTTGTTTTGTTGTCACGTGTGTGCAAGTGTTTAGCTTCTAGCATGTCCTGTTGCATTTCCCTGAGGATGCATGTGTTTTCAATTGTCCATTGTCTGCTAGAGAAATTGGGCTGAACCAAGTCATAAAGCGGCTTGATCCGTTGTGCATATTCTCTAATGTATGTTCTGCCAAAATTAAAGAAACCTAGTAATGACTGGAGTTTCTTAAGTGTGTTTGGAGGGTGCAGTTGAGCAAATTTGTCTAGAAAGTGCAAGGCCAGGCTCTTCCCCTCGTTTGATCGCTCATATCCCAGGAATAATACGCTAAGAAAGGCTATCTTGCTTTTCTTGAAATTAAATTTGTAAGTGAGGTCTGCAAATCCCAAAATGATCCGATCGACCCTCGCAAGATGAATGTCGAGGACGTCGTTTGTGAGATATATGTCATCCACATAGGATAATGCCTCAGAATCAATATTGTGTAATATTGATGTTACACAGGCTGAAAATAGCCCTGGGCTGCTTTTCTAGCCTTGAGGTAAACGACAAAAGCGTTTCTGAGAGCCAAATGAGAATGCACTCAGGGCCCGACTTTCATGTGCTAAATTCTGGCAGAAGAATCCATTAGAAATGTCTAGTGTTGTTTTATATTGTTTGTTAGTGCAGGGCTGTGTGAATTTTGTATGGCATATGTGCATGTATTACTATTTAAGTGTCTATAATCAATGACTATTCTGTAGGAATGGTCTGGTTTTGCAACGGGGAATAACAGATTATTCATTGCAGATGTACAGGGCTCAATCACTCCCTGATACTCAAGTTGGGCGAGGATCTCCCTCACTGGAGCTTTTGCTTCATGTTTAACAGGATATTGTTGCTGCCGGTTGGGGTGTAGACCTAACAGGAATAACATGACAGGGAGATTCCTTGTCTCAACCTACATAATTGCGATGTAGCGCAGGCCCATTCAGAAGAATAGGCTTCTTTGTCTGCTTCGCAACAAGATCGGAGAAAGAAGGCAAAATTACATCTTCCCCATGCTGGAGCTTGCGGACGTGTTCAGGTGGCCAGTATCTTTCTGCCAATAGGATATCACTAGTAAGTTCATCCCAAAATATCACACTAATAGTGCGCTCCACGTCTCCCTCTATCTGAATTTTTTAATCATAAACCCTATCGGGGGGGGGGGGGAGAATGCGCCATCCGCTGTTTTAACTGCAATGAAATCGCTAGTTGCTGTCGCATCCAGATGATCTTTCAGACTCTGGTGACATATCGTTACCTCTGCTGCGCTGTCTAACTGTGTCACCGCCCACGTCCTGTTCCTCAACAGTGTTCTCAAGTGTATTGGCATTTTTAGCTGTCAGTGCTGCCACCTTCTTCTTTTTAAACTGTGGCTTTTGATGGGGAGTCTTTTCTTCTTTTTTAATGGTAGACTGTGGCAAGTCTTTCTTTTGTTTCACGTATTCAGGACGTCGATCAGGACGGCCCCCTCTCTTGGTACGTCTATCCGGTGCATCCTGAAAGGAACAAGAGGGATGTGAATCAGTATACCTGTCTGGAGTTTTAATGTTCTCCCTATTTCTGAGATTATATCTCCTTTCGGAGTTCTCCGGGTGTGGAGAATCAGCTCTCTTATTTCTTTTTTCTTTGAAATCTTTTTGTTTGTCCCAGCGCTTCTTAGAGCCCTCTTGTGTCTGCTTTGTACCCTCCTTATGGACGGTACCTTGTAACTCCAATTTCTTTGGCTTGGCTCCCAAACTATCCCGTCCTATACTAGTATAGGTGTCGGAAATTATTTTCGGTAGCTGTCTCTCTTGTTCCTGGTGTGGAGTTTCCCGGAGACGCTGGCGAATTGCCAGTGCTACCACTTCCCCTTTAATGTTACTGAGTATTATTGAGGATACGGCGTCAAAGTTACGCATTAATTTCATCCCCAAATCCAGGGCTGGTGCAGCCCCATGCTCATTTTGTATTTGTTTTAACACTTCCGGTAAATTGGCAAGTGTTGGGGTACCACGTGTGGTAGTATATATGGCAGCGAAGACTGTACCCCATGTGGCACAGTCATCCACCGAGCGAACCATCCCAAAAGGCAAGCACATAGTGAGCAGCCTATGTTTTTCCTGTGGTCCCGTTTGGGGAAACACAGCTTCCAGCTGATTTGTTTTCTGGGCAATCCAGAACAGTATTTTTTCCCGTTCCCCGGGCACTTTACCCATAATAGTATGCACTGTTTGTGTATTAATTCCCAGTAGCCAATTGATAACCACCAGGTGCTGGCGGGGCTGGACGTGCTGGTGTTGTGTTCAATGTCCGCATTACGAACTGAACTAATCATCTGTATAATGTCACTAATTCATGATATAAGTTTCTCAGATCTGCTATTTGCATATTCTGTATGCCTGGGTGAGGTGTGTATGTGGCAAACATATGCCATGTAGGTCCGTCATTACTTAAGGGACCTAACCTCACTCTTTGTAGTACATGTGGTAGGGCGCCTTCAAACCAGTTCTGATGCTCTTTGTATGTGAGCGATATTTCATGATACTGGTATGCTCGGTACCGTTGACGTACGTTCGCAATTTCATATGTGTGGAATGTATGTGTTCTTTGGTTGACCTCAGGAAAGGTGACCCAACAGTAAAATGTTTCTGTTTGGTATATTATAAGAGTAACATCCCTACCCTCATCTGTAAGGCCATGCATTAATAAATGTTGTGTAAGTGCTTTCCTAGCATTTTCAGGAATGTCTATGGCGTTAGCCATATTTGTTTAGAAAAACGGAACACCAAAAATGGGGAGTAAATGTCCTTTTATGAGTTCAAGCTCGAACAACCTACAGCTTAATCAGGTGTTACCTTTTCGGCTGAGGAGGATTTTCCCAAAGACCACGGACGTCTCTGTATAATTGTACTTAGGGTACCTGTTGTCTGTGAGACAGTGATAGTCGGGGTATCCGTAGATTAGTGCCTAAACACCTTCGTTGGTGGTACCATGTCGTAGTTTGGACTCTTGCTCTGGGCAAGACTGCTGGTTAAAGGATGACAGTACGTTTGCTTGTAGGCGACTATGCCTTTCCTACAACAAGTTGCAACTGTTGCCCCAACCTTACCGGCTCACTAGCAGCACCTCACAAGAAACACAATAGTAAAAGGTGATTTGTGTCAGCCTTTACGCATGGACTCGAGAATAAGACATCTCAGGGAGTGTTGTGGTTAAATGGAGATTACCCCTTTCTAACAGATACATCATGTCTCATACAAACACAGACAGTGACAAAGATGCAGTAAAGTTTCAATAGTTTTTATTTAACATAACTGCAATTTGCGATAAGTTGCATGGGCTGCAATGATTAGGATAATGAATAATGCAAGAAACAGAATTGTGAAGACGAGAGTCATTATTACAAAGACCCCCACCATCTTGAATGCATAGAAAAGACATACGAGATGTAATATGCCCTAATACCCTAATGTGAAAGACCTAACCTCCTACCTAAAGGAGAGCTGGGTTTGTTAAACCTAATCTGCCAATTTCATGCCCATGAGAGGAGCCCCCAACCCTTGTTACCTTGGAATGAGGTCTCTATCTCAGACTCCGCAGGGACACGAAGACTGGGTCAGCGTCAAGACGACTGCAGCATCGATATCAGCGATGGTGGCGATGCCCTCTGGTCGGAATCCCTCTGATTATCTGTCTAAAGTGCGATGTATTTATACAGATCTACAAGGATCCCACGTAGGTGTGTTCCCAAACAATAGATAACAGACATGCTTGGGACAACAATTAATATAAACAATCCCTCGAAAGTATAGAGAGGGAAAATCCCTAAGTGTGAACACCTACTGTTTGTTTGTCTTTGTTGCTTGATCTTGACGCCTTAGCGCAGTGACACTGATAATGTAACTCATAACAAGTGGCCGAACTATAAACAAGGCAGCCATCTTAGAAGAATTAAATAATTAAATGGGCTAAGACAGAGCAAGCTAAGTAGGTTAAAAGTCACTAGGTGACGGGGGCACGAGTCTGCAAGCCAGAGGCTAAGCTAACTCCTGTTATCCCATTAAAAACAAACTAGGATTCAATACACATTCAGCTGGGGTAGTGGACTCCCCCACTTAGCATCGCGGGCCCCAACCAGCAGAGAACATGACAAGAAACACAGGCTCTGCCCCCCTTTCGAGTGTGGCCTTCATGGACTCGGCATTGCTTTGGAGGGAAATGCAGCACTGGTAGGGCACTAAAGTTTATACAAGCCATTTGGATGGCCCGTGGCCACTGTGTCATCCTGGAGGGCTCCTAGGGCCCAGTGAGAAGAAGCAGAGTTCCACATCAGTTCATCGAGTGGTCCTGTGACTGATCTGATGAGAAGTAAGTTAGAGGACCTTGGACCTCCTCCCCTTGTGTTCTTCTCTATTTTAGACTGAAAGGAGACAAAATAAAAGGAATGCCAAGAATGCAGCACTCTTAGTCTGAGTAATTCATTTATTAAGTAACTTCTCAAGACTCATGCACTGACAAAAATAACGTGAGCTTTTATTTCGTATGCAGAAACCCACATGCAACTCTGAAAATGGTCACAGCAGTGAAATAATACTGATCACAGACTTCAACAATTATTATAATATAAGTATATATCTATATGTATATATATCTTCCAGCAAAGCGGTCCTCATTGTGGAGTGCATTATTAGCTGGTTCACACGGACCTGCCCTTATGTAGGGGGTCATTATGAACACGGCGGTGTTTACCACCGTTTTCATGCTGGCTGTCATTTCACTCCCTGGGACCCCGGCGGCGGCATAAAGAACATTCTGCTGAGCCGGCAGGCAGAAACATTGTTTCCGCCCGCAGCCAGCAGAATGCACGGCCGACACATTGCCGGCGGCTCCACATGGAGCCATCATCAATGCCTCTGTGCAGCGGGTGCAGCTGCACCTGTCGCACAGATCACTGCCCGTAAATCGGAATGGTGATGACATTTAGTAAAGAAAATCATCCAATTCTAAATATCCTCAACAAATATTGGGATATCATAAAGAAAGATCCAGATGTGGGTAAATGACTTGGAATAGTTTCACATGCTGTGGAAAATGCAAAGCATGTCGTATAGGAATCAACACAAAAGAATATAAAGACTCTAGAGGCAAGAAAATGGTGATTAACAAGAGGATCACTTGAAACACTACCTACGTAGTATATATAATAGAGTGCTTTTGTGGACATTAGGCTGTACAAAATAAAGATTTGAATTATGCCATGTCAAAACATGTCAATGCCAAGACCCCGAAGGGTTTGAATGGGGATGAAGAACTTTACAGTCATTTATAAACATTATCAAAATGAAAAAATCTGTTTATTATTAATAAGTGACTGGAGTAAATTGATATCTATGGAATATAAGGACTGAACAAGAATGTAGGAAATATGTATTAAAAAGTGCAGTACATATGGTACATATGGTAGTAAATAGTGACAAAAGAAAGTAGAACAAATTCAGTTCAACTGTAACCATTAGTATCCTCATGTCTGTGATGGATATAAGATATTGTAATTTAGCTGAAGGATAAATTAACAATATCTTGAAATTAGTGAGCTCAGATATATGAGAGCAGTATGATTATTAATTAACTAAGGTATATAATGAATAGAGATAATAAACAAGGATAATGTGTTTATATGGTTCAAAAATAACTTTCTACCTTAACGTTTAAAGAAGGAATGCTAGTCTTGATTCCATGTATAGTATGCACGGAAAGATTTAAATAATTGAAGTGGTTTGATTATTGTTTTACTATGTTTCCCGTAATGCACTGTTAGAGATGTGTTTGTAATAGAATAAAAGCGAGACATAAAAAATGCACTCACAAGCTGTGAGCAGGACCTGTTAGTTGAAATGCATTGGTGGTGAATTTGGTGTTGTACTACATTAATAATTAATAAAAAAGGATGAACTCTCCTGGAGTGCTACGAAATTACAATTGTTTATAATTGTCTTGTTTGGAAATATGTATATATATATATATATAAATATATATATATATATATTACGTATTGACGGATGCACAACGCAAAGCTAAAAAGAAGAATGAAAAATGCATCACCATAGGGCTTGACATCTACATCATCCCTTTGTTTGCCAGCATCAGGCCGTGGAACCCAGACGACCAGAAAGAGAGACCTACCTGCAATGGGATTGAGTTCTGAGCAAGGCGTCCCTCCTTAGATGAGCTCTGTCTAACCAGCCGTCAAGCTCCCGCTACCTTATATACTTGAGAGAAGAATTCTAGAAACTCCCCCTCCCATCCAGTAAGTTGTTCTTCAAATGCTGGCCTACCAGGTCAGTGTTGAAAAGAACACGCTAGACAGTGGCCAAATCTCACTGTGTTTTTTCAAGACCGAGCTGTTCCCTGCCTTACCATAAACATTCTCAGCCTGGTACATCTTATCATCCCTGCTCCTCACTACCCCATGTTATGTACCCATCCTTCAATGAGAAAGAGCGAAAACACACTGCACAAGCTGTGCGTGGAAAAATACCTGCACCACCAATGTGGCAGTGTGTGAAGGTAAGCTAAGCACAAAATGGAGTCAGTGGTCAAGATGGAGGTGGTGGGTAAATACAAATAGCATTACACTCTGTTATTGCTGGACTACCTAATTACTGCCCCTCAATGCTCTCAGCGGACCGGTAGCACAAGAAAGACTGTTTGCTAGGAAAGTGGGTGTGCACCCTGCTTTCTGACTGATGAGCATTGGTGTGTTGCCCTAGGAAGACAGCTGGTAAGCTGAGAGACAGTGCTCCCCAGAGGTTTTTGGGCCACCCTGTCATTGCTGTTAGCCAGCAAGATGTGTTTGTCTGGTGGAGATGGAAGAATTTGCACGCCAGGTGAACATTGAGACTGCTCCTGTGGAACACACAGAGTGTGGCACCCTTACCGGAAGCCGCTTGTGGGTACCTTCCGGTGGCAGAGCTGGCCTCCAAATGCTCACCCTTACCTGTTGCTTGCTCTACAGGCTTGCCTGCTCCCACTGTGCCCCGATCACTGTGCTTTGTTACAGTTCGACTCCCCTTACACTGCCACAGTATGGGTCGCTCCCAGAGAATTAAGGATGATGCCTCGGCTGGGGCCCCTGAGGAGGGGATCAAGCAGGGCACCAGAGGTAGTGAGGCTTTGCAGCTCGATGACAAGCTTGACAAATTGCTGGCAGTGATCAATGCCACACGAGAGCGGTTGGGAAGTAAGATTGACTCCATAGTGGTGGAGCTGGGCCTCATCTGTGAGGACGCTAAAAAAAATGTTGGAGCAGGTGCCCACCCTGAAGGCCTCAGAGCAAATCCTGATGCCTGAGAAGTTAAACATGGAGCATCGCCTTATGAACTTGGACCCTCATAAGCGTTGACTGGAATTTATGCTTGATGATCAGGAAGGGAGGGGCTGCCACGACAACATCAGGGCTGTTGGACTGCTAGAGAGAGTAGAACAGGAATCCATACTTGGCTTTCTGGAAGACTGGCTGCAAGAGGTTGTGGCTCTGGAATGCTTGTCCAGGTTCTAAACCTTGGAATGCTCACATAGAGTCCCTGCCAGGCCTCTCCAGATGGGGCCCCCCTTTCTAGTAATCGCCCACTTCCTGCACTTCCATAATATGGACTTTTGTTTTCAGCAGGCACGCAGCTGCAGTACCTTCACCATGGAGAATGCAAAGTTTTCTCTTTATCTGGACTTCATCCTCCAGGTTCAGACTCAAAGGGCCTCCTTCACCACTAGAAGAAGAAGCTTTGAATATTAGGCTTGCCTTATGCCCTGCTGTTCCCAGCCCATCTGAGAGTGCAGACAAATGGCAAGACTCATTTCTTCACAGATCCCACAGCAACGTAGGACTGGCTGGAAATTTTTGATGAGACCATCACATGGCTGACTGCTTCGCAACAGCCTTGGCCACAACAACCGAGGCATCAGCGATCCTGAAGGTGAGTGGCACCTCGACCAACTAAACAGCAGGTGGCTGAGGAACAAACAAGAGAGGTGGAGGCTGCAACCTCCTCGGGGTAAGAGAGAAGGGTTGCCGTGCCCTGGGAAGCAGTCTTGCAGTGGGTCAACTTCGAGCTCTGCGACTACAACAATACCGGTGTTAGAGGACACCCTTCCAGGGGTTACTCTGATGACCTCATGAACTTCACCTTTGATGCTGTTGGATGTTGGTTGATATGAATCATAATTGTGGCATAGTATTGTTGGGACTGTCAAATGTATCCTCGTATGATTTGCTCCATTTTCCTTTTAGGCTGGGGGAGGAGTTGAGTGGCAGATAGGGAGCCTGCACTGTGTGGGACTTTCCATTGAAAACACCTCTGTGTACACTGTTGGGATGGTGGGATTCTTTCCCCTACAGAACCTTCCATAACAGAACTTATTAGCCCAGGTAGCCGTTGCCTACTCTTGTTTGGACAGGATGTCTCTATGTCACAGTCCGGGGAGGGGGCGATTTGTTGTTTTATTTTCTTTCCTTAGTTCCTTTCCTTGTTGGTATGTGTGTGGCGGGCGGGGAATGGCATCGTGGCTGGCATATGGCATTGCATATGAGTGATTGACATGGTAAGCCCTGGTGTGCTAAAATGGTGGACCAGATATGGTTGATCACCTGGAATGTGCTGGGACTGAACACACCATGCGTGCACTACAATTGCCTTGCATATATAAAACAAATGGGGCGCAGATAGCTTTTTTTACAAGAGACAGACCTGACAGACACTGTGAGTTGAGAGGGCAGCTTTATTATATGACTTACTCTGCGTTTGCAAGGTGGGCCCTGGTCTGGATCAGGTCTGGATACCTTTCCAGCTGCATAAAGTGACGGTGAACCCCGAGGGTCACTATATTCTGGTGATGGGTCAACTGGATGGCAAGGATGTCACCCTACTTCATCTTTACACCCTGAACTCTGACCAGCACCCCTTTCTGACCAGTTTGATTTCCCTGCTAACAGCTGCATTGCTCTACCTGAAGATAATTTGAGAGGATTTTAATTGCGTAGCAGGTCTTCACTCAAACAGGTCCCATCCCCCATTATCAGCTCGCCTGCAGATAAGTCATCTGAGTTGTTCTGCACTTGGATGACGCAATGGGGTCTTATTGATTGCTGGTCTACTCATTTTGCTCTGGCCTACACAGATTGAACGTTCGCTTAGATTACTTTGCTGCATTGCAATGTACGAGTTAATTGTGGAGAACTTGGTAAGGACATATTCAGACTTCAACCTTTGCTCTGTACTTACTGATGGTCACTCCACAGGGCTTGTATACTGACTTGGCGGTTGGACTGCACCCTCCTGGAGGACCCAGCGTTTCAGACCTCGCATGAAAAGGTGATTCATAACTACTGGCTGGATAATGTGGGAATGGCATCGTCGATCGGGGTGGAGTGGGAAGCTCTCAAGGTGGTGGTGTGGGGTCACTGTATGTCCAGTAGGCTGGGTGTTCACACTCACTTAACCAGCAGGAGGGGGTACTGATTGGTATGCCTTTAGTTCTGGGAGAGACAGTAGTGGGCAGGACACAGCTGCTGGAGGAAAGGGAGAACATATTTACTTTAGTGAAAAGCTTGAGGCCCTATGATTACAAGGCTTATCTTGCGTGGGTCCAAGGAGATAGAGATAAGTCGGGGAGCATGTTGGCTTGGCTCCTTGAGGAGGCGAACAGGGGACACATTATACTTCAGGTTCAAGATTTAGCTGGTCAGGATGTATTCTCACAGGAGGTGCTTTCTCAGTATTATTGCAAGTTGAATGCTGCCAGTCTGGTGGTTGCAGCAGCGGATGTATTTCAGTACATTGTAGAACCTTACCCCCCATTTGGAGGTGAGTGGTGCAATTAGGAAGCTGCCACTGGAGAAGATCACTGGTCTGGAAGGATTACCTATTGAGTTCTACACCAGTGGTTCCCAACCTGTGGTCCGGGGACCCCTGGGGGGTCCGTGAAGCCTCCCAGGGGGTCCGTGACTGCTTAGAAAATTAGTAATATTAACAGATTAGGTCCCCAGCTTTCAATAAAGATTCAGCAGGGGGTCCCCGGATCCCAGTAATAATTCAGTGGGGTTCCCCTGTTTCCAGTAATGCTAAACTGGGGGTCCACAGAAGTCAAAAGGTTGGGAAGCACTGTTCTACACCACTTATGCTGCAGCCCTGGCACCTAAATTAGCAGATGTCTTCTCATGGGACAGTGACACAGGGACAACTCTGATCTTCAAAGTGAGAAGCCATTATTCTGTCTTTGCCTTTGAAGAACTAAGGCCCATAATTATACTTTTTTAGCGCTGCACTTGCGTCATTTTTTGACGCAAAAGTGGTGCAAACTTACAAAATACAATTGCATTTTGTACGTTTGCGTGGCTTTTGTGTCAAAAAGCGACGTAAATGCAGCGCTAAAAAGGAATAAATATAGGCCTAGGACTCTAAACTATTCGAGTCACTCCACCCCCTCTCTATCCTCAACATGGATTACAAAATCCTGAGCAAGATTCTGGCAAATAAGATCTTCCCTGACATCTATGATCTAATACATCTTGATCAAATGGGGTTTGTTCCCACTCCCAGCACCCTGCCGAATATACGCCAACGGGTTCATGTTTTAGACCTACATGAGCGTCTCCCACTGGAGTCTATGGTACTATGGTGTTATATAGTAAGGCGTTCGACTCCTACCCCCGGGACTTCCTTATACTACCTTAATTAAGATGGGGTGTGGGCTACAATTTGTTAAATGGACCCGGCTGTAATATACTAAGCCAGTGGCAAGGGTTAGAACAGGGTCACTGATATCAAGTTTCCACACGGTTGAGTGGGGCACCAGGCAGGGCTGCCCGCTTTCCCAATTCTATTCGCCCTGGCTATGGAGCTTTTTGCCTTACTGTGGCGGGGGCATTACCAGGGATCACAAGAGATAGTCTATGTATCTGGCTATACATGGATGACATGCTCCTAGATATACTTGGCAAGACATGCTCCTAGATATAGGCTTTATTATTTAGCTGCGCAGCTGCAGCAGGTGGGTTGGTGGTGCTCCTACATTTGGGACACTTCAGGCCACTGAGAGCATGGACTACCCTCTTGGGAGATTTTGACCAGGATTCTGTTGAAACAAGGGAAGGTTACTAGTAGAGAAGGAGTCCTCCTAGAAGCACCAGATAGACAGCGCCACATTCCCTGAGCAGCCTAGTGGTGTCACGGTCACTTGAGTCGGGAGGGGCTATAAGGGGGCCCCTGCAAGCCAGACTGCAGTCAGAATGATGGCCATGGCAAGTATTTTTGTTCAGAGCCCCTGGATTATTATGACTACACAGAGCTCACAATAAGTCTCACCATACCAGCTTCACTCTGCGCATATATTGCTGAGAATCACAGTTTCCTTTTCTATCTTGATGGCTGTCCCATTTAATACGTATAAACAAGGAATTGGGGGATAATATCGATCCAGTTTACAGTTCCCCTACTACTTGTGATCCTGGACAGTCTTCGCTGTCATCAATGATGATAAACTCTCCCAGGGATGTATTTTTTCTCCACCTCACATCTTATTCAAATTTGCAGCCCCAGATTCTTGGGTAAGATTAATTTTGGCTCCACTGAATATATCTTACCATTGCGTGAATGGCCTCTCCCAAAAGATATTAAATAGACCAGGGTTCTGCAAAGTCAGTCCTGGAGAGCCGGGTCCATGCCAGGTTTTTAGCATATCCACATTTAGAAAAATGTAGATTTTTGAAACATCTTTTTTCTAAATGTGGATATGCTAAAAACCTGGTATGGACCCGGCTCTCCAGGACCGACTTTGCAGAACCCTGAACTAGATAATGCAGTCTTTCCTCTCTTTTTATGATTTACCCTACACTTGTTGGTCTGCGTAACACAACCAAATGAGATAAGCGTGGCCGCCACCCTATTATTTCCGGTTGGTGGCTGATGGATAGGTTCCCAGACCTGTCGTGTGAATAGTAAGTACAAACTCTTACCGCTTTTCTTTGTCTCAACATAAAACGTTCTTGTTCATTTTAAAATATGTCGCCACCTTGGTTTGACGCATACTGACATACGTGTACCCCGCAGATTGTATTTCTATACCGCTAACAATACTAGAAGACGCTGTTTACTCTCCCTCCGAGAGAATACTGTTATTTAACTATCCACACTCCCAGTAAGTTAGGAGGGTCAGCAACATACTATTTTGGTAGGAGCTGTGATCTTATATGGGGGTCTGGCAACATTATGGCACCGGGACTTTAAGGCTGTTTCTTTCATAGACAATCCTCTGACTGTAGTATGGTTAGCCAATGGGCTGTTAGATCGACATGGTGGGAGCTGTTATTTTGGAGGTAGGACCCTGTACATTATGGACACTTACTGCTGGCTTTCTCAAGGACATCACAGGCACAGGACAAAATACAGATATTACTTTAATTAGAAGTCACTTTTTCCCCCGGGTGACATTCTATTTTTTACATTCTGCCAGACTACGACAGGCCTGGTGGGAACTTCCAATTTGCAGCAAGATTGAGCTATGCTATGGGCGCACGATGACCATTATCACCTCATAACCTTGTGGGATCAAGAGTGCGACTTTACAGATAGACTTATATACTTACACGTAAATGCAGTCTTGATTTCAACTCACAGGTAGCCCAAAGATTGACAAAGAGTGGTTTACTTTCCAGTTTGGCATTGATGGTCCTGACAAGTGATAGTCAGCCCCCATCACATGAGTTTTTGCTACTTGCTAGTCTATGACTATGTTATTTTCCTTTTTTAGTTTCTCTGTTCATTTTAATTTTGCAGCAGTCCTACAACCCGCTTTTCCCAAGTGACCCTGTCCCTAATCAAGAAGGGTAAGGAAACATATTTCATCTGTGTGTGACAAAATTAGCCCTCGGTAGAGGTTCTGCATGAATTTCTTATGGCAGAATCTTCACATGATTTCACCAGGTGGGTAAATGTGATCACTTTGTGCCCACACCTACTGATATATGTATTTGTGTTGCTAGATAAATTCCATAATTGTCTCTTTTCTTTTCAAGTCAAACTAATTTTAGGGTACATAGGCTTAGATGTAAGTCCCCGCTTTCTTTCACATTTTTGTATACGTTACCGACACACCTACAGTCTTTGCACTTATGACTAGGTTACCATTTTTGGTCCTGAAGACACACCACCAGATCCGTTTGGACTCCTACAGGCATAAAACATGTCGACCTGTACATAGAGGTAGGGGTAGTTCCCTCTATCTCTTTCTACTTCTTTTCATTTCAGTGAGTGCATGGACATCATCCCCTACGGCACTCCCATTTTTTGTTTTTAATCTTGACATTGACCCTCTGGTTAGTCAATAAACACATATGTTTGAGGGTCCTTAGTCACTTTTAACTCTTTTTCAGTCCTACATGTTCCTTGTCACCTGCAGTGCCAATTCACTCCTACACTGGACATACGGCAGTAACTGCAAAAGATCTCTGGCAAAGAGCCCCCTTGCAGGGCCTGTCAGACATTGCAGCGCTGGTCCGACAAACAGAAGGCCCAATGATGAAGCATGACACCTAGATGGGTGTGAGCGGGTTCTTGCTTCTTTCTGACTATAGCAGTGCCTAGTTTGGGGCGTGGCCAAGGATCCAGAGATGGCGCACGCCTGAATTTCTCGCTCCGGAGGGGCCGGCGAGAAAACGTTAAAAAGCGCACCTTCTCCGGGCCGATCCGGGTCCGCGCAGAGGTGTTACACTGACGGCGGTAACCAGGCGTGGCCGGGCCCCCGTGGCGACCCCAGAGAGTGCGAGGGGCGAAACTGGCCCGGCCGCGAGGACAAGGGCCGGAGGCTGTGGTCTCGTGCTGGACTGCGGGCTGAAGCGACCCGAGGGCGGTCGGCCCGAAGACAGCGGGGGACTCCGGACGAGTCTCCCCGCTACAGCGGAGGTGCCGGTAGGGGTCCGGGGCCCAATTGAAGATACGCCCCGTCGGGCGGCAGGGCGGCGCTTCTCCTGAACGCGAGCGCGGTCCCTGAGAGTGCTGGGGCCGGCACGCGGCCGTGAATGAGACAGAGCAGCACAATGCCGGGGTGGCGGCATGGCCCATGGGCATGCTGTGGGGCCGCTCGACCGGCGGAGGAGCGCTGGGCCCTGGCAATTATTAAAGAAGAGGAGAGCGTGGCAGACAACGGACCCTGGTGAGCCCCTGTGACCACTGAGGAGATCGTGGTGGGCCAGGCTGGCAGATTGAGGTGGGAACCTGAGTGAGGCGGCCTGGGGCCACGCTGAGCCGAGACTCCTGGGAGCTGGCCTAGAGACAGGGGCGGGCCGACCCCCCTGACAGGATCAAGCCAGCAAAGCGAACGGAACAACCGGTGGTGCTGGTGAGTGGCGGATCGCGCCCCATGGGGGGAGCGGTGGGCGGATTGCCCAGCAGATGGAATTTGTGGACCCCCCCGGGTGCCCTGGAGCACCAGCGACCCCTGAATGAGCAATATGGTGGACAGCATATCAGAGGAGAATAGACCCAGAGGGGTGGCTTAGGGTGCCTGGATGTGATTTTGGTGCAACAAGGAGAGCAAGAGGGAGGCAGTATCGGAGCCAAGAGGAAGGGTGACTGGGACGGGCCTACGACGTACTAAAGGGCCCGGAGCTGAAGAGACTAGCAGCTAAACATAAAGCGCCAACGCGGAGCCCCCAGCGCCGCAACCCGAAAACAGCGGGTTCCGGCGGGGTGCAGGGATCCTACTGAGGACTAACCGGGGACAAAGGTGCGGCCTACGGAGAGTGGGGCGTGAAGACCCAGAGAGGAGTTAAAGATACCGCTGGGGCTGCTGTCGGGGCTCCTGGGGTGCGACCCTCCGCCTGTCCGATGCCCCCCAAGAGCCGCCACAAGAACAAAACCATGGACACCGCGGCTCTGACTGAGTGCGGGGAGTCGGGCCCGCAGGACCACACACAGATCAAAGTGCAGGATACCCTAGACAAAATACTCGGGGCGATTGAGGACACAAAGACAACGTTGCAGCGGGAGATCAGCCAAGTCGCGGTTGAGGTGAGTCTGCTGAGAGCGGATCACCACAAACTGGTAGACAGAGTCAAAGAGACAGAAACCGCACTGGCGGACATCGCACCGAAACAGAAAGACCTGGTGGCCGAAGTGACTTCCCTTGTTGACAGAGTGACGCGCCTCGAAAAGAGAGCTGAAGATGCGGAGGGGAGGAACAGAAGGAATAATGTACGCGTGGTGGGCCTCCCGGAGGGGGCCGAGGGGACGAGCATGGCTGAATTCCTGGAGAAGTGGTTCAGTACGACAGTGGCGCCTGGGCGCCTGACTCCTTTCTACACACTGGAGCGGGCGCACCGAGTGCCTGCGAGACCCCTTGCTCCTGGTAGGCCCCCCCGGGCTGTGATCGCTAAACTGTTACACTACAGAGACAGAGACACCCTCCTGCAGAGGGCCAGAGAATCGGGCCCATTTAAAGTGGCAAACGGGGAGGTGACACTATTCCCGGACTTTACTCTGGAGGTACAAAGCAAGCGAGCTTTGTTTCTGACAGTCAAGAGAGCCCTAAGAGAGGAAGGAATCCAGTACTCGCTACTCTACCCAGCCAGATTAAGAGTGATGCTGGAAGGGAAGACAACGTTCCTCCAGTCCCCTGAGGAAGCGTGGGAGTGGCTGGAGACACATAGGCCCGTATTTATACTCTGTTTGCGCCGAATTAGCGTCGTTTTTTCCGACGCAAATTCGGCGCAAAACTAACGCCATATTTATACTTTGGCGTTAGACGCGTCTAGCGCCAAAGTATGGGCAAATAGCGTCATTTTTTTGCGTGAACGCCTTCCTTGCGTTAATGAGATGCAAGGAAGGCGTTCCCGTCTAAAAAAATGACGGCGACGCAAATGCGTCGTATTTATACTCCCGGGCAAAAATCACGCCCGGGAGTGGTCGGGTCAAAAAACCCCGCATTTGCGCCACTTTTTAACGCCTGGGTCAGGGTAGGCGTTAAGGGGCATGTGGGCTCAAAATGAGCCCACAGGTGCCCTCCCCTGCCCCCAGGGACCCCCCCTGCCACCCCTGCCCACCCCAGGAGGACACCCAAGGATGGAGGGACCCACCCCAGGGACATTCAGGTAAGTTCAGGTAAGTATAATTTTTTATATTTTTTAATTTTTTTTGGTGGCATAGGGGGGCCTTATTTGTGCCCCCCTACATGCCACTATGCCCAATGACCATGCCCAGGGGACATAAGTCCCCTGGGCATGGCCATTGGGCAAGGGGGCATGACTCCTGTCTTTACTAAGACAGGAGTCATTTAAATGGCGTCTGGGCGTCGAAAAAAATGGCGCAAATCGGGTTGAGGCGATTTTTTTGCCTCAACCTGACTTGCCCCATTTTAAGACGCCCTAACGCCATTTTCCCCCTACGCCGGCGCTGCCTGGTCTACGTGGTTTTTTTCCACGCACACCAGGCAGCGCCGGTCTGCTAGCACCGGCTAACGCCATTCCATAAATACGGCGCCCGCATGGCGCTTCAGAATGGCGTTAGACGGCGCTAAATTTTTTGACGCTAAACTGCGTTAGCGCAGTTTAGCGTCAAAAAGTATAAATATGGGCCATAGCTCCCAGGCGGGGAGGCCCACAGGAGAGGGCCCGCCTGGGAGCAGAGCTCGCCGGGCTCCGAAGGGACGGAGGCCCAGAGACCGCCGACGATTGGCACCCACACAAACACAGAAGGAGAAAGGCAGGAAGGAAGCCCTGGAAGCGGCGGCACGCATGGGTGGTGAGGCGTCCCTCCAGGAAGGTTCTGAGGAGGAGTCGGACGACACACTGGTGTCCTCTGCTGGAGACCTGGAGCGTTCAGCACGTGCCCCGAAGGTGACCCCACAGGCGGCTGACGAACTTGGCTAGCCTGGATCTGCAGAAGGCCCCGGAGATAAGGCATGTCATGGGAACTAACGGCCCCTCCGGACCTGGCCACCCCCGGACCAGAACCTCGCCTATCTAACAGACTGGCGAGTACTGCTGATAAGTGGTTGAACAAGTTGCACTGTTGCACAGTTTGCTGGGCAACCTACAGGTTAAGAGGCGCCCTGGGGACCGGGAGTTGGGATACACAGTTACAAGTTAATATGGCAAAGTGGGTGGTGGAAACTGATTATAGCAAAAACCTGAACATACGAAAGAACAAATCCAAGGCCTGGGAGAGCCGGGGACATTGTCACCAGACTGATATTATGAGATGGCAGACTACAATCTTTTGACATGGAACGTTAGGGGGATGGGCACACCAGCTAAAAGACACAAAATACTCTCCTATTTAAAGAGAAGGGGTGTACAGGTGGCATTACTGCAGGAGACTCATCTGGCACCCGGGGAGGGAGAGAGGCTGAGACGCAGATGGAGGGGGCAGGTATTTGCATCGGAATATTCAGCCTATGCAAGAGGCGTATTGGTATGGATCAGAGCCGGGGTCCCTTTCACAATAATCTCTTCCAACATAGACCGGGAGGGAAGATTCGTGATATTAGAGGGGAGGCTACATGGTATACCGATAGTCTTGAGTTGCATATATGCCCCCAACCAAGACCAGGCACCCTTCATGACGGGCCTGTCGAGCCACCTCACACTTCAATGCACCGGAGAGCTATTAATAGGGGGGGACTTCAACGCAGTACTAGACATAAACATGGACAGGTCTATCCCGCCTTTACAGGGGGCAGCGACAATTAAAACAGCCAAAAGGTTAGGGGAGTGGTTGGGCACGTGGGGGTTGGCGGATGTCTGGCGAGAGCATCACCCAACTGCTAGAGACCACTCATACTACTCGGGTCTCCACCGGGTGCATACTAGAATTGACAGAGTGGTCTGCACTGCAGGCCTGATAAATAACATGATACGCTCAGAATATCTAGCCCGCACCCTGTCTGACCATAATCCCTTGCTATTAACGATGAGGGTGTCGGAGGATAGACCCCCCATACCGTCATGGAGACTGTCCCCCTCAGCACTTGAAGACCAGGCGTATAGGGAGGCCCTGCACTGCCACCTAGCAGAATATATTGAGACGAACAGGGGGTCCACCCCCTCTAGGGCCACGGGGTGGGAAGCACTCAAGGTGGTGACGAGGGGCTACTGCTTGGGACAGTCAGTGGGGGTGAAGCGCACACTTGAAAAAGAACTGAATGCCCTAGAGAAGGATATGCATGAGGGAGAGTCGGGACAAGGGACTGCAGCTCAGGAGAATGAAGAATACAACCGTGTCCGCAGAGAACATTCTTGGATTGAAGAACAGCTTAGGTGCCACAATATGCAAAAATACTTAGCATCCCTACAATCGGAGGAGGGCAGATTGGGGAGACTGTTGGCGTGGCTGGTGCGCCCAGGGGGGCATGGTGAACCTATTACGTGTGTACTAGATGGGGAAGGATCTCGCAGGCTCAGACCGGGCCCCATAAATGACGCATTTTTGGGAATACTATATGCATTTATATGGGAAGCCTAACGACCTGCGGACGGAGACCTTCGATAGGTACTTACAGCAAACTCCACTGCCAACACTGAACACAGAGGAGAGAGATAGCCTGGGGGGACCAGTGTCAGTGGAGGAAGTAAGCGAGGCCATTGCGCAGTTAGCACCTGGGAAGACCCCTGGAACAGACGGTCTCCCCATGGATTTTTACAAAAAATACAAGTCCCTGCTGGCTCCCCAGCTGACAGAGATGTATGCGGAGGCACTGCACCATGGAGAACTACCGCGCACGCTGCGGGAGGCATTGGTGGTGCCACTTCCCAAGACAAATGTCAGGGAAGCATCAGTAACGGACTTTAGACCCTTATCAATGCTAAACAGCGACTTTAAGATTCTTAGCAAGATTATGGCCGGTCGGCTGCTCCCCCTTATGACCAAGCTAGTGCACGCTGACCAGAACGGTTTTGTTCCTGGCCGCAGTACCTCCCTGAATCTGAGACAGGTTTTCACTGATTTGCACATGCCCAAGGACCTGAAACTGCCAACGGGGGTCTTGCTCGCGGTAGACTTCAAGAAGGCCTTCGACTCTATCAGGTGGGACTATCTAAGGACTGTGATGCAAAAATTGGAACTGGGGGAGGAGTGGGTGAAATGAGTGGACCTGTTGTATTCATCCCCGCTAGCAAGAGTAAAGACCGGTAAAATGATCTTCAGTGCATACCCACTATACCGGGGAACCAGGCAGGGTTGCCCCTTGTCCCTACTACTATTAACCCTGGCAATTGAGCCCCTAGCATCGCAGCTGCGGCATGAAGGCGGGGTAAGGGAATCGTCTGGGGTCCGACTGAGCATATTGTCTCTCTGTATGCCGATGACATACTTCTCTACCTGAGGGACGGGACGAGCGGACTCACGTGGGCGTTGGGGATCCTGGAAGACTTCGGGGGTTTATCCAGACTTCGCCTTAATCGAAGGAAAACATTTGTGTTTCCCGTGCTGTCAGGCAGCGCACGCCCTGATGCATGCCCAGCGGATGTAAACTGGGCCCCGCGGACTTTTAAATACCTGGGCATACAAATATTTCACGAACTGAGCGACCTCAGGGATGGTAATCTTGGCAGGACACTCAGATCCCTGCGCTTCTCTGTAGGGTTCTGGCGTTCATTGAAACTAACAATAATGGCCAGAGTGGCGCTCTCAAAAATGATTATGCTTCCCCGCCTCCTCTACTACTTTGCTAACTTACCACTACAGGTCCCCTCTGCATGGTTCCGCGAGTTGAACGCTCTGCTTAGAGAGCTGATATGGAATGAGGGTCGCAGGAGAACGGCGCTCTCAACCATCTGTAGACCGACCCATCTGGGGGGTCTGGGTGCCCCTGACTTCGAGGCTTATTACTTGGCATCCCAGTTACAATGGGTGGCTGGCTGGCTGGCGGACAGGGGACAGCTGGACCTGAGTACCGCACACGGGGTAATAGACACAGCTCAGATAGTAGCATGTATGGCGGGCAGGAAGGTTGCCCCCATAAGGGACAACATAATGTGCAATGTGGCAATGAAATGTTGGAAACGGTGCACGAAAAGAACTGGAGTGGGCCCACTGTACTCTCCCGCTCTGCCACTGGCGGTCGTCGCCCTGGACCCGGGAGTAAGGGAACGGGGGGCGGGGATTGGGACCATGGACGAGAGCAGGGATAGTGACAGTGGGGGGGCTATTCAAGGAAGGGGTGTTGAGGAGCTTCACTGACGTATCCGAGGGGGGAGTGCCACGAGGACAATTTTTACTCTTTAGGAAGTTGGTGCATACCCTGAAAGACCATTGGGACACAATTAACGCGGAACCCGCTGTCCACGGGGTGTTGCACCTCCTGTTGACAGCTTGAGAGGAACCTCACTTGATTGCAAAAATTTACCGGGCCCAAATTGAGGCTGCGATGGACCCCCTGCATTCCCTAAGAGAAAAATGGGTGAGGACAATTGGGCGGGACCTGTCTGAGTCAGAGTGGACCAGAGCACTAGCTTATCCCAGGATGATCTCACGCAACACAAGGATAAGATACATCCAATACAACTACCTACACAGAACATACCTCACTCCTCAACGACTGCACCGCATATATGGGGGGGGCGCCCAGGACATGCCCCAGATGTGGGGACGGAGAGGCCAACTTTGATCACATGATGTGGGGATGCACGATGCTCCAAAGGGGCTGGGGTGCGATGATGGCGGTCCTCACAGAGATGTTCGGGGCGGAGCTGCGGCCAACTGCCGCCATGTGTTTACTGGGCCTCAGGGCCGGCGTCAAGTGGAGTAGGGTTGGGGGTCGCTTCCTAGACCTGTCCCTGGCCCTCTATAAAAGACTGATTACGAAGGGCTGGAAGTCACCCGGCCATCCCTCACTGTCTGAATGGAAAAGCGATGTCACAAGATGGTCCAGGGCTGAGCTGCAGGTCCTTAAAGCCGAGGAGGCCAGGGGAGTTCCCCAGACCCCCATCGCTTCGGAATGGGAGAACCTGGTGACAAACTGGGACGACCTAACGAAGAGACCGATAGCACCCGAGGAGACGGGGTGAACTAGCTGAAACGGCCAATAGACATGACTGCTAGGGAAGGTCCCTGAAATCAGGACGGGAGAAATGCCAGGCGCCTCAATAGACTACACGCAAGGACGGAGAGTAGAAAGGGACAGGACACAATAACTAAAAAGATAAAGGAGGGGGGGGGAGCGGACAGCTGGCCACCTCTGCATAATAAGAAATGCCCCAGCAACCCTCCCTTTAGAAATTACACATTGATCCACCCACATAAGCCAATAAGTTCACTTACAGTTTGAAGTTGAGTTAAGTCTGTTATAAGGTCACAAAATACAAAAGTCAACAAGGGACACTGAAAGAACTGATACCCAAGAAACGGATTGGTTAAAGAGCTGGAAACAATGATGTATAAATACTAAATTGTAACTAAAATGAACAGGAGACTGCAAAACACAATACCAGCAAAGCATAACAAGGACACAGCTCAATTAGTAGAAATGTACAATAAGAACAAAATGTTGCTGCAAATAGACCTACATATGTAAAACAATGAACAGTTAATAAAAACATATTTGAAAAAAAAAAAAAGCAGTGCCTAGTTTGACCTGTATTCTCATAGTACAGTCCCAGTGGGACTTTTCACTCGGAACAGTGTACCTTGATGTTTTATGTCCCATCTACCGCACACATGCTCTTTATGTAGAATTGTTTTGCTATGCTGTTTCATTTGAAAATATAATAACATTTTTTGAAAAAGTGTATGATTTATCTAAAGTATTCTCACTGTAGAGATTGATCCTATTGCCACTCCAAAAGTAAAAAAATGACCTTGGTGTGTAGTGTTCTAGGTAAGATGAGCTTGAACATGATGGCTGATTCTAGTGCACCCATCACAATTTGTATTATTCGTTTTTCTTCAAATACTGAGGCAAGGATTTGTTTCTGAAAAAGCCAGGTGTTCATCACACAGCATTTGATGAGCAGGACATTGATTTCCTGTGATATTTTTTCGACTCAGTAACATGTCTTGGTAGCAAGACTGTTATCAAAGTCTAAGTGGAAATGAAGGGCAAGAATATTGTGGGTTGGCAGGACTTACAGAAGCTTGCTTTATTGCTTCTGCCTGCGTCTGACACTCATGTTATGTTGGTCACTATGCCGATTTCACTAGTGCAAAATGTCAATAATAAGTGTTGACAAAATTGTTGAGAAATTTCCAGAGATTTTTAAGGAAAAAATTGTGTCATCAAGAAGTTTGTACACCGAATCAGACTCAGAACCAATACAATACCTGTGGCACAGAAAGTGGGGCCTGTTGCATTGAGTGTGAGGGATGATTTCAAAGTTTACTGAAAAAGTTGGTCACTGATGGCATCATCCAGAAGACCAATTCAGCTAAATGGGTAAGTCCCATGGTGATTGTTAGAAAAAAATGTGGTGAAATTTGTTTGTGTGAGGTTGTTCTCATCCCTAACAAGAACATCATTATCGATTGTCATTTTTTGCCCAAGATTGAAGAGTTGCTAGCAAATTTAGGTCAGGCCAAGTATTTTTCACTTCTTGATGTAAAGTCAATGTACTATCACATTTTCCTAGATATGGTGTCCAAGGAGGAATTCCCTACTTTTGTTTCACCTTTTGGTGGTTTCAAATTCTATTTGGTTTGGCTTCTGCTGCCAGCAGTTGATAGGCACGATTTTGACTAGAATTCCTAAGGTTCAAGCTTTCCAGGATGATGTTTTAAGTTTTGATGAAAGTGCCCAGGAACATTATACTATCTTGGAAAATTTTTTGACTGTCTTTAAAGTAGTCAGCACTACTTCAAGAAGTTAATTTTTTATTTTTTTAGCAGAGAGGTAGATTATCTTCCCCATAGAATTACATCAGAAGGAATCAAACTCAAATCTCACTTATTCATGCCTTTCTGGATGCTGCCCTGGGTATGGGCAAATACATTCTCCATTTAATTTTAGAACTTAATGAGTACAGTTCACGTTTTATTCAAGGGTATGTGTTCATTGTCCAGCCTGTATGCAGTTTGCTCAAGAAAGGGGCAAATTTTGCTTAAAATTATGTTAAGAATGAAGCCTTCATGAAAGTAAAACAATTAATTGTTACTACACATGCACTCTCACCATTCGTCTCAGGGAAAAGATGCTTTCTAAAGGTTGATACAAGTCAAGTTGGTTAAGGAGTGGTGTTGTCACACTGGGTAAACAACAAAAAGCAGTCCTTTGTATTTGCTTCAAGTTGTTAAATTATTCTGAGTCAAATTATAGCACTATTGAATTTGAAGTTTTAGCATGTTGCCATGCAGTGCAGACATTTTAAACTTTTTTGTGTGGGGTGAATTTTGAAATATATACTGACCACAAGGCCCTGATATACATGCTGAATGGCTGTGGCACAGGCAAGGTTTCTGCAAGGTTGGTGAGACTATTGTCATGGCTCCAAGAATACACTTTTGAAATTAAGTACATATCTTGTGATAAGAATATTAGTGTTGATAATCTAGAATGCCTTTGGATTCAATAAACCTTTCAGATACACAGGATGATGTAGAGTGTGTTGTCGCATCTGTTGGTGACATGCTGGATGGGAAGGGTGTAGTTATACCACAGTGCTGGTTGGAAGCCTTGTGCTGCAGAAGGTGTTGCATTACAATAAAATAGATTGACCAAAGGTGAGGAATTTGGAGCCTTGTTTAAAGCCATTTTCTCATGTGTCCGAGGAGCTGTCTGTGGTCAAGTGAGTTTGGTGCGACATGATGCATGTATTCTTCCAATGTCTGTTTGTGAGACTTTGATTAGAGAGGCTCATGAGGGTCATTTAGGCATCAATAGTACTTACAAAAATCTGAAGCAATATTGCTGGTGGCTATCAATGGATGCATAGGTTGTGAAGTGGGGTGATTTGTGGAATACCTGCCTGTTTTCAGAAAAACATTGAAAACGCATGAAACTCCATTATACAATTTTTTTACCTTATGAAGTATGGGTGAAAGTTGCTCTGGATTTCGCTGGACCATTTGATATATTGTCTTTGGAAGAGAGATTCATGTTAGTTTTGAGTGACTATTTCTCTAAATGGATGTATTTTCAATTCACTTCTGCTTTCAATAATAAGTTAATAATTAAGTTTTTAAAGAAAGTTTTTCAAATTGAAGAGGCAGCCAAGGAAATTGTCACTGACAATGCCACACATTTGACTTCATGCTTAGGAAGCAATTTATTGAATCTCATCATATCAAACATCTTCAGGTGGCCTTGTATTTGCCATTGTCTAATGGTTTGGTAGAGGGAAATGAACACGTTTTTGCAGGAAGCAATGCAATTGTGGTCTTTTTTTAATCACACCACACAGTATAGCAGAGGCTTCTGCATTTAAACTGTTGCAAAGGAGAATACCAGATCTAATTTTTATCCAGATTGGTTAAAGGAGTTACACTCCAATCCAAATGGGGCTATTCCATTTTCCTGTGATGCAATCAAAACTAGCATATTACATCAACAGGTTTTATAAAAAAGCAAATTATGACAAGAAACATCACGTTAAAGAAATTAGTCTCCATATTTGGGATTGGGTTTTTGTCTGAAAAACACATACAGTGAAAAATGCGAATCCAAGTAAATGTCTCCTGCCCACATTGTGAGGCTTTGTATGGGGGCAGTTTGGCTCTTTGAAAACGGAGGTGGTGAAGGAGAAACTGTCTACGGAAAAAGCCAAAAGAATTTTATTGAACAACGGAGACAGTATCTACTTTAGTACAGACTCCTATTCCAACTACTCTTACTGTTTAAGGTTCTGCAACATCCACTGGATTTTCTTCTTCAGACCCTACAATGTGTGTCATCAAGTCACATTATGATTTCTTTGGTAGTGATTTGCATAATGATTTCTCTGCAGATTTTCATATTACCTATCAGTTCCTAATGCGTCAATGTCTGCAAGGCATAATGATTTTTATATGCAGTAATGTCCAAGTTATTATAATGTCCAGGTTTTTATAATTCCGTTTTCCTACTAGTTACTGATTGTTTTTTTGTTTTGTTTTTTGAAAATGTATTAAGGGGGAAGATGATGCACTATACTTGTTTTCTCATTACATTATTTTTCTGTACCTACCTTGTTTACTTTTATAAGCGTTTCATGTTCTGGTGCTTTGGATCTTGTTGGTGTTCCATTCAACTGTTCTAGTGTGTCAGTTGATGGAGGACATTCACTGGGGAAGAATGCGCCAGACGTGGACTCCCACTTTCATCTGGAATTACAGCAGTATATGCTATACATTGTCTAATTCTCCCTGGCACGATTGTCAAAGCCTACTCTTTCTGTCTTCAGAAACAATTTAATAGTAACTTTACTACTGAGGAGACTCTTCGGTCATGGTGGAACAATCCGCACATAAAAAAACACGTCCTATTTTTTACGTGTGGAGTTCTCAGCTCCAACTTCTGAAACTCTGCATTCGTAAAGTTACTGTTGAATTGTTTGTTGGTGAATACCGAAAAAGAGCAAACTTACAGAAAAGTGCACGTTTGCCTTTATAAATTGGCCTCTTCGTTCCTGTTCCATGTGTTAAGTTCAGGCATGTGCAAAGTTAAAAAAAAAAGATTTTTAGGAACTTCGGGTATTTTTGGCAAAAAAACACGGAAAATACACTTTAGGTATGGTTATTCAACATAGTTGAACTTTGAAGTGGAAATGGGGACTTCAGCATGTATTTTGTATCCAAATGTAACACGTATTGATTTACTCATGATTCACTTACGAGTAAAAGCTAGCAACTTATGCAATTGCATATAAAATGCCTGCAACCTGCCAGGATCAGGTGACGATGGAAAAAGCAGGAAGCTCTGCATGCTGTGGGTAGGCCAATTACGAAGCACTCCAGGAGACTGCTTGCATATTTAAAACTTCGCATACCTAGGGGTTTATGTCTTTATGTTACCTCAGGATTACAGTTATGAGTGGCATGGTTTCAAGGCAGCAAAGGCCCGCAGGTAAACGCATCTGAGAGGGTGCAAAAGATAGGAGCATTAACCTTTTTACAACCGTTATTCCTCATCTTTACCACCGAATAGCTAAGTGTGGTGGTAATTGGTTGCAAAGTTTCAGGAGCGGCTCCTCCGCTAAGACGCAGGAGCATCGCCCCACTGGTTTTTCAAAAAAGGACAAATAAAATGATAGTAACGCACGCTATGTTCTTATCATTTTATTTTTCCTTGTAGTAAGGAGCGGGGCTGGGCTGGAGAGAGGGGCCAGAGGAGGGCTATGCACCACAGTGTGCACGTGTCTGTTTGGCTGGCCGTGCTGGTCTGGGCAAACAGACATCTGCACTTTGCATGTTCTCTACCGAGCTCTATTGAACAGCCAAGTGGAGAACATGCACAGGCTCCCACTCCCAGTCTGAGCGGCGAAGAAGACTGCTCAGACCAATCATGACGCATGCTGGTGACAGCAGCATTGTGATTGGCTGGGAGCCTGTATGCACCTGGGAACAGGATGAGGATGAACGGGAGACGAACGAGTCTCCCCTTGAAGGCAAGAGTTAAAAAAAAAAAAAAAATTAACCCCCCCTCCTCTCCCGTTGCGCTCCATCCAGCCCACTACCCCCTTTCAGTGGCAGCCGCCACACCAAAGTTTGTATAACTGCTGTCTGCCACTTCCACAATATTTACTGGCAGGTGGAAATTACTGATCATAGTGGGCCTGGCAGAGGGTGTTTTATTTGCTGCACCCAATATATTCCGACACTGCAGAGATCAGTCTTTGGCAGGTGTCATGAACAGTAACAACTGGGTTTTAGCTGGAAAAAATAGGGCGTAACATGCTGATTTTGGGGCATTCATCAAAATCTGTACATACTATTATTTAACAGGCATTTTCTCCTGATAAATTGGGAGGTGGGGGGCACTTACCACGTATCTTGTATTTCCAGTTTGTACTGTAACAAAAGGTACCGCACATATGAGAATTAACTGTTCCACCTGCAATAAGGGCCTAAGGTGGTTCACAGTTGTCAACCCAGCAGAGCACAAAAGAAGTACGATGCAGGTCACTTACATACAGGGCCAGCGTTAGCCTTGGTGACACCCTGTGCGACAAACTTTTTTTGGTGGCGCTCCACCAATCCCGCCTCCATGACCTCCTCCTCTGATTCCCTGACTATCATCCAGCAAAAGTATCCCTCATTGCTCCATAACCCCTATCTCACACAAATGTAATTAGTTTTAAAGTGCTAGTAAAGGCCATATTTACTAGTCCACTCAGTTATCCACATAAAGTGCAGATCTGTTCTTTGCAGCAGCCATATTAACCCCCTGTGCTACTTTATAGCGAGTCAAAACTCCCACTGGACAAAACTCCTATCGCTCTGGTAGTGGAGAAGTGTGGCACAATAGTTAGAGAAGCAGACCCTGATGCAGAGATCTGGCCTGGGACCAGGGCTCAATTCCCTTGGACCAGATCATTCTTGCCTCAGTGCCTAATCTAATTAATGGGTCCCACTCTGTAACTCTGGGCAATAGCTTGCTTAATCTCCGCAATGCCTCTGACAGCACTTGGATGCCTGGCTTCACCCTGGGGGTTGCCCATGAGTGGGTGCCTCACAGGGGAAAGCCAGAAGGGTTTCCACAGTGGTATGAGTACAGCGCCTTGAGACCCTATCAGGTGAGTAGTGCGCTATACAAGTACAAAGTTTTTTTTTTTTCTCTCTGTATCACGAACATTAATCACAAGAGTTATCTTGACAGTTTTATTGTTGCCTGAAAGCTGGACGCACAAGGAACTCAGCATCAGGTGCTTTTAAATTGTAAGTTATTGCTAAACACAGAACACCCCGACCCCTGCCCCTCGAGGTCAGCGCCACCTCCGCACAGGTCGCACCCACCTAAAGCCGGCCCTGCTTACATATTAGAACTGCTTGCTAAAATTCATTGGGCAGCACTGAGTTTTTGGGCGGTACCAATTAAAATTGCAGAATGTGTAATTGTTTTCATCACAGAGGCCACAGGTATGTTGTTTGTTCCCTTTTTATCAGGAACACAAGAGTTTCTTAAATCCAAGATACAGTTGACAAGGGCCGGGCTATTGTCTGGACCCTGGATTTTAACATAATGAATTCATTACGACAGAGTAAATTCACTTGTTATCTTTTTGTCGTATTAGTGAAAAAAAGATAAAATGGTATTGACTCCAAGTAGTTAAATCTCTCAAAGTTCTGCCATGGTATTCCTAGCTTGGTAAGCCTTTCCGAATTCAAATATTCATGTTTCCTTTATTAGGTCTAGCATTAGCCCAGGCCTTTTCATTTTTTTACATTATACATATAATGTACTTATTTTTAGGGGGTTAAAACCAGTTCTCTTTATAAACTGGTATGTCAGTGTGCCCTTCAGGACTTTGTTCTTCCCACCACAGCATGCAGCAAGGGGCACAAGGCCCAAGGTCGGCTCACCTCAGCCACTGACTTACTTCTCTGCTCTTGCACAAAGTGCACTTGTACACAAAAAGTAATTCCCTTGTACACTTTCCCCAAACTATTGACAAATATTGGCGAAGCTAAAAGTTATTAATTTGTCAAGACTTGTTTGACACAGTTTCAAAGAAAATACCCGGGAAGCGATCCTGAATTTGCCTATGATTATGACACAGTCACCAAAATACATCGCAACCTGTACACGCGTTAGTCTTAAATGTTCTGGGCAGTTGTCCCCAATTCTGTGGGAGAAGCCGCTGAAATGTTCGTGTCAGCAGAAGGACAGAGGGAGGTTGACGGGATACATAGGGTGGCCGTGATGCAGTGCAGGCTTGTGTCTGTATGGGGAAGTACTGCATACTCCCCAGTACTGCTTCAGGGATCAGACAGGGGCTGGGTCGTGCCCACATCCCTGCCCTTGCAGCAGCACATACAGTCCCAGGCCCATATTTATACTTTTTGACGCAAAACTGCGCCATCGCAGTTTTGCGTCAAAAAAATTTGCGCCGTCTAACGCCATTTGGATGCGCCATTCGGGCGTCAAATTTATACTTTGACGTACGGCGGCGCAACCAACAGGTGGGAGTCATTATTTCGTGACGCAAACAGCGTCGGTCTGTCGTAAGGCAAACCCACGTAAAAGTGACGCAAATCACTGTGGGTCGATTTACGACAGCGCTATCGTGAATACGCCGTTTTTTTTCACGCTATTGCGTGACATTTTTGCGCGAAAACTGCACTGACAGGAGAGGAGACCCAAAATGGATCCCAGATGCCCCAACAGACCCCAGGAGGATGAGAGCAGACCAGGACCCAGCCAGGAGGAAGCACACAGGAACCAGGACATGTTAAAGAAAAAAAGAAAGTGTCGCTTCAGTGCAGAGGAGCAGGAAATCCTGGTGAAAGAGGTGACGGAACACCAGCACCAACTTTTCATATCCTCAAAATTGCCACTCAGTAGGAGAGAGGCCATCTGGAAAGAAATTGTGGACAAGATAAACAGTGTGGCTGAAGAACGCCGGACAGTCACCGAGTGTAAGAAACGCTGGCATGACTGTAAACGTAGGACCAAAGAGAAAATGGCCAGGAACAGGAAGGCAGCAATGCAGACTGGAGGGGGGAGTCTAGCACAACAGGAGGCTCTGGACCACATGGAGGAGATGGTCGCAGCCGTCATCCCAGAGGAGATTGTCACAGGGATACAAGGACTGGACAGCGCAGACTACCACAACACTACGCACATGCAGGGTAAGTCGCATGGGGAATTACAATGCAATAATGGGGACTGTAAGCAGGGGGGGGATACCTACTACACAATGCATGTAACTTAGCACATATATGAAGTGGCATGGGGAAAGGGGCACGGCAGGGGGGAATGCCCAGTACTGACCATAGCCGGGCCACGACAAAATACTGCCACCACTACAGTCCCATGGGGACATCCTGTAATTACAACAAGAGAGCCAAGGGAAACCAGTGACAGGTGGGAAGGACACTACCCTGAATCCATATCCAGGCACTTGTTTTGCACAAACTATTCCCCATCAACTAGGTCCCTACCTGTAATGCAGTAGCAAATACAACAACTGCAACTTAACTGCCACCACAGTTGACAATAACACCTCTCATCTCTGGGCAGCTATAGTACCAAATGGCAGGAACCCCACCCTGGAACATACATTCCTAAATTAGGGGGTGAGGATGACATCTGCAACTACTCCTAGAAATAAGACAAAGCTACCAGTACACTTAAATGCCGAATGTCCATAACTGACACATACATAAGCCTAAGTAAACAGCAATAGGAGCCACACAGCACTAACGACACACACATGCCGCATACATCAGGGTCCCTCACGTGCCTGCCTAACAATGCTACATCACAAATGTCATACTGCTCAGACAACAACATTGACGAGGGGACACAGGCAACTGGTCAATGAAACACATCTGCACAGTCTAACCAAAAAATAGGACATCCATACGATAAACAAGCCAATCCAGTAAGACACACGAGACCCCATCAGATACAAACATCAACAATGTTTACATCCATACCACATCCTAACATTGACATACATAGGTCATGCCACCTAACATGTACAGATCATGCAATGTGAATAAAAAGTGTATGGTGCAGGGCCTGTGAGGCAAGTGTGCTGGCAGGGCAGTCACAACACCCACAGTCAGTCAAAGTGTAGCGTGGCAAGTGAAACGTATACTTTGCGCAATAGCCTCAGGCTGGAGGCCTTTGTGCATCTTACCCTGAATGTACTTATACTCATTTGCTCACATCTAAGTGCCTCAGAGCACTTTGCACTAAATGAATCTCATTGCCCTTCCTATCAGTTAATGTAGCAAATAGTCAGTCCTGAGGTGTTGGCAATTAGTCAAATCACCCTGTTTTGCCTACTTCTGCACTGGAGTTTGCCAGAACATATTCACTCTGTGCCCCAGTCAAGGATACCGTCTGGTTCGTTGATGATAGATGTGGTAGGGGTTAAGGTTTGCCATTCCTGCGTAGGGAAACTTTGTCATCACCATGACATATGTCTTTTAAATTCACTTCCTCGTCCCAAGACACGCATGGGGGAGTTTACAAACCGAAAATCACATCTAGATGCTGCCTGCCTTGCTGCTGATGCACAACCAGATCCCAGCCCATTCCTCTGATATGAGGGATGATGTCTCCCCTGTGATTCAGACAGACAAGCTCCAAACTTAACATGCAGTGCTATATATAGAACAAGCAGAGGGAGAGTAGAAACTGTTATGCACCATGATAGCTGTGTACCAATGTATTACTTTCCTGCGGACTATTTCAGTTCTAACTGTGTGTATTGTTTTGGTTATTGGGGCTCACACCGAAATTCCTACAAGTCAGTTGTACACTGAAACTTCATATCCAACAAATACTGTCTGTGTCATTTGTGTATGGGAACATACCGGAAAAGATAGAAATGTGTAGGACCTGAGTGACCACCACTTCCCTGAGAAGTCCCAAAGATGTCATGGGCTTGGACTTCTAAACATTCCTCTGTTGTGGGAGACCAGAGGCACTGCTAGTCTGTCTGAGCTAAATACAATATCTGGGTGACAGAGTTATTTACAAGTGGGTCAAACTTAGTCCCCCACACCATTAGCTATCCTGCTGCCTAGAAAGCCAAGAATCACATGTAGGATAATGAGAGCCCACCCAAACAAATGTCCCTCCATAACAATAGTGAAACACCGAGAGAGGAGTAGGACAAAAAAATGCATATTCCAAAATAATTACAAATCAACACCTAGAGATGTCCTGGCAGGCATGTCTGATAGCTCCATATCATATATGTGACACACAGGTGGGCCATAGGCCTACAACAATGCCCTATGACAGACAGCAGATACCAAGACAAAATCAGAGTACAAAGTAAAGGCATCCAAAGGCTTGTATCTTAGTGCTAAATGATCTCAACACAGACACACTAATTGTACCCTGTTTCTTTGCAGAGGAACACGGATCTCCTGCCGATATGCCTGTCCATGAGTTCCCTGATGACATGGATGACGAGAACATCAACCTCACACAAGAGACCATTGACATGGTCCTCGAAAGCCTCCAAACCCCCCCTTCAGTAACAAGGAGGAGCCAAGATGAAGCAGCCACCACAGTAGAACCACCCGCCACCCCAATTGTAAGACCTGCCAGCTCCAACACAGCTGAGGACTCTGACGACACTGGCACCAGCTTCGAAAGAACAGTCGTTGGGGTCCAGCGGGAGCTGGCCAAGGAGGTGCGGGTGGGGATGCAAACTATGGCAGCCAGCCTTGAGGGGGTGCGTTCGTGCATGCTGTCAACTGCTGATCAGGCAGCTGCAATGCAAGCCAAAACATCGCTGTTGGAGGAACTTTTAGTAACACAGAAGGCAATCTGCACAGCTGTCATCCAGTTGACCAAACAACTCCAACAGCAAGCCAGTCAGCGTGTGCACGAATGCAACATCGAACCCCTCAGGGCAGACCTGGCTGCCTACCATCGGGATGTGGCTGCCATTCTGAAAAACCAGCACGCTCTCCTTGCTGCAGTACTGCCCTTCATAACTGGACAGGGATCAGCCCCCGGGATGTCTGCCTCCATGTCTTCTGACACTGAGGTGTGTGTTGCCCCTTCAAAACCAACAACAACAAGGACACACCAGGCAACACACACATCAGAAGAAGAAGACATGGAACAGATAACATTCACACGCAAGAGTACCCGGAAGCCCTAGTCCCTGCACCATGCCCCACTCTGACCAAGGTCCTACGTTTTGACACATGCCAGCCTCACTCCAACTACCCTCAATGACTGTTCGGCAATCTACTGTTTAACTTGTCCACATTGGCTGTAAATGTTTCTCTCCTACCATTTGGCAATTCCTGTTCCTCTGCACCGTCTGTGACATCACCCCAGCATGTCAGGAGCATCATCCACACCCTGTAAATAGGATTTAAGAATGCACCAGAACGGACTCACCTAACATTGTTAATGGACTTTTTGCACTACTCCACCTAAAAATAAATATCACTTGCACACCAATTGTGTCTCTGTGTCATTTCACACTTCAACTGTGCAGTACATAACTCCAAAGTGGCTGTGTGGCAACCATGTTGATTCTCTAGACTACTGTCCTGATTTCATGTCTACTGAAACATCTGTGCAGTGGCCAGGATTGCATCATAGCTTTACTAGACTGAGGAAAATAACTGATGTAGGGACTAAGCACACACAATCATGCTGTGTTGGACAGAATGAGGCCCCATCCATAGCTATTCTAGACAACTAATGGTGGATGAGAAATGTAGGCACCTTGCGATACTAACACAATACATTATGCTGTTAAATGAAAGGAATGTTAACCAAATTACACTGCATCAATCACCCTTACAGCGTATACTACCATGAAGGAAAGTCATGCTCAAGCAGTACACACATGATGTAGGTCAGCAATGACAGCAACAAGACAAGAGTGTGAACAAATACTCATCTACAAAGCTCTCCCTGAACTTCACAATGCTGTCCGACCTATCTATTTACCTACAAAATCAACTCTGGAAGCACTCTTTGTGAAGTAGGATACATACCAACCCCAAATCTTGATGATCTATGCAGACTACCAATGGTGGCTCTCCCACACGGTGGATACTTACCAAGTTAGCACACGGGTAGCTGGCATGTTAAACCTCAATAGCCTGGGGATAGCGAGCATAGGACACAAATGTCATACTAAAACTTTCTGCTACACTGATGTCAAGGCCATGAAAAGGTAGCACCTAACGCATCTGGTAAAGGGTTAACAATTTTTTTATTTCAAATAAGTAAGAAAAGAGGCAACTAAGGGAAAGATAAACCTACACTAATCTAACCTGACTACTACTAACCCACAACTGTCCCTAACTAACCTAAGCTAAACTTACTCTACACATGTAACGAAACGATCTAAACATCAACCCCCCACCCACCATTATGAGACAAGACACATGCAGGACAACACTTACTAACCTACACACATACTATACTATCCTAAACAAACATATATTTTTGTGTATTTTTTTTTTTTTATATTTTTTTATTTTTTTTATTTTTTTATCAAACAGGAATCCCAACATTGCCCCCCACCCACCCACCCACACAAAAATATTAGATAGAAAGTATAAGGACCCCCCACCCTCTTACCTAACACTAACTAAGCTAATTACCTATACTTATCCTACAACTAACCCCCCAAACCCAACTAACAGTATGAAAAGAGGAAAGAGGGGAGAGGGGAGGGGTAAAAGTTCAGGAGGGCAAAATAACTAAGGATTTGCCCTCTGAAGTGTGCGCCGGATGGAGCGCACCTTCTTTTTGACCTCCGCCATGTCCTCCGTCAGGTTGTCAACCTTTTGAATTAACCTGTCCAGTTTCCTAGACAATGCGTTGAAGGCTGCAGGGTCAATTGGAGGGTCACTGCTGGTCTGCGTGCCGGTGGAGGTGGAGATAGTTGCTGGAGTGGAGTGGCCACGGGACAGCCCTGCTCCCAACACACGGCTGGGTCCAGGTCTGGAGGAAGATGGCTGGTCCGTCGCTGGGTCCCCTTGGGCAGACCTGGTGGTTGTAGGTGGCACCGTTGGTGGAGCCTGTGGTGTGGCATACCACGCCCCGGAGGCCCGTTCCGAATTGTATCTGCGGGCCATCCTCCGATACCCACACTGCACCTGCAGGATGTGCCTGTACCTCATTGCACGGCGCTCAAACTGGTTTCGAGCTGCGGCACTCAGGTTTGCAGCTGTGAAGGGAAAAGGCAAATATTGAGCATAGAATTTACAGTGGGTTGAATACCACAATGGGTAATTTGACCATTACTAGCAATGTATTGGTTGCAGCAATTGTTACAACATATGTCACGGGAAGGCTCAGAGGAAGTACATGTGAATCATGCATACTGAAGGGCATATCACATATAGCAGATCCATGTCTCTACATGATGGATGACATCACCCTAAACTACTCCTACAATTCATACCTAAGCCATTATACATTATGGCACCAGCTCGTCCGCATACTGACTTCACTACATATGTCATTCTATGTAATAAGAATCACACTCCTCACTCAATGGCATTTCGAAATAGTTGTGTGCTAAGATTGAACCCCTGGCCATGAATCATATGTCGACACTATGGGCCAGATGTAGGAATTGATGGGAAATCAACTAGCAAATTGCAAAGCTGAACGGTGTCTCTGACACCGTCTGCGAGTCACTATGGGGTCCCTAAATCCCACCTCATGAACATCAATGATGTGGGTTCCAACTTGCACCACCTTAGCAACTATGGGCACTCACGGGGATGGAGGCCTGCTGGGAACAGCAGAACTCCATAGACGTGACTGCTTTTAAATGAAGCAAGTTATTTTTCACCAAGTGTAGGCCCTTTATCTGAAAGGAAAATGAGCTGCGATTTGTTTAAATTCACAACAATTGATTGTTCGTAATTTACACAATAATTATTGCTCCCCTAGACCACTGGCTGTTTTGTGCAGGAGTATTTTGGTCCACTCACAAAGGTGAAGGTTCACAATGAGGACCCCTTCCAGTCAGCAAGTTGGTTAGCAGCCACTTCAAGTGGATGATAACAGCTACTCACTTTGCAACCACGTACTCGTTAGCAAATGGGATTGCCTAACACTGTGATTTGCAAGTAGGGCTGGTAAACTCCTTTATTTTTTTACTTTAGAAAACCATTTTGCGAATATGTACATGACCACCAATAACATTTCGGATTAGGAAACAGACGTTTGCAACTCACTAACATCAAATTATGCTATTTGCAATGTGGAGACATTTTGCTACATCTGGACCTAGGTACAAACTCAAGTCACAAAAGGTGTTAAGTACGTGTAACATACTGGTTGCTACAGTCCTAGGTACCCTGTTTCACAGTAACATCCCAGTCTTTGTGGGTGGTGTGGGAAGAACAAACAACAATCCCATGATCAATGCACAACCAGGAGTGTACAGAAAGTGCAACAAGCATGTGCCTTCACACACAACACCTATGAAGGGCTAGCAACACGTTGGAGTCAGCCCAACCTTGTCACATCCCAGGTCCACACATGTCAAAATGATATGACTTAGCCAAACATAACATACTATTAGTGAGGCATGTTTTACAACACACACAGAGGAGGTAGAACACCCATTCACATGATTCAACAGAACACCTAGGCCATTGCACTCAAGTCACACACACTTCGAGGTCACCTTGTGGAAGTACATGCCCCCGGAAGATCCGACCTACAGTGTACACAGTCCATCCTCAACTAGGAAGAAGCACTTGTCATCGAAGCCATGTGCCTAAGCTATCTGGGAGACTGTCAGTCTGATATGCAGACTCAGTTAATGGCAAGTTCCTGACCAAGTCTAACATTGACCAGTGTGTTCAAAATGAATCATGCTATTCCCAATAGTCGCACTAATTGAATGACCTACTGCCCCTCAATCTGAGAGATGACTAGGGATTGCTTTACCGAAACATTATTCCAATTTGATATCACACCAAAACAACCAAGCCAATGAACGGCCAGCACATCATATCATGAATTGTCCTGAACACACAGTAATCCATCATGCTTCATTTCCAAACAATGTAAATAGCACTTAGGCAACACTCACTGTAGGTATCGGGGTCGTCAAAATGGGCTACCTCACCAACGGTGTACGGGGCTGGTCCACCTGTAAAGCATGAAAGGAAGATTATACTCAGACTGGGTGAACAGACAAATAATTTCTGTTACAATGACAGTGTGTGAATATTACATGGTAATGATACACTTTCACACATGCTCATCCTGCCTGGCTGACTTTGTATTCTAGATTATCATTGGATGAGTCTCCTGCTCCAGTGACACACCCTACTACACTCATGCAGTGGCCAGGACAGTCATGTGTCGTCCAAGTTACTCCTCCATTAGTAGGCCCGAACAATCATGTGATCCATACATCTCAGCATGTGCATCCCAGAGAGAAACATTTCACAACTGGTTCCATGAGGACTGCATGACCACTCACCATCAAACAGGCTATGGGGACAGGTTCAACACACAGCAACCAGACACACATGTGACATATGTGTGGACAACATGACTAACTTCATGTGACGTGAAGGCAACACACAGGTGTTGCATCATCATGTGTTCGCAATTTTCGGTCTAGCTATGGCGTCTACATATGTAGGTATGTTGTTTCTACATGACGTACTCACTGGCCATTCTGACCAGTAGAGTACAAATTGAGCAGTTCACGTGTTGCTTTTCAGACACAAATGCAACACTACATTCCATGCAGCTACAGCCATCTGGTATGTGTTGCAAAGATAAGGCATCGGCCTGGTAGCATAGGTCTTCATACACACCCGGCAACAAATACACATTTGGACACATATGTATACCTTTGTAGCGCAGCATTTGCATCATTTTGTGACGCAAAGAGGGGGCTACTTAGCAAAATACTAATAGATGTTGCATTTTACTGCTGTTATTGGGTGTACATGTGTAGCAAAAATGGGGATTTATGTGTATGCCCATGGGCCTAGGTTTCCCTAGTATAACACGCAGTCAGCTACTTATTTTGCAGATTGGCTACCAATCATCACATGTTCACGCACACATTCCTATTATTCCCATGTAATTGATTATTACTCACCAACATAGCCACCAATCCGGAGTCCCAGGTGGTCCAGCAGGTCCTGTTCCCTGGTGATCAGATCTGCCCAGCGGTGCTTGAGTTGATGGACATTCCTCATACTCCCGTAGACCCGGACCAGGTGATGGCGCACCTTCTCCCAACGTATTTTCCTGGCCTCCGTGTGATACCCCTGTATCACACGGCCCCCAGCCTCCAGCATCAGTGGGAGGAAATGGCTTACGAGCCATATGAAGCCCCCCAATTCGTCCTCACCCATCCTGGACAGGCGAGGCCTACCTGACATGATGCGAGGTTGAAAAAAGTAACAAAGAAAAATGAAAGAAAAAGTGGGAAATGGGGAAAGGTAGAGGTGTGAAAGAAAAAGAAGAAGGAGAAAAATAGCCCAACTAACACCCCAAACTATGCTACCCACAACAGACTCCCACAGACAATACAAACTATCACAGGTATAGACCAAACAACACTAAACAGACTGAGACAATGTTTGACAACAATAAAAGATTGACACAAAGACAAAATACAAGGCACACAGGACACTAAAGCAGTAAAACACAGGACAACACCTTTCACACAACCACACAGTCTAGATAACTCTGAGACTGCAAAGTGAAAGTGAAAGTCAACTCCCAGTACAGATTTGGTAAACAGGATATCCTATTACATCACTTCCTGCATAAAATGGCCGCCGTTTTTATTTTCGCGTAATGCGTCATATTTTCACGCATACACAGATGTGCGTCATATTTTTTTGACGCATTACAGTGTACATGATGCGGAGTGTAAAAATATGCTATGAATATTAATATTTCCAATTGTACATGAGATGACCAACATATTGTGCATGTAGCGTCAATTATACCACGCATACATCATGGGCGTGGTTTTTATTACACGTACAGTGGTGCACATGATGCGGAGTCAAAAAATATGATATGAATATTAATAATTGATAATGTACATGAGATGACCAACATATTGTGCATATAGCGTCATTTTGACCACGCATACATCATGTGCGTGGTTTTTATTACACGTACAGTGGTGCACATGATGCGGAGTCAAAAAATATGATATGAATATTAATAATTGATAATGTACATGAGATGACCAACATATTGTGCATATAGCGTCATTTTGACCACGCATACATCATGTGCGTGGTTTTTATTACACGTACAGTGGTGCACATGATGCGGAGTCAAAAAATATGATATGAATATTAATAATTGATAATGTACATGAGATGACCAACATATTGTGCATATAGCGTCATTTTGACCACGCATACATCATGTGCGTGGTTTTTATTACACGTACAGTGGTGCACATGATGTGGAGTCAAAAAATATGATATGAATATTAATAATTGATAATGTACATGAGATGACCAACATATTGTGCATATAGCGTCATTTTGACCACGCATACATCATGTGCGTGGTTTTTATTACACGTACAGTGGTGCACATGATGCGGAGTCAAAAAATATGATATGAATATTGATATTGATAATGTACATGAGATGACCAACATATTGTGCATATAGCGTCATTTTGACCACGCATACATCATGTGCGTGGTTTTTATTACACGTACAGTGGTGCACATGATGCGGAGTCAAAAAATATGATATGAATATTAATATTGACAATGTACATGAGATGACCAACATATTGTGCATATAGCGTCATTTTGACCACGCATACATCATGTGCGAGGTTTTTATTACACGTACAGTGGTGCACATGATGCGGAGTCAAAAAATATGATATGAATATTAATATTGACAATGTACATGAGATGACCAACATATTGTGCATATAGCGTCATTTTGACCACGCATACATCATGTGCGTGGTTTTTATTACACGTACAGTAGTGCACATGATGCAGAGTCAAAAATATTGTGGATGTAAATCATAATTTGAAGGTGAAATATCAAGACACTTTTGGATACATTTGTATCTGACTCTGCATTGTGTGCACTCATGTACATGAACAAATTATGACGGCCATGCTGTATGCGTAGAATATGGAGCAAATTGATCCAAATGTCTTCATGTGTTTAGCTTTGGAAAGGTGATTTGTCATGGTAAAACGGTGCGATGTGAGACACATTTGTGTTTGTATCTGACAAATGTCCGTACTTTTATGTATAGACGGCCTTCACACTGTGATGTTTGGGATACGTTAACTAATGTATTGACCATATTTGACAACATATTTGTTGTAATTGCTGATGGCTATTTTGAAATGAGATTTTTGATACCATTATGTATTCCGTCTCCAAAATGTCCCCACCTTTATGATGGGGATGCTTTTATCTGTAGTCCTAACAGGGAGTGGGAGAGTCACTTTCAGTTTTTAGGGGGCTGACCATGTCCCATTATGATTTTGTGTTTCATATTTGTGTAGGACTTGTGACATTGAGGCCACATATGTGCCTTATGCATGTGTTTAGTTCACAAGTACATGATTCCTGTATGTTTTGGGGGTGGTAGAGGTGGAGTTAGTCCCCCAGCACCCTAGGATTTGACCATCCAGAATAGCTACTGTATCCATGGAGTATTTTTATCATATCCTGGCAAACCTGCAGCAGCGGGCGAATGTAAGGCCATATGGTATGAATGACTCTTGACCATTCATTCATCTCATTAGCCCATTTGACGTTTGCAGTATTGATGATTTGGAGCTAAGTTGCATACCATTTTCATATGACTAAGGGGGTCATTCTGACCGCGGCGGGCGGCGGTCGCCGCCCGCAAAGCGGTTCCCGCCGAAAGACCACGGCGGTCATTCTGGCTTTCCCACTGGGCTGGCGGGCAACCGCCAAAAGTCCGCCCGCCAGCCCAGCGGGAAACACCCTTCCCACGAGGACGCCGGCTCAGAATGGAGCCAGCCGAATGGGAAGGTGCGACGGGTGCAGTTGCACCCGTGGCGAATTTCTGTGTCTGCAAAGCAGACACTGAAATTCTTTGTGGGTCCCTCTTACGGGGGCCCCTGCAGTGCCCATGCCATTGGCATGGGCACTGCAGGGGCCCCCAGGGGCCCCGCGGCACCCCCTACCGCCATCCTGTTCCTGGCGGAAGACCCGCCAGGAACAGGATGGCGGTAGGGGGTGTCAGAATCCCCATGGCGGCGGAGCGCGCTCCGCCGCCATGGTGGATTCTCAAGGGCAGCAGGAAGTCCGTTTCTGGCCGCGGCTGAACCGCCGCGGTCAGAATGCCCATCGGTGCATCGCCAGCCTGTTGGCGGTGCTACCGCCGACCTCCGCCAGGGCGGTAATTACCACCAGGGTCCGAATGACCCCCTAAGTTTGCAAGACTCTCAGCGTTCACGATGTGATAATGCGAAGATTGTTTTGCTTGTCTGTGTCCCTTTCTGCATAAACTGGTTTAGTGTCATGTTACAATCTTCCTGCTAGGTTCAAACTGGGACACAACTGTGATGGTCTACTTTCAAATATTAGGTTGGTTGTATGACATATGTGTACATGTGTGTGGGAATGTGGATCCAGTATGACCTGTCTGTGTGTATGTTGTCACTGTAACTTCAAGGTCTCCTCCTGAGTTAGTGGCAGCTGATGTTGTTGCAATTGTGTATTGCTCACATCATACACTTGAGAGAAGCCATTGATGACATGTTCACGTACACATGGATGGTCCCACCCTGTCTCTGAACCCGTGTGATGTGACTTTCAAATGATCTCCAATTTTGGGCTGGATGAGAGACTGTTTCAGTTGTTTGGATCCGGCATGTCTAATTGTCACATTTGTACTCTTGTTGGGCTCTGTGTATGGTAATGTAACATGTCACATCCTACCCTCTGTGCATACAGTTGTGATGTTTATTTTTGGTGTGATGATTTTTAATGGCATTCTTGATCAATGAGACGACATTCATCTTCAGCTATTTCAAACTAAAGGTGGTCAGAAATGAATAGGCCAAAGCATGATGTGGTGTTTGTGATCTGTGTTTATTTACAAGTGTGGAATACAAGTGATGATAATGACTTAAGTAAAAAAATTGTTCACAAGCTGTTGGCGCCTACGCACTCCTGCTGCGGTGTTAGGTTGTTCCCCCTCCTGTTGCAGGCCAGCATCCTCCTAATCATCATCCTCAGGCATGTCTGGGTCCGGTTCAAGGAGGGGAATGTTCCTTTGTACACAAATATTGTGTAATATGGCACAAGTGAGTATAATTTTGCATACCATCTCTGGGGAGTATAGTAGGCTTCCGCCAGTGATGTCAAGGCAGCGGAACCTTGACTTTAGGATCCCAAAGGTCCTCTCCACAATGCTGCGTGTCCTCTTGTGGGCGTCATTGTATGCCCGCTCAGCAGCAGTATTTGGGTTCCCATATGGTGTCATTATCCAAGGCTGGATGCCATACCCCTGATCAGCTGAAAGAGAAACACAGAATGGTATCAATTAGATGTAGGAGGCACTGTTGTACGTATCTTTGATGGCAGTAGTTGTGTTGTGTTGTCTGTGACTATTTTGTGTACTAATGTGACAACCTATGGTTGTTGGTGGAAACTTTGGCATTGTTATTTTTCCTTGGCTGAGCAAGTGTTTGTTGTCTAACTGTTTGTCAGCAGGATGTATTGGTTTCTCAAGTACAGTGTGCCCTCCCTTGCATTGTGACTTGTGACACAGGTGTCCGTGTGTCCTCACTGGGGGTGTGATGATAGTTCCATGCAGAGTTGAAACATGAAAGTGTATTAGAAACGTCCATATGAACATAGCCAGGCCATCCCATCCCTTAAAAGTTATGCATTGTATTAGTGTACAGGTTATTGTGAGACTTCCAATTTGCAAGGTGACATTTAGGCAACCACAGTCATGAATGTCTTCACACTAAGCTGTGGAGTAAATTCAAATGTGTGAGAGGTTCAATGGTGACTTGTGACACATGGCTAGTGATGTGAGTACCTCAGTGTGTTCCTGTCTAGGTGTTGCTATTGTGGTGTATGTGTTGTTTATCCTAGAGGGTTTCTGTGCAGTGAGTATATAAGTAGATTTTTGTCCTTACCAACAAGTAGTCCATTGCCATACCGTCCATCCTGGAAGTGTTGGTTGATGGTGCAGTGACGGAAGATGAATGCATCATGTACACTCCCAGGATATTTAGCCACGATGTTGCTGATCAGTCCTTGGTGATCGACTATGGCCTGCACGTTGATGGAATGTGTGTGCTTCCTGTTGCGGTAGAGGTGTTCACTCGCAGCAGGTGGCACAAGGCGTACGTGTGTGCAGTCGATTGCACCAAGGACGTGCGGAAAGCCACTGATGGCGTAGAACCCCTGTTTTGTTTCCTGCTGCTTCTGCAGTGTGTTAGGGAAGCAGATGTGGCGGGGTGTCAGTCCAATGATGGCATCCAGTACTTTAGGCAGGAATGCGGAGAAAGATGGTTGTGAGATTCCACCAACCAGGGCACCAGTTGTCTGAAAGGAGCCACTTGCCAGCATGTGAAGTACGGCAAGCAGCTTTGTTTCTGTTGGGATAGTGCGTGGAGTCACTAAAGTGGGGGCCAATTGCTGTTCAATATTTGTCAGCAGCTGCTGAATGGCCTGCCAGTTCAACCGGTACCTCTGGATGATGTCTCGTTCCCTGAGGCCATGCAGGGTTGTTCTTGGGCGGAATATCCTCTCCTGCCTTCTGCGCTGTCTTTGGGGTCCCTGCTGTTGTTGTTGTGGCTGCTGTTGTTGCTGCAGGGCTCTGCGTCTACGTGCACGTTGAAGAAAAAGCACCTCCATGTCTCCCTGTTGCTGCTCTGCTGCTCTGTTGTTTGTTCTGTGTGTTCTGATTAAGTACAGGTGTGTTTGCCCCATTTTAACGCCTGCCCTGACCCAGGCGTTAAAATGTCACGCTATTCATGCTTTGCGCCATTTTTTTGCGCCGCCTGCCGCGCAGGAGTGATTTTTGCCCTGGAGCATAAATACCACGCACCGCTATGTGCGTCTGTTTTTAGACGGGAACGCCTTCCTTGCATCTCATTAACGCAAGGAAGGCGTTCACGCCAAAAAATGACGCTATTTGCCAATACTTTGGCGCTAGACGCGTCTAACGCCAAAGTATAAATATGGCGTTAGTTTTGCGCCGAATTTGCGTCGAAAAAAACGACGCAAATTCGGCACAAACGGAGTATAAATATGCCCCCCAGTGTCTTCCAGCAGGGAATTATTGGTTCTGGAGTTTGTAGACCTGAGAATTCTAGGCCCGGAGAGACTCAGAATTGTGAGTGTGGAATTTCACAAGGAGTTATTGCTCCGGTGAAATACAACTCGTAATCAGGGCCTAAGAGTTTTACCTATAAAATTTGATGTATTTTGAAAGGGACTCCCTCCCGGCCCTGGTCTTTTAACCCATATCGTGAGAAAGTGAATAGCAAACCCCCACTCAGAGAACGCAACAACCCAGAGACCTTTTAAGGCTTGGGCAAAGTGGGCTCTGGCTGATGCACCACTATCTTGTAAATATGTCCCTAGGGTTCTTTTTACAACCAAGGGCCTCATTGTTTTTCAGGTGTCATATCCTATTTGCGCCTCAAAAAGACTTGCAAGTCAGACAGTGTTCCTTAATGGCCTAACTGAAAATTTCTGCCACTGTGCAAAGTACATGCCTCATACAACAGATCTAAATATTTTTGGCAGGTAAAATCCGGCATGAATCTTGTTGTCAATAGCAGAGAATTCTGCTATGTGCACACTGGAACATGCACAGTTCAGATGTGTAAACCCTGGAAATTGAACAAATCAAAATGTTGTGCTTTTTTCCAACAAGGTCCTTGCCACGTTTTACCTGCCATGACATTGTGGACACATAGAGTGTGGTATAAAATTTGCACAATGAAACATTGGCATTTGTAACTGGGGTCCCAAAGGAAACCTTCACCTTGGAATCAATAGACCATATTTACAAACGTATGTGCAATGATGTAGAAGGGAAAACCTCTACTGAGCAATAATCATAAATATCAGGAAAATATGCAAGGGTTGGATTCACAAATGGGACTTGCAAATGTTCTGTGGACTTCCCTTGGTGCGCGTTATGGGCCCACAGCTTTCCAATAAGTCCAGCCTCTGGTCTATCACGGGACCTGCAGCACACTGTGACTGTCTGTTTGGTCAGCTGGGCTCATGACCTTCTGAGTGATGTGTGTACTGAAGCAGTGCTTAATCTGAGTCAGTGGTGCAGGTGTGCTCACCCGCAATTAATTTTACGAACCAGAGCTTGTTTTTCATCATCAGACTTTGGGCCTCATTACGAGTCTGGTGGTCAACAGACTGCCAGACTCACAGTGGCAGTCATGTCTGCCGCCGGTTTGTCGGTCTGACTGCCAAATCAAGAGTTTGGTGGTCGGACAGACAAACAACCGCTGTCTCCGCCGAGAGCAATGTTCCAGACGGGCTGACAGTGGTGCAGGTCGTAATCAGCCAGGGCGTCACTGAATCAGCGTCACCCTGCTGATTATGACCTGGTTCTCTGCCAACCGTTTCATGGCAGTTTCACTGGTATGAAAAGGCTGGCGGAGATTAGGTGCAGGGCGCCACGGGAGGGCCCCGGCACTGCCCATGTCCATGACATGGGCAGTGCAGGGGTCTCCCTGCTCGGCACATAGGAGGGTCCCTGCACTGCCCATGCCCTTGCCCATGACATGGGCAGTGCAGGGGTCCCCCTGCCCAGCACCCTGGTAATGCACACTGTCTGCTCTGCAGACAGTGGCCCATATTTATACTTTTTGACGCACAACTGCAAAAAAAATTACCGCCGGCTAACACCATTCCAATGCGGCATGCGGGTGCCTTATTTATGGAATGACGTTACCTGGCGCTGCGGACTGGTGTGCGTCAAAAAAAATGACTCACACCAGGCAGCGCCGGCGTATGGGAAACTGGGGGTTGTGTGTCAAAAAATGGGGCAAGTCAGGTCTGAGGCAAAATTCAGGCCTCAAACTAGATTTGCGCCATTTTTTTTGACGCCCAACCTCCATTGACATGACTCCTGTCTTAGCAAAGACAGGAGTCATGCCCCCTTGCCCAATGGCCATGCCCAGGGGACTTATGTCCCCTAGGCATGGTCATTGGGCATAGTGGCATGTAGAGGGGCCCAAATCAGGCCCCCCTATGCCACACAAAAAAACTGAAAAAAATACTTACCCGCACTTACCTTTACTTCCCTGGGATGGGTCCCTCCATCTTTGGGTGTCCTCCTGTGGTGGGCAAGGGTGGCAGGGGGTGTCCCTGGGGGCAGGGGAGGGCACCTCTGGGCTCCTTCCGAGCCCACAGGTCCCTTAACGCCTACCCTGACCCAGGCGTTACAAAACGGCACCCATCAGGCTGTGCATCGTTTTTTAAAGCCCACCCCCTCCTGTGCGTCAAAATGACGCCAGAGTATAAATAAGGGGCACAGGCATTAAAGTCATTTTTTGGAAGGGAACGCCTACCTTGCATATAATTAACGCAAGGCTGGTTCCCCCTTCCAAAAAATGACGCACATGGAGGAATTTTTACGCCCGCGGGGTCGGACGTCAAAGTATAAATATGGGGCAGGGTTTGCGCCGATTGTGCGTCAAACTTTTTGACACACATTCGGCGCAAACAGAGTATAAATATGCCCCAGTGTGCTCTGCAGACAGTGTGCATTACAGGGGGGTTGGTGCCCCCTGCGGGCAGCGGCATTGCTGTAGGCTTCATTATGAGCCCGCAGCAATGCTGCCACCACTTTTCCACTGGGCTGACGGACAGAAAGCTTGGTTTCCGCCCGTCAGCCCAGCAGGAAAGTCTTAATAGGGCTTGCGGGAAGGTTGCCAGTAAGGAAGCAACCTCCCCGTCAGAAGTTCGGCAGACAGGACTTCCTGCCTGCCGCGTAGTTGGGCTCTTTGACCCAAAACAAGAGAGAGAAATGCAGAAAAGGGGCAAAGAAAGAGGGTGAGATAGAAGGGAAAACAGTGATGGAGGGAGAAAGCAGGGATGAGAAAAGACCCAACAAATGTGAGATAAAAGGTTAGGGAGTGTATGGTGGTGGATGAAAAATGCATCCGGTGGAATAAAAAATAGATAGTCATTGTATTTGGCAACAATGATATTAGACAATGCCAGCAGAAGTATTTTGAGACGAGCTTTGGGCTCGGCTCTTATTTTTTACACAACATGCACACTGCACTCGGGAAAGGGTAATTGCGGGTTGTCTTCCATATATTTTTTGACACAAAAAAGGGAGTCTAATGCTCCAGCGCCTATTTCTTTGGGATGGCATTTACACAGCCTTCAATCGAGATTAAGAAAAATGTGCGTTCCCTCTAGTTACATAAAAATACAAAAAAATTCATACGATGTCCTAAAAGTCAAAAATAATTTCACATTCTACTTATGCACCTGCAAAAATATGCGCGGGCATAACTTCCTGAATCAGGTCAGCTTTCACTCTGCTAATACATTGGCTTTAGTTTGCCTGCAGAGTGAGACCATCAGAACAACTTCAAACCCTTAAACTGTTTCCAGCTATAAGAAGTGCACAAGCATTTTCTGATGCCTCAAAAGGGAAAGAAAAATCAGCACCATCTTAGCGTGGGAAGAGCTAGAGTCTGCGATAGTGAGCATAGGGTGTATTTGTCCAAGGCAAACAGAACACCTAAGTCACGGATAATTTTGTGAGCCTTCAAGGCCTCACAAGAGTCTTTTTCCAAAATAAATGAATTGAACTTACAACACAGGTGTTAGTGTTATTAAAGGGGAAGGATACAGATGGAAAATGTTCAATGTGGAATGTTTTTGCATGTGTGGGCAATAATGTATATATCTGATTTGTGATGAAACATCAATGTGGTCCTAGGTTGGAGGCCAATGCAAATATGTTCAAGAAATGACTGGGCAATGGAAAGTGTGCAGGCTTTCAAATAAAGGTTCACAGTAAACAAATTAACTCGTTCTAACTGTATGTACCTTTTGAGCGACATTTACACATTTTATTTGCTGAGAGATACACCCCTTTACCACTGCATCTTCGATAACTCATGCCATCCGCTCTCCCATTCTTCACATACAGGAGCCAATTCTGGCACGATGGGTGTCTTCCCATGCATAGTTATAGTGGTGCCCATCCCCGGCATAATTCTGATCCTGAACCATTACTTGTCCTGGCTTAATGCTGATAATTCATGGCATTATGCAGGTATCCACGACCTAATGGTGTCCATCACTGGGATAATGCTGCCTAACGCTGGTATTTCTTTACATATTCTGGGTATTGTTTGTGAGGACATCTTTGGTGTGCTATTCCCCCAGATTTGTTCCTTTTTATGCTGAACCCGTTTTTGCTGGCCTTAGGACCCTGTGCACTTTACCGCTCCTAACCAGAGTGAAAGTGCATGTGCTCTCCTTCTAAACATGGTAAAATTGGCATTCACATAATTGGCACATTTAATTTATTTACACACCCTTAGTATATGGTACTCTGTGTGCCCATGGCAAGTAATTTAAATGCTACAAGTGGGCTGCAGCACTCACTGTGCCACCCACTAAAGTAGCACTGTAAAACATGTCCAGGTCTGCCTACATGTGCAGTTTTAAATGTCTATTTTAACCTGGCAAAATAAACCTTGTGCCTGGCCTAAACCATCGTTTTTAATCCCGATAGGTAGGTCACCCTTAAGGCAAGACTTAAACACCCCCAGGGAAAGGTGCAAGGTATTCAACAAGTAGGACATGTATATTTCATGTTTTAGATGTCCTGGCAGGGAAAACCCTCCCTCACTGTGGCAAGGCAAGCCTTCCCATAGGAAAATACTGGGTTACACTATAACAACCTACAGTGCCTAGTTTCAGTTTGGGAGCAGCTAGAAAAGGGACTCATTTTCATGGTACTTTAAAATCCAACATAATGGGCAAGTCGAATTCTATATTACTATTTTAAAAATGAGACATTAAAGCATTACCATTTTCCTGCCTAACCCAAATTTGCCTTTCTGCCAGTGTTCACTGTCACCCAGAAGCTGAATGGCTCCTGGGCTAGGTGTGTAATGGCTACCAGAGGTAAGACAAAGGAAGAGGGTTTGACCTGCCCTTGAGAGGATGACAATTTGCACTATGCCCATGAACTTAATATGTCTACCCTGTCACAAGCATAGATAGGCCACACATAGACATGCCCCTCTTTTGTCCGGCTAGCCAGACAGACACCAATCTCAGTGGAAGAGGAGCTGCCTCCAGAGTTTGGAGTGACCACAAGAGAGCGCTTGCCCATTATCATAGCTAGACCTCTGGGTGGGCAGAGGGAGTTCTCTACTGGAGAGGAAAGGTTCTGTCACATTGGTTTTCATTGTAGAAAGACACTGTGTGGTAGTTTGCAATAAAACACATAAGAAATGCAGTAAATGTGGGTAGGGTCACTTCTGGGAACCTCTGCCCCATTAGTCAGGGAGTGGCCAGGAATTTCCCCACCCACTGGCTTGCACTGGCCATAAATGTGGCAACCCCAGTACCCTCTTCAAGTCACTTCTGGGCCCACAGAATAAAAGTAGAGGACTGGACCTGATGCCTGTGATCTCAAAAGAACCCCGAATACTAGACCTGCTCTACATCTTGTACCCAGGACAAAGAAGTGGACTTCAAGGGTCATACTGCTGACATCTTGTTTAAGCTACAGGCACAAGGCACAAAACGCTCCAAGAGACCTTTTCCTACATTCACAGATGACCAGTCCAAAGTTGACCTGCCCTAGACCCGGAGGCTAGCTCTGCTGGAGTGAGTCTTGAAGCAGAAGTGCACACATCCTGCTACCGTAGATTTTTTACTTCCACCCCAGATACTGAGGACCATATTTACTAAGCCTGTGATGCCTCAGCCTTTTCTCAGTGGCACAGGTCAGCACAGCAAGAAACTTGCTGCGCTGCCCTGCACCACTGGGAAATGTAGTTGCCCCTTCCGAAGGTAAGACAGTGTGTAAGAAAGATGTGATTTTGAGAAATGCCCTCTAATTCACATGCTAGTATGGGTACCCTGAAATTCAGAGATGTGCAAATAACCACTGCTTCTAAACTCCATGTCTCGTGACCATTTTGGAAATACATAGGTTACCTTGATACCTATTTTTCACTCTTGATTACAAAATGAATTGCTGTATACCCGGTACACAATGAAAAACCATTGTAATGTATAGCTCAGTTATTGGCTCTCTGTAGCTACAAGCCCTATATATCCCTGCAACCAAAAGGATCCAGCAGGCGTAACAGTATATTGCTTTCGAAAAAAGTTTTGCCAAATTGCAAACTGGGGTTAGTGACCCATGCAAAATTATAATGTAGAAGGGACATAAAAGGGACATTCCTTCCAAATTGTGAGTTGGCATGGTATATATCAGTGGTTTGCAAACAGAACTGTGGTTGCAAATCATTGGTCAGTTACTGACTCCTAAGTAAGCAAGCATTTCTATTACCTGCAAGCCTATTGCTTCGAGGCTGAGCATTCACTTGTTACAGATAGCTTGCAACTACAAGGCAGGATCAACATGAAGAAAGCCTGCATCCTCAGTACCACATGTTATGCCAGCTGAATGCAGGTCTGGTGTATTGTGTGGGAGATTACAGGTGTGCAGTTTGCAGTGCTGTGCTAGAAGCTAGAGTGACAGAGTCTGGTGGCCTTCCATTGTATCTCTCTCTTGTAGTTTGAACAGCGTTTACTGATCTTGGATACAACAAGAAAGGACCGACTTGTACTCCAAATTACTTCTTAACTTCACTGTGAGAAGATGAATTATTATTTAGGGTGGATGGTAGGCCACCACAAGTAATAATATCACTATTGCTGTTAGGTCCAGTAAGGTTTTCAGTAATTTAAACCTAAGTTCAGTCCCTGGTAGCTATGATACACAGCAGACAGGCTTACCTTAAGAAAATGCGCAAAGCACTTAGAAGTAACAAAACAGGTAAAACGTTGAAAAGACAGCACAATTAAAATCCCACTCAAATGTATACATATAGAGAAAATGTTAATGAACAAAATGACAGAACAATAACAGAAATCCAATAAGGGGAACCAGTGACATACATTTTTAAAGTTTTAAATAAAAACATCACCAAAAGGTGCAAAGCGCCAACTGTGGGCAACTGATTATGCTAAACCCGGTCAAAGTCAAAAGATAAGGTCAATTGTGATGAATCACTGGATCAGGGTCACCCCGGTAATTTGTATTGAGAAAAAGTGGTCATTGACGAGTTGTCGGCAGGGCAAGCTGCAAGCTGAATCCAAAGTGGTGCTTGATGACGGCAGGTTGCTGAAAAGCAGAGTCCCGGCGCTGTCCTCTATGAAGGCGTGGAAGCTCAGAGCACTGAAGTTTGTGCTGAGGAAGGCCTCAACATCAATCCGATGCTACTTGGTGTTGATCCAGGTGAAGCCCTCCTCATTCAGACTTAGAAACATTTCTGGAAGTAGGATCTCCTTCAGCTGGACAAGCTGGCAAGTTGAGGCTGACTAGTGATTCAAAACTGATGGCTGTGGATTGAACAGCGACCACAGTCTCAGTGGGATCTCCAGGCAAAAAGTTGGTAAAATGTTTCTTAGTCCCACTTCTTGCAGTTTGGGGTCAGAAGGGGTGCACTCTAACACCAGACAAAGGTCTACAACCTTGGGTGCGGGGGCATCACTTGGAGGTTAGGACTCACTTCAACATAAGCCACCAACAGGATCCAGGGCAGTTCCAGTAGAAACTGGTCAGCTGAGCTCTTTAAAGAAAGTAGGCTTCTTACATCTGCTGTGCCCCTGTTGTGTCCATGTAGGTTAACAGGATGTCAGAAAACAGATCCTTGGAATCAATTTTTGTCCTGGATATGAGTGGGAGCAGGTCCTAGCCCCAGGGGTCCCCCTCACAGGTCACAACAGAAGGTTCACTCCTTCTGTTTTACACAGGTCCAGTAGTGTTCTGAAGAAGGTACCCAGGTGTGCCACATTTATGCCTTTGGCTAGCCTGTGGGTGGGGGTGACTCCTGCTACCTCCTTGACCAATAAGGAAGAAGTTCCTAGGAGCAGGAGGCTGGCCTGGTTTGCAGTGGGTACCTGGGTACTTACACCTTATCCCAGGTCCAGTTATCCCTTATCAGTGAAATGTAGTCGTGTTCTAGCAGCTTAGGCTGATAGAGGTAGCTATAGCAGAGTAGCTTAGGCTGAACTAAGAGACATGCAAAGCTCTTGCAATACCACTTATAGTCACACAGTACTTATACACAAGTGTTACCAAAAATAAAGATAGTTTATTTGGGTGACACAGTACCAAAAATATCTTAGAGGCAATTCTCCTTCTGGAGGTAAGTATTATACACAATATATACACTAGACACCAAAATAAGCTAAGTAATTAGACATAGGATAGTGCAAACAATAGGAAATGCTATAGAATATAATGGGAGAAAATAGGTCTGGGGCAACACAAACCATTTACTAAGAAATTGAGATGTGAATCACAAATTCCCCCCTGGACAAGTGTAGTGTGTGCAGAATTGCTGGGAGAGTAAGAACACAACCCCAGAGCCCAGAAAAGCAGGAGTAAAGTAGTGCAAGTTCCCTTAGGACACACTACACCTTGTGATTGCAAGAACCAACCAAGTCTGCAAATAACAAACAGTGGATTCCTGGACCTGAAGACCTGCAAAAGAAGGAGACCAAGTCCAGAAGTCGAAAGAAGTTCCAGGAAGGACAGGAGCCCCTGCCAACCCAGAAGAGGGTGCAAATGAAGAATCCCCGGTTGGACGAAGACTGCAGAAATGCACCTTAGGAAGATGCCAGCGGATTCCTGTATGATGTAAAGGATGTCCCACGTCATGAAGTTGGATGCAGGTGAGTTTTGCCACTGGATTCCTCCAACAAGCCTTGGTTCCGGCAAAGTCACGTTTTGCATCAATTAGGCACCATCTGGCCCCAGGAAGGATCTAGGGGCCTCAACTACTCTGTATGAGGAGGAAGAGGGGGCTCTCAGCACTCCAGAAAGCCCTTAGAGTACCAGATAGCACCCACAGGTGTCCCATGACATGGGGTCAAAGGAGGTGCAAAATACGGTTGGTGCAGCACTACAAAGGAAGGTCCCACGCTGCTGGACAACAAGTCAGTGAGTTGAGCATCGCAGGATGGAGTGCTGGGGACCTGGGCCAGGCTGTGCATGAAGGAATTTTGCAAATAGTGCACAGAGGCCTCATGAGGTGAAGAAGAAGCAGTGCACAGGGGTATTGTCATTCTGGGGAAAGGCAAGGTCTTACCTCCTCCAAATTGCGACAGCAGGACCATAGGACAGTCTGTGTCAATGGGGTCCACCCTCTGTCTTCCAAGGAGCACGCTTGTTGCCAAGAGAGGAGTCCAAGAGAACCAGTTGTCGACTTAGAAGGTGCCTGCGTGAGCAGGGGAGTGACTCTGTCGCTCCACGGGAGATTTCTTTGGGCCTTCTGATGCAGGGTGAAGACAGGGAGTCCTCCGAGCGTGCACAACGTGGAAACTGTTGCAGTTGCTGGCTGGAGCTTAAGTTGCAGAAGAAAAGTATCCCTTGTGGATACTTTGTTGCTGTTACAGCGGTTCCTGGAGCAGGCTGCATTTGATCCGAGGTCAGAGGATGAAGTAGTAGTTGCAGAGGATTCCTGTGGAAACTTGCAAGTAGAATCTGAAGAGAACCCACAGGAGAGACCCTAAATAGCCCTGAGAGGGGGATTGGCTACCTTATCAAGTAAGGACCTATCAGGAGGGGTCTCTGACGTCACCTGCTGGCACTGGCCACTTAGAGCTCTCGAGAGTGCCCCCACACCTTGCAAAGCAAGATGGCTGAAGTCTGGGACATACTGGAGGACCTCTGGGCTAGGGTGGTGATGGACAGGGGAGTGGTCACTCCCCTTTCCTTTGTCCAGTTCCGCACCAGAGCAGGGGACAAGGGGTCCCTGAACAGGTGTAGACTGGCTTATGCAAGGAGTGCAATATCCATGCCCTTCAAAGCATTTCCAGAGGCTGGGGGAGGCTACCCTTCCCCAGCCTGTAACACCTATTTCCAAAGAGAGAGGGTGAAATATCCTGCTCCCAAATGAAATGCTTTGTTCTGCCTTCCTAGGACTGAGCTGCTCACACCCCAGGAGGGCAAAACCCTGTATGTGAGGTGGCAGCAGCTGTAGCTGCATTGCAAGCCTCAGAGAGCTGGGTCCATGGTGGAGCCCCCAGGATGCATGGAATTGGCTCCCCATACCAGATGTGGAATGGGGGAACCATTCCATGATCTTACATGGCCATATTCCGGGTTACCATTGTGAAGCTGCATGTAGGTATTGACCTATATGAAGTGCACGTGTATAATGGTGTCCCTGCACTCACAAAGTTCCGGGAATTGGCCCTGAACTATGTGGGGGCAACTTTGATAGTGTAAGGGTGCCCTCACACTTAGTAACTTTGCACCTAGCCTTCATTAAATTAAGGTTAGACATATAGGTGACTTATAAGTTACTTAAGTGCAGAGAAAATGGCTGTGAAATAATGTGTGCACTATTTCACACAGGCTGTAGTGGCAGTCATGTGAAAGGGTTTGTCCGAGCGCCTAATGGGTGGCAAAAGAAATGCTGCAGCCCACAAGGATTTCCTGGAACCCCAATGCCCTGTGTACCTAAGTATCATATACTAGGGACTTATAAGGGGGGGTCCAGTGTGCCAATTGAAATTGGTAAAGGAAGTCACTAGCCTATTGTGACAAGTTTAAAAGCACTGAGGTTCTGGTCCGCTGAGCCTCAGTGACACAGTTAAGCACTACTGACAGCACACACATTAGGCCACAAACTATGAGCACTGGGGTCCTGGCTAGCAGGATCCCAGTGAGACAGGCAAAACACACTGACATATAGGTTTTTATCTATGAACACTGGGGTCCTGGCTAGCAGGATCCCAGTGACACAGTAAAAACACACTGACACACACTCACAAACAGGCCTAAAGTGGGGGTAAACATGCTAGAAAGAGGCTACTTTCTCACAATAGGGGTAACTCTTTTCACTTTTGCAGCAGTTCCTATGTGCCCTACTGCAAACAATCCCAGAATACCCCCTTCTACCTAATTCAAAGAAGGCAGAACCGTTCTCCCCTCGTGCAAAGCTCCTGTCCCCACTCTAAAAGTATGCCCAAAGAAATGAGCAAACCGTTTCCTGTGGTCACTGGGGCAGCTCCCCTTCCACTGGGTCTAGGTCCAGGCAAAAGGGAGGTTGGCCCAGATGGGAGCTGCATCTGCCAGTGACAAGGTAGACATCATTTGAAGACTAGCAAGGGGTTGAGCACATCTCCCATGCCATCTTGCCAGAGGAAGATCAACTTCACCACTTTGTCTCAGCTTAAAGGGAGCATTCCCACCTCATCAAGGAGCTATTCAGCTCCTGGGTGACATCTGGAAGGTCAGGCAAATGGTTTTCTACAGGTTTGGGCAGGTAAAAGATGCCATTTAAAAGTACCTTTTATAAAATATTTGTATCCACCTTTTCCATTAAATGGATTTGAAATAAATATTTTAGAAAGTCCAAGAATCACCTTTTTATCAGGTTCCTAAGCAGAGATAATTTTATTAACTTTACCGAAGTGTCCAATACTTTCATATGAAACAGCTCACCCTGCTACAGTGAAAGCAACTTTTAGAACACATTCACTGTAAGGACATGTGTAACATTAAACTTGTATATGCCCTGCTTTTAAATAGTTTACAGCATGTCTTAAGGTAATTTAAGTACTTTTTAGAGGTGGCATGAATATTTAAAAGGAATGTTTATGCCTGTCAAAAGGGGTTATTGTGACAGGTAGAATTTGCAGTTTCAACCTGCCCAGTCACTTTACTGGTGGCAGGCCTGCAGTAGTGTTTTTCATTGTCCCTTTATTGATGACACAATAGGTGGTGCAGTCTATTACTGGCATTTAACTTTGCACCATATACCAGGAACTTTTAGGTGAGTTAGATATGCCTATTAGGCTTTTAGCTGATTTCTACATGTTTTGGGGGCTGGAGCATATGCATTGGGACCTGGTTACCAGAGTCCCAGTGTCAAAACACCAGCATCATCATTCTCCAAAAATATATTCTTATAAAGTACTATTCCTCCATGAAAAGTGGCATTTTCTTACAATCACTTCTTATAAAGTACTCCTATCACTGGAAAACCACTGCCCACCCATATGGACATTGCAGCCCTTTGTCTAAGCCCACAAAAGCTATATTGGCCCCATAATGGTGTACCAAAAAAGAATGGAAGACACTGCATTACACATATGAACAAATATAATGGCAAAGGGCACCCATACCTCAAGTCATGCTCAAGGACACAACTCTCAGGTATTACCCATACTCACTTTTGCCCAAGGTATAGTAGATATTTTTATCCAACTAATGAAGTAAGGGTCAAATTTCTACTTTTCCAGTGCCTGGACATGCAGTCCATATCAACAGTATTGAAGGCCTTTTTGATGTCTGGGGAAGTGCCCTGGTGGTCCTCCTGACTAATTCGCAGAAAGTATTTAATGAGGGCCAGTCGGCACAGGTTAGCCAGCATGATCTATAAGGAACAAACCTATGTAAACTGGTCAGTATGGATCAGTAACTAATACCTACATGAGTGTCATCAGAACTGCCTCTTTAAGTGTCTTGACTACTACATTTACCACAGACACCTGTTGATAAGCCATGAAGTCAGCTGGGATTCTCTCTTTAATAACTAAGCTAGCAAGCACACTGCCCAACTTATCCCACTTTCTAAGAAGCCTTTATCTGTGTGCCATGTATAAGTACTTATCCAATAACATATACAGGTTGCCCAGTTCCCGTTTGTTCTTGTATATCAATGTCAACACAAAGTTCTGGACACTCCACTCACTCTGTCTCTAACTGAATTATCGTCATCCCCATCTGAGTGTGTCTAATTAAAATTGTGAAAGAATGCCATGATGTTTACCCATACTGGTGATTCAGGATCTCGGGAAATGCTATGTCTTTAAATCTCTTCTTACTCAGTTTCCTATTGTGCAAATTCTAGCATCATAAATTAAGTGTATATTGTTGTAAGTTTTCAGAAGATTTCAGCATTTTCGAGACTGCCATTCTGATTTCAGTTCTGCTTAATTTCTAGATCTGCCGTAGAGACAACTTCAGCTGTTTTGCCAACTTCGTGTTTTCCAAAACATTAATAATGAAATTACATACCTTCATAGACACTTCCAGACAGCCTCCTTAATTCATTAGTTTGTTCAGATGCCATTCATGTTTCGACTCTGCCCACCACAGCTTATAGCATAGGAAATTGGGTCAACCCACATAATCTACTGGCTGTTTTACACCATGAGTGACAGCACTTTGCCCGATCTCATGTGCACAGTCAGCTGAAAAGAATGCAGGTCTCAGTTACACCAAGAAACTGAGTCACTGATGGATAATAAAACAGGACAAGCAGAACTAATGAAACTCTGCCGGGACAGGCAGAATATAAATAATGAAGGCAAATCTCCTACCAGTTCCCCTTATGTCGACTGAGACAAATGAAACACATTTTCTGACCTCGTCATTCCAACCCTGCTCCATCATCTAGTGAGTAGTGGAGGTGGGACAGCCAAGCAGCTCATAGCTTAATCTTCTCCACCCATGCTCCGGAGCGAAGTGGAGGCCCAAGCCCAGGCTCCTCTGGGCTCTAATAAGTGCAGATGGGCCTGCCCTTCTCCCGGGCATGTCCAGCAAGCATCCTGCGCCGCAGTAGATGGAACGTACTTTTCAGTGCTGCGGGGAAATTGGCAGAAGCCCCTCCTTCCAGCCAGCAATAGATTGTGGACCGCAAGTCCTGAGGTAGCAGAAAAATGGCATAGCATCAGGGTGAACACCAGCAAACCAAACGTTGCATGGAGCGATAGATGGAAGGTGCTTTTCAGTGCCACGGCACAGAGAAATTGGCAACAGTCTCTTCTTCCAGCCAGCAATGGGTTGTGGAACCGCGAGTCCTGAGGCAGTCAAAAACCGGTAAAGTACCATGGTGAACACCAGCAAACCAAATGTTCCTGTAAAAGAGAAGTCCAACAGGGTTGCATTTTGGCCCTTTTTGTTTAATTTGTATGATAATAGGTTAGAGAAAGCCCCGGTTGATGTAAAAGCTGATCGTCTGCAAGCTGAGTCTCACAGCTTACCGGTACTACTATACGGGACAACATGGTTCTTATGGCAAAATCTGTTAAAGGTTTGCAAACCCTGCCAAACTCCTTTGCTAATTTCATGATGGAGTTGGGCTTATCAGTCAATGAGAAGACATCTTTTGTGATTGTCGTTGGCCCACGATCGACCAAATTGACAAAGTTTAACTTAGGACCTTATATCCTTCCCAAGACTAAGGTGATTTCCTACTTGAGGATGTTGCTTGATCTGGCATTAAGTTTGCACCCCTTATTAAAAAAGTAGGACTTTATACATGCAAATGCTGTGGATTTTTGTTTTGCCTCTAGCAGGGGCAGTAGGCCAACTGGTGCCCTCCTGCAAGTTTACAGTGCCAAATGCATTTCTAAAGTGACCTATGGGAGCAAAATTTGGGAAAATGTTAACCAGATTGAGCTATAGACAGTGGAAAACAAGTTTTTGAGGTGGTTCCTGTGTGTCCCACAAAGCACCCTCATCTTCTCAGTACATGAGGAATTAGGAGTAGGATACATAATGGACATTCTGGTCTTCGTCCTCACTATCTTTGGCTAAATATTCGGTTAAGGCCTGGCATCAAACTTAGCAAAGAGATTTTAAAAGATTGTTTAGCCCTTGATCATGCTCTACACATGCCTTGGCTCAAGTACATCCTGGTCTCCTATCAGAACTAGGGGAGGGGAGAGCTACTTAGTATGCCAGAGGGGATATGTAAAGCAGACATTAAATGGGTGAAAGAGCACTTTCTTAGGCATATTGTACCCATCTTGAAAAAGGCAAATTTCTTCCAAGTTAGACCGGCCCTTATGTATTTGAAAATGCCACCGGGGACATAATTTTCAACGTGCCCTGTGTTCTTTTTTAAAGTTGCTGTAAGGTTGGACTAGTCAGTCTATGAGACTTGAGGTGATTAACCCACGTTAATATGCATTGTATTGGCTGTGTTTCTACAATTAGAAGTGTTTTAATACATCTGTTCAACATTTTATGTCTTGTTTTATTCATATTTATTGACATTGTATTTTATGTGATGCATTATATCCTGTATATGATTTTATGGTTTTTCTAATCAAAACCAAATAAAGCTAATTTTGATTTGATTTCATTTGAGTGCGGGTCAATTCCAGGGGTATATTACACTGATTGCTGTATCATACCTTTATTCATATATTTTTTACTTCTACTTTTGATCATTCTTTTGAATAATACATATGCTTGAATAAAAAATAGAAAATAGCAATGCATGCTTGCCAATGACAGGCCTACTGGTTTTCCAATGCTTTTTTTGAGACAGTTTTAACCAATTATGTTAGACTTGTTATCTTCTTTATCGCTCTTGATTTAAAATACCTAGTTTGTGGTTGGTGGAAAAAGATGCGTGGCAGAAACATTGAGGCCCATATTTATACTTTTTGACGCTAAACTGCGCTAACGCAGTTTAGCGTCAAAAAGTTTTGCGCCGGCTAACGCCATTCTGAAGCGCCATGCGGGCGCCGTATTTATTGAATGGCGTTAGCCGGCGCAAGCAGACCGGCGCTGCCTGGTGTGCGCGAGAAAAACCACGTACACCAGGCAGCGCCGGCGTAGGGGGAAAATGGCGCATGGGCGTCTTAAAATGGGGCAAGTCAGGTTACGTCGAAAAAATCGTCGTAACCCGACTTGCGCCATTTATTTTCGACGCCCATCCCCCATCAACATGACTCCTATCATTGTAAAGATAGGAGTCATGCCCCCTTGCCCAATGGCCATGCCCAGGGGACTTCTGTCCCCTGGGCATGGTCATTGGGCATAGTGGCATGTAGGGGGGCACAAATCAGGCCCCCCTATGCCAAAAAAAATTATTAAAAAAAAATAAAAAAATGCTTACCTGAATGTCCCTGGGGTGGGTCCCTCCAGCCTTGGGTGTCCTCCTGGGGTGGGCAAGGGTGGCAGGGGGGGTCCCTGGGGGCAGGGGAGGGCACTCTGGGCTCATTTTGAGCCCACTTGTCCCTTAACGCCATGCCTGACCCAGGCGTTAAAAAGCGGCGCAAATGCGCCGTTTTTAGCCACGCCCACTCCCGGGCGTCTCTTTTGCCCGGGAGTATAAATACCACGTAAAGGCCTGGGAGTCATTTTTTAGACGGGAACGCCTCCCTTGCATATCATTAACGCAAGGAAGGGGTTCACGCTAAAAAATGACGCACATTCCGGGAACTTTGGCGCTATTCGCCTCTAACGCCATAGTATAAATATGGCGTTAGTTGGCGTTAGTTTAGCGTCGAATTTGCGTCGAAAAAAACGACGCAAATTCGGCGCAAACGGAGTATAAATACGGCCCTGAATGCACTAAACTGGTGGAGCGGACGGCGGGCGTGAGTGATGGCCAGTGAAGTTCTGAACAGTGAGGGAATCACTGTGTTATCTCAGCCCTGATTTCTTGTTCTTTCTTTTTTCATTATTTTTTTTAAATTCCTTTATTCAACCAATGTATCTGAGTTCTTTCTGCCCTTCAGCCACTGTTCCCGCTCCTGTTATGACCATTCTTCATCATGCATAGAAGACTTATGTGAAGTGTTGTTTTCCTAGAGGTGCTTGCAGAGGTGGTAAATTCTGTGACAGCTTCATCCTTCCCTTCTCTCTGATAAACTCAAACAATGAGCATGGGCAGTGCTTAACTTGAGGCGATGGATGCAGGTGGGGCCCACCAACACTCATTTTTGGGGGCTGGGACTTATGTTTCATGAACAGACTTTGGCTCAGAGCAATACAGAGAAAGGGAAAGAGAGGGAGAGAAGAAGAAAGGGAAAGATGGAAAAGTAGTTACAAACTGAGAAATCAGCGCTGAAAAAGGACCTATAGTGGTAAGATAGAGGGGTGGAAAAGGTATGGTGGTGGATGAAAGAGTTGGATTAAAAACTAGACAGTCTAGGTATTCGGCTCTATCGACATTCCGAAGCGCCGGCTTTGTGTTTCTGAGCAAATCTCTGAGTTCTGGCACTTATCAGTGCACAAATTAAGCACTGGAAGTGGGGCTGTAGTGCTCAGGTATCCAGATCCAACGCAGAAGCAGATCATCCATTGCTTGTGTTTTCTTTGCATTCTGTTACATGTGAACCTATGGGGCATATTTATACTCCGTTTGCGCCGAATTTGCGTCGTTTTATTCGACGCAAATTCGACGCAAAACTAACTCCATATTTATGCTTTGGCGTTAGACGCGTCTAGCGCCAAAGTTCATGGAGTTAGCGTCATTTTTTGTCTTGAACACCTTCCTTGCGTTAATGATATGCAAGGTAGGCGTTCCCGTCTAAAAAAATGACTTCCAGGCATGTGCGTGGTATTTATACTCCCGGGCAAAAATGACGCCCGGGAGTGGGCGGGGCAAAAAACCCCGCATTTGCGCCTGAATTTAACGCCTGGGTCAGGGCAGGCGTTAAGGGACCTGTGGGCTCAGAATGAGCCCAGAGGTGCTCTCCCCTGCCCCCAGGGACACCCCCTGACACCCTTGCCCACCCCAGGAGGACACCCAAGGATGGAGGGACCCACCCCAGGGACATTAAGGTAAGTTCAGGTAAGTATTTTTTTAAATTTTTTTTTTGTGGCATAGGGGGGCCTGATTTGTGCCACCCTACATGCCACTATGCCCAATGACCATGCCCAGGGGACTTAAGTCCCCTGGGCATGGCCATTGGGCAAGGGGGCATGACTCCTGTCTTTGCTAAGACAGGAGTCATGTTAATGGGGGATGGGCGTCGTAAAAAAATGGCACAAATCGGGTTGAGGCTATTTTTTTGACTCAACCTGACTTGCCCCATTTTGAGACGCCCATACGCCATTTTCCCCTACGCCGGCGCTGCCTGGTGTACGTGTTTTTTTTTTCACGCACACCAGGCAGCGCCGGTCGGCTAACGCCATTCTATAAATACGGCGCCCGCATGGCGCTTCAGAATGGCGTTAGCCGGCGCTAATTTTTTTGACGCTAAACTGCGTTAGCGCAGTTTAGCGTCAAAAAGTATAAATACGGGCCTATGTTTGTGGAGGGACTAAAAGGAACTTGCGTACCAGGAGGCAAAAAGAAACCATTTGGTTGAGCCATGTAGCGGATACACCACTCCATTTGTAATTGTCACCATTCCTTGTACTGACACAATATGAATTTTCTATAGGTGTGTCCCCATAAAGCTCACAAACCATGGACGCAATGACCTAAAGGCTATATGGAAGTGCTCATATACTCACTGAACAAATTACCTTTTCACCCCAACTGTCTTATCCAGGTGGCTGGTTGACAACTGTTCGGTATAAGTCAATAAGGACGCTCAATAAAGGACCACACGCCAATTATAAATACAATTTATAATTACTAGAATTGCAGGTAAATGTGGGCATTTAGCACATTAACAATAGTAGAATAAGAATAGCAATGAAAAGCATCTATTTATATATAAGTACACTACAAAGAGCATCTATGCATATATATATATATATATATATATATAAGCAAAGAGTTCATTGACAGATATAAGTTTTGATTAACTGTATACCAAAATGCATCACACTACGATGTTCAGAAAGCAGACTATAAATGAGTTGAATACTTCAGATAAGTTTTGATTTACTGCACACCAAAATGCATGTTTCAATTACTGCAGCAGGCTCTCACTACGATGTTCAGGAGGCAAAATATAAATGAACTGAGGCCCATATTTATACTTTTTGACGCACAACTGTGGCAACGCAGTTGTGCGTCAAAAATTTTACAGCCGGCTAACGCCATTCCAAAGCGCCATGCTAGCGCCTTATTTATTGAATGACGTTAGCCGGCGCTGCGGACTGGTGTGCGTCAAAAAAAATGACTCACACCAGGCAGCGCCGGCGTAGGGGAAAATGGAGGTTGGGCGTCAAAAAATGGGGCAAGTCAGGTCTGAGGCAAAATTCAGGCCTCAACCCGATTTGCGCCATTTTTTTTGACGCCCAACCTCCATTGACATGACTCCTGTCTTAGCAAAGACAGGAGTCATGCCCCCTTGCCCAACGGCCATGCCCAGGGGACTTGTGTCCCCTGGGCATGGTCATTGGGCATAGTGGCATGTAGGGGGGCCCAAATCAGACCCCCCTATGCCACAAAAAAAATCGAAAAAAAATACTTACCCCAACTTACCTCAACTTCCCTGGGATGGGTCCCTCCATCCTTGGGTGTCCTCCTGGGGTGGGCAAGGGTGGCAGGGGGTGTCCCTGGGGGCATGGGAGGGCACCTCTGGGCTCCTTCTGAGCCCACAGGTCCCTTAACGCCTGCCCTGACCCAGGCGTTAAAAAACGGCGCCCATCAGGCTGGGCGCCGTTTTTTAAGGCCTGCCCCCTCCTGTGCGTCAAAATGATGTCAGAGTATAAATAGGGGGCACAGGCCTTAAAGTCATTTTTTGGAAGGGAACGCCTACCTTGCATATAATTAACGCAAGGCTTGTTCCCCCTTCCAAAAAATGATGCACATGGTGGAACTTTGACGCCCGCGGGGTCGGACGTCAAAGTATAAATATGGGGCAGGGTTTGCGCCGATTGTGCGTCAAACATTTTGACGCACATTTGGCGCAAACAGAGTATAAATATGCCCCTGAATACTTCAGATAAGCTTTGATTTGCTGCACACCAAAATGCATGTTTCAGTTACTGTAGCAGGTTCGTACTACGAGGTTTAGAAAGCAAAATATAAACAAGCTGAATACTTCAGGTTATAAACACAGTGCAAGCATAACTAATCAGTCATAATAATAGAGCAGAGAAACAAAGGCTCTTCATCCCTGTGTGGACCTTAACTTAGTCCACGAAATGCTGGGAAGCCCTCTACCGCCTGCTTGGACCTCTCTCCCCCTCAAGCATCACGGTCAGCACAACAGGGAGGCAGCGCTGGGCCATGGCAGCTTTCGCAACTCCATCTGCGAGCTTCAATTTCCTCACCCACCTTTCAGTGTTTAAGTAACCTGAAGCTTGGATTCTATCCCCTTCCAGTATTTTCTAGCTATGTTATCAGTACATGTCTCTTGGCTGCCTTGCCATTCCCTGGCCATTGTTTTCATTCCATCTTTTACTGTGGTCTCGTTCTCAAGGTTGAGACTGAATCTCCTTCAAAGCCTGTTTCTCACACATGCAGCTGCTATGGAACGTCAAAAGAAATCAAGCTTGAAAGCGAACATCGTGAATTTCTTCCACGTTGTTCTGGCTTCGGCAGGCATCACGCTCATCTACACTGTTCAAGCTAATTAACCCTTCGCGTCACAATGTCTTCCGCACCTTTCCCTATACTGATCACCAACCCAGAACTTTTCAACATGGATAAACAGAAAAGGTGGCACAATAAGGCATATAGGAGTATCATGTGAAGAGAAAGACCTAAGTCTCAGTAATGGAAGCTTTATTTTAATCAACAACCAACACATATTTGCCAAGTGTTTTAATGCCTTTTGAGACACTTTCGGTCTTCCTGTGTTTTTTAGCCCTCAGCATTTTTGCAAGTTGGGAGTTTAGAGCCATATTTACAGCGTTAAAAATAACTTTACCATTTCCAGAGTGCGACGTGCTATTTGACTAAAAAGTCAAAACCGACTAAAGATGTCACATGGCCCAGAGGGCTACTTGCCATGCGCCCCACACTTTGCACCAATACAGCTATCACACGCTTGGGCTGAATCAATACAATGACTGCAACATTGCGCAAAAAGTAGTTATGTAATGCTGCATGGACAGACACAAATTGTGCAGTGTGTATTTACAGTGCATCACACACTGATGATTTTATCGGTACAAGCAAACATAAATAATGCCATGCTTGTGTAACATTAAATACAATTTATTGTTGCGCCACAGCTCAAAGGCTTTCGAGCAGTAATCTTGAATAATGTTTATACTTGAGGCTTAAAATCAAGGGTACATTTCATTATAAGTACCCTTTTTGCATATTGTCGTCCACCCCAACTTTTTCCCATTGTTTGCTCCTTTTTTCAGTGGGTGGCAGTCCAAGCAATGCTAGGTCGCGCTAATTTGAGTGATATTATTATGTATCGGTTTACTTTGTGTTACATTAGTATGTATGGGTTTATGCTGACTCTTGTGGTTGTTTGCAAAGCTCCTGCCCCATACTGCTCCTGTGCATGAATTTTCTGGGGGATTGCTCTAGGTAATGCAGTCCTGTAGCAAGGTGGGAGTATTATGTGGTGTGACTGGGAAGTCTTACCATGTAATACTAGCATGGTACCCAGAAATGGACCCCGGGTTCACACTGGTAAACCTTAGCTCAGTCCTGGCAGAGTGGCAAAGAGCAGTCAGGCTACTTAGAGGAACACGTGTAAAGCATTTCACAACACCTACACGGAAAAAAAGTAAATGACATCACTCCGAAGAAATACAACACCAATTTAGAAAAATAAAGCAGATTTATATCTTAACTTAGACAGCAAAATGAAAAGCATGTCTTACACAAAAGTTGTGACTTTTTAAAACATCAAAAGATAAATGCAGTAACCACTTTTAGCACATTTACCATAGTGGTGAAAATGGCTGTCAAAATTCAACATTGGGCAGTGGGGAAATAATTGTAGAATGGTCAGTACCCTTATGAACATTTTACCATGGCAGTCAATGGATGTAAGCTTAGTGTGCAATCGGTCACTTGTGGGGTGAGCTCCGGGGAACCTACTTAGAGTTAAGGTCTTGCAGGACACTAGATCAAGCCTCAAAAGTCAGTTTCTTGTTATCTTTCCCAGGGAGTCCGGGTGCGGAGGTTCTCTGGCTGTCCTTGGTGCTGACAGGCTCCATGGGTATGGTCAAAATGCAGCACTTGCCAAAAGCACACTTTGGGGTGGACTCACACTCTACCCTTGGAAAATAGTGGCCTTTGGGGTCCCAAGACCTGGATGCCACAGCTGGACCTTCACCACTACATCTGGCAGCTCCAGATGCAGAAGTGGTCTTGCAGCTGTCAGTCACAGGGACTGGTCGTGCCAAAGATGTTTTGCTGCTCCTCTCAAAGTCGCTTCCTTCAAGACACAGATTCTCAGGAGTGGGGTCATTGCTGATGTTGGGCACAATGCTGGGGAACAGCTCTGGAGTTAGTGATGTCTGAGAAGCCGCCGGTTACCAGGCTGGCGACAGACAGGAAACATGGGTAATTTGTCGACTGGAGGACATCTGGAAGGGTGTAGAGGCTTGAAACTTGGTGAGAGCCTCCCTCCTACTCCCAGGGTGCTTACTCATGAGGGGCCCAACGGGTTGCAGATCTAGGGATGCAGCACAATGTTTCTTTTGCAGGTGACTGGTACCAATAGTTAAGTGGGTCTGTGACATTCACTGTAGTCCCTCTTGCTGGGAGCAATTATTTTTTACAACAGGCATGTGTCGATCACACAGTTCCAGTGTAAGGTTTCGGCAGGACACTCAAGTGTCCTCTCTTTGGGCTTTGGAGGAGTCCAATGTCCTGTTGTCGGTGACAGGGTCTTCTTTGTGCCTCTTCTTATTTTCAAAGTCAGAACTGAGGTTCTGGTGCCAGGGGAGCCCCTCAAATCCCAGAGTAGGGGGCGTTAAGGGTGTGGGGGACAGTGGCCAATAGGCTACTGGTCCCTGCGGTTAGCCCGCCTCTGGAGTGATGCTTTCCTGTGAGAGTACGTCACTTTCCTACCCAGAACCTACCTTTCCTAAGGTTTGCCATCATGGCAGAGCCCTTCTTTGGCTGTACAGATTGTCTAGCTCACCCTAAAGATGTGGCTACTCTTTGGCGGTGTATGCCCCATGAATAAATAATCCCCCCCCCCCCCACCAGCATGGTCAGGGGAGAAGGGGCTTTTTCCTTGAGTGGGGGACAAAACATCACATATCAAGAGCGGCTGAGGCTCACCTCCTTGATTACGTTAAATATTAACCGTCTTGGGAGGGTGGATGTGTAACCTCCTTCCTGCCCAGGTCCTTTATCACTGCCAGGGGGAAGTGCTAACACATCCAGCAGGAAGTCAGGCTCTTGTCTTGGCAGCAAATGGCTCAGGAGAGCCCACCAAAGCAGGGAAAGCAGGTGTCTCGGTGGGCATCCTCTAAGGATGCCACCAGGGTACAGGCTAGTTAATCGTATGCACAAAAATCATGCTCAGGGTTAAAAGGCACAGTGTTTGATATCAAACACTGGGGAAATCGTCTGGGACATCATGGAGCTCGACATCTGGTGACTGCCTGGGTGCCAGCCCATTTTACCCTACGGACCGCCGGTCACTTGCGGTAGCATTAAGTTTTCAATGCCGCCAAAGGGCCATATATGCTTGTGCATATATGTCCACAGTCTTAACACAGTGCACCCTGTCTCCTGGGCTATAGGGATGACTGACCTGTGATATGGCAGTGAATGGACTCTGCCTCTACTTGGAGGCTGACATGGCAGCTCTGCAAGTTTACTTTTACTCAGGTCTGGCAGGGTGGCACAATCAGTGCTGCAGCCCTGGTAACCTCTTCACCATCCCTGCCCCAAGTACCACTGGTACCATTTACTAGGGCCTTGGATGGGTGGTAAAGTCCTTGCCAACTGGGTTTGCAAACGTCTCAGTACAATTTAAGGGAAAGAGCACTGGTACTGAGGTCTGGTTAGCAGGCCTCAGTACAGTTTCAGGTCAAAAGCAAAAGCATCAAGCACTAAAAGTGGGGGGTGACTATCCAAAAAGGGTAATTTACCACAAGTGTTTTTAGTGATGTATGCTCTGCTCACAGATACTATTGGCAAGGTAACATTTGTTTAAAAATGCTAACTGATGGACGTTTTGCACCACATGATCACCGGTAGATATCTTTAATAAATCTGGACTGCTTTGTGAGAACCTGCCTTGCTTGGATAATTGTCCTTCTGACTGTCAGAAAACAGCAGAGCTGATGGTACATGAAGGCAACTATACACAACTGTCTTACAGCACAACCAGCAGACAGTGAAAACTTGCAACAGATGGCTCATGAGGAGCTCCTAACAGGCAAAATACATAGTAATCTCTAAACTGAATGAAACAACTTTGTGCATGGATGTGCTGTTTGTAGAAGGGCAGGGTGCCCTCACTCATAGTAAAGTTAGCCAAAGGCTGAAGTGGCTGGGCCATTACCGCATGATGTAGGCTCTAATGGGTGGAAGGAAAATGTGAATGACACAATAAGAGACCAATGGATGAAGAAAGCTGGCACAAACACCCTTTCAGTATAAAATTGCAGTGAAACCAAAAGGTGTTGGCTAAAGCTACACCAACAAAATGCTCACCCATTTGACACTCGATGTTCATTGATATCCCTTTAGCAAAGACCTAAGAGCAGTCCTTCTTGCTGTTACCTGGCAATCACTGTGTTTTTAGCAGAGCCTCCTTTGAACTGCTGCATTGGCTCTCTTTACCAATCAATCTCTGAATTGTATTCATATTTTTCATTTGAAATTGGATATCTGATCCCCGCATATTTTCCCTACATGATTGTTTCCATGGGGTATTCATGTTAAGCATTTTCTTTGTTTCTCGTGGATGAAAAATGAATGTTCTTTCTGTTTGCTTTCCTTTCCCTTGTGCATACTGCAGCTTTAGTAACAGCCACGCGTTGTTGAAATAATTATTATTTTCTGTTACATTAGTAACAGTAGTCGCTATGAAATCAAAAGTAGTCAGAAAATACAACAAACATAATAACGTCACCTACTCATATATAAGTTTTTTTTCAAAAAAAGATACATACAAGGTAAGAGCTCAGGCTCTCATTAATTGAGTTGATAATAATACAATTTGCATACGAGTATGCCACTACTGTGCGGTTATACCGCCTAGACAGTGGGGCAACAAAGTCCCCCGCAGGCACTACGGAGCGGGGGGTGAGCGCTAGGGGACTCCCTCAGCACAGCACCTGGCCTGAGTGAGTCAGAGGGGGACCTCCTTCGTGTTCTTTACAGGGTGGTGGTGGCGGGGCTCAAGTTTCGTTACGCCACTGGGCCTAGTACAGTCACTTTAACATAAATCTGGGCCTATGTCTGAAGAGGGCTCATCCCTTCTCCCATGTTTTATGGTGTGGTAAGTGAAACCAAAATGTCCAAAATGTGAATAACAGTTGAACAGGCCAGTGGTATGTGAGCTTATCCAAAAGCTCTCTATAAATGTACATATGTATTCATTTCTTATATAAGAGTTTTTTTGATACATGGGAATTACCACACAGCTAAAGTATTGACACATCAACCCTGAAATGGTAGATGTGAACACCTGATTGGTAAAAATGTCATCCCTCAAAGCCCAAGAGAGCCAAAGCTGAAGTGGGCAAACCCATTTCACCATGTGGTGTATTCTTTGGGGGGTGAGGGAGGGCAGAAGCAAAATGTGAGTGACAGTTGAAAAGACCATTGGATGAAGTGAACTGACCCAAAGTCCCTCTATGCACAAATACATGGAAGTATTTTTAAAGATTTTTTGTTATAACATAAGGCTTACAACATAGCTACTACTGTCTCTAGCCAGACCGAAATAGCATCAGAAAAGTATACCAGCTGTGAGCTGCATCACACAACAGCACTGAGGAGTGTAGAGCAACATTGCATACTTTTGACACAATGAACACATCATTATGTAATCAAGCGATATAGAAAAGAAAAATAATCGATGTAGAGCGCCATAGAACATCAGCATAAAAGATTAGGGCACATGAGCTACTTCTAACAACTTAAGACACAAGCGCTGGCAGGATGGAAGCAAGAAATGAAGTTGTGTGTAGGGGCTAATCAATCTTTACCCTCAACAATACCTTTTTAAGGTGTTGCACCATCATCCAATCAACCAGTTGTGTACAATATATCAAACACTACTCAGATAAGAATAGTTATTTAACTGTTGATCAACATATTGATCCTTGGAATGCTAGGCGCCATGCCTGCAAGTAGGCCAGCCCTGCAACCATACTAGTCCTCAGTCCCATGGACATGTCAAAGAGCAATGTTAATCACCATAAAATGCAACACTATGCCATTCAAGCACTGGACCTCCTCATAATATTAAGGACACAAAGCCTACCCAGTAAGAGATGGAGTAGAATTCACCGCCCGACAAGAAGTCTACATGTGAACTCAATCCCAGCACTATGCCTTTAGAACACAGAGGGACAGATTTACAAGAAAGTGGCGCATCGGTCCCAATGCACCACTTTTCTTGGTCCATCTTGCCCCCCTCACGACTTAATGGTTGTGCCGTATTTACATTGCGGCTCATCATGGCGGTCGTTACCACGACAGCATCAACTTTTTTGACGCTGTTGAGGTGCTTTGCTGCATTAGCATCAAAAAAATGTACGCTAGTGCATCAAAGCACAGGGAGGCCAATAGATTATTACAGGTGCGTCACTTTAACGTCTGCCCTCTTGTAAATTTCACTGAACCACTTTTTTAGGGCCTCCCTGCATGAGAACGCCCGCTCCCGCATACATTATGCCTGGCGCAGGCATAATGTGGCGCAAGGGGTTGCAAAGTGGCATTGCACCACTTTGTAAATATGGCGCGGGGGAATGGCCACCTGGCGCCTCAGCATTATAAAAATGACATTGAGGCGGCGATAGGAGCTTTTAAATCTGCTCATAGACACACACACACTTGCGCACACACATCCCTGCAAGAAATCTCAAACTGCATTGCACCTGGTAGCCTAATTTAATTCCTATAATACAACAAGAACATTTAGTCCAGGATGCCTGCTCTCCAAATATTGAAAGGACAAGAGCAAATAGGCCACTGTAGCCAAATGAACTAGTGACACGAATAAGTGAGCGAAAGGCACAGTAAAACAGACAGGCATTTGCAAAGCAATGGGTCCACATTTGCTCAAGTTAGAGTTATTAGCATTGTAAACTCCTAACCAGTGCTTTAAATGGGCTGGTACTGTCCGGTACTGCCTACGGGCACTTTTTTATTTTGAGAGGGAGAGTACTGGCACATCGCAAGAAAAACATAATACTTTTAATTGGAGAGTACCGTCACTTCTCGGAAACAAGCAGGTACTCTGGCACAGAGAACCTGCACTTTAATTTTTCCATTTCAAGCACTGCTCCTAACCGGACTTTTCTTGCCACATAAATTGAAAATGAAAAGTAAAACAGTTTCACATAAGCGAGCCGATTCACATTGCTACGGCTGCCATCAGCATCAGCATGAACAAGAACACAAAAGGAAAAAAAGACGTTTGCTCACAGTCAAACTTGTCGGCAAAAGTGCAATTAGCCATGTCACAGGGGCGATGGCCAAGGTGTTAACAAAACCTCTGCAAGGAGGGCCAAACGTAAACCATTTACCAATGTCATCAAAGGATTTTTGAAAGGCAAGCCTATGAATGAGTGGTACTGATGGGCGTGAGGTGGGTGTGGTTAAAAGCCCAGATACATACCAACACGTCAGAAAAGCAGCGCTTGCACTCTGCTATGCTCAACCTAAAAAAAAAAATAAAAAAAAAGATTGAATGGTTTAGTTTCTCTTTAATAGTGATTTTCCTCCAAGGGCTGCAATACACAGTAGGAAAGTGAGCTAGAAAACTAACATTAGGATATTATTACTGAAAATCAGTAAGCTTACTGTGTCTGGAGTGGCGAATGCAATGCCAAAATATCGGGCCAATAGCCAATTCATTTAATACATTTAATACATTTAATAAAATGAGATCGAATATACTGTGTCCTGTACTTCGCTGTTGAAAGATGGAACATACTCTCAGCAAGAATTTACACATCTTAATTTCAGGTTTCTTGCTGAAATGTCTTTCAGTTACACATTGGACTGTCATGATGGGAGTAGAGCTTTAACTATTGTACGTTATCGATATTCGGCATGGAAGTGCAACACCCCACAGGTTCAGCTAAAGTGTTAATTCTAAAAAATCTGAGACCAAAAAATAATTAGACACTAAAAATCTGAGCCCATTGCAGACCCTTAAAAGAGAGACTTGAAGGAGGCTGAGAGGAGCTTTGTGGCCTCCCCATTTCCGGACAAGAAGAGAAAAACAGGGCAGATCAGAGAGGAATACCAAGCAGTGGCCCGAAACGAAGTGAAACTCAGACATTTGCTAGTACAAAAACGCTTATATGAAGCTGGAAACTAGACAGGGAAACTATTGGCCTCGATAGGGAGTAAGCAAAGGTTCGGCTCATGTATTAGAGAACTAAAGAAGAGTGTAGGGGAGATGGTTAGAGAAGCCCAAAGCATAGTGGAAGAGTTTGCTTCCCACCTTGAGGGGCTCTACATCTCCAGACTGATGGTCACAGAGGAAGACGTTGAGAGCGTCATAGCTGAATGTCTAATGACGAAGTTGACCCCCAGCAGAGTGACGCCCTGGAGGAGGACATTACGGAAGAGGAGCTGACCCAGGTGCCAGGACAAATACAAACTGAAAAGGCCCCAGGGCCTAAAGTCCTCCCACTGGAGTGCTTCTGAAAGCTAGGCAAATGGGCAATACCCCATCTCTGTGTAGCCCTGAAAAGAGCATTCAAGACAGGAAGGCTTCCCAAAGATATGAGGTTAGCGACAATCGTCCTGGTCCCCAAGCTGGGTAAACCACAAGATTGGGGAGAAACTTAACGCAAAATCTCACTACTGAATGTAGACATCAAAATTCTGGCCAAATTTCTCACGAATAGGTTAAGGAAAGTCATGGCAACCCTGGTCTATCCGGACCAGTGTGGCTTTATCCCGCGACGATCAACAGCGTCAAATCTAAGCCGATTCCATAATATTTACATGAGGAGCAAGGATCCCCACGCAACGACAATAGTATGCCTGGATGCCAATAAGGCCTTTGATTCTGTGAAGTGGCCCTATCTGTTTGGGGTCCTGGAAACGATGGGCTTTGGGCCCAAATTTAGGAGATGGGTCAGACTCCTCTATGAAGAGACTCCTTTATGACAGGCCTTGCATGAAAGTAATGGCCAGCAGATACACCTCTGAAGAGTTTGAACTGTACAGGGGCACACGGCAGGAACGCCCCCTATCGCCAATGCTTTTTGCGCTGGCGATTGAGGGACTAGCAAACTGGATCCAGGGAGATCCACTGTTTAGGGGCTGGCCGACTAACAGCAATAGAGAAGAGCTCATCTCTTTATATGCTGATGATGCCTTGCTCTACTTAACGAAGGTACTCTCATCGCTTGGACGGCTGCAAGATATCTTTCACAGATTTGAGGAAGTTTCCAGATTCACAATAAACTATGATAAGTCCTTCCTACTCCCCCTCGGCAACTGGAAACCGAGTCAGGCACTGCAATTGCCACTCAGAGTGGAAACAAACAGATATAGATACTTGGGGATATGGGTCACAAAGCAGCCCATACAATATTATGATGCTAATTTGCCCCACTTGATACAACATTTTGAAAAGGACATCAAACATTGGCAGTCCCTACCAATATACCGGCTGGTAAGAGCAGCAGTATACAAAATGATCGCCCTCCCCTGCTTTCTTCATATCCTTCAAAACAATTCACATACCAGATGCATTCTTTACTCGGGTGGAAGCACTGGTCCACGCATTGCTGTGGGTGGGAGGACAACACAGAGTGGCCCTATGCACACTACATCGATCCAAATATGAAGGGTGATAGCCCTCCCCTATGTCCGTAAATACTACGAAGCTGCACAGGTGAGTGTAGTTAACCACTGGGAGTTTGCCCCAGGGGAAGACCCGGTATTTAGGGCAGACAGGGAAGATATGCACCACCACAGCTATTTACACTGGCTCTAAGGGGAACGTGTTGAATCCAACAAAAGCCCAGTCACGCTTGTAGTGGTCAGCCTATGGAGAAAATTGACAAGGGAAATGGGATGGGGCAACCATTTGACCACAAGAACACCGTTATGGGAGGGCTCATGACTTCTCAAAGTACAGGTTCTGCAGGGATTCCGACTATAGGATCCCATAGGGATTTCCACTTTGGCAGAGGTATGGGATGCCAGCAGCATAGTGCCTTTCGAACACCTACAAAAGCAATACTTCACATCTAGTACACAATGGCTGTGATATGCCAAGTTGCGAGTGGCCCTGAGACTCAGTATCTTGGTCGAGGAGAAAACACAAGAGGATGCCGCACTGGAACTAAGGCTACTAGATGAGGCATCCCAGAGAAACTAATCTCCCTCACATACAGCACCTTAATGAGGAACAGGCTTCCTTAATGCTCTATGTGAGAAATGGCTGAAGGAATCCGAGGATATCGTAGAGGAAGACTGGGGGGAAGCACTTGTGTTCCCAGCTGAAGTTGCCATACCTGTGTCGTTCAGATTAATACAGCTTAAAATATACTCTACCCACACACTACTCAGTAAACTGGGAAGAATGGCATAATGCGGACTGCTTGCGAGGGTGCGGGGGTAAGGCACATGTTTTCCACACCACGTAGACCTGCCCCAAGATCGAACCCTTTTGGAAGTTGGAGAGGCAGACATTGGAGGAGGCCAAGGGGTCCCCTTCGCCTGCGTACAGAAATGGCACTCTTGGGAATATGGGGACACACTGACTATACATGCTACTACAAATTATTGATCAATGTAAGGAACATTGTAGCCAAGAGGGACGTTGTTAGACAATGGGAAACCGGAACACCTCCAGGAAGACGAGAATGGAGGGCTTGAACAATTGACGAATTTTGGAAAAAAGGTATATTGTGGCAGAGGCAATGAAAAGAAATATGCAAAAATATGGGGGGATAGGAATCAGCGCTGGTTACGTAAGCTTTCTATACGAATGCCACAGATGCGTAAAGGAGAGACATGAAGGGGTTGAGGTCAGTCATGGACCACATACAGGAACTACTGGGAACAACAAGGAGCAAAGTAAGACACTAATCCAGGATGAACTGTAAGTGTCATTGCTGTAACATGGCCTGTACCGTGGGGAGGGAGGGGGAGACCTAACAACAGTTTGTATGTGTGAAGTAATGCCGACAATTAATAAAATATTGTTAAAAGAAAATCTCAGCCCAAAAAAATAATTAGACACTACAGAGTTATTGCAGAGGACTGCCAGTTAGCATCAACAGTAAATGTCAGAAGTTTTGAAACCCTGAGTCAAGATCACAGGTATGCAGAGAAAGCAGGCACAATCCTGACATATCCACCCCTGCTGAAAATCTCAAAAATATTGAGGGCCATATTTATACTTTTTTAAGCAAAACTGCGCTAACGCAGTTTTGCGGCAAAAAAATTAGCGCCGGCTAACGCCATTCTGAAGCTCCATGCCGGCGCCGTATTTATTGAATGGCGTTAGCCGGCGTTAGCCGACCGGCGCTGCCTGGTGTGCGTGAAAAAAAACGACGTACACCAGGCAGCGCCGGCGTAGGGAAAAATGGCGTTTGGGCGTCCAAAAATGGGGCAAGTCAGGCTGAGGCAAAAAAATCGCCTTAACCCGATTTGCGCCATTTTTTTTTGGCGCCCAGACGCCATTAACATGACTCCTGTCTTAGCAAAGACAGGAGTCATGCCCCCTTGCCCAATGGCCATGCCCAGGGGACTTATGTCCCCTGGGCATGGTCATTGGGCATAGTGGCATGTAGGGGGGCACAAATCAGGCCCCCCTATGCCACAAAAAAAAAAAAAAAAAAATACTTACCACAACTTACCTTTTCTTCCCTGGGATGGGTCCCTCCATCCTTGGGTGTCCTCCTGGGGTGGGCAAGGGTGGCAGGGGGTGTCCCTGGGGGCAGGGGAGGGCACCTCTGGGCTCATTCTGAGCCCACAAGTCCCTTAACGCCTGCCCTGACCCAGGCGTTAAAAAGAGGCGCAAATGCAGGGTTTTTTGCCCCGCACACTCCCGGGCGTCATTTTTGCCCGGGAGTATAAATCCGACGCATATGCATCGGAGTCATTTTTTTAGACGGGAACGCCTACCTTGCATCTCATTAACGCAAGGAAGGTGTTCACGCCAAAAAATGACGCTAACTCCATGAACTTTGGCGCTAGACGCGTCTAACGCCAAAGTATTAATATGGAGTTAGTTTTGCGTCTAATTTGCATCGAAAAAAACGACGCAAATTCGGCGCAAACTGAGTATAAATATGCCCCTGAATCTCTGCAGGCTGAGCAAACCAGCAGGTCAGTAGTGCTGAGAAATGCACGAGGAATGGACTCTCTCCGAAGCACCCTATTTGGCTCGTCAAATTCCAGTGAAGAGGAGCCCTGTAAGTTTTGCTTCAAAGTGGGAGTAAAAAAAATGACGTGTGACACTCACCAGACTGCCATTAACTAGATTATCCACAAAAAAGGATATCAAAATCACGATATAATCAACAACATTGACAAAGCCAATACGTCCACCCTATGCAAGAGTTATTAGCTCTACCAATGTCTTTTAGCCTGGCTAGCACTTAGTGAGATGGTGTAGAGTGACACAGAAGAGAGTGGCATAGAGTAGAGCGGTGTAAAGGAAAGTGGCACAGAGAAGAGTGAAGTAGAGTGGCATAGAGTGGAGTGGCATAGAGTGGGGGGCAGAAGAGAGGAGTGATGTAGAGTGGAGTGGAGTGGCATAGAGTTGAGTGGTGTAAAGTAGAGTGACATAGAGTAGAGTGGCATAGCGTAGTGTGACAGAGTAGAGTGGGATAGAGTGGAGTGGCACTGAGGGGAGTATGGTTGAGTGGAGTGGAGGGGACTGGCATAGAGTGGTATAGAGTAGAATGAGTAGAGTGGACTGCCATACAGTGGTGTACAGTGGAGTGGTGTATTGTAGAGTGGTGTAGAGTAGAGTGATGCTGAATGAAGTGGATTGGTTTGGAGTAGCAAGGATTATAATGGAGTACTGTTGATTGGATTACAATATAGTGGCATTGAATGCAGTGGCAAAGAGTGGGGTGGCATTAAGTGAAGTGGCATAGAGTAGTGTGGCATCGAGTGGCTTAGAGTAGAGTGGCGTAGGCTGGTGTTGGGTGGCTTAGAGTGGAGCGTCTTTCAGGAGAGTGGCTTAGAATGGAGTGACATAGGGTGGAGTAGAGCAGCATGAAGTGGAGTGGCATGGCATAAAGTGGCGTGGAGTGGCCTAGAGTGGAGTAGAGTAGAAAGGCATTGTCTGGAGTGGTGTAGATTGTGATACAGTTGTATAGTGTGGAGTGGCAAGAAGTATATTGGTGTAGAGTGGAGGGGTGTGGTGTAGAGTGGTGTATAGTGGATTGGAATATAGAAGAGTGGAGTGGGGGGGCATAAAGAGAAGTGGTATAGAGTAGCATTGCATAGACTACAGTGGAATGGAGCGGGGTGGATTGGAGTGGCATAGAGTGGTGTGGAGTGGCATAGAGTGGCGTAGAGTGGCATAGAGTGGCTTGGATTGGCATGGAAAGGAGTAGAGTAAAGTGGTATGGAATAGAGTAGAGTGGTGTGGAGTGGATAAGAGTGATGTAGAGTAGAAAGAAATGGCATAGAATAGAGGGGCGCAGAGTGAAATGGAGTGGAGTGGAAAGCAGAGTAGAGTAGAGTGCAGTGGCATAGAGTAAGTGGAGTGGCATAGAGTACAGTGGAGAAGAGCAGAAAGAGATAGAGTGGCACAGAGTGGAGTGACATAGAGTGGCTTGAAGTGGAGTAGTGTAGATTGTTGTGGCATAGAGAAGAGTGACTTAGAGCGGAGTGGCGTAGAGTGGAGTGGTTTGGTATGGGATGGAGTGGTGTAGAGTGGCATAGTGCTGAGTGGCATAGAGTAGAGTGCCATAGGTTAGAGTGGAGTGGCATGGAGTAGAGTGACGTGGTGTAGAGAAGAGTGGCAAAAGGTAGAGTGGCATAGGGTGGCATAGAATGGCATGGAGTGACCTGATGTTGAATGGCATGGCATAGAGTGGCATGCTGTTGAGTGGAGTGGCATAAGTCAAGTGGCATGGAATGGAGTGGAGTGTTAGCATAGAATAGAGTGGGGTAGAGTAGTACAGTTGTGGGTGTACGTAATTTAAACAAGGAACCAAACTTAAAATCAATGAAAAAAAGTATAAGGCATGAAGTTAATGAATGGCTGAAAGGCAACAAAAATAGGCGTTGGGCAGCAAGCATCATGAAGGTGTAAATGTGTTGCTGATGTGGTCTTTATACACTATAAGAGCTTAATTCAAATGACGTAAACATTAATTTTATTTTAGTTGTACCAGTAAGCCAAAAGATACAGGCATAGATAAACAATGTCCAAAAATATATTGAAATCAGAATGAATGGAGAAAACAGCACAAGAACTGCTTTCTGGAACACGCACCTCAATCATAGCACCATCAGCAGATGGACACAAATTAAGAGGAACTAAACTGTGCTTGGTCTGTGCTCCACACCAAGAAATGGAAGTGATGCTTTATATGCTCGGACTGGTTAGCAGGCTACAAAGAAGAATGACAATGAAGCCAACGAATGGTAAGCAATGAGCGGGGCATCCAAGATCTTTATTGTAAACAATACCCCTCACAAGTGAGAATACTTTCGTCGACGAGATCTAAAAACCATGGGCCTTCCGGCAGAATGTGGTAAGGGGGCTTGACACTCCCATATCATACATATTCGTTGGCCTTGTGATAAAAGGTGTCCCATGTTGCCAATGTGGCATTTGAATTTGGTTGTCATAATACATTGTATAAGCATTCAGCAACCTCTCTGTTGTAATCAGAGAGAAGACAGGACCGTATAAATATTCTTTCTTGCTAGAATATTTTTCTTTTTTTAGTTTTTAATAAATTGTCATCATTCTCATCAATACAGAAGCAAATAGGTAGCTAGTATGTGTATTCCCTATACCAGTGGCGTATTAATACACAAGTGTTTAGAGTCATAAAAGCATATGGGGACAGATGTATCAAAAAAACAAATTGCGTTTCTTAAATAGCGAATTTTAAGAAATTGCTATTTAATAAATGAAAAATGGTATGTATGAATTTTGCGATTCTGTAATAGCGATTTCTTAAAATTCGCAAATGCTATTACCGAATCGCAAATAGAGAATCCAACCCCATTTGCACCTATGGGCCTGTTGCGAATGTTTTTGCATTTCCCAAATTGCAAATTCCAGTTAGGGAATTCACAATTTAGGCAATGCAAATCCCAGGGTGCTGGGGGCCTAAGGCCCCCTCTGCTGCACCCCAAAAATATTTTTACGGACATGTGATGCACACACGTGCCTTAGGGGCATTTGTGCGCTACATGTCAGTTTTAAAAATGCATTTATAGTGCACATGGTTACCACCAAACTTTAGTTTGTGGCAATTGCATTTCCTAAATGCCCAATTCTCATTTAGGAAATGCTTGATACATGTGCTTAAGAAATCGCAAATAAGGATTCCTTATTTGTGATTTCCTATTTAGAGAATCGCAATTTGCAATTCTATAAATGGGGTCACAATTTTAAGGAATCGCTATTTTACTGATTCTTTAATATTGCACTGTGAATCCTTTCATACATTCTGAAAGGCATTTTTGCATTTGCAAACGGCTGAAATTTGTGATGCGCACCGTTTGCGAATGCAAAATCGCTTGATACATCTGGCCCATGGTGATGTAATGGAGTTCACCATGCGCTATTTCACTATCGTAATAACAGGCATCAAAAGTCTAGTGGAAACATCAGCTTATCTGGGAACATTTCCCATTCTAAAGTGGGTTAAGGACTCTCAACGTAAGCTTGTTTTCTCAGGTTTGTGAGTACTTTAAATACCTTCTGCCATCCCACCAGGAATTAGGACTTCACCTCCTAGACAACATAAATGTTAACTCCATCATTCTCACCCTCTGTGTCTGTTTATTATTTAAGTAAACATGTCTCCTTTGCGAATACGAATTGTCTGTTCACTTAAGTAAATTATTTTGTGAAACTTTTATTTTCTGACCTTAGTACAAGCTCTTGCCACTTAAGTTCTTCTAATTCAACATAAATAGCTATTCTTCAGCTCTCCCCAGGGAATGATGATGTTATTGCCTGGTCCAAGGCTACCATTGGCCTGCTTATTGGGATGAGCTAGAGCTAGCTGATTCCCAGGATTTTCAAATCAATGGGAGCAAACAAATATACATTTTGCTCTGGAATGTGTTTCTCTGTTAATATCACAGCCTCTAGAGAAAAAGCTATTTTATACCCCAAAAAGAGGATGTTCAAGGAGCTCGTTGTGTAGTTACCCCTTCTGTTGTATAATGAAATGTGAATATATACATCGGAGCACCTATAACAACAAAAATAACACTCTACAAAAGTCCTTGCAAGTAAAATTAGTCATCAAGTTTATTGCTTTATATACTTCTTAACCAGTTTACAAAAAAAACAGGTTGTGTTACAAAATAGATTTCCATATCGAACAATATAGTCATCCTACACTGACAACATGAGTTTCACAGCCAAGGCCACATTTCTGCAAGAATGTATACTAGCATGAAATCAAAGAATTATCCAGGGCGTGGCTACCAGTGGTGCAGCCTGCGTAATGCACCGGGGCTCAGAGGTGGTAGGACCCTACAACAGCCCCTTGAGCCCTGGGAGGGCCCATACTAGCACAGACGCTGGAAACAGCGGTGTGGTTGAGGGGAGAGTGCTACGGCACCCCTAAAATAACCGTGCTGGAGTTCCCAAGGGGAATGAGCATTAAATACTACTATAAATTGTTTTTAATCTTGCTGTGTGTTGAAAGGCAGGAATCAAATGTCAATCTAGTTGTCTGACAGATTGGCACTTATTCCTTTAATATGGACAGTGGTGTTTATAATTTTTTCATTACTGCAAAGTGTGAGGAGCTTGCAAAGTGAACTATGTGACAATCTTGTTGGTGTGAAAGAAATGGCTGTTTAATGATGTTTTCTTCTAATATACAAGAACATGTGACTACCTATGTGTGAACTGCACAAATATTGCAAAATAAATAAACATTTAGGAAAGTCCTAATTCTGGAGTATTAGGGTAACAGAGATTTTAACAGGATCGAAACAAATCAACACTTAACTTGGTAATGCACAGATGACAAATATTCGCGGAAACCCAAATTCCAAACTTTATCATTTGTGTACTATATAGATTTATCAGTAGAACTGCATGTCTGTAAAAATGCAGTAGTCATTTCAATAGAAAATTTGCTACGTGTAAATAACAATGTGCTACCACACCATGCATTAGTAAAATATTTGTGACAGTGAGTTCCTAAATGCAACACCAGCTGTATACTACATCCTTACCACTCTCCTGTTGAATAGGTGTGGCACATTTTCCACACTTGTTCTTTCTGTGATGCTTGGGTTTTTCAGACGCCCTATGAGCTCAGTGATGTACCATTGATGGCAGCACCCCTAGTCTGAAAATTATTCCAGAACTACTGCCTACGAGGACCACCTGAGCTTTTACATCACTAGGAGCTTGCTGCTAGCTCTGTCCAATCCCTTCATCTGCTGGAGTAAGTGATGCACCTTGAGGACACTGCAAAGGCCTCATTGTGCGCACAATGAATGGTTGAGCATCCCAAATGCTCACTTTTGTAAATGGAGAGTGCCCCCTTTGGTCCTGGCTGCCTACTGTCAGCAGAGGTCAAAGAAGAAGTTATGCTCATGATGCTGCTTGGCTTCTGAAGACGAGACAGTCACGGTAATCCAAGCGTTCAAACTGATAGGTGGTGGGCAGATGATAATGGTTAGTAAAAGAACAAAGACCTACGTAGGTCAGAGTGCTGATATTGAGCTAAAGAATTCAGTACTGTTTGTTTCATTTTATGCTAACACAATGCAGAGGTAACTTTTAAAAAAACAGCTTGGGGCGCAAATAAACAGTTCTCCCTTACTAAAACCAGAGCTGGGAATAGTTTTCCTTTTGAGTATCATGCAAACAGGCCAGAATCTCAGAAAACAAGTTATTGCTTACCAGAGAAAGATCCTGACAGGAAAATAAGAGTAACTGTTATACATAGTACTGCAGAAGAGAGGGATGCGCTAACAAACTAACATGGCGGCCAATTCAAGGGTTTATCTTGGCTCTGAGAGATCATCTTGGTTCTAAAAGCCCAGGCAAAAGTTGAGCCATGAGAACATTTAGCATGGAAACCATGCAACAAATATTATTTAAAAATATGATGAAGATTCTTAAAAATTTTAAAAAGTATATTTCTTTAGCAAGTGTTTCACCTTAGTGCATAAGATTATATCACTGCATTGGGAGGAATGTATTAAAAGTGATAGTTTTAAAAAGTGATCTTTGAAGCAGTCATGCCACCACCCCTCACCACAACGACAATATCAGCACCCTCCATGTGGGCTATATTCTTATTTGACATGGAACAATATTATAGTCCATTAAGTCAAACACATGATCGATTATTGTACAGCACACATCCTCACATTTTCTGAGGTTTTACCATAACCAATAGTAAAACGAATAGGAGGCACAATAAAATAAAATAATTATCTAGGGTCGCACAATTTTGTTAAGTGGACAAGCTGGGATTGATCCCATATTTTCTGGTTTCACATTGTGTAATTCAGCCATTAGACTGGTATTCCTTTATAGCTTCTGTTTGACTTCAAAGTGTAATGCTTTGTCTTTCATTCTTGGTGCATGAGGTTAGAGCATGGGCAGCAGGCAGGTACCACCTGAAAGCTCACTTAGTGCTCATGAGTTCAAGAGGACCTCAAACCGAACTGGAGCCTGGCACCTGGCTTGAGACTTCATTGGCTCACCAACCTCTATACTTTACTCTGGGTATTCTGGCCCATATTTATACTTTTTGACGCTAAACTGCGCTAACGCAGTTTAGCGTAAAAAAATTTAGCGCCGTCTAACGCCATTCTGAAGCGCCATGCGGGCGCCGTATTTATGGAATGGCGTTAGCCGGCGCTAGCAGACCGGCGCTGCCTGGTGTGCGTGGTAAAAAACCACGTAGACCAGGCAGCGCCGGCGTAGGGGGAAAATGTCGTTAGGGCGTCTTAAAATGGGGCAAGTCAGGTTGAGGCAAAAAAATCACCTCAACCCGATTTGCGCCATTATTTTCGACGCCCAGACGCCATTTAAATGACTCCTGTCTTAGTAAAGACAGGAGTCATGCCCCCTTGCCCAATGGCCATGCCCAGGGGACTTATGTCCCCTGGGCATGGTCATTGGGCATAGTGGCATGTAGGGGGGCACAAATAAGGCCCCCCTAAGCCACCAAAAAAAATTAAAAAATATAAAAAATTATACTTACCTGAACTTACCTGAATGTCCCTGGGGTGGGTCCCTCCATCCTTGGGTGTCCTCCTGGGGTGGGCAGGGGTGGCAGGGGGGGTCCCTGGGGGCAGGGGAGGGCACCTGTGGGCTCATTTTGAGCCCACAGGCCCCTTAACGCCTACCCTGACCCAGGCGTTAAATAGTGGCGCAAATGCGGGGTTTTTAGACCCGCCAACTCCCGGGCGTGATTTTTGCCCGGGAGTATAAATACGACGCATTTGCGTCGCCGTCATTTTTTTAGACGGGAACGCCTTCCTTGCATCTCATTAACGCAAGGAAGGCGTTCACGCAAAAAAATGACGCTATTTGCCCATACTTTGGCGCTAGACGCGTCTAACGCCAAAGTATAAATATGGCGTTCGTTTTGCGCCGAATTTGCGTCGAAAAAAACGACGCTAATTCGGCGCAAACGGAGTATAAATACGGGCCTCTGTGCCTGAAAGACGCTTTCATCCTGCTGCCAGTGTGGTACTTGTTTTGTATGTGAGGGTATCTTAAAGTGCACTGCTGCTGACCATCTTGTGCCTGTGCTATGTGTGAAAGGAGCTTATGGTGCTGCCAAATGCTGCACGTTGTGTGTGTGTGTTTACAAGAGGCTTGGACTGCTGCAGTTCCAGCTGTGTGTATGCAAGGGAAGCTGGCACTTTTTCTGATCAGACCTGTATGTGTTTTGCGAGAGTGAGGTAAGCGTGTACTCTTGCCTGGTGGTGTATCTATTTTGTGTGTGTAAATCTTGCATTGCATGTGAGTCGAGCTTGCACTCAGACACCTTAGTGTTGTTTCTTACACTTGTACCAATCCTGAAATGCTGCTTATTCTTTGTATCTAAGGATAACGTTAAATGGTCCAGCCCAATGCCACACTTGTTCCATGTCTTTGAAGGAAGCTTCCAATGGCCCTAAGAATCTTGCAATGGCTGGCCTTGCAGTACCACAGTTATGCCATGCCTTTGAAACAAGCTTGCACTGGCACTGCAGTACCACACTTCTTCAATGTCTATGAAGGGAGCTTGCACTGACTCTGAGTTGCTATACTTTGTTTCATGTCTTTGAATGAAGCAACACTGGCCCTGCAGTTTCATATTTGTTTCACAACTTTGAAAGAAGCTTACACTACTGTCCTGTCAGTAACAAAGTTGTTCTATGCATTTGATGGAAGCTTATATTTCCTGACACTGCAAAAGCACATTTGTTGTAGGTTTGTGAAGAAACGTGCACTGGTCCTACAATACCACACTCGTTCCATGTCTTTTAAAGAAGTATGGGATGCTCTTGAACCATGCTGTATGCCTTATGTGTGTGAGCCAAGTGATCAGTCAGAGGCCCTCATTATGACAATGGCGGTAAATCCCACTTACCACCACGCTGACTGCCGCCAACATACGTCCGCCGCCGCGGATATCCGCTCACCATATGATGACACACACACACCAATCCGTCACTATTCAGCCACAGACACAAGTCCGCCACATCAAAGGTCAGTGATAAATTGGCGGTATCAAAACCCACACCGTCACGCCAACAGAACTACACCCATCACATTATGACCCACGAATCACCACAGCGGACATTCAATGGGGATAAACCATTGGCGGTACATCCCTCCACGCTCAAAATACACACACACATAGAAAACAACACCACATTGAACAATTCAAATTACACACACCTGACACCCATACACACACCACACCCACACCACTATAAAACACACACCCACATTACCCACAGCCCTTTACGAATACAAACCATTGGCACGAGACACCACGACTACAGACAAGACCAGAGCCGAACACCACCATCACCTATACACCACCCACACACCCCACATCACACACACCTACACATCACCCTACACACCCTCACCCACACAACGCACACAACACCCATGGCACCACAAAGACACCCCAGATTCTCAAAGGAGGAGCTAAGGGTCATGGTGGAGGAAATCATCTGGGTAGAGCCACAGCTATTTGGAGAACAGGTGCAGCAGATATCCATTGCAAGGAAGATGGACCTATGGTAGAGGATCGTGGACAGGGTCAACGCCAAGGGACAGCACCCCAGAACAAGGGACGACATCAGGAAGAGTTGGAACGACCTACGGGGGAAGGTGCGTTCCATTGCAGCAAGATACCAACTCGCTGTACAGAGGACAGGCGGTGGACCCCCACCTCCTCCCCCATAACTAACAATATGGGAGGAACAAGTCTTGACAATCATGCATCCTGAGGGCCTCCTCCCCTACAACTAACAACATGGGAGGAGCAAGTCTTGGCAATCATGCATCCTGAAGGCCTGGCTGGAGTAGCAGGTGAACTGGACTCTGGTAAGTCAACTCTATACTACTATTACCCCCCTACCTGCATGCAATCACATACCCCCACCCACACCCTCACCCCCATCACTCCACCTCCCCCACACCCCACCATCACATCTCACTTATCCCAATGCCAAGCCCTGCATGCCATACCAATGCATGGGTACCACTCACAGACCTGCATGGATACCTAGCACTAAAGCATACACACTAGAGGAAATCAGCTAGCCCACCACATACCAACGTACATAAGTGAAAGCTGCCAGGGGAAATACAACCAAACAGGGCAACTCACTGATGCACAATATGTCACACACAGAAACCATAAAGCATCCTTTACATCCCCACAGGTATCCCAGCCAGTGTCACCGGAGAAGAGGTGCCAGCACTATCTAGTCCCCCCACAGGAGAAACCCACAGTGATGACAGCAACTCTGGTCGCCTGGATCTGGATGACCAACCTGGCCCATCAGGGACCTCTGGACAGTCGGTTACCCAGGCACAGTCACACACCCAGCGTACCCATACCTCTGTCTCTAGGACACCTCAATCAGCAGTGTGCCCACCACTACAGGGGCCCCAAGGCACACCTCGCACCCAAGACAATCAGGGACCTGGGGGTCAGTGGCAGTGGGAACACGATTCAGGGGACCGAGGCACAGGACAACAGGGAAACTGGGAGGAGTGCTGTGCACCAGGGAGAGGACAGGCCCAGGGAATTGATTCTCCAGGAGGCACTCACTGAGATCCTGGGAGCATACCAACATTCCCAGGATATGCTGAGCCAAATCCTGGCAAACATGCAGGAGAACAGGCGGCTGCAGGAGTGACAGTGCCGAGGGATCAGGGAGGACTTTCAGCCCATTAACACCACCTTGGTCTCCATTGCAGGGGTGCTGGCAGACATGGCCAACATCATGAGGGAGGCAGTCTTACAACAGCGGGCCCCTGCCACTAGCCAGACATCTGAACTGCCTTCCACCTCCGCTGCTGCTAGTGGACAGGAGGCCCCGCCACAGGACCAACAGGCCACCAGCACCCCTCCCCCTGCAGAAGGAGAACCACCCCGCAAACATTCCCTGTGATGCAGGCAGAAGCCAGAGACTATTGCCAAGATCCCCGCCAGGAAATGAGACTCTCCTGATTGTCACCCTTGTGTCCCACTCTGTCACCCTGTCCACCTTGAACTGCTGTTGCTCCCTATCCTATGGCCCCTTGGACAATGCTCCTGAACTACCAATAGACTGAAACAATACCCTGGACTTTCCTCCATCATCACCCCAGCCCATTGCACTTGCCCCTCTATTCTTAGCACTTAAATAAACACACTTTCAAAAAATACAAGTATCAAGTATGTTAAACTTATTTAGTATGTATTTGTTTCACCAGGTTCAAACATTGCAATTCAACTGTACAGTAAAGTTCAAATAGGAAAGACCTGTAGTTGGCTGCAGTGATCACACCAGGACAATAGTGGGGCACCAACATTTGCAAAATGAGTTGGCAAAGGGTACAGTGAGTGGCAATAGAAGTGGGTAATAGCAGCATGCCAGTGACCAATATTAACCATAAAATGAAAATGAAATATGAAGTAACACTGTCTTACCTGTGTGTCATTGGAAGTACTGTTGAATCACTGCAGTTCTGTTGTCCTCATCCTCTGCCTCCTCATCCTCACTGTCTACAGGGTCCACTGCTGCCACACGGCCATTTCTAGCCTCCTCCTGCAGAAAAGGCACATGGCATCCGAAGGCCAGGTTGTGCAACATGCAGCATGCCATGATTTTCTGGCAGACCTTCTTGGGTGAGTAGCACCTGTTAGATGGAGACACCGAAACCTGGCGCTCAGGAGGCCAAAGGTACGTTCGATAATCCTTCTTGTTTGCCCATGTGCCTCATTATAATGTTCTTCTGCCCTTGTCTTGGGATTCCTCACAGGGTTCAGTAGCCATGATAGGTTTGGGCAACCAGAGTCACCTGCAAATATCGAGGGACAACGTTTAGCCACACACTATCCCATATGGGCCACACCATACCCATACCCCACACCCTGTGCCTCTGTCATTAGGCCATCACATTTGGGATGCTGCTATTCCTCAGGAAATAGGCATCATGCACCGACTCAGGATACTTACCATTGACATGGGAGATGTACTGGTCCGCCAAGCACACCATCTGGACATTCATCGAGTGAAAACGCTTTCGATTTCTGAACACCTGTTCATTTTGACGAGGGGGACAAATGCAATATGTGTACCATCAATTGCCCCAGTTATGTTGGGGACATGTCCTATTGCATAGAAGTCAGCTTTCACTGTGGCCAAATCCTTTTGAGCCACCAATGAGTACCATTGAGTTGGGTAACAATAAACATCTGTTATTCAGCGGCAAGAGGCCTATGGGTGAAAGTGCGCTTTACAAATACACATGTTATGTTATGTTAAATCCTCCACCTGGGGGGAAACAATGTAGCTGCACATGTGTTTTATCAGGGCAGACAACACTCTTGTCAGCACTATTGAGAACATTTACTGAGACAATCCTGCTGCCAAGCCCACTGTCACTTGGAAAGAACCAGTTGCCAAGAAATGGAGCACAGATAGGACTTGCAAAAGAGGGGGGACCCCAGTGGGGTGACGGATAGCAGATATCAGGTCAGTCTCCAGTTGGGCAACCAGCTCTGTGATTATGGCCCTGTCAAGTCTATAGGTGAGGATAATGTTCCTGTCTTCCATTGTTGCCAAGTTCACCAGGGGTCTGTACACGGGGTATGTCTCCATCTCCTATTTATCCGCAGCGGTAGCAATCTATGGGGCAAAAGAGTGAGGAGCCGGTCACAAACTGTACATCGTAGCCACAACAGTGCAATGCATGATGTTAAATTTCAATGTATAAGTGGCATTTGTCCTGTATGTCCAATGTTGAACTGTGATGCAGTTATTACCCAGGGCCTGCCCCCCCCCCCCGACATGGCGTCTGCCTGTCCTGTGTGGAGGGACAGGTGAAAGTGAGCTAATTCCGCTGACGTTGTGCGCCGTTGCGGTGGGTGGTCGGGAACCGCTGTGCAACTCCTCATTGGTTATTATTGGGCCCTAGGGGGTACAGTGGCCAATGGTGATGTACGCCAGCGGTGACGGTATGCACCGCCTCGGACATGACCACCATTTTCTATCTGATCACTCACTTGCTACCTGACCTTCAACAGGAGAGGACCTACACTGCATGTGCTGCTGTGGCCTGTGTCTGGAACTTACCATGGCTCGTTTGGCTGGGGAAAGGGCCCCGCCTTCACCTTGATGGAGTTGGAGCGACCAGTGGATGGGGCCCTACCCCGGGACGGACTGCTGTATGGGCCTCCAGACCAACAGGTGAGTACACTGTGAGCACAATGCATGTGGCATGGATGCATGGAGTGGTGTGTGTGGAGGCCTCATGTAGGCGGGGTGGGTGGATGTCCCCTGGGCGGTGTACAGCTTGTGTGCTGGGCCCTGTGTGTACAAATGGCGATGTGAAGGGGTATGGTGGGCCATAAGTGTAACAGGCAGGACGGTCTGACTGATACCTTTTCCTGTGTGTATTTCTATGATATACCCATCAAAAGAAGGGTATATGGCGTGCCATCGCCACATACATGCAGACCCTTGGGGTCTACGGCAGCAGACCACCCACTGTCGGAAATGGTGGGCAGACCTGAGACACTGAGCACGGAAGACAGCAGAGGCCCAGCTGGGGATGACCTCCCAACGAGGAAGGGGTGCCCGTCGAACCCTGACCCCCTGATGGCCCGCATACTGGTGGTGACCTATCCGGAGCTGGATGGGCACTTGAGGGCATCACAGCAGCCATAAGGGGGTGAGTACAGTGCCCATCATTACAACTTTCACATGGTAGGGGGGTACCCAGGTGAGGGATGTGTGTCAGAGGGTGCCCCTAGGCCAGGCTTGGCTTTGCAGAGTTGGTCCCATGTTGTGCATGGTTCTGAAGTGATAATCCTGCTACCTAGCTTGTAGGCATCCACTACTGGTCAGGGCTCTGTGGGTCGCAGGTGTGCTGCAGTTGGCGGTATGTGCCCCTCCCCAGGCCCTGGTGGCTAGCGTTATTACTGGTAATGCATTGCTTTGTGCGTAGGACTGTTCCCTGTGTGTGACAGTGGTGTTGGAGCAGCCATTGACCAAGTGTATCCTTTGTCTCTTCCCCCCCTTTTTGTTTTGTCACCCTGTCCTTATGTGCATTAGCATCATCTGGCGAAGGAGCAGCGACACCAGCGATGGAGGGAGCTGAATCCCACAGGACCCAGGAGGTAGAGTCCACCAACGGTGAGGGCACCAGTGGGAAGGAGGGCGAGGGGAGCACCACGGCGGAGACAGGAGGGGACAGTTCGGACACATATACCTCCTCCGATGGAAGCTCCCTGGTGGTGGTGGACACTTCTGTGACCACTCTAACTACAGGTACAGCCACCCCCGTAGCAGCACTGCCCTCCCAGCAGCTCCTCAGCGAGTTGCCCATGCCCGCTCACCCAGGAGGATGGGCATTTCCTTCACCCCAGGCACTTCAGGCCCTGCCCCAGTTAGCCCTGCTGCCCTGAGTGAGGAGGCTATTGACCTGATGCGATCTATCTCAGTGGGACAGTCAACCATTGTGAATGCCATCCAGGGGCTGGCAGTCCAAATGCAACAGAGTAATGCATTCCTGGAGGGCATTCACACTGGCTTGGTAGCCCAACAGAGATCAATCCAGGCTCTGGCCTCCTCTCTGATAGCAGCCATTGTCCCTGTTTCCACCCTCCAACTTCCTCTTCCCAATCCCATTCCCCTCAAACCCAACCTATCCTAAGCACACAGGCAGACGAGCATGCACACAAGACAACACACAAGAGTGGCACATGCAAACACAAGCACCATACATCATCCCACAGGTGCTCACACAAACACCATCCAGATGCAGGTATACCAACACCCACTGCCTCCACTGTGTCCCCCTCTTTCTCCCCCTCCAGCTTCCTCAGAATTACGTCTACACTCACACCTGTATGCACTACGCCAGCATCCACTACCAGCATCACCACCACACCTAGCAGAACACACACCTCACTTGCACACACAACTACAACAGTCATGCACACATCCACTGTGTCATCACCCACTGTGTTTGTCCCCCCCCCAAGGTACACAAACGCAAGCACTCAGACACCCAACAGCCATCCACCACACAACAGCATCCAGCCTATGCACCTGCACCTAAACTCAGCAGACAGACACCTTCTACATCCACTCCCTCTTCCTCCACTCCCAAACCTTCTCCCTCTTCCTGCCCCAGTGTCCCTAAGACGATTTTCCTCTCCACCATTGACCTCTTCCTTCCACAGTCCCCCCCATCCTTCACATCTGGCCAGGGTGCCAAAAACCCAGGAAAACACCTCAGCCACCCAGTCCACGGGACCAATAGTCTCCACACCCACTTGTGGTGGGAAAGGATCCAGGGCACCAGCCAGCCTCAAAGAAAATGTGCCTGTCCCAAGTGCTGCCCGGATGGGCAAGGATCCTGACCCAAGTGCTGCCAGGAAGGGCAAGGGGCCTGCACCAGCAGGCAGGAAGGACAAGGGCCCTGATGCAGAGACTCAGTCAGATCCCCCACCACCAACCATGGTTGTGCAGCTGTCCAAGGCTGCAGGGGATAGGCTGGAGCTTCCCCCCACCACCACCAGCAGCACCACCACCACCAGCAACAGCATCATCGCCACCAGCAGTGAGCAGCCATCCGAGGCTGCAGGGGATGGGCTGGAGCTTGCCCCCACCACCACCAGCAGCAGCAGCACTGCCACCACCAACAGCAGCACTGCCACCACCTACAGTGGGCAGCCGTCCGAGGCTGCAGGGGATGGGCTGGAGCCTCCCCCCAGCAGCTGCAGCAGCACCACTACCACCACTGAGCAACCATCACCGCCGGCAGACGGCCTGCCCCCTGCAAATCCTGTGGGAATGACACCTAGCTGAGAGACTGTGACCTTGCACTCCCCAGGATCAGAAGAGCAGGGCACAATGCCCCCTCTAGAACCAGTGGGTAAGCCACCCACTCACCCCATCCTCCTCAGGATCAGAAGCACAGGGCACGATGACCTTTCCAGAACCAGTGGGTAAGCCACCCACTCACCCCATCCTTCCCAGGATCAGAAGCACAAGGCACGATGCCCCCTCCAGAACCAGCGAGTAAGCCACCCACTCACCCTATCCTCCCCAGGATCAGAAGCACAAGGCACAATGCCCCCTCCAGAACCAGTGGGCAAGTCACCCACTTGAGAGACTGTGGCCTTGTACTCCCCAGGACCAAGCACAGGGCATGTTGCCCCCTCCAGAGCATGTGGGTAAGTCACCCACTTCAGAGACTGTGGCCTTGCATTCCCCAGGTCCAAGCACAGGGCATGTTGCCCCTTCCAGGACCAGTGGTGTTGTTCCATCTGACGGCTGAGGCGTCCCCCGTTCCCCGTCTCACTGAGGTGCCTGCCTATTTTCCAACTGATGCCCCTGCTGTGTTCTCTCCGTGTTGGTGCAGGTGACAAGTGGGCTCTTGGACTATGGCCTGTGGCCCATGCACAATATGGACTGGGCAGTGTCCCTTGAACTGTACATGTGCATATACCATTAGTTTGCTTTTTCGTTTTTCTACTGTATTCATATTATAATACTCACTTTTCATCAATGCCTGTAGTCCTTGCATTATTCCTGAGGGGTACGGGGTAAATATGTTTTATTACTGCATCTGATTGTGTGTATAGTGTGTGTGTGTGTGGGGGGGTGGGGGGGTGTCACTCTCTTTTTCCTCCCCCTCCCCTGTGTGCTAGGTGGCTGTACTCACCGTGGTCATCTTCACCATAGTTGGTGTTCGTGGTGGAGCAGCATGTAGAATAGTATGGGGAAAATCTGAAGTTCAGGCTCCATGGCGGCATGGTTGTTCCCTGTGTCTCCAAAGGTGAGTCCTTTCCCTTCTGAGCTCTGTTTCCGCCAGGCTTTTGATGTCGTTGTACCACCCCAGAAAAGGTGGCAGATTGATGTGTCATTATATGGTGGGTAGAACATTGACTTCCGCCTGGCTGTAGGAGGCTACCGCCGTGGTGGCTGTTGTATCCGCCCTGACAGTCGGTGTGGTAAAGTGGCTATCTATCTGAGTTCTCACTGCCGTGGTCATAATTTGGCAGTAGTTACTACCAGCCTGTTGGCGGTATTACCGCCACTTTATCACTGACCGCCAGGGTTTTAATGAGGGCCAGAGTGTCATTCACATACTCATTCAGCCCTTCAGAACAGCATGCATACAATTGGGCGGTTGATCAGCACTCTTCAGCCACTTACTTTGTTGCCAATGTTTGGTTCTGCCCACTGGACAACCACAGGTATTTAGGATGTCATGTAGTCTGAAATGCTTAAAATGTATTAATCTGCATCTAGAGGAGTCTGATTATAGGAGTTATTTCCCTTGGCTCATCCCCCAGTAGTTCACCTGCAACTGCAGATTAGTGCTAATTCAGTAATGAGAAAACCAGTAGCTGAGCGGCCATTGCACCTGTACCACAACTTTTTTTAGCAGGTGCATCACCTGCAGCAAGCTTCCAAACGAAGCCACCATCTTGAAACTGTATTCTGCATACTCTCTTATTTTTCTTCCTGTCCAAGATAACTAACAAGTGAAAACTGTTTTTTTATTTTTTTATTGACATAATTTTTCTTTTGTTTTTCTTAATTTCTTTCTTTATTTAAGCATATGCTTGCACTACAAAGAAAAGTACCACCTTGTTTTTAAATGGCAAGTGGGGCTTTTTTATGCTGCAGCTCTTCCCAGGAAAACTCCACAAAGATCAGACACACATAGTTCGCCTTTTCTATTGGCTTTGGTAATGCATTTTAAGGTTATGGCTTTGACTTGCAGAAATGCAATGCAGGGAGTTGAAATACTATAGTGTATGTATGAGAATGGTAGTGAGTTTGGTATATACCGATAAATGTCAAAGGAGGTTGAGGAGTGTCATGGCAGCTGACAGACTGAGATGTCACCCTAGTGAGGAGGCTCAGTTACTTTGCTTGTCCTAAGGCCCACGGCAACTTAGAGACGCCACTGGAAGTATCATCCAAATATATCCTTCTAGTTATAATGAAATATCCCTTTGAGGGAGCAACTGATACTGTCCCATAAAATATATTCAAATTCAATACCTTGTCAGCCAGCAAGGTGTTTCTATTTACTTTATCATGGTTTTCAATGTTTAAAAGAATGTGTGTTTTTCTGAATGAACACAACCTCTGTACAGTCCAATGTGTGGGTTGGATCACACAAGTGCCATCACAATAAATTGCTTACATTTTCAAATAAGCATGTCAGTCGGGTGTGACCAGGCATATTGATGTGGTGAGTACAATGGGTGTTTATACCACTGTGGATTTCTGTGTGGACTTTGCTTTTGATTCAGTAATTGCTATATGCAGTATGTTTGCATGTGTGCCTCTGCATTGCTTGGCTTTTAGTAGCCTACTTGTAGTAGTCGTAGTAGTTAACTTGCTGAATGTCATCAAGTGTGGTATTGATGATATCTGCTGGTGCTTGAATTTACATATCATTTGGCAATGCATTCACATGTGTGTTTGTGAGCATGTTTTCATCCATATGTGCAGCCCGTTTTTTTATTTGCTGTTTTAGAAAGTGTGAACTTTATCCATTTGGGTTTCAGAGTATTATACAAAAGGAGGGTGTGAGGCCACCAAGTGTGAGTAAACCATGCTTTAAACTAGTGACATATGAAAAGCAAGTATCAATTACACAATGGTCCCGATTAGACAAGGTGCGTAATAACATCACTTGCAAAAACATAATTAAAATGATCTTCACCACCATAAAACAGAGGGCAAAATGTGCCTGTGTTGATCTAGCAGTGATCCAGGTGACAGAGTACTCAGTGTGTATGTATGAGTCGATGTATGTATGTTTTTTTGTTAAGGATGAACAAGGAAAAATGGCACCTGAACGCTGTGAGTGGTCCAAGGCACAGATATAGTTAACAAAGGATGGGAGACGTAGCTGGATTTTGGACTGTTATTACATTATGATGTAGTGTACATTAAAGAGGTGTGCCTTTATCTCTTTAATGAATTGGAGCAGAGTTGGGCAGTCCTGAGAGGTACAGAGAAGATGTTCAAGATCCAGGGTGCATAGGTTGAGTATGCCTATTATTTTGTTTTCTTCTGCGCACTTCTTTGCCCCAAGTCTGATGAGGTCCTGGACATTGTGTGCAGAGGGCCCGGGGACATAGTGATTTTGTTAGCTGGGTATGGGGGGGCTGCTGGTCATGATGGATTTATGGTGTGAGTCAGCAGGGGAGCCATTGTGGTTCCATTAGTTGAGAGTGATGTTGACGTCTTTCTTCATATCCGGGATGAGTATTGCAGAGGCATGTACGATGTCCTTAAGGAGGACCATTGAGAGTCTTAGGCTATGGAGCACAACATTTCCAATACCTAGATATGAGAATACAAGGGCTTGAACAGCAGTCCTGATTTTGCTTTGTGGGAGGAATGGCTTACATTTCTTCAGTACAAAGACCTGGTACCAGGTCATTTTTGTTTTCTTTGTAGTGTGATCCTGTAGGATGAGGTTGTTGTCTTTGGTTAAACCAAGTGACTTGGCATTGAGTGAGAGTTGGGGTTGGAGTCCATCAAGATTTGTGTAACTAAGTCAGCTTAATATTATTTCTTGCTTGTAGTTCTGGGCAAATAATAGGAATTCTCTCTTGGTGGTGTGAGCTTCGGGTAGGAGCTGAACATTCAGGTCTGGGTAAGGTGAAGGCAGTTTTTAAGACATTGGCTATCTGATGACAATGAGTCTTTCAAGTAGGTTGTGTATCACCAGCATATTGGTGGATTTAGATGTGGTAAATTTTAAGTTGAGCCTCAAAGTTTCTCTGTATATAGGCTGAAGGTGACAGGGGACAGAGTAGAACAGAGAGGGACTCTGCAAGTGATGTGGAACTTCTGGTGTCTGGAGATGACTATTAGAACAATCTGTCAGTTGCAAAGGTAGGAGGAAATCCATTGAAAGATGTTGCCAGTGAATCACATTCTAGACTTCAGAAAAATGTATATGAAATCCCCATGGTGTTAAAGGTAGCTGAGAGGTCCAACAATATTAGGAGCAGGGACATCTTCATCTGTGGTCATGAGGGTGTTGTCTATGATGGCTAAGGAGCTGTCTCCATGCTGCAGCATAATCTGAAGTCAGATTATTAGTCATGAAGGAAATGGTTGGTGGTGATGTGGTCTTGAAGTTTATTGTAGATTGTGTTTTCAGTAATCTTGCACATGAAATGTAAGTGAATGATGAGCTGGAAGGTGGAGAGGTCATCAGGGTTTTGTATAGGTTTCTACATGAGCGGGAGGATCTGGCCTGCCTTGAGAGCTTTTGGGAGTAGGGATAGGATAGCTTCTCTAGAGTGAGTAGGGATAGGATAGCTTCTCTAGAGAGAACTTTGATGGAGTACAAATGTAAGACATTATCTTCAAAAGCGGTGGTTTTAAGGGAGCTGAGTATATCATCGAGATCTGAAAAAGTCAGGGCTTTGAAAGATGACCCCTGTGGGATGTTACAAGAAGGAATGGGTATAAGCAGGCTTGTTGTTGTCATTTGTATTTTTTTGACTATAGAAAAGATTGATGGCACTTCAATTGTCTGTCAAGATTGATATAGGAGTGCCAGCATAAGCTTGATGCAGTGCGTAATTGTCTGGAAGAGGTTCTGCTTTTGTTGTCAGCTTCATTGATGGTGTTGATGTAGTACATTACTTTGGCTGAATTGATTACCTGCTGTTCCAAGAGACTTTGGTAGCATAAAGTCATATGTTTTCTGTTTTTCTTCCCTTTTCTTTCCTGTCTGGATGGAGAATTTGTTGCCAGCAAAGTTTTCTGAGTCTCAAGGTGCTTAAGGCTTTGGTTTGCACTTTCATGTTTTAGTTTGGAGCCTGTATGTTCACAAGATTTTCCTGAAAAGATTTGCAATTGTTTACAGTTGTGTTGAACTCTTACACTGATGGGCCTTATTCACAAAGGGATTTAAGACTCGTAAAATTACGCATGAGGAATCTCCCCATTCGGGGCAGAATCTCTGCAGCGAGCACAGCAGTGTGGAGGTTCCCCCATGCGTGTGGAGATTCCACACTTTTCGAGTCATAAATCTCTTTGTAAATCAGGTCTTGAGTTAGCTGGATGAGAGAGGTGTTCAAGTTTTAGGTTGTCGATGGGGAAGTCTGTTAAGTATCTGAAGTTTTGGTGATCTCTTTTGGGTGGAACTTGGCTTATTGGGTGGAGGCTGTGCTGAGAGACAGAAAGAGCAAAGTGGGCAGTCCAGTACAGGGGTATGTGTGGATTACATTAGGCTGTTGGTGATTTTGAGAAGAATGTTGGTTTTGGAGAGCATGGTCGCTTGACGTGATGTACCACTCTGAGTGCATCAATGAGTTTGAGGAGGGTGTCCCTCATTTTTTTCAATAATGTGTTGTCTGGGAGGTTGAAGTCACCCAGGTCGGTGGTGTGGCTGTGAGTAAAGAATGAAGTTGTGAGAAAATGTCAATGAAATCCATGTTTGAGCCCAGAGGCCCTTTGATGAGATCGACAGTGACAGACTCAGTTACTATGAGAAGCAGCAGCAGCGCTCCTCTCTAGGTTGAATCTCTTTGCTTGTGTAGGGATGGCAGCGAGCATGAAGCAAAATGGTAAATAGTAAGGGTAAAAAATGTCGTCTGGCATAAATATCGTGACTTAATTATTGTTTACAAAATGACACTCCGTTGGGTGTAAATGTTTTACTACTAACTCCACGATATTCTAGTACCGTCCCCATAAAAGAATACCCTCCATCTGTAAATCATCGAATATGACAAATAGCTGTAATTCAAAAACAGGAGCATAATTGTTCGCTTTCTTAATAACTGCTTTCCTTGTAGAACACAGTATCAACTTCTGAAAACCTACAGCTCTGCTCAGAGCACCCTGAACTCAAATTGACTTACTTATACAAATGTTTTCCCTGTATAGTGTAACGCCGAGGCAGCGGCCTTCCAGGGTGACTGGGTAACATTCGAAAAACCTTTTAGGAGTCTGGATCGAAATGATGAAAGAAACAGCTGGTGGTCCGCTCCTGACCACAGACATTTGGCTCGTGCACAGAGTCAAGTGCTAATCTCTGCCTTGCCACATGTATGCATGCCTGGCCAGTCTTCCTCGCTCTCAGCCGCATTCCAAGAATGAAGTGAGACCTAATTGTAGCTGAAATCCGCTTGTGTTGTGAATGAGGATTTTTTCTCTTGCGCGCACAAATGTAAATATACAAGCCCCTCTGCCCGATGTCTTTGGCAATCACCAATAAAATAAATTATGCTCTTTTTTTCCGGGGGCCAGTCGAGTGGAGGATTGGAAGGTACAATGTGCTCTTTGTTAACTACACTGGTTGACCATGAAGTATGCTGTGATCTTTGCCAGGGGCATGGCGCGAATTCCCAGGAGCCTTTTCAGCATCTAAGAATATTTCAGATTGTTGGACGGCCTGCTCGGCGTCGCCTTATAAGGAGTTTAACTCCTGCAGCAGGAGACAGAGGTAACCACTTCTAAGTGGCATGTCCCGAACTGATAACAGCAGCCGTCTAGCTGACCCCTTACCCTTTCAACCGCAGTCTTAATCTCTGGTGGTGCTTCCGCGCTTATCAGGGGTATGAAAATATTGCAACTATAATGTAAGAACACAGGCGAAACTGTACTTAGATGTAATCACACTTTACAAAATATATGCCCTCATTTAATTGTTCATGCCCCACTGATTTCAAGAAACATCGTTTCCATACAAAATCCTGATCCTGGGTGCTAAAATGATGAGCGAGAGGGCAGAGAGAACCCAGGAAGCAGGAGCAATGGAAGTAACATGAACAGATAAGCTGAAATGGAAGGTGGCATGCAGTCGCAGGACATCATAAACCTAGACCAAAATTTACAAACACTTTGCATTGGGTTTGCGTTATTTTTTCAACTCAAACCAGTCGCAAAGGGCCTTATTACGAGGCACAGGGTGGCGGTCGGACCGCCACACTCCTGGAGGTCCAACTGCCAGATTACAACCCTGGCAACATTACCGCCAGGACCATGGATTCCATTGGGGTGGCGGGGGTCGGAGTCATGGTCCGCCACGGTGGCACTGAGCTCAGCACGGATATGCTGATTACGGACTATTTTCTGCCAGCCTTTTCATGACAGTGTCCCTGCCATGAAGAGGATGGTGGAAAGGCAGTGCTTCGGGCCACAGAGGGGCCCCTGCACTGCCCACAACCCTGTCCAAGGAGCGGATCAGAGCCGTGCAGAGATAAAGGTACTTTTGTTTTTAAATTATTATATATTGTTTTGTCATCCCTGCTGTTAACGCAGAATTTTAATGAGTCTTAATAATGAATATTCATGTATTTTGAGTATTGGATTTGCGTAGAAATTATATTCACTTAGAGAAAAATAATGCATGCATTTGAAGGTGCGCCCACCAAACTGGCCGCCAGTGTTCATGAAGTGTACTTATTAATGGCTTATTAATATGAAATGATGAGCTTATGGTTGATTAATGTAGCAATATGTCATATTAAGGGTTATGCATTATGTGTTAGCTTTATTAATCTTAGACCTTAACGTAGAGAGGTCTTGGCCTCGTAGCACGGCCTCAAGTCAAGCTGCATTTCCTAATCGACTTATAAAATGGATTGTTAGAAATGGGGTCTTTGGTTGGAAGTCAGGTTACCTACCCCCTGTCCAAGCCAGGACCCTCACTCTAGTCAGGGTATGTCACACACAATCCAAATGATCCTGTGCCTACCCTCTGGTAGCTTGGCACTGAGCAGTCAGGATTAACTTAGAAGGCAATGCGTAAAGTATTTGTGCAATAAATCATGCAATAACACAGCAGAACACCACAAAAATACACCACACAGTGTTTAGAAAAATATATAATATTTATCTGGATAAATGCAGGTCAAAATGATCAAGATGCAATAAGGATATGTTGAAATATCACTTTAAAAAATGATATAAAGTGTTGTTAGTCTTTAAGAAGCAACAAATGTCTCTTGAAAGCACAAAGTACCTGGTTTGCGTTCAAAATCTCTGCAAGGGGCCGCGGAGGAGGAGATGCGTGGAAAACAGCGAGGTGTGCAAGCTTTATCCAAGCCCTTGGAGAGTACTTCTCAGCACAGCCAGAGAGCAGCAAGGCAGCAGTCCTTCTCAGAAAAGCAGTCCAGATGAGTCCTTTGGGAAGCTAGGCAGTTCTTGGCAGGTTGCAGGTTCTGGTTCAGGTTTTCTTCTCCAGGAAGTGTCTGAGTTGGTAGGGTCAGAGACCCTTCTTAAATACCAAAATGTGCCTTTGAAGTGGGGGAGACTTCAAAGAGGGGCTTAGAAGTGCACAAGGTCCCCTTTCAGTTCCATCCTGTCTGCCAGGGTCCAAGTATGGGGTGTGGCAGTCCTTTGTGTGAGGGCAGGCTACTGTCCTTTGACATGTAAGTGTCAGGCCCTCCACCCTCCCAGTCCAGGAAAACCCATTCAATATTCATATGTATGCAAGTGTGACTGAGCATCCTGTGTTTGGGGTTTGCCTGGGTGGATGCACAAGGGAGCTGTCAACTAAACCTGGCCAGATGTGGATTGTAAGGCACAGAAGGATTTAAGTGCAGAGAAATGCCCACTTCCTAAAAGTGCCATTTCTAGAATAGTAACATTAAATCCAACTTCACCAGTCAGTAGGATTTTGTATTACCATTCTGGCCACACTAAATATGACCTTGTTACTCCTTTCCGATCAGAAGCTACCACTCAAACAGTATATGAGGGTAGCCCTATTGTTAGCCTATGAAAGGAGCAGGCCTCACAGCAGGGTAAAAATAATTTAGGGGTTTTACACTACCAGGACATGTAAACTACACAGGTACATGTCCTGCCTTTTGTCTACACAGCACCCTGCCCTATGGGTTACCTAGGGCCTACCTTGGGGGTGACTTATTTGTAGAAAACAAGGGAGTTTTAGGCTTGGCAAGTACTTTTAAATGCCAAGTCGAATTGGCAGTGAAACTGCACACACAGGCCTTGCAATGGCAGGCCTGAGACATGGTTAAAGGGTTATTTAAGTAGGTGGCACAATCAGTGCTGCAGGCCCACTAGTAGCATTTAATCTACAGGCCCTGGGCACATATAGTGCACTTTACTAGGGGCTTATAAGTAAATTAAATAAGCCAATTGGGTATGATCCAATGTCACCATGTTTTAAGGGAGAGAGCATATGCACTTTACACTGGTTAGCAGTGGTAAAATGTGCAAAGTCCTAAAATCAGCACAAAAGTGGACAGAGGCAGGCAAAAAGTTAGGGGTGACCACCCTAAGGCTACCAGGTCTAACATGGATGCTTAAAGAATTAAATTGTGATTTTCCACTGTACTGTCCATGTGTTCGTAGTTGAAGTTCTTTCTCATGAGAAACTGCTTGCTAGAAGATGATGTACTATCCAAGATACAATGTTTAATGTGATGTGTGTAAGACTGACCTTCCCAGGAGAAGACAATGAAGTGTGAATGGAGTATAAGCTGCAACAATATTGTTACCTCATGAACCGAATGACGGGAGCAGGACAAGAGGAGCCAATCATCGACATGTGAACCATGTTCTAGTAGAAAGTTTTAGTTTCATTGGACGAAGTGTGAACATACAATTCCCTGACCAATTAGGATGTGGGAACTAGTTTTAGGAAATCTAACTTATCCAGACTGCACAGAGAAGAGACGGACCATTTGCCCACTTTCTATCTTGCCATTAAGACCACCATTACTTTCCTGATCGTCTTGACAAGAGACGAGTTAAACTTTACTGCTTAAAAGACTTAGGCCCATTATTACATTGGCGGTAAGTTCCGCTTACCGCAATGCCGCTAAAATAATGCAGTTGCAGTGGTTTACCACTACCCATATTATGACCCACACATAGCAATCCGTCACCATGCAGCCACACACACAAGTACGCCAGACCAAAGGTCAGTGATAAACTGGCAGTAGCAAAACCCACACCGCTACCCCAATAGAACTACGCCCACAACATGACCCACGAATCACTGCCGCGGACTTTCAACCATGGTAAACCACTGGCGGTACAAATACCGCCGCGCTCAAAATACACACACACATACAAAACAACACTACATTGGCCAATTCAAACTACACACACCTGACACACATACACACACCACACCCACACACACACACCACTAGAAAACACACACACAATACCCACCACCCTTTCCGACTCAAAAAAATTGACAACAGAGAGAGACACCAAGAGCATCCACAGAACCAGAGCCACAGAACACCATCACCCATACACCATCCACGCACCTTACATCACACACCCCAACACAACACACCACACACCCTCACACACACCACACACACACACTACACCCATGGCACCACAAAGACACCCCAGATTCTCTGAGGAGGAGCTAAGGGTCATGGTGGAGGAAGTCATCCGGGTAGGGCCACAGCTATTCGGATCACAGGTGCCGCAGACATCCATTGCTAGGAAGATGGAGCTATGGCGGAGAATCGTGGACAGGGTCAACGTCGTGGGACAGCACCCCAGAACAAGGGATGACATCAGGAAGAGTTGGAACGACCTACGGGGTAAGGTATGTTCCATTGTAGTAAGACACCAGATAGCTGTACAGAGGACTGGCGGTGGACCCCCACCGCCTCCCCCACAACTAACAACATGGGAGGATCAAGTCTTGATAATACTGCATCCTGAGGCCCTGGCAGGAGTAGCAGGAGGACTGGACTATGGTAAGTCAACTCTTTACTCCTTTCACCCCCCCTACCTGCATGCAATCACATACCCCCACCCCTACCCTCAAACCCATCACCCCACCACCTCACATACACCCCACCATCACAACCCACCCATCCCAATACCAAGCCCTCCATGCACCACCAATGCATGGAGATCACTCACAGCCCTGCATGGACGCTCATCACTAAAGCATGCACATTAGAGAGAATCACGTAGCCCACAAAATCACTACTCACACAAGACAAAGCTGACAGGGCAATCACAACCATACAGGGCAACACACCCATGCACAAGATGTCACACGCAGAAATAATAACACTGCATTTACATCTCCACAGGTCCCCCACCCAACGTCACCAGAGAGGAGGTGCAAGTAACATCCAGCCCCCCCACAGAAGAGGCCCACAGTGATGACAGCAGCTCTGGTCACCTGGATCTGGATGACCAATCTCCGGACAGTCGGTTACCCAGGCACAGTCCCATACCACCACAGAGCCTCCCCCTCAGGAAATACCAGCACAGCACCCACTCAGTGGGCCTATACCTCTGTTCAACTGTGTGTCCACCACTACAGGGACCCCAGGCAACCCCACAAACACAGGATGATCAGGGACCTGGGGTCAGTGGAAGTGGGCACATGGTTCAGGGTACAGAGGCACAGGACAGCAGGGAAGCTGGGAGGACTGCTGTGCGACAGGGGGAGGACAGGCCCAGGGAACCAACTCTCCAGGAAACACTCACTAACATCCTGGGAGCACACCACCATTCCCAGGAGACGATGGGCCAGATACTTGACAAGTTGCAGGAGACCCAGCGGCTGCAGGAGGGACAGTACCTGGGGATCAGGGAGGACCTGAAGGACATCCACACCACCCTGGTCACCATTGCAGGGGTGCTGGCAGACATGGCCAACACCATGAGGGAGGCAGTGGCACACCACTGGGCCCCTGACACTAGCCCCTCTGCTGAACAGCCCTCCACCTCTGCTGTCGCTAGTGGACAGGAGGCCCCGCCACAGGAACAACAGGCCACCAGCACCCCTCCCCCTGCAGAAGAAGAACCATCCTGCAAACAGTACCTGCGATCCAGGCAGAAGCCAGAGAACATTGCCAAGACCCCCCACAGGAAATGGGACTCTCATGATTGTCACCCTTGTGTCCCACTCTGTCATCCTGTCCACCTTGAACTGGCATTGCTCCCCTTCCTATGCCCCCTTGGACAATGTACCTGTGATACAAATAGACTGGACTCTATCCTGGACACTCCTCCAGGGATATTGCACATACCCCTCTACTTATTAGCACTTAAATAAACACAATTTGAATAAATACAAGTATGGAGTCTGTCAAATGATTTAACTATGTATTCATTTAACAAGGTTTAAAAGCAATACAACTGTACAGTAAGGTATATATAGGATTGACCTGTAGTTGGCTGCAGTCAATACACCAGGTGCCAGAGTGCGGCACAGATATCTGAAAATAGAAATGCCAAAGGGTACAGTAAGTGGCCATAGAATTGGGAGAATTTGCCTGCCATGTACAATGCCAAATACAAAACTGTCAATACAAAGTGAAGTTACAGTGTCTTACCTGTGTGTCACTGGAAGTACTGTTGTATAGTAGCTGTTCTGTTGTCCTCATTCTCTGCCACCTCATCTTCACTGTCCACAGGGTCCACTGCTGCCACACGCCCATCTCCAGCCTCATCCTCCTGCAGAAAAGGCACCTGGCGTCTCAAGGCAAGGTTTTGCAACATGCAGCATGCCACGATTATCTGGCAGACCTTCTTGGGTGAGTAGTACAGGGGTCCACTATTTAGATGGAGGCAACGAAACCTGGCCTTCAGGAGGCCGTATGTCCTTTCTATGATTCTTCTTGTTCGCCCATGTGCCTCATTGTAACGTTCCACTGCCCTTGTCCTGGGATTCCTCACAAGGGTCAGTCGCCATGAGAGGTTGGGGTAACCGGTGTCACCTGCAAATATCGAGGGATACCCGTTAGACAAACCCTAACCCTTATGGCCAACACCATACCCTTACACCAACCCCAACTCCTATTAATTCACAGCGGTCGTAATCTAGGGGGCAAAACGGTGAGCAGCTGGTCAGTATTCCACATTTCCAAACACTACACTGCATTGCATGTTGTGACAGTAACAGTATATTGTTGGATAAGCCCAAATGGTGCCTAGATGTACTGTGACGCAGTTAGGTGCCATAGCCTGCACCACCCCTGAAATGGCATCTGCCTGTCTTGTGTGGATGGACACGTGGAAATGAGGTAATGCTGCTGACATTGTGTGTCTTTGCGAGAGGCAGTCGGCTACCGCCGTGCAACTCCTCATTGGTTGTCATTGGGCCCTATAGGTTACAGTGGCCACTAGTGATGTACACCGGCGGTGACGGTGCGCACCACCGTGGACGTGACTGCCATTTTCTATCTATTTACTGACTTGCTATCTGACCTTCAACAGGAGAGGACCTACCCTGCCAGTGCTGCTGTGACCATTAGTCTGGGACCGACCATGGCTCGTGTCACTGGGAAAAGGGCCCCTGCCTTCACCACTGCGGAGCTGGAGAGACTGGTACCCCAGTACCAAATGCTGTAAGGGCCTCCAGACCAACAGGTGAGTACACTGTGAGCACGATGCATGGGGCATGAATGCATGGAGTGCTGTGTGTGAGGGCCTTGTGCAGGTGGGGCATTGGTGGAAGGGTTCTGGACAGCGTGCTGCATGTATGGTGGGCACTGTCTGTGCATAAGGGGATGTGAGGGCTATGGTTGGCCATTAGTGTAACAATACCGGACGGTATGACTGATACCTTATTCTATGTTTCTTTTCCAGCAGGTCAGCGCCCATCAGAAAAAGGGTATATGGCGTGCTATCACCAAAGACGTGCGGACCCTGGGGGTCTACAGCAGGCAGAGCACCCACTGTCACAAACAGTGGGAGGCCCTGAGATGCTGGGCAAGGAAGATGGCGGAGGCCCAGATGGGGATGGCCTCCCAACGAGGAAGGGGTGCCCATCAAACCCTGACACCCCCGATGGCCCGCATACTGGCGGTGGCCTATCCGGAGCTAGATGGGCACTTGAGGGCATCACAGCAGCCACAAGGGGGTGAGTACAGTTTCCCAATATACTACTTGCTTGTGGTGGGGTGGTCTCCCGGGTGGGGGATGTGGGCCTGTGGGTGCCCCTAGGCCAGGCCAGACATTGCAAGGTAGGTCCCATGTTGGGCAGGGACTGATGAACACCACCTCCTACCGAGCTAGTAGGCATCCACTACTGGGCAGGGGTCTGTGGTTGTCAGGTATGCTGCTATTGGCGTTAGGTATTCCTGTCCATGGCCTGGTGATTAGCATTGTGACTGGTAGTGCTTTGCCTAGTGTGTAGGGCTGTTCCCTGTGTGTGTAGTATACGCCAACGGTGGTGTTGCTGCCATTGACCAAGTGTATCCTTTGTCTATCCCCCCTTTTTGTTTTGTCAACCTGCTCTTATATGCATTAGCATCCTCTGGCGGAGGAACAGAGGCACCGGCGACGGAGGGAGCTGAATTCCACAGGGCCCAGGAGGCTCAATCCACCGACGGTGAGGGCACCAGTGGGACGGAGGGCGAGGGGAGCACTACGGCAGAGACTGGAGGGGACAGTTCTGACAGTAATACCTCCTCCGATGGAAGCTCCTTGGTGCTGGCGGACACCTCTGTGCCCACCCCAACTACAGGTACTGCTGCCACCCTCCGTACCAGCACCTCCCTCCGAGCGGCCCCTCAGTGTGTTTCCCGTGCCCGCTCGCCCAGGAGGGTGGGCATCTCCTTCACCCCAGGCACCTCAGGCCCTTCCCCAGTTAGCTCTGCTGCCCTGACTGAGGAGGCCATTGACCTCCTGTGATCCATCTCTGTTGGGCAGTCAACCATAGTGAATGCTATCCAGTGGCTGGCAGCACATTTGCCAGCACCACCTTCAGCACCGCCACCAGCAGTAGCAGCCCCAGTGGGGAGCCCTCCGAGGCTGCAGGGGAAGGGCTGGAGTCTCCACCCACCACTGGCATCCCTGACACCAGCACTGCAACCAGCACTGCCACCAGCAGCAGCAGCCCCAGTGGGCCGCCGTCCGATGCTGCAGGGGAAGGGCTGGCGCCTCCCCCCACCGCTGCCATCCCTGCCACCAGCACCGCCACCAGAAGCAGCAGCCCCAGTGGGCAGCCGTCCGAGGCTGCAGGGGAAGGGCTGGAGCCTCCATCCAACACTGGCATCCCCAACTCCGCCACTGCCACTACTGAGCAGCCGTCACTGCAGGTGGGCAGTGTGTAGTCCTGCCTCCATGGCCTGTAGTGCGTCCTGGACCCTGCAAATCCTGTAGGTGTGACACCCAGGTGAGAGACTGTGACCTTGCACTCCCCAAGTGCTGCATCACAGGGCACAAGGCCCCCTCCAGAACCAGTGGAAGAAGCCATCCGCTCACCCCCTCCTTGCCAGGATGAAGCACACTGGGCCCAATGCCCCCTCCCGGAAACAGTGGAAGAAGCCATCCACTCACCCCCTCCTTGCCAGGATGAAGCACACTGGGCACAAAGCCCCCTCCAGAACCAGTGGAAGAAGCCATCCACTCACCCCCCTCCTTGCCAGGGTGAAGCACACTGGGCAAAAGGCCCCCTCCAGAACCAGTGGGCAAACCACCCACTTGAGAGACTGTGGCCTTGCACTCCCCAGAACCAAGCAGTGGGCAAACAACCCACTAGAGAGACTGTGGCCTTGCACTCCCCAGGATCAAGCACAGGGCATGTAGCCCCCTCCAGGGCCTCTGATGTTGTACCATATTCCGGCTGAGGTGCTCCCCATTCCCCGTCCCCCTGAGGTGCCTGTGTATTTTCGACCTGATGCCCCGGCAGTGTTCTCTCTGTGTTGTTGCAGGAGTGAGGTGGGTCCTTGGCCTATGTGATGTGGCCCTGTGACCCACGGACATCGAGGACTGGGCAGTGTCCCTCCATTTGTATATATGTATATTGATTTTGAAGCATGTATTTCTACTTATTTATCTTATTACACTCACTTTAATTAATTATTTTTGTCCTTGTATTGTTCCTGAGGGGTACGGGGTAGATATGTGATGTTATTGCATCTGTTTGTGTGTATGGTATTTGGGAGTGTTGCGTGTGTGTCACTCTCTTTTTCCTCCCCCCTCCCTTGTGTGCTAGACGGCAGTACTCACCGTGGTCGTCTTCACCGGCGTTGATGTTTGTAATGTATTAAAAGGTATAGCAGCATGGGGAAGATGTGCAACTTGGGCTCCATGGCGTCGTGGTTCTTCCTTAAGTCTCCAGAGATGAGTCTTTTGCCTTCTGTATACTGTTTCCTCCATGCTTTTAATGTCGTTGGTACTGCCCAGGAAACGGTGGCGGAGAGGTGTGTAACATTACTGTGGGCGGAACATTGTCTTCCGCCTGGCATTTGGCGGTTACCGCCACGGTGCTTGTTGCTACCGCCGTGGTGGTTGGTGTGTTAAAGTGGCTGTCTGTGTGGGTGGTTTCCGCCATGGTCATAATTCCACTTTTTTAGATGTTTTTCCAAATTTGTGTTGACTGAATTGTTTTGCTTGAAGCCCAAACATGCTATTCTAATCTGGTATTAGTTAGGATTCTCACTGATGAAGTTCGCTACATGAAATAACAGCTGATGTCTTTTCTTTGCTGAAGCTAAATGTATGTAATATCGTTTGTGCAGTTATTCCTGCTTTTAATTTGTACTGTAACTTTATAATGTGTAGTAGCTCAAGCTTTGATTAGATTGTGATTCTTTTGCCGCTTTGGACAGCCAGTATTGTTTCTGTATGTTTATCATTTGATTTTGAGATTGACCCTCGTTACATTAGTGTTGTTAATATAGGGAAATAAATATTCTAAGTTTTATATAAAGGTGTGGTTATTCATGGCCACGAGGTCATGGTGAGTGGAAATTACTGAATCCTATTGATCACCGATGTTATTGATTGTTGATGTTATTGATCTGTATTGTTACAGGATATATGGTGGGAAAACCTCGATGCGAGTCAAATTCGCCTATTCATTTACTTATTAAGGTCTGACGCGCTAACACTGGCGGGGAACAATGCTCCTCCGCCATAGTGGAGGAGCCACCCCTGCTAATAAATGTATGCTATTCACCTAAAATGGCAGCCCCTCACCCAGGTGTTAAACTAAATAAGAATGCTGATATTCACTTGTCATTTATTTGTGGCACAGTTGACCTCAACATGACGAGTAACACAATTTGACATTTAATACTGCTTGCACTGTGGGGTCAGTGATGGTGCATTACATTACTTAATTTAGGATTCAAGCACTTCAAAATGAATGCGCTCTGCTAAAAATTGAGTCAACAACCATCACATTCTTTATGTTAAACTATCCATGCCTTGAAACAGTCTGCCAATATATCTGAAGAAGCTTCAGTCCACAAAAGTTCATAAAAAGTTAATAACACGCATTCATGTACAGCGTTCAGTTCAGATACAGTGATGAAGCCACTATTAAAATGATGATGGAGATCCTGACCTTCTCTCTTTATATCACTCTTGCAGACTATTCACGCCTGTTTTCTGCCTTTGTCGCTGTTTTCCTATTTTTCACCTGTCTTCTTTCCCCCTTTTCTGCCTTTCTCTCTCTTGCTCTGGTTTCAAGTCTGAGGATGAAAAATAGGTCATGGACCCCAAAAATGAGTGTGGTGCCCAACAGCAGCACCCACTGGTGCAAATTAATCAATGTGTTTGCCTTGCCCATGGAAAAATGTAATTTACATGAATAGCCAAAACAAAACAAATTGGGTAAGTTATGAGTTTTTAGCACTCACTTTATAATCAGGCTCAGTGAATCTAAATACCAAACCTCCCACCCCATGGCTTCTTTTCATGTAGGGACCCTGCTTTGGTGAGTCCATTTCTTCCAGCCTTGAGTAGGGGTTGGGCATACATCCAAGCTGTCACTCCCCTGCGATTTGCCCCATATATGTGAGGGTACGATTAGTGCCCCACTGTGAAGGGGTTGTCTTTAGGCCCATATTTATACTTTTTGACGCAAAACTGCGCTAACGCAGTTTTGCGTCAAAGAAATTAGCGCCGGCTAACGCCATTCTGAAGCGCCATGCGGGCGCTGTATTTATTGAATGACGTTAGCCGGCGTTAGCCGCCGGCGCCGTCTGGTGTGCGTTAAAAAAAAACGACGTACACCAGGCAGCGCCGGCGTAGGGGGATATGGGGCTTGGGCGTCAAGAAATGGGGCAAGTCAGGTTGAGGCAATTTTTTCGCCTCAACCCGATTTGCGCCATTTTTTTTCACTCCCAACCCCCATAGAAATGAGTCCTGTCTTAGCAAAGACAGGTGTCATGCCCCCTTGCCCAATGGCCATGCCCAGGGGACTTCTGTCCCCTGGGCATGGTCATTGGGCATAGTAGCATGTAGGGGGGCACAAATCAGGCCCCTCTATGCCACAAAAAAAAAAAAAAAAAAAAACACTTACCTGAACTTACCTTAATGTCCCTGGGATGGGTCCCTCCAGCCTTGGGTGTCCTCCTGGGGTGGGCAAGGGTGACAGGGGGTGTCCCTGGGGGATGGGAGGGCACCTCTGGGCTCCTTCTGAGCCCACAGGTCCCTTAACGCCTGCCTTTTGCAGGCGCTAAAAAACGGCGCAAAAGCGGCCGTACGTCATTTTTTTGACCCGCCCACTCCCGGGCGTGAATTTTGCCCGGGAGTATAAATCCGACGCACGTGCCTCGGAGTCGATTTTTTAGATGGGAACGCCTACCTTGCATATAATTAACGCAAAGTAGGTGTCCACGCTAAAAAATGACGCTAACTCCATGGACTTTGGCGCTAGACGCGTCTAACGCCAAAGTATAAATATGGAGTTTGTTTTGCGTCGGAATTGCGTAAAAAAAAACGACGCAATTCCGGCGCAAACGGAGTATAAATATGCCCCTTAATGTGTCTTGGCTCACCTGTTTCTTGCACTGCTCCCTTTGGCTGTTCTTTGAAATGGACATGCAACTATGCTGGTCCTGAGCCTTCTACGGCACTTCCTCTTTCTTTCTGGCTTGGTGGTGTGTGGGCAGGAGGTGGTGTGATCCAACGTGGGATCATGCTGCCTCCTCAGCTGCCGGTCCGGTTCTAGTGTTGACTGTCCGTCAGAGCACCAGCCTGATCCTCATGGTAGTGATGAATCCTCACCATGGTGGGACTTTGTTGTCTCTCCAGATCTAAAGGTGCTGCTTGATCATCAGGGCTGGATGTCAAGCTGTCTGACTGCTGTGGGTCCTCTTGCATTCATGGTTTCAGAACTATGGAGCAAATGCATCAAGTGTGGCAGCTGCATGACTGTTGGGAAGTTTACCTCCCTTATTTTATTGGTCAACAAAAATTGTACTTCAAACACCAGAAGTCCCTTCGTCTGCCCGATAACTCCTCTGCTTCTGTGAAGTTTATTCTGTTGTGGTCTTCTTGTGTCTTCTGCTGTTTGCCTCTCACATTCTGCAGGATGACTCAGTGAGATTCATGCTCGCCTCTCATGTACAGGTTTTTTCTGACAAAGAGTTTGAGTGTCAACATGACCTATGCTACCTTTCATTCATCTGGCATTGTTAGATTTGTGACCTTTACTTGGGCAATAGTAAGGACACCTATTTTCCTGGAAAGATAAGGCGATTCAGTTGTTGCCACATGTGTTTTAAATACATTTTTAATTGGAATTCTTACATTTTTGTACGCTACACATATTTGTTGAGCTGAGCACAGGTTTCCTTTGCTTCTAGTCCTTATATTAACAGTTTTGAATGTTGTGCTCCTGCTCTGCATGGTCCCTTGATGGGCTGGTCTCCCTTTGTCAATGTTGTCATGAATGTTCCTTTACTTCACTTTCCCTTTTGGGCCAGTGTATGTCTCTGTGACCTTCCTGCGCATGGGTCCCAAATACAACTTGAATGGTCTGCTGTGGTCAAGACTTAGGTGCTTTGTTTCACATTTCTCTTGCATATTGGCACCTGGTGGCCCAATGGCTACTCACTGTCCATCTGTGTGATGGGGATTCCATCCCTACTGCTGCCTTTTTACTGTCTATTGGTTCATGGCAGTGATCACCTGATTTCAATGGGGCCTCTCTTGTCTTTCCCTTCTGCATCACATGCTGGGGCCATTGCCACCTCTTGATGCACCACCTGTGGTGTTGATTCTCTGTTGTTCTGACAGTTGCCTAGACAATGCCTTTTTATTGTGTCTGTTTCCGGACCTGCTCATGTGGTCCCTTTTGTTCTGTATGGCTATGCCTAGTGTTGAGGCGGTAACAGTCCCCCTGTCGTGTTGTTAGACGTTGTTCTGGGATTTTAGATTTGTGTTCAGATCCCCTCTATTTCTCTGTGTCTCCACTTTCATTCTATTGTTAGTTGGATATTGTTTCTCTGGTTCTTGTGAGATCCTTGTTGTCTCTAACTTTCTTTGAGCAGGCACTGGGGTGCTCTTGGGGCTGGTTGTGGTTGTGGGGCTTCTATTGTTGGTTGTTCCCCAGGCTTGTGCCCTAGATCCTTTGCCCTATCTTAGATGTCTTTACACTTTAGGTCTCCTATATTTCTTGAAAGGTTTACAGTGTGTCTCTGCAGTTTGCTGTGATATGACTGTTTCTCAAACTGGGCCTCCCTTAACAAGGGATTCTTGGCGGATCGGTGGCTTTGATAATTTGTGTGGTCGTGTGGTGGTTCCCCTTTTTTGTCACATGATTTATTGGTCCTGGCTGTCTGAAAAGGCTGTTACCGATAAGGACAATAGGAGAACAGTCAGGAATGGGCTCCCCCCCAACCCAGCATTCATAATCTGAGGTCTCACTTTGTTGCTATTACTGTCTCATCTCTGATGACACTGATCACCATCATAGTAGGGTGTGTTCCGTGCCTAATTTGTTTAAAGAATGAATGTTTGTGCCTAAAGCTTTGCATAGAAGCCCACGGCCAGGGTATTAAAAGTCTAATTACTTACTGGTAATCTTCTTGACTCCTGACCCTGTTCTCATCCCGTTCATCACTAATGAGGTTAATCCACCTTGCAAGATAGAAAAGAAAACAAGTAAAATGTGTGTAGTATTTCCACTTCCCATAAGGCTGAAGCCTGTATAGACAATGCTCACACAGCCTTCCTCCTGAACTACTAATCCTGGCCACTATGAAGGCTGGCAATCTGGGAGGGAGGAGTGTGATGAATGTGATGAGGGCAACAGGACCAGGAGTAATGAATGTTATGGGTAAGTAATTAAACATTACTCCCAGGACCCCCTTGTCTTAGACACATTCATCACCAATGAGGAATACCAAAGCATCACTAGAACAGTCTTCATAATCAAAAAGACAGAACCCACACAAACCACCATTGACTGCTACACTACACCCAATATTGGTTTATTACAGAGAGTCGATCGGTTTAGGGTTTACCTGAATGCAGCAAACCCATTCCAAAATCAGTGCTGTCATGTAACACATTCTGAAACGTGTAATGTCTCGGAAACGTTTTTGGAGTAGCTCAAGTGGCTACTGAACAAATCTCTGAAATTGATACTCCATTCAACTCCGCCAGAGTAGCTGAACCCATTCTAGTAAAAACAACCTTGCTTTTCAGCCAGACGAGGAGACTCAGATAAGAAGTACGCCAAAGAGATCACCAGTTTAATTCATCGACTGATAAACAACAAAGAAGCTTTTTTTCTCCTTTGTTAGAAGCCCCAAAGTAGACAAACAAAGAATCTGACCACTTAACTGGTTTTGATCTTTACACATATATCAAAAGGGTCTTCTTGATATCCAATAAATGCCACAGGAATCAGGCTGAAGAATCAACCCCCTCCAATAAAGCAGGAAGGAAGGATAATTTCCTGCGCTTTGTGAAATTGAGAGAATACCTTGGGCAAAAAACAAAAAAAAAGGTTCTAACTTTGGCACCATTCCATCATTTAAAAAAAAGGAATGGTTCTTTAACTAAAAGCACTTCCAGCTCCCCAATTGTCCTTGCTGACCTGACGGCCACAAGGAATGCCACTTTGAGAGTCAGGAATCCAACAACTCAAGCGGCTCAAAAGAATGGGAAAACAAAGCTTCGAAAACTAAAGGCAAATCCCTTATTGGATATAGGGGTCATACAATTGGTCTGGAATTAGAAAAGCTTTTCAATAATCTAGGTAATAGATCTGCAGAATTTGATAAGTTTCCTCAAGGCTCCTGGAAGGTCCTAATCGCTGTGCACTGAACACCCAATGTTGATATGGACAGATGTTTTTCAAACCTTTCCCAAAGAAACTATACAATGTTAAAGTGCATTCTAATGGGGGGAGCCGCAAAGGAGTACACCATTTCTGAAAGCTACGACTTCTATAAGATTTAAAAAGATATTATAGAATATAATCTATATTATCTATACGATTTTAAAGTGGATGGCTTCTGAAACTACTAATTCCCATTGCTAGATTTCTGGGCACACCCTATCTCTGTATCCCCAACCTCTCAACTTCCCCATGGAGAGATGGAGTTTCTGGGTAAAGAGGACATGAAAACTCTGAATGGAGAGTGGGAGATCCTGATCAGCCATGGATCATGAACCTCTAGAGACTTCAGAAGGGAAAACCATGGTTATCTCAGCATCACTACCACCATCTCTCTGTGCTCCCACAATATTCTGACTAGCAGCTTGGGAATCAGAGGATTTAGGGGGAGCGCATACAGAAGGGTGTGCGGACATCGGATTGTCAGTGTATTCAGGGTCCAAGCAGCCTTCTCTAGATCTCTGGTGCAAAATTCAGGAAGCTGAGCATTGTGTCCTGATGCAAACAGAACCAGGAATGATATTCCAAACCATTTGTATATCTGATGAAATTTTGGTCTGGTCAAGGAACATTCCTGGGATGAGGGAAAAACTCTGTGGAGAGAATCTGCCACTATCTTACGTATCCCACGATATGTACTGCAAGTAGTGACAGAAGATGACTCTCTGCAGCTGAACAGCTGAACACCAAGAAGATTCAAAGGCTGTAACTTGGTATCCCCTGGTTCTTCAGAGATGCCAGAGAAACCATACTGTCTGTCCCACCAATTTCTGCTGGAACATCAGTGCTACTCTGTGCACAGCTGTGAGTTCCCTCCAGTTGGAGGAATATCTGCTTTCCTGTAGAGACTACTTGGCTTGGATCGACCATGTCCCCAGAATGGCCCCCAACCAAAGGAGTTGGCATCTGTTGTCAGGAAGTTTGGAGGGTCTTGTTGAAGAAAAAGTTTGGATAGAGATTCTGGAGTTATCTACCACTACAACTCTCTCCATAACCTCTGAGTCACTGGCACTATGACCTCGAAATCCCCTGGCTTTGGTTGCCAAAATGAATCCAGATGATCCATAATGGGCAAAGATAAGATATGGTTCCTATGACCATTAAAATATCCTTGCCATGTGTCCTTGAAGCTTCAACCACTGCAGGGAATGGCTGCAGATTACTTTTGAAGCCAATGTTCTCAAAGTGAATGCTCACAATTCCAGGGAGGAAGGCTTTGTTTGGGTCTGTGCGAAATCTGGCCACTATAAAGGTCAGGCGCATAGTTGGCACCATCGGGCACTTTTCTACACTGAGTAGGAAACTGTGATCTTGAATGCAATTAGAGAATGTCGCCATCTCCTGGAGTAACTGCGCCTCAGATGGAGCATGCAGGAGCCAATTGTCCAGATAAGAATACATCTCAGAACCCCCTCCACCACCCTCCAGAGGGGGTCAGGGGTACAAACTCTATTCATCTATTCATTAGCCTTCCTTGATGATCTAAAGTACCCACTCATCTGAAGTAGATGTCTCCCAAGTCCACAGAAACTGTTGAATCCTGCCTCCAACTGCAAATTCTGTGCTTGGTCCCATAGAGTCAGGACTTAAGCTTTGTCAGAGACTTAGATTTCTTATCACCACATCTTTTAGAATAGAATTTCCCCTGAGGCTGCTGTTGTTGTCTCTGAGAGCGCTGGTGAAAGGTAGAGTGCTATTTCTCTTTAAACAGTTTATGAAGCTTCTCTTGGAGTTTTGAGCCCAGTAACTGAGGCCCATATTTATACTTTTTGACGCTAAACTGCGCTAACGCAGTTTAGCGTCAAAAAGTTTTGCGCCGTCTAACGCCATTCTGAAGCGCCATGCGGGCGCCGTATTTATGGAATGGCGTTAGACGGCGCAATCAGACCGGCGCTGCCTGGTTTGCGTGGGAAAAAACCACGTAGACCAGACAGCGCCGGCGTAGGGGGAAAATGGCGCATGGGCGTCTTAAAATGGGGCAAGTCAGGTTACGTCGAAAAAATCGTCTTAACCCGACTTGCGCCATTTTTTAACGACGCCCATCCCCCATCAACATGACTCCTATCATTGTAAAGATAGGAGTCATGCCCCCTTGCCCAATGGCCATGCCCAGGGGACTTCTGTCCCCTGGGCATGGTCATTGGGCATAGTGGCATGTAGGGGGGCACAAATAAGGCCCCCCTATGCCACCAAAACAAAATATAAAAAAAAAAAAATTATACTTACCTGAACTTACCTGAATGTCCCTGGGGTGGGTCCCTCCATCCTTGGGGGTCCTCCTGGGGTGGGCAAGGGTGGCAGGGGGGGTCCCTGGGGGCATGGGAGGGCACCTGTGGGCTCATTTTGAGCCCACAGGCCCCTTAACGCCTGCCCTGAGCAGGCGTTAAAAAGTGGCGCAAAAGCGCCGTTTTTAGCCACGCCAACTCCCGGGCGTCTCTTTTGCCCGGGAGTATAAATACCACGTAAAGTCCTGGGAGTCATTTTTTAGACGGGAACGCCTCCCTTGCATATCATTAACGCAAGGAAGGGGTTCACGCAAAAAAATGACGCACATTCCGGGAACTTTGGCGCTATTCGCCTCTAACGCCATAGTATAAATATGGCGTTAGTTGGCGTTAGTTTTGCGTCTAAATTGCGTCAAAAAAAACTACGCAATTTCGGCGCAAACGGAGTATAAATATGGCCCTGAGTACTTTGAAAAAGCAACCTCAAAGCAGAGGCCTTCTGACTGAATTTGTGTGCCAATCCTTAACAACTAGATTAAGGCGGTCATTCTGACTCTGGCGGGCGGCGGTTGCCACCCGCCAGGTGGGAACCGCCATTTGGCCGCTACGCGGTCAAAAGACCGCTGCCGGCATTTCAACCTTCCCGCTGGGCCGGCGGGCGCTAACCATGTTAGCGCCCGCCGGCCCAGCGGGAAGGAGGCCTGCAACACAGAAGCCGGCTCCGAATGGAGCCGTCGGTGTTGCGGGCGTGCGACGGGTGCAGTTGCACCCGTCGCGCTTTGCACTGTCTGCTAAGCAGACAGTGAAAAGCTTCATGGGGCCCTGTTGGGGGGCCCCTGCACTGCCCATGCCAGTGGCATGGGCTGTGGAGGGGCCCCCAGGGGCCCCAGGACACCCGTTCCCGCCAGCCTCTTCCTGGCGGTGAAAACCACCAGAAACAGGCTGGCGGGAAGGGGGTCAGAATCCCGAGGGCAGCGCTGCTTGCAGCGCTGCCCTGGCGGATTCGCCCAGCCGGGGGAAAAACGGCGGGAAACCGCCGGCCCCGGTTTTCTGACTGCGGCTTGACCGCCACGGTCAGAATGGGCTTGGAAGCACCGCCAGCCTGTTGGCGGTGCTTCCGTCATTCGTGACCCTGGTGGTCAAAGACCGCATGGGTCAGAATGACCCCCTAAGTCTGGCCGCAATACAGGACCTACAGACAAGGCAGTCTCACTTACTACATCAAAAATAATAGCATACATCCACTTGTCTCTCAATGTGCTCCAACAGAGAAGAGCAATCTGAGGAGTCCTCAATAGCTTGTATTGATTTCTTAATGTCAGAGGTTAAAATTTGGGAATCATAAGACCTATAAATGCCTGCTCGAAGAGCCAAATGAGCACTTTAATAAACTTTTACAGAGCTGAATCCACCTTTTTGTTGTTAGCATCCATGATGATAGCCTCCTCTGTCAAGGAAGTAATGCCCACTAGATTTGCAACAGAAGAGTCAATAGGAATAGTGGCAAATTTTGATGCATATCTGTAAGAGGGTATAATTAAGCCATAAAGCCAGGTAGATTATTTTTTATCAGAACATCTCTACTCCCTTTTAAGGACCTGAATAATAAAGGAATGCACAGGAAAATCCAGCTGCGAAGCACTTTGAAATTGACACAGCTAGCTACCAGCAGATGTTTCAGGAATTTCCTCAATCTGAAAACACCATATTTACCTTAACATGGGAAACCAGGTCTGGCAACATGTCCTTTAAAATATATTTTCCCTTATGCTGCTCTGAACCCGGATTCTCTTCTTCCAAATCAGAGGGGTCAGAAGACAGAAACACCTGCTTATCTTCAACAGTTTCATCACAGGGGCCAGCTCCAGTAAAGTCTCTTTTATCAACCTCTTCAGTCTTTCCTCCTTACTCTTAGACCTTTTCTCAGCAAGGGGAGGTCTAATGAAAAAGAAGAAACAACATGCTTCCTCTTTCTGGAATGTGGTACCATCATAAATAAATGCAGGAATTTTTGTAAAGGCAGTACTCACCACTCTTAATCCACCCATACTCTGCTACTTGCATTTAACAGTTCCCCTGTGTCCATCTAGCTCCCTTCTTCCTGAAGGGAGAAACATACTCCCTTGTGCTTGTGCAGCCATCCAAACCTCCACACATGCGCTGGAGCACCAACAAACCAGGAAGCATGACAAAGACTGCATCCAGCAGCTCCGACCACATCCTTCTCCACAAACTGTGTTCTGGCACCTCTCTTTCCAAGACCGGCAGGCTGAAAGAGGCCCCCATCACTTCCATTCCTGCCCTGTTGGCAGAACCCCCCAATGCAGCAGCAGAGCAAGTCACCCAGGGTCCACCATCTCCTCGTCTTCTTGTTTCCTGAGAGACAGAAAAAAACAGGATTGCTTGTATAAGTTCCAGCCTTACGGGAAGGGGCAATTTCTTGTTCTCTTTTCTTTTTGGCGAAGTTGATTCACCTCATTAGTAATGAAGGGGATGAGGACAAGAGGGTGTCAGGGGGTAGTGTTGGTGCATTGAATAGCAAGGTTGCATAGTCTTGAATCCACTTTATATCTTTGTGAACCACCATTAGATATTCTCTGACCCTTTATACCATTCTTACAGTTCCCTTCTTTCTCCCTTCAAGACGGGTTTCCAACTCTTTCTTCCTTCATATTTTCAACTTTGGGTGATTTTCCCTCCCATGTTCTCAGTAAATGTTTGATGAGGAAAATAAGTGCCAGTACCCAACTGTTGGACCTGGCTCTTTTTGCAGAGGTATCTGCAAATGTTTTGCATTCTTCCTATTTTTTCTGACCTATTTTTGATGGTTTTAGAACTCTTGGCACTTTACCACTGCTAACCAGTGCTGTAGTACACATATGCTCTCTGTCTAAACTGCATTGGTGATTGGTTTCTCCATGGTTGGCATATTTGATTTACTAGTTAGTCCCTAGTATAGTGCAACAGGTGTGCCCAGAGCCTGTAAATCAAATGCTACTAGTAGGCCTGCAGCACAGACTGTGCCACCCACATGAATAGCCCTGCAAACATGTCTCAGGCCTAACATTGCAGTGCCTGTGTGTGCAGTTTTAAATTGCCATGTTGACCTGGCAAGGGCACCCACTTTCCAGGCCCAAACCTTCCCTTTTACTACCTGTAAGCCACCCCTAAAGTAGGCCCACGGCAGCACCATGCGCAGGGTGCAGTGTATTTAAAATGTAGGACATGTACTGGCAGGAGTGCCTCACGGGGTTTTATTGGGGGCAGGGCGGCACAGGGGGTTGGGGTGGAGGGTGCAGGGGTACGAATTATTTTTTTTAAAAATACCTTACATGCTTCTCTGCTGCTGCCACGCTGCTCCTCTGCTACACTGCAGGCACAGGCTCCCAGCCTGCCCTGCGGCCAATCCTGACGCAGCCCAAAGCAGCACTAGGATGGTCTGGGAGCACCCAACCAGGGTGCTCCCAGGCAGACTGGGAACCTGTGCCTGCTCTCTCCAGTCCAGCAACTCTGTTGCTGGACTGGAGAGAGCCTACAACGCATGTATGTTTGGCCGGCCCGAGATGGCAGACCAAAGATACATGCGCACTGAGGGGAGTCCACAGTGCACTCTCCTCATCGTCGTCATCCCCAATGCCCCACCTCTTTAACAAACGAAACCATAATAAACATGGTTTATTATTGTTTTGTATTATTGTTTCGTTTGTTAAAGGTGATTTGCAGTGGCTGCTTCTGGATTGGGGTGCAACACTCTTCCGCCCTAACGCAGGAGCCGTGCCTCTGTACCGGTGTATTTTACATGCTCTGACAGTGAAATACTGCTAAACATAGTTTTCTCTATTGCAAGACCTGTATTTCCCATATGGTAACTTGGGGATTGGCTTTAAATACATTTTAAGTGTAATTTTCCATTGGGAGCAGATAGAGAAATGGAGTATGGGGTCTCTGAACTCATAATTTAAAAATACATCTTTTAGGGAAGTTGTTTTTTGTATTGTGGGTTTGAAAATGCCACTTCTAGAAAGTGGGCATTTTCTTGCTTAACTATTCTGTGCCTCTGCTTGTCAGTGGAATGCACGTCTAGGTCAGGATGATAGTTCGGCTGTTTGTGCGTTCACTTTAGACAGTCACACAAAGGGAGCTGGGGTGTGTCCTGCATATCCTTATCTTCCATCACCAGGCTGATGGGTCTTCCTGTGCTAGAGTGGTGGAGGAGCTGACACTTGCACCTGAATAGGGCTGTGCCTGCCCTTACATAATACAGTCCCAAACCTCCTGGAGTTTCTCGGGGCCAGAGCAGGAAAGAAGGGTGTTGTGCACTACAAAGACTACTCTGAACTTTGCCCACTTCAAAGACAGAAATGGGTATAAATACTGGACCTCTAATACCACATTGTTAGAACACGTTTGGACTGAGGACATTCTGCCAGGAAGAAGAGCTGGATGCTGTAGGAGGTACTGCCACTCTGCCTCTTGCTTTGTTCTGCTGGCCTGCTGTTTGCTGCTTCTGTCCTGCGAGTGAAAGGACTGTACTTTGCTTTATACATCCTGCTTTGCAATGTTCTCCCAGGGCTTGAACTGAGCTTGACTCCTGTTAAGAAGTCTCAGGGACATCAAAGACTTTATCTGCCAGTGCCTGGGCTCTTCTGCTGAAAGTCCTGATTTGCTAAGTGGTGCCAACTCCAGTCCCTGGGCCCTTGGAAGTGTAAGCTGGTGAACAGAAGGAGAAAATCCACGCACCAACGTACTGTGGCTGAAAAATTGACACAGGGTCTGTCCTACAGCAGCTGAAGAATTGATCCAGTACCGGTCTCACAGCTGCAGAATCGACGCAGTGCCTGTTTCAGCATGGTTCAATCAACACAGTGAGTCTGGAATTTCTACGCATTGTCTTTGGGTGTCAATTTTTCATCAACCCTGTACCGAAGTAAGGAACCAAGGCCGCGTGTCCGGAAATTGACGCATCACCTTTCCCGTGAGGAAAGAATCAATGCATCACCTCCCCTTTCAGTAAGGAACAGAGTCATTGCCTCTCCTCTGAGGAAAGAATCAACACATCACTTCCCCTACGCAATAAGGAACCAACGCATCACTTTGCTTTTTCGCCACCTTACCTCCCCTGTTGCCCTCATTGCCTTTGTTTTTGACACATCTAAGGCACTTTGTCCTAAAATATACAACCATTGGTTCCTATGGATTAAGACTTTTTTTAACTTTTAAAAAGTGATATCTTTACTTGTTTGTGTTAGATTTTTGTCATTTTGGTCTTGTTTTACTCAAATAAATGTTGGCTATTTTTTCTGTGATAAGCCTGACTGCTCGTGCCAAGGCACCAAAGGGGTGAATAGGGGCTCTCTTAGCTGTCTGACTCCCTTACCCTTACTCAAGTGAAGGTCCCTACTTGAACAGGGTGCAAACCACTGCCTACTAGAGACCCCATTTCTAACACCAACAATGAGTGTGGATCGAAAATTAAGCCCTGGGTGTGTTCCTCTTCTTGGCGAGTCACTTTAAAAAATATTTACAAGTGTCTGCGGGGATTTGTTTGTTTGTAGGCTAATTTCATCAGGACACTTCTCTGCTTCTGTTCTTGCGTTCACCCTGTTAATTACTTTTTGTAATCTTCCTGGACCGTCCTTTCTCATGGTGTTCCTTATCTATATGTGTTGTTGAGGCCTCACAGTTGCATATGCGTTTCCATTCCAGTCCTTGCCCCTTTTGAAGAATGTTGGAGACTTGGCTATACCCAGGAGTCTTTATGCATGTGTTTATGCATCTTTTGGGTGGTCCGGGCTCCTAGATTTGCTTGCCATAGCACTCATTTCCTTCTGTCTATGATACGATACAGCGCTTGGGTCATACAACTGTCTCTTGTTTTGATGCATGTCACTGCCTGTGCTGGGAGTCAGCTGTCCCATGCCCTTTGAAGCTTCTAGGCTTGAGACCCATGTGCACTTGTTTTCCTTTCATGCATATCATTTGGTATTGTTTGTGCTCTTTGTTCCTTGTTTGGTTCCTTTTCAGGAACACCAAGTAGTGTTTGGGTACCATGTATTGCTGTATCTGGGTGGGCTAGGCTTACTTTTACATCTGGAGAAGTTGCCTTTAGTGCTCTTTCTGTTCTGTATGATGCCTATGAACATTTCTGTACCAAGATCCAATTGAAAAAGAAACCCACCTTCAGGCAAGGGTTCCGAAATAACAGAATCCCTATAACCGAAAAAAAAGACAATAAACCAAAAATAAAAACTACTAAGAGACAATAAGCCCTAAATGAAATGAAATGAAAAAAATACATTTTATTAATTCACATATTTGATATATATAAACGAAGTCATGAAAGAAAATACAATACCCCCTAAGAAAGACAATTACAGGTAAAAGACATACAGCCAACCATACTCAGTCAAACAAGTAAAAAAATCTGACTAGACACAGAAATCCCCAAATAGCAATATAAATGTGAATTGGAAAGCAAAATATCCCTCTCCCCCTAATTAATACAAAAAGGTACATTACAACAATATGGCAGTTCTATGATAATACCAATATATATTTCAAAGAAAAAAACATTGTTGTGACATTTTTCACAAACCAAGTCCTCTAATATTTAGAGTTGTATTGTACAATAGAAAAGTCTTTCTTATAAGTTGATGAATTTTTCCTCAACGGATCACATTTTCTAAAATATAAGGGAAATGTTGAGAGCAACTCCAATCAGCCATCTTGGTCCAGGTGTGTGGTGCCGATGCGCATTTCGGTGGAAAGTGACCACAAAGGGACACTCACCTTCATCAGGGCAAAAACCATTTAAAGCTCTAAAATCATCCCGGGGGAAAACTATAAATATTATCGACCAAATTCCTATGATATAAGAAAACACAAAAGGACTTATATCTAATGGCTAAACAACCAATGGCAACATATAAAACCATGAAAGGACAAAAGAAAAAAGGAAAAAGAGAAAAGAAGGAAGGAGAGAACCACATACAACACAATTAATGAGTCCCAATGTCATACACATCAATAGTGTACATGCAGGTGAAGACATTGCACTTGAGGAGCCGGCCTTTCGGGTGTATGTCTGTGCATACAGACTCAAAATGAACGATAAATAAATAAAAATATTTTTTTACATAGTGCTACAATTAAACACCCACACACCAAGAATAAGTGCATATAGGTGGACAGAAAGCCTACAAGTAGGTGGCCTCAAGAGAAATTCTTACTGACAATAGGTTCTTTTACTCTCAATTATGTCTTCCAATGATCAAACCTCATAGGCGGATCTGTCATTTAATAAAAATTCTGATATTTTAAATGAAAAAAAATTCAAAACCAAAAAAACGTTAGCAACATCAAACCCTCTCTAGGTCAGGTCAACAATTATTCCAAATTATGACCTCACATCTACTAAATGGATTATTACAAATCTTCAAAAATGCTTACCTCCACCACATGGGTCCCTCATGAAAATAGATAAAGCGAAGGCTCAGTGATTGCATCTTGAAGAAAGTTAAAGAGAAAGGGTCCCTTGCCTAGACAACGGTGAGAAACTGCAGCCGTTTGAAGACTCGTCCGGACAGGACTTACCAGCAAGAGGAAAATGCCGGACGGCTGCAGATGACGATGTCCGGTCTCACTACCTATAGTCAATACGACATCTCAGTGTCCCATCTGTACTGCTCGCCATCCCCGTCCTAATTAAATATGAATCCGAGAAGGCGATCAATGGAGTCTCAAGCCTATATAACGGCTACTAGACTTCAGGAATAAGAGCGTTCATCCGACGTAAGCCTAGAGAAACAGAAATAGAAGACGAACAACACCAACCGGAGGTGCTGACCAGCCTGCGGGGCTATTTAATTTCTCAGTGACCACGGTGCCCGCTGCTGCCTCAGTCTATTGCGGCTGGCGCTGCATCAAAGCAGTATGTTCCAGGACCCCTCGATCACCCTGTCTGGATACAGGCAGGCCTCCTCCGGGCCTGGGCGCACACAGCCGCATCAGGACTCCTGTCCTCTGCTGCAGCGGAATTCCCATCCCCCACTGCATCACATTTATGTGCAGGTGTGCATCGTCAACCCCCCTGCTGGTCAAAAGGTGTGGCCGGCGCTGGATAGCTTGCAGGATCGCGCTCCGACTGCCGGAGCTCTCTCAAAACGCCGCCATCTTTGTGCGGTGCTAAGCCCCACACCCTTGATCACTAGCTTTTAGTGCGTAATTATGGCACTGCTGCTCCTTTTTTTATTCATATTTTGTCCCGCCTGTTGAAGCAACCATCACAGTCCATGACTTTGCAAACTACACATGTATTGAACCTACATCAGATTGTACACAATCCCACACACATCGCAGGACACATCATAGATGTCATTTTTGCTAAGCCTGAACTAGTTACCATTCATAGCACCATGCCAATCACTTGGTCAGACCACCATTTGATAACTTTCCAACATAAAACTCCACAAATCAACACACCCCACAACTACTTACATACATGCACCTATCGGCCATGGAGCAAACTCAATTTGGATGACTTAGAAACACAACTAACAGCCAATAAAGATCTAGATACAATTATTTCTGTGCCAGTACTTTGAGTGCTACAGGAAGCTTTTGATACCCTAATGCCACTCAGAAAAACTAAACACGACAAAAGAAAACCAACACCTTGGAGAAACACAGAACTTAAACAGATAAAGCAACAAATCAGAAAGTTGCAGCGGACCTGGCTCAAAACAAACAACAGTCAAGACAAACTGCAGCTACACAAACTTAACAGAATATATCAATCATAAATCAAACAAGCTTAAAAAAGGTACTACTCAGACAGAATTCAAAATGCTAAATCTACAACCAAGGAATTTTATAAAAATTCTCAATGAATTTAGAAAACCTACATGCATAGAAGGAAGTTATCCCACTACTCAAGATTTCACAAACAAATTGGCAACTCACTACACAACCAAGGAAGACACATTGGACTCCTATTTAAACAGAAGAAAACCATCAGTACCAACCCCTTTTCTAAAATATTCTCTAAGAATAAACCAACCCAGCCTCTACAGTCCTTCCAACAAATATCCCAAGGTGAATTGATCAATTTGGTCTAAGCAAGCAGGCCTTCTGGTTGCCCTTTGGACCCTTGTCCACAACAAATCTTCAAGAACATTCTTCTATCTACTTCTGCTGCCACACCTGTAAGAAGAATCATCAACAACTCTTTAACTACAGGAACTTTTCCTGTAGACCTTAAAAAGGCATCCATACGACCGTTATTAAAGAAAACAAACCTAGACCCGCAAGACCCCAACAACTACAGACCAATCACAAATGGACCTTTCCTGGGCAAATTGATAGAAAGAGCTGCATTCGCCCAGATGTCAAAATTCATTGAAGGCAATTCTATACTTTCAGACTTCCAAACTGGATTCCGCCCAGGAAGAGGCACTGAATCGGCACTCATAGCAATCTGGGATGATCTTAAAATCACAATCGACCGCAATGGAGTTGCTGCACTACTTCTCTTGGACCTCTCGGCAGCCTTTGATACGATTGACCATGACACCCTAATTCAAAGACTCCACGAAGCCGGCATACAAGGGACTGCTCTCGACTGGATTACTTCTTATCTTCAAAAAAGATCTAATATCATCTACTCACCCCACTTCTCGTCCAAACCCTACCTCACAAAAGCAGGGGTCCCCCAAGGATCAATCATCTCACCCTTGCTTTTCAACATCTACATGATATCATTACCAGAAGTGATCAATGATTTTCATCTCACATGCTACAACTATGCAGATAACTCACAAATACTAGCTAAATTAGAATGCCCCAAAAACATTGAAAACTCAGAAAATCTTCAGTTGCCTCAGAGCCGTTGATCAGTGGATTACCTGGAGCCATCTCAAACTAAATACCTCCAAAACAGAAATACTCATATGTGGTGACTGGAAAAGTTATGACCCTCTGTGCGTCTGGCCTGACGATCTCGGACCACCTCCTCAATTATCCAAGGAAGTTAAAAACCTTGGAATCACCATGGATTCCAAGTTAACTATGAATGCCCAAGTGGACAAATTAGCACGAACAAGCTTCATCACATTGAAGACTCTACGACCCATCTTCCCCCACCTCGGATTTCCACACAAGGTGCAAGCTACTATATCGCTTGTACTATCCAAACTGGATTATGCCAATGGCCTCTACCTATTATTAAAAAACAACAACGTATCCAGAACTCCACAGCCAGGCTTCTATTACATGTAAAGCCACAAGCTCACGTCTCACCTTTCAAGCTGCTTTGTATCATCTACAAAGCTATACATGGAACAGGACCGCTTTTTGTCAGAAACAAAATAACCAAATACATCCAACAAAGAAACCTCCGCTCAAGATTGGCAGCCCGCCTTAGAACACCACCATACAAGAAAAAGACTATAGGTGGTACATCCTTCTCAGTTCAAGCAGCCAAACTATGGAATTCATTACCCTCAACTATAAGAGCCACAGATAACTTTCTTGTCTTCAGAAAACTACTCAAGAGTTGGCTCTTTCCTTCATAACCACCATAATCATACAACTATGGACTGCATATGCCTATGTTGATAACTATTTTTCTGATTATGTGTTTATTTCAAGTTATGTATAGTTCTTTAGAAAATATGTATTGCTACTATGTCATAACAATAAAATACACACACACTCTTTAAACCTGTTTGACTAAGTATATTTACCCATGGTTCTAATTATATACTATATATATATGTACATATATATGTGTGTGTATGTATTCATGTGTGTATGTGTGTGTGTGTGTATATATACACATATATATATATATAATATATACATATATATATATATATATATATATATATGGTGTTTCTGTGCTTGGCATGTTTGTGGGTCATTGCATGGCTCCTGGGTGGGTTGTTATACTAGATATCTATGAATCCCTGCTCTCATCTTATCACATTTATCTACCCACCATCATGTCATGTCTCTTTCAATCTATCCTCCATCCCCACTCTGACTCATCCCAAATCCATTCTACTACTTTCATCTCCGAAATAACCCTGCCTAACCTCTTTCCTCCGCTTCCACATCTAACTCACAAAACCTCACTCTACTACCATGACCTCCCAAACAGCCCTACTAAATTCTCCCTCATTTATCTCACCCTGGAACTATAATCTCCCTAACCCTTCCACAGAACCTTCCCTCCTCCATCCCCCTTTACTCATCCCAAGCCCCTGGGATGAGTACATGAGGGATGTACTCCCAATTAACACTTCCGGATTTCTTTCCTCCTCCACCCCTCCATTACTCCTGTCAATCTAGCTAACAAACTCTCATATCCACGGCTCAAATTAACTTATAACAATACTAAAACTGTACTCATATTTCCCAATACTAATCCATCACTAATTCTTGTTGGGTTCCGGAGTAGCGTGCTACTCGCCGAAAAGAGATTCAACGCCTCGTCAGGGGTAGTAAGCGCTATATAAATACTATTACAATACAATGCCATACAATACATCTCGAACAGCCATTCAGGATGTATGGCCACCATCTTGGAAGGATAAGAGACAATACACGCTAGTGCCAAAACCAAACAACATTATAGAAATAACAATAATTAAGGAAAAAATACTGTAATTCTGTCAACTATAAGGCTCAGAAAAGATTGACTACTGATCTATCTATTCCCCAATGGTAAGGGCCATAAACAATATTGAACAACTTAATTGCCATATCACGGGGAAAACGTGAACAGTGTACAATATAAAAATTACAAAAAAAGAAGAAAAAAAGACAGCTAGAAATCCGTCACAGAAATGCATTCCCCCACGGTATCCTGTCAATAAATCCAAAAAACTTCTCTTTTCCTCCTATATTTATCAAAATTGCCTTGAGATGTTTTAATCTTTTCTAGAATAGTCCACCTTAATTCATTATGTTGATGTCCCTTCTCCAAACAATGATCTACTAGTGGAGCCTGGAGTCTCTGATTTTTAACTGCTGACTTGTGTTCACTGAAGCGTTGCCTGAATTGTGTGCCTGGCTCACCCACATAACCTAGTTGGCAAGGGCACATGATAAAATATTTAGGCCCTCATTTCAACCTTGGTGGTCGGACGAGGCCGATCGCCAAGGCTGAACCGCCAAACCGGAAACCCGCAGGCCGCATTTGGACGTCCCCGGTGGGCCGGCGGGCGGAAACAGAGTTTCTGCCTGCCGGCCCAGCGGGGATGTCGGCCCTAACATTGCAGCCGGCTCCCAATGGAGTCGGCGGCAATGTGGCGGTGCGGTGGGTGCAGCAGCACCCGTTGCGCTTCTTACTGTCTGCCAGGCAGACAGTGAAAATCGCGACAGGGCTGTGCCAGGGGGCCCCTGCACTGCCCATGCCAAGTCCATGGGCAGTGCAGGGGCCCCCAGGGGCCCCTCGAGTCCCCTTAACACCAGCCTTTCCATGGCAGTGTCTACCACCATCGACAGGCTGGCGGTAAGGGGAGTCAAAATCCCCATGGCAGCTGCAAGCAGCGCTGCCCTGGCGGATTCTGACCACCGGGACATCCATGGCGGTAAACTGCCGGCCCCGGCGGTGTGACCACGGCGGTACCGCCATGGTCATAATATGGCATTTCGTACCGCCAGCCTATTGGCGGTACGAACGCCACTTTAACCCTGGCAGTCGGTGACCGCCAGGATTGTAATGAGGCCCATAATGTTAGCACTTTGACAATTGGTCATAGGGCCTGATTCTAACTTTGGAGGACGGTGTTAAACCGTCCCAAAAGTGGCGGATATACCACCGACCGTATTACGAGTCCATTATATCCTATGGAACTCGTAATACGGTAGGTGGTATATCCGCCACTTTTGGGACGGTTTAACACCGTCCTCCAAAGTTAGAATCAGGCCCATAGTCTTTAACTTGATTGTTTTCTTATTAAATTTCAAAGTGTCCGATACAATGACATGGGCACATGCATGGTATCCACCACAGCGGTGATTGCCCAGAGCTGGATTGGTTCCTGTAATGCTTCTCTGTAAATATACATTCTCTCTTCTGGGCCTCGCTTGAACCAGCTTATCCCGTAGGTGAGAGTTTCTTTTATAGGCAAACATCAGTCTCGGGAGAGGGGCATATTCTTTGTTGGTTTTTAAGATATTCCAGTGTGTGTTAATGATTCCTTGTATCTTATTGTTGATATTCGAATGCCAAATGACACAAACCATCCTATTTTGTTTTTCTATTTGATGGGATACAAAAAGAGCATCCCGATTATAGTCTTTAGCCCTTTTATATGCCTCCCGAATTACCCTGTACAGGTAACCTCCCTGGAGGAAATTTTCTTTCATTGTCTCAACATTTCTATCATATTCACTTATGCTGCTACAGTTCCTACGAATCCTAAGGAATTGACTGAACAGGATACTCTGTTGTTGACAGCTAGGGTGATAACTGTCGAATCTGGCGGTTGGCTTCATGTATAAAGTTACCTGACGATGTCTCTCTACTTCAAGTATAAGAATGTCTAAAAATTCAATCTTCTGGTTGTTGCCATGAGGAGTGAATTTGAGATTATTATCACATGCATTGAGCCACTTAATAAATTCTTGGAGAAGATCTTCCTCACCCATCCAGATGAAGAAGATATCGTCAATGTAATGGCCCCAGTGAGTGATGCTCTCAAAAAAAGGAGCAATTTCATTATATATATATATATATCTATATGTCTATAGATATATATATAGATATATATATATATGTTTGATTTCAAATTGACCCATATATATTCGCCACACTGGGAGCACACGCAGCTCCCATAATGACCCCCTTGATCTGTCTATATATGCTTCCATCAAATTCAAACACATTTTCTTCCAATCCAATTTTAAGACAGCTAAGAATAAAATCTACAGGGACACTGGTATTGACCTCCGTCAATAATTGTTGGACTGCCCTAAAAGCTTCCTGTTGGGGAATTTTAGTATAGAGCGTTTCAACATCCAAGGTAACTAAAAAGGAGTTCTCAGGATTGAATTTGAGACCTTCTATCTTGGTTATCATGTGTCCAGTATCCTGATGTAGAAGGGAAAGTTCACAATCAATGGCTTTAGGAAAAAGTCAATATATTTGGATAAAGGTTTGGTCGCTGAACCAATGGTGGACACGATAGGTCTAAGGGGAGGATCGTCTATCTGCTTGTGAGTTTTGGGTACCCCATAAATAACAGGCAGTTTAAGTTTATCAACCAACAGAAAATCAGCCTCCAGTTTAGAGATGCTGCCTTCTCTAATACCACGTTCACACACTGTCTGGATCTTAAGACCAATCAATACATTGGGATTATCCCTGATTCTCTGATAATGTTCCGATATTGAAAGCATCAATCTCATCTTTTGTTTATATTGTTCAGTATCGAGTAGAACAATTCCCCCTCCTTTGTCACACAGCTTCACTGTGATGTCTTTATTCTGCTGAAAATTCTTTATGGCTTCTCTTTGCTTTACAGTAAGATTGTTGGTAGGACCTGGAACATATCTGAGTACCTGTTTGATTTTATCACAAATTATTTTTTCAAAGATAGCTACTTCAGGAACTATTTGATCTAAATTAGAAGTGAACATAGACTGGGGGTTAAAAGCCACCTGGCTGTGATCATCACTGACCTCTTTGTTCTGAAAGAATTTCTTAAGTCTAACCTTGCAACAAAAAGCCTGAATGTCTGGAGCCTTGTTCTTGCCCCCCACCCCCTCTCCTCACACTCCTTCTGGGTCCTTTTCCCTCCCTGCTTTAGGTTAGTGGTTTGGGATCTTCTGTTCCCTCTGCCTTGTGAATGTTGGTGTTGAAATTGCTTACTTGAAAGGTTGTTTTACTTGACTACTTTCGAGTTCTTTTGTGCGTAGACATTGGCTGTGGGTCCCGTTTTGTTTCCCTGCTGGCAAAAGTATACTGGCGTTCATGTTTCAGATTGTTCTTGCTGGCTTAATGACTAGAACCTTGTCAGTTTGTGTTGAATTCCTGTGACTGGTGTGCCCAGTCAGTTGTGTTTGCGCTCTGATCATGGTTTTCTTGGGTGTTAGCGGGGGGTCAGTGATATGTCTTTGTGTTGGAAATTGGGTCTCTGGTTGAGGGTGGTGAAACCATATCCAAACAGCAACCACAATTCTTGTGAAAGTAAAATGTAAAACATGTGCAAACCCAATAATAACCTATGCTTAACACTTTGAAATATTGGCACAAAAAGCAGTCAGGCTTAACATAGAGGCAAGATGTAAAATATGTTTGCACCACTTCAAACAGTAATAGAGTGAAAACACAAGAAAACTCCCACACCAATTATTATAAATAGAGTAGAATTTAATAAATAACTTGAGACCAAAACAACAAAAATCCAGTCAGTAGAACCCGAGATATCCAATCATACAGATTTAAGTGACAACAGTGCTTACAAGGACATCACACCAACTGTGGTTTATAAGTACAATTCTTAAGAGAACTTGACTTTCATACCTGCTCCCACTGAACATTATCACTTACTAAAAGTAATAAGGTGATCCAATGTAATCCTCTAGGGAGGGAGGCCTTGTAGAAGTGGAAAACTAATTTAAGAGTTTCTCGCTACCTGGACATATAAAGGCAGTCCTTGCAAGGCGTCACACACTGCGTGACTTCCTTGTGTTTGTATGGAGCATGTATGAAGTACAGATTGATTTAATGTAGTTAGTGTCCATCCGCTACTTTTACTGTAAATTGAGGTACTAGGGTTTTTTTTGCATTTTTATATAGCGCAAACCCAATCTGACTGGAACGTACTGGGTGCTTTACATGAGCACCAGTTACATTACACAAGTTTACATTCAGTTTTTATGCCTGGAGATTGAGGGCCTGATTTAGAGCTCAGCGGATGGAATGCTCCGTCCCAAACGTGACGGATATCTCGTCCGCAGTATTAGAATCTCCATAGGCTATAATGGGATCATAATACGGTGGATAGGATATCCTTCACATTTGTGACAGAGTATTCCCCTCCACCAAGACCTGGATCAGGCCCGAAGTGATTTGTCCAGAATCACAGGATGTTGAGGCAGCGCCGCATGTTCTTTTCAGCCACAGCCCTCCATTGTTGAGCCATTAATACACCAGCGTGGGTGGGCTTCATGCAGCGCTGTTTTCAGTTAGCAGCAGTAAACATGCTTCCTGTGTACCTTCACTGTTACCCTTACAAATCTCAACATGGAGAATGCTTTCCATTGGCTGAAAAAAATAGGGTTGCTGGAAGGCACCCTGTTGGTAGGACTAGCTGCATCTATGTCACCTAGTCATTTCATGCAGTGAAAACTATCAAGAATACGGTCCATTTGCAAGTTCCATTGTCACCCTTGCTGCTTTGTGATCTACCCAACATCAAACCACCCTGCTACACTACAGTCTACGCCACTCCAATGTACCCCACTTTACCCCAATCTGTCCCAACCAATTCTACTCCACTGTATCCCAATCTATCCCACTCTACCCTACTCCACTGTACTCCAATCTTACTCACTACAAACTACCCCATCTACTCCACTCTAGCCCACTCCATCCTACCCAAAGCTACCCAATTCCAATCTATCCCAATTTACCTCCTTCCAATCTACTCCACTCCACTCCATTCTACCCCACTCTATCCCCGCTCCACCCCACTCCACTCTACAAAAATCTACTCAACCACAATCTACCCCAATGTATCCCATTCTTCCCCACTTCACTCCACCACCATCTACCCCACTCCAACCTACCACACTCTAATCTACCCCAACCTACCCCACTCCATCCCAATCTACCCCACTTTACGCTACACCAATCTACACCACTCCAGTCTACTCCAATCTACCCCACTCCAATCTGCCCCACTGTACCCCACTCCATTTTACCCCAACCTGCCGCACTCCATTCTACTCCAATCTAGCTACCCCAATCTATCCTACTCTACCACACTCCACTCTTCCCCAATCTATCCTACTCCACTCTACCCCAATCTACAACACCTCAGTCTACCCCACAATACCCCAAGTTACTGACTTCACTCCGTGACAATTTACCCCACCACAAGCTACCTGAATCTACCCAAATCTGCCCCACTCTACCCCACTCCACCCCACTCTACTCTACCCTAATCTACTTCTCTCCACTCTACCCCAATCCACCTACTCTACTCCAATCTACCCCACTCAAATGTACCCCTCTCCATTCCACTCCATTACAATCTACCATACTCCAATCTACCCAACTCTACCTCACTCCATTACAATCGACCCAGCCCAATCCACCTCAATCCACCCTCCTCCTATCACTCAACTCCACTCCAGCTCATTCCACTCTACACCAATGGACCCCACTCCACTATGATCTACCCACTCCAACCTACACCACTCTACCCCACTCCACTCCACCCCAATCTATCACACTCTATCCCAATCTACCCCACTTCACTCTACCTCTGTCTAGCACCTCCACACTCACTCAGTCTACTTCACTCCACCTCAATCTACTCCACTCCAATCTACCACACTCCACTCTATTACAATATTCCCCACTCTACCTCACTCCACTCTACCTGTGTCTACTCAATCTACCCCACTAAACCCCAATCCACCCCACTCCACTCCAATCTACTCCACTCCAATCTACCCCACTCCACAACAATCTAACTCAATCTACTATACTGTACCCAAATCTATCCCACTCTACCCCACTCCAGGCTTCCCCAAGCTACCTCAATCCTCCACTCTACCCCACTTCACCTTACCCCAGTCGACCCCTCCATTACCCTAATCCACCCCATCCCACTTTACCCAATTCTATCCCACTTCATTCTACCCTACTACACTCCACAAAAATTTGCCCCAATTTACCCCATGCAACGCCAATCTACCCCAATCTACTCTTTCTCAATCTACCCCACTCCACTCTACCCTAATCTACCCAACTCCACTTTATACCAATCTACCCCACTTTACTCTACCTCACTTCACTCCAATCTAATACAATCTACCCCACTCGAATCTGCACCCCTCATACCCCTCTCCAGTTTATCTCGCTATACTCTACCCCAATATACCCCACCCCTCTCTACCACACTCGACCCCACTCCACTCTACCCCAGTTTACCTCACTGAACCCACCCTACTCCAATCTACCCAAATTCACCCCACCCCATTCCACCTACCCCACCACACCCCAACTCACTCCACCCCGCCCACCCCATCCCACTCCACCCCATGCCACCCCACATCATCCCACTCCAACCCTCCCTACCCCCACTAACCTTTAACCATGCTGAACCCCAGCAACACTGGTGTACAACATGGCTAAAATTAATTGCTAAAGCCAATAGGTCTCACATTGGTGCGACCTATTGGCTTTGCCAATGCTTGTTGCCTTTGTGTTCGCCCTTTCATTCTTACAATTCTAGGAGTGGGGCATTCCTTTTTCTATCTGTGTTTTGGATCAATGTTCTCATTACTGCATAATACATCCTCATATATATCAACAGTGTGACAGGGAAGGGGCATAGTGGCAATGCTCTGATTAGTTACTGCAATCTTCATTACAGTGAGCTCAACACTTACTTCATACTAGTCCTTCAACCTGCCTCCCTCCCCAGCACTGGCAGCCACTGATGTTGTTTTGATAGCTTGCATGCTTACACCTTCCCTTGAAGGAACAGGCAAAGAAATAGATACATCCAGCAAAAAATATAGGGATTATAGGTGATTGAATCTAGGGGTGGAGCTCGGACAAGGAAGAGTAAGGTTCATTGTAATTAAGACTACCAGTGAGCAATCGGTGCAATATTAGTGATTATCCCTATTTGACCATGTTTTTTTAATTGCACACGAATCTCCCATCAGTGTATGATTTTGGCGTGAGCTAGAGATCCTTTTGCAAATATTTAATCAATATTAATTACAAAATACTCTGTTACTTATAGAGTGTATTTTGACACATTGTTGCTAATCTGGCTTCCTGTAAAGAACATGCGTTGGAAGGAAGAGCCAAACTCACTGACCGTCACTTTAAAAAACTCAGAAATATCAAAGTGAGTTGACCAAACAACAATCAGACCAGTAACTGGGCATGTTAGGGCACGGTATTATATAGGTTGTACCATTGTTCGTAGTTCTTGCCATCACTAAATAACCATCAACTATCATTTTCTCCATCTGTCCATACCTCCCACCCACCACATAAATCCACTGTCAACTCAAATACATATTCCCCCATTTATCTATTGTCTCTCCATTGAGTAATAATTTCTCATGAGCTATTTATCCTGGCCACGGCATCTTTTTATTATGTCACGAGGACTGTTTTGGAGAGAACAGTCCGTAATCTGGAGTGTTGGTGAATACATCAATAAATTATACTGTTAGAGATGTGTGTGTCTTAACCATATATTCAAAGATCAATTTATTTATTTGGGTTTTGCCTTGGCTCATGAAGTGGCCAAAAGATAGCATGATTATTCATTCTGCCTTGTCGTGCTTTATTCAACCTGAGTACTCAATACGAGTGAGCACACTGTCTCGATCTGTGTATGTGGGCAACCAGCATTGCCAAGGTTTGATCATCATAGCTAAAAGTCAAGGCAGGTGTTCCAGAAATAAAATCACTACATCTCCCATAAGGCACTTTTCTAGTATGACGAAGAACTGGAAACAAATTCTGTAGCTGGTGATATGAATGCTATTCCATCCAGCTGAAAAGAAAATCTGCCACTATGATTCATTTCTGTCAGATCGCAGCAGCATCAACTTTCCAGATGATGTGACAAAAGCAGAAACGTGTACTATTGAATTTTTCTGATGCTGTGATCATGCAAACGGGAAACACAACTTACAATATACTTTGTTCAGAACAGTGGCCTAACAAAACTTTAGGTGCCCCCCTGCAAAGTACATGGGGAGGGACCCCCTCCTCGCTGGACCCAGTCAGGGTTCTGCCGCCCGTGCACAGTATACCGCGGGGGCTGCGGGTACCTTTATTAGGCCACTGATTCAGAATAATTTGAATTCTTTAGAGAATTTTAAGCAGCATCCAATTAGATTGGTCTGGAAGAAAGAGCACCGGCCTGTTGCCTGAGATCACAGATGCTTTTAATTTCATCATTAAGTGCACATGAAGTTACACCACTCATGTTTGTTGCGTTTTCCTTCTCAGTTTACTTTACGTCAGGTTTCCCGCCATTCACCTCACCTGATGCGTATTTAGTTGTGCTTGAGTCCCTTAAGTGTCCTTCTTCTTCTTATCTTCTCTGCTTCTGGCTGGTCTGGTTTGTGGTGACATCCTGGGGTTCCTTTTGATTTTATGGCCTGTCATAGGCTTGACATAGAAATATCTGCTGCTGAGACGGGTAAACTTGCATTGCTCATATGTTCTAAAAATTCACTCCGGCCTGTACTACTGTATTTATCTTTAGTGCCCGGTCCCCTTTACCTTGCAGGAATTTCAGTAACTTACCATTCCTCCACGACTGAGGTTTGACTATCCTATCACCAGCCTGTTGTGAATTAAATCTCTGAGTGAGATCCAGTCCAGGGTTTCTCTCCCACTCCCTTTCCCCGCCCATCGGTTCTATTGCCCTTTCTCATCAGCATAATCATTCGAGGGTGACAGGGACTTTCTAAAGGTCAGTTCTGCAGTAACTAGTGCACATAGTGATTATCATCTCCCTCAGTTTGCAACAGGAATTTCACCAGGTTTTTGCTGATAAAATTTGTTTGGGGGAAATAGGCAGGAAAAGGCGAAGTGGAAAACATGGTACTGAAAATTAAGTCTGCATCTAACCCAGAGAAATTGAAATAGGAAGAGAATAACTCACTGCCTAAATACTACACCTGATGCGGTAATCGCCATCCACTTATCCCACAATTTCAAAGGAAGGCCAAGAACTCTCTTTTGATTTTGTCAGTGCTTCAATAAATATTGCTAATTTAACAATCAGGGTTTGTGTCAAGATCTATTGGTATTGACCAGATTGGAAGCAAATTCGGAGTACATCACATTCCCAGCACAACAGTAACTCCGTTTATGGCATTTCTGTGGAATTCTAAGTGAGTAAAAGAATAATATGAAGTTGCCCCATCCAGTTCTACTCTAAAAGTATTTTTTTAGCATGCGATTTGATTCTACGGAAAACAATTTTACACACTATATTAACAATTCCATTGGGAACTGCAACAGAACTGTAGTACAGTTGAGGAATGAATAGGACTTAGAAATTTGCCACCAGGTGGATGAACCATTCATTATGGGATAAACCTACATTATGAAAAGATAAGCATTGGTCTCAAAGTGCTAAAAAAGTTGATTTACGGTTTTACAGTGATACCATTATATTCCGTTGACATTGCATACTTTCTGCCATATCCGAAGTGACATTTTTCATATATGCCTAATCGAACATGGTTATCTGACTGAGTATTGCTGAAGATGCCCCAAATTAAAAATATATTCAAGGATGGGGGATAATTATTTTGAGAACAAAGTCAAAATATGTTTGTAGGAAACTGGCCTGGTTTGTAGTGGGTACCTAAGGTACTTACTTACACCTTATACCAGGTCCAGTTACCCCTTATTAGTGAAATGTAGGCAGTGTCTAGCAGCTTAGGCTGTCCAGGGGTAGCTCTAGCAGAGCCGTCAAGGTTGAACTAGGAGACATGCAAAGCTCCTGCAATACCACTATAGTTACACAGTACTTATATACAATAAAAGACAATACTCAATGTTACCAAAAATAAAGGTACTTTATTTTAGTGACACAAAGCCAAAAATATCTTAGATGCAATACTCCTTCTGGAGGTAAGTATTATACACAATATATACACTAGTAACCAAAATCAAGTTAGTAAACAGTCATAGTATAGTGCAAACAGTAGAAAATACATTAAATTGCAATGGGCATGAGGCAACACAAACCGACTACTAAAATAGTGGAATGCAAATTTCGAATTCCCTCCTAGGCAAGTGTATTGTGTAGAGGGGCACTGGGAGTGTAGGAAAACACTAAAGGTAAGTAAAGTACCCCACCCCAGAGCCCAGGAAAGCAGGAGTAAAATACAGCAAGTTTCCTCTGAACACACTACGAGTCGTGATGAAGAAATATGCAAGAACCAAGCAAGACTGCAAGCAACAACCGATGGATTCCTGGACCTGAAGACCCGTGAAGAGAGGAAACCAAGTCCAGAAGTCAAAGAGGAGTCCAGGAAGAATAGGAGCCCCTGCCAACCTGGAAGAAGGTGCAAAAATGGATTCTCCAGGTTGGAAGAAATGTACAGGAATGCACCACAGAAGATAGCTGCGGGTTCCTGCTTGGTGCAAGAAATGTCCCAAGTCGAGTGGTTGGATGCAGGCTGCTTGCGTCACTGGATTCCACCAACAAGCCTTGGTTCAAGCAAGTGCGCGGTTTGCGTCAAAGAGGAGCTGCCTGGACCCAGGAGGGACCTGGGGGTCTCAACTTGGACTGAGGAGACAGAGGGGGCTCTCAGCAATTCAGGGAGCCTTCAAAAGACCAGGCAGCCCATGGGAGTCCCAGAACATGGGGACAAAGGAGATGCAAAGAGCGGTCATTGCAGCACTACACTGGAGGATCCCACGCCGCCGGAGAACAACTCAGGGAGCTGTGCATCACAGGACAGAGTGCTGGGGACCTGGGCTATGTTGTGCATGAAGAACTTTTGGAAGAAGTGCACAGAAGCCCAAGGAGCTGCAGAAGATGCAGTGCACAATGGCATTGTCGCAGCACGGGGAGGCAAGCTCTTACCTCCACCAAATTTGGGAAGCTGGACCTTTGGACAGTCTGCGTCACTTCGGTCTACCACTTCTGTTCCAGGGATCATGCTCGTCGACAGGAGAGAAGTCCCAGGGTACCGGTTGTTGTCGCAGAGAGGTGCCTGATGAAGCGGGGAAGTGACTCTGTCCCTCCACGGGAGATTCCTTCATTTCTTCTGGTGCAGAGTGAAGACAGGCAGTCCTCAGAGCGTGCACACCTTGGAAACTGTTGCAATTGCTGGCTGGAGCTGAAGTTGCAGGTCACAGGAGTCTTCCTGGATACTTTATTGCAGTTACAGCAGTTCCTGCAGCAGTCGGCGGTTGGTCCGGCAGTCAGAAGCTGAACCAGAGGATGCAGAGTCTTGCCAACTGAATCTGAGGTAACATCCAGAGGAGAGACCCTAAATAGCCCTGAGAGGGGGACTGGCTGCCTACCCAGATATGCACCTATCAGGAGGGGTCTCTGATGTCACCTGCTGGCACTGGCCCCTCAGAGGTCTCCAGAGGGTGCCCACACCTTGGAATCTAAGATGGCTAACCCCAGGGACACACTGGAGGAGCTCTGGGCACCACCCATAGGGTGGTGATGGACAGGGGAGTGGTTACTCCCCTTTCCTTTGTCCAGGTTTGCACCAGAGCAGGGACTGGGGGTCCCTGAATCGGTGTAGACTGGATTATGCAAGAAGGGCACCATTTGTGCCCTTCAAAGCATTTCCAGAGGGTCTGGGAGGGTACCCCTATTCCAATGGGAGAGGGTGTAACACCCCTCTCCTAAAGGAAATGCAATGTTCTGCCTTCCTGGAATTGAGATGCTCAATCCCCAGGAAGGCAGAAACCTGCCTGTGAGGTGGCAGCAGCTGGGGCTGCAGAGGAAACCTCAGAGAGCTAGTTTGGCAGTACTGGGGGTCCATGGTGGAGCCCCCAGGGTGCAATTGATTGTCCCCCCAATACCAGATTTGGGGGGTCAATTCCATGATCTTAGACACCTCACATGGCCATATTCGGAGTTACCATTGTGAAGCTACATATATGTATTGATATATATGTAGTTCACGCTTATAATGGTGTCCCCGCACTCACGAAGTCTGGGGAATTGGCCCTGGACAACGTGGGGGCATCTTTGCTAGTGAAAGGGTGCCCTACACACAGTAACTTTGCACCTAGCCTTCAGTAAATGAAGGTTAGACATATAGGTGACTTATAAGTTACATAGTGCAGTGAGAAATGGCTGTGAAATAGTGTGTGCCCTATTTCACTCAGGCTGCAGTGGCAGTCCTGAAGAAAGGTTTGTATGAGCTCCTTATGGGTGGCAAAAGAAATGCTGCAGCCCATAAAGATCACCTGGAACCCCGGTGCCCTGGGTACCTAGGTACCATAGACTTTGGACTTATAACAGGGGTCCAGTGTACCAATCACAATTGTAATATGGAGTCGCTAAACTATAGTGACACATTTGATACACAGAGAGAGCATAAGCACTGGAGTTCTGGTTACCATAACTCCAGTGACATAGTTAAGCGTACTGACAACACACATAGGCCACAAACTATGAGCACTGGGGTCCAGGCTAGCAGGATCCTAGTGAGGCAGTAAAACCTCACTGACAAATAGGTCTCAAACTATGAGCACTGGGGTCCCGGCTAGCAGGATTCCAGTGAGACAGAAAAAACACAATGACAAGCACTCACAAACAGGCCAAAAATGGGGGTAATCATGCTAGAAAGAGGCTACTTCCTCAAAATATTTCACATTAAGAATTGAACAAGCATTGCCTTTTGAATTTTCCTAAAATTAAAATGAGGGTGATAACGAATGGTATCTCCATCATATCTGCTTAAAAACAAATCAGTTAATTTTGGAAGATTGTATAATGCCAGATACAACACATTTTGAAGAAATTATATATACTGTAGGGGCAAGAGCCCAGTATAAAAAATAACAACATTGTATATGGGAGATTTCTATTTCTACATGAAATTGAAGATGTTTTGTCTTTTGTCTTATTCATTTTTCCTTAAATGTTTGCAAATCATTAGTACATTGGGTTACGCTACCACAAGTCCATGTTAAGGATACCTAATATATGTTGGTACTATTAACAGACGTGAAGATCACTGTTAGCCACTGATGAGGCAAGTCTCTCAAATTACGTTTTGAATAACCTCTCGCGCCATACTTTATGGTATTCTTTCAACCACCAAATAAGACATTGCTATTGTCCAAAACTCTATCTTATGACTTCTGGGGACTTTTACATTTTCATTCTCATTCTAATGGCAAATAGAAATGTGCTGACCATCAGTGTTAATTTCCCTAATAAGCAAGGTTATGTTTTTTAAATTATTTGAGGGACATTAGGGCCCATATTTATACTTTTTGACGCTAAACTGCGCTAACGCAGTTTAGCGTCAAAAAATTTTGCGCCGTCTAACGCCATTCTGAAGCGCCATGCGGGTGCCGTATTTATGGAATGGCGTTAGACGGCGCAATCAGACCGGCGCTGCCTGGTGTGCATGGAAAAAAACCACGTAGACCAGGCAGCGCCGGCGTTGGGAAAAAATGACGTTAGGGCGTCTTAAAATGGCGCAAGTCAGGTTGACGCTAAAAAATCGTCTTAACCCGATTTGCGCCATTTTTTCGACGCCCAGACGCCATTTCATGACTCCTGTCTTAGTAAAGACAGGAGTCATGCCCCCTTGCCCAATGGCCATGCCCAGGGGACTTGTGTCCCCTGGGCATGGTCATTGGGCATAGTGGCATGTAGGGGGGCACAAATAAGGCCCCCCTATGCCACAAAAAAAATAAAAAAATTAAAAAAGTTATACTTACCTGAACTTACCTGTACTTCACTGGGATGGGTCCCTCCATCCTTGGGTGTCCTCCTGGGGTGGGCAGGGGTGGCAGGGGATGTCCCTGGGGGCAGGGGAGGGCACCTGTGGGCTCATACTGAGCCCACAGGTCCCTTAACGCCTACCCTGACCCAGGCGTTAAATTCAGGCGCAAATGCGGGTTTTTTTGACCCGCCACCTCCCGGGCGTGATTTTTGCCCGAGAGTATAAATACGACGCATTTGCGTCGCCGTCATTTTTTTTGACGGGAACGCCTTCCTTGCATCTCATTAACGCAAGGAAGGCGTTCACGCAAAAAAATGACGCTCTTTCTTCATACTTTGGCGCTAGACGCGTCTAACGCCAAAGTATAAATATGGCGTTAGTTTTGCGCCGAATTTGCGTCGAAAAAAACGACGCAAATTCGGCGCAAACGGAGTATAAATACGGGCCATGATGTCTGAACTTTGGTGGATATTTGAGGTACTATCTAATAATTTGCAAAGAAATGTGAGCTACATCTATCTTTTCCACAAGCCTGAAGTCATAAATCCACGTCAGTTGAGCAAGGTAGCCATTTTTGTTCTTGATTTGAGACATGGCAGACAAACCACATGACTTATTGCATTTAGGCATTACAGAACAGTGATGTCCAATCGTCTTTGGTAAAAAGATGAGCCCCAGTCCCTTGTTTGTAATGTTTAATGCAGATTTAATAGTTTCTATACTTGAATTACTTTACACATATGAGGTGATCTAAGTTGGACATGTTGCAAAATTAATTCTTTCAACTCCACACAGTTGAGTGTTCACAATTATTCTGTACTCTTAGGCCCATATTTATACTTTTTGACGCAAAACTGCGCTAACGCAGTTTTGCGTAAAAAAAATTAGCGCCGGCTAACGCCATTCTGAAGCGCCATGCGGGCGCCGTATTTATTGAATGACGTTAGCCGGCGTTAGCCGCCGGCGCCGTCTGGTGTGCGTTAAAAAAAACGACGTACACCAGGCAGCACCGGCGTAGGGGGATATGGGGCTTGGGCGTCAAGAAATGGGGCAAGTCAGGTTGAGGCAATTTTTCGCCTCATCCTGATTTGCGCCATTTGTTTTCACTCCCAACCCTCATAGAAATGACTCCTGTCTTAGCAAAGACAGGAGTCATGCCCCCTTGCCCAATGGCCATGCCCAGGGGACTTCTGTCCCCTGGGCATGGTCATTGGGCATAGTGGCATGTAGGGGGGCACAAATCAGGCCCCCCTATGCCACAAAAAAAAAAAAAAAAAAAACTTACCTGAACTTACCTTAATGTCCCTGGGATGGGTCCCTCCAGCCTTGGGTGTCCTCCTGGGGTGGGCAAGGGTGACAGGGGGGGTCCCTGGGGGCATGGGAGGGCACCTCTGGGCTCCTTCAGAGCTCACAGGTCCCTTAACGCCTGCCTTTTGCAGGCGCTAAAAAACAGCGCAAAAGCGGCCGTACGTAATTTTTTTTGACCCGCCCACTCCCGGGCGTGAATTTTGCCCGGGAGTATAAATCCGACGCACATGCCTCGGAGTCGATTTTTTAGACGGGAACGCCTACCTTGCATATAATTAATGCAAAGTAGGTGTCCACGCTAAAAAATGACGCTAACTCCATGGACTTTGGCGCTAGACGCGTCTAACGCCAAAGTATAAATATGGAGTTAGTTTTGCGTCGAAATTGCGTCAAAAAATGACGCAATTCCGGCGCAAACGGAGTATAAATATGCCCCTTAGTCTTTTGCCTCACAATATTTCACACAGTATAATTATAATTATAGAAATACAGAACCTCCCTTCACAGAACCTCCCTTTTTAGTAGAACATTATAATGTTAATTGTTTTATTTCTGCATGCCAATATAATTTCAGCAGTGTGCTCTCAATCTTATTGTAGCCCTGTTGAATTTCTAATTCAGGGATGAAACAGAACAAATAACCTATGATTGAAGAATTACCATTAACTTTAAAGTGTTAACCAATCTGTTAACCAATCTGCCAGTGACCAATTTCAGATCTGGCACCATAAATTTCTGATTGTAGTTTAATAGGTTACTTGCCAATTTTGCGATTCAGGTACCTAAAAATGTACATTTTGCAGCTGCTGACAAACGTTTATATCTTTGAAATATTCTGATATAGACTCCTGAAATTGAAGGTATTTGAGATTTATAATGCAGTCAGAGTGATACTGTTGATTAGACATTGGTTGGTAGCATGTCACCATCATTGAGCAGAATTTTAAATTCATTTTCATCTATTGTTATTCCATTAATGTTTTCATCAGTGTTCATTTCAACTTTACAGAGTTCAATAAATCTAAAAGTGAAAGAAGACAGCTTTGTTTTTTCTTCTTTAACACCCTGCTTTCAACATTACCATAGGGTCCTATGCTGAGAGTGATACGATTTTTTAAGGATTTTTATCTGATTCCTATGAAAAGGTCTGATTATTGCAAAATGACACATTTTCAAAGTTAACAATCTTCTCTGCACAAAGTTGTTTTTGTGATTGTTTATTTCTCTTGTATTCCCATTACTTCTAAGTAGATGTTCGTTTTAGATTGTTGTGTGTTGTAATCTCTGAATAAATAATGTAGGTCAGTTTGACTATTGTGAGTGAATGTATTTAGTGTAAATATGGTAGACTTGTGTTGAACAAGTACATAAATCAATAGATTTTTTGAACGGAAATAAATATGTATAGCTTATTTATATAGATGTTATTAGAATCATTACTAGTAGTCACTGGTTTAATCAATTTAGATGCTGATGAGTAGTTTTACTTTCTTTAGTTATTTCTCCTTCTTTTTTAGAAATATTTGATTATATTTGATTTATGTTGAATTATTTGTATCAGTGAATTTTAGGATTTATTCTGCATAACGTTGAAGGAGATTATTTTACTGAAGGTAAACCCAAATTACAAAAAGAACAATATGTTTAGAAAATGTTTATGAAAAATAGAAATAGATGTAGACCAAACGCCTACATTCCCACAACCTCTGGTCGATATCTATAGAAAGATTGTGTAACATCAATGACAAAGTATAAGCCATAGAAAAGAAAAACTAGCCTGGCATTGTCCATAATCTGTGTAGCAAATGTATTGAAAACACATCTAGCAATTCAGCAATCTTAAGAATATAGCCAGAGAAATCGAAGATGTTAAGAGTACAAGGACTGGCATCAAATGAAATATCATCCTAGAAATTGAAGAATGTCTGACATGTCAAGAACCCAGTAGAGGCCCAGGCCACAATACAAGGCACACTTGAGCAGAGAATTATTTCCTGCATATAATTCATTATATTTGTTTTTTCTGTTTGGAGGGAGGTGGGGTTTGAAGTGCTACATTTTGATAAAAGAATAATCAGAGAACCTTGCTGTGTAGATAGATGGGAAATGTGAGAGGTACATGGATTAGACAAACTATCATCAAGGAGATGATCTTCCAATTCTAATCTCAGAGGGTCTGTGTTTTATGATACTAAAAATTTGAAACGAAGAGAGTTATAAAAGTTAGTTGATGATATGCAGTACATAAGCATGTGATCGCCACACTTTGAACTTTGGGTTTCACTAATCTTTCTTTGCACTAATAATACTGATATCTGACTCTGTTGATGCATGTAATAAAAAAATTGACATTTATCATATCAACTAATCCTCAGAAACGTCTCTGGCAGAAAACCCCAATACATTGAGTGGGGTGAAAGATTACTTAATATAATACAAATATATAAATGTTTCAGTTGATTGAACCATTTATACATGTAGCTGTTTATTCTATTTATGCTTATTCATTGCCCAGAACATTGATAACCTATCAATAGGCCTACTTTAACAATATAGAAGCCCTTGCCATGAGTTGATATTTGTAAAGTAACCCACGGTGATTTTTTTTCATTTTCTTGAATCATTCCTACTCTTTAAGGAAAAGAGCAGAATACATATGCTCATCATTCACCCACACCATACGAAAGTCTAGAAGCACACTTTGATTGTGAATGTAAAATTAGAGAACATCAACAGAAAAGCAGAAGATTTGAGAAATCTTTGTATTTTAGCTTTGAAATTCTTCTGCAGTAGTTAAGTATTGCTCGCCTGGCTTGGTCACTCATTGAAATTCAGACTGGTTGTGTCTGACCTGCCATCTTAAAAGTTCACAGATAAGCAGTGAAGGTTTTTGGGGCAGAGGGGTGAACTCCCCCTAGACCTGGGGGAATGAACATACTTGTTAATCAGTATAATAATGTTTAACACAGCTGCTGAAATTATACTGACTGAGAAGGTTGCTTCTCAGTCAATATAATTAGAAAATTGTCTGTAAAATGCACCATTAGGTCCCATTGTTTTAAAACATTCCTTAGGGGAGAATGTCTAGTAGGATGCATGGAGCTGGTCGAGCAGCAGGTCACTTGCTAAGATCTCTCACTATGTGCAATTTTTGGTTGGGCTAGCTCACAGCCCAGTCCTCATTGTTTCTGCTACAGTGGCTGGAATGTGAGTCCCTTTTCCTCTTTTCTTCCAAATTAATGAAGAAAGTTTAGATTTTTACCATATTTACTTCAGAAACAAGACGTGGAAATGTTAGAAAAGACCTATGGAACCAAAGTGAGTTGTGCCATGTACACTGAGCAGAAAGGAAATATTTTACAAACTGCCAAAAGTTAGAAAAAAAAAAGAAATATAACTAATTTATTTTTAAGGCAAGAAAACTGAAAGAGAAATTTTGAGGTGTGTGTGGTTGCTCCCACCATCTACAAGCGAGATTAGTTGAAATTAGAAAGAAAGAAAAAAAAGAACTTCTACAGAAAACAAGTGAAATGTGTCAGAGTGGGGAAGAGGCTTCTGGTGGAAAGGCATGTAAAAGATTGACTGTGGTAATGGTATAGAGATATTCTACGGTGGGTGGGGGGGGGGCATAAAGATGTTTTTCAAACAAAGTGGAATGGAGAGAGAAAGGCCTGGACAAGGAATTGTGAGGAGAGAAAAGTATAAGGAAGCTGTTGATGGGATGATTATGACATTCATATAGACCCTAAAACTAAAATAAGAAATTTGATGTTTAAGTGATAGTTTCTTATACCCGCAGACCCAGAGTAACTTTGAACAAATTGCTCATGGTTTTAATTCTGTATATAAGGATTCATTATTTTAAAAAAAACTTTTTTATTGAGTTTATCATAACAGGGTTATAATAGTTACAACAGGAGTTTGGCAGAAAATGCATTTTAATACATGAACACAGAGTTCTTGATACTGTTGAAAGACGCATTCATACAAAGTGGGAGACAAAGGGGGAAACACTGTGGGCAGAACTGAGGTGTGGGACTGCGGCTGGGTACAACATGTCCTAAGTAGTGGTTCAGTGTGTGCAATAGAAACACTGGTGGGTTGAGTATGCCATGAATTATGAACAAGAATAAAGAAGGGTGAGAAACAGATTGTAGGTACTATACATGAGCCCTTGGGACTATGTGTGGTTCTTGGCAGGGGAGGGCGCATCATTGGTGTGTTGTAGGAACTGTGGCATGACTGTGGCCCACTGTGGGGAGGTAGGGTGTTTCGGAAGACCTCGTGCTTCTTCGAAGTGGAGGGTGTCCTCCTCCGCTGCCTCCCACTTCCTGACCGCCCCCCGCCAGGCAGATAGTGAAGGTGGTGTCGGGGAGCACCAGTGCATAGTGAGTGCGTGTCTGGCTTGGAAGAACGCTAGGGAGGCAAACTGAGTATGGACTTTGTATTGCTGTCAATGTTTAAAGATACCTAGGGAGCATGCCTCCGATGTATGTATGTCTGGGAGTTCTGTAACGTATTGCAGTGTTTCATGGACTGTCTGCCAGTAAATGTGGAGATCAGGACAGGACCAAAGCATGTGTTGAAGATCTGTGTTAAGGAGTTGGCAGTGAGGGCACTGTGCTCCTGCGAGTGGGAAAATACTGTTTATTTGGGCTGGGGTGAGGTATGCTCGGGAAAGCATATATAATTGTATGTTTTTAAAGCGGGAGTTGCGTAACACTTGTTATAAGGATTCATCAATAACAAATAGAAGCTCTCAGTTCTAGAGTCTCAAGTACTTGCAGGAAACATCACTCTTAGAAGAACCCATTACTCGTTTATCACTCAAACATCTTCATCAGTTCTTATTCTCATCCTCCGCATGCCATTGAAACAAGTGCCCACTGGCACAAAGGAAATAATATCAGCAATAGGTGTCAATCAGCTCAGCAAACCATGGGGTTTCACCTATCTTGCTGGTAGCTTTGGGATCCTAGCAACTGAATATAATTTGAGACATGTTCAGTGCGGCAAGTCTCTCTTGAGCCGGCGTCAATTGAACCAATACTTATTTAATAGGTAGTTGCACTTGATGGGAAAAAGTAATAGCCTCTGTCGTCAACTTCACTTTGGTGGCAGTAATGTTTTGTTGTATTTCATGTGGTTAGCTACACATTGCAGACCTTAAACCATTCAGAAAGTGTTGCTGGTGGTAAAATGGCATACCCTTGCCCCAGTTCTTTAAATGCCATTTACTGTACCAAGTTCTCTGCATCCATTGACACTTATTTTTCAAGCTTGCTTCACACTGCTGTTTGGATTTGGTCGTGTTCCTCCATCCCCTCTCTTTCTGCGTTATACCAAGATATTTTTCAATTGGTTTGGATCATTGAACATAGGCCCCTAGGATGTAGACTCTGCATCTTACAAAGCCAAACCTGAGAATTGGGGTTCAGATGTACAAACCGTTTCGCATGGCGCAAACTGCGGAATTCGCAGTTTGCGCCATGCAAAATAGCCATCGCAATGCACATTCCCATTTTGCGAGTTGGTACCGACTCGCAAAATGGAAATGCGACTCGCAAATAGGAAGGGGTGTTCCCTTCCTCTTTGCAATTTGCACTGCAATGCAGAATTGCTTTGTGACCGCGAACGTGGTCGCAAAGCAATTCGCAGTTAGCATCTATGTGAAGTGGGTGCTAACTCATTCGCAAAAGGGAAGGGGTCCCATAGGGACCCCTTCCCCTTTGTGAATGTCGCAAAAAATGTTTTTTCAGAGCAGGCAGTGGTCCAATGGACCAGTGCCTACTCTGAAAAAACGAAACCAAATGGTTTCATTTTTTATCTTGTATTGCAACTCGTTTTCCTTTAAGGAAAACGGACTGCAATACAAAAAAAAACTGCTTTATTGAAAAAGCAGTCACAGACATGGAGGTCTGCTGTCTCTAGCAGGCCACCATCCCTGTGAGTGCAGGGAATCGCAAGGGGGTCGCAAATTGCGACCCACCTCATTAATATTAATGAGGTGGGTCTTTGCGACCCCCTTGCGATTTGCAGAAGGTGTCTGAGACACCATTCTGCATATGATTTTGCGAATCGGAGATTGCGAGTCGCACCTTTCTTGCTACATCTGGCCCTAGATTCCTTGGGGCCTCTCATCAGTCATGGTGTAGTGAAACAATCTGTATCCTGCAGAACCAGAGTAACTTGAATAAATTGCTTGTGGTTTTTATTTTGGTTACAAGGATTCCTCGGTAACACATAGAAGGTCTTGGTTCTAGAGCCTCAGGTACACCACTTTTACAGAACCCGTTGCTGGAATGTCACTCAAATTTCTTCATCAGTTCTAATTCTCATTCTGCACTTGTCATTGCAACAAATGTCCACTTGCACAATGGAAATGACATCAGCAACAGATGTCCACCATCTCAGCAATTCCTGACGTAGGTATTGACAACAACGTTTTCGAATGTGAACTACTAAAGGAAAAGAAAGCAGATATCTTCACACTCATAGCAACTGGCATTGTATGAACAACATTGAACAGATACACAAGAGGTTTACTGTAGATATTTTGACAGTGACTATGGTGGGTGTGAGGAATTCAACCAAGGACAGGGTTGTTATCAGGATGAGGTAGCTATAAACTTACTGTTGCATAACATTTGTGTGTGCCTCACATCAGGCCTTATAAAAGAGATCAGAAATGTTCCCTGGGCATGAGAGATAGTCCAGTGGACTCCAACCAGAAGAAGCAGCAGGCCATCCACAGCTCAGGCTGTGAAGTCCCTTGAAGGGGAATGCCTGGCAAACTTTCTGTTTGTGAAGTAAAGAGAGGGTTGAATGCATATTTTCTTGATGAACTGGTGAGAGTGGCAAATAGAGGGAGAAGATCTTATTGCTGCTGATGAAAAATGTATTAATCCAAGCAACCTTTTCTGGGCTGATGGCAGATATTGCATTTTATGGTAAACGGTGCCAAAGATATGTGCCTCCATGGGGGCAAATGACTGTTAGCATCTTGAAGTGCTTGAGAAAAAGGCATAGACTGCATAAGGCATACAAGAAAATAATGGTGGTATTATCTAGATTCCTAAGGGGAATCGGGGTTCTGATGTTTTTATGGGACGAACCACAACTTATTAAAGTAGCTTTTCTATGGCTCTCCAGCTTTCTTGGTTGAAAGGTGGTTACGGATGGAGAGGGATGGGATGTCAGACCAAGACAGTAGAAATAAAGACACCCAAAACTCAGAAAGTGGGCTTGAAATAAATGTATGAACAGTTATAACAGATGATTAGGTGAATTCTGTTTCGAGATACATTAGATAGAAAACGTATTTGCCATGGATAAATTGCACTCTGCACAACAGTAACCAAATGCTTGTTCACCAAAACAGGAGATGTTTAGTATAGGGTGACCACCTGGCATTGAGGCAAGTTCTGGACAGGACTGTAAAAAATTCAGGACAAAGGGTCGAAATTCAGGAAAAAACTTCAGGACAAAGGGTCAAAATTCAGGACAAGAATTCAAGAACAAACATCAGTTTTACTGACACACGCAAGAGAGGCCATGTCTCACTATGTTGTCAGTGCATTTATTTACTCTTTTTTAACATAGCACTATTTACTCACTGTGGTCTTTTTGTGATTGCCTCCTGGTATGCTACATTCAGGTGTCACATTACGTCCTTGTTCAGTAGTAAATTAATGCCTTTCAGTACTGCGGCAATGCCATCACCGCTACCCAAATCCACCCAATCTTTCCTGAAGAGAAAGTAACAGCAACATTTTAATTATGTTTCTGAACATTTCAAAACCCCTGGCAAACAGTTTGGGAAACATTAAGGTAATTAACCTTATGCTAGTTTAAACAAATTGAACAAAAACATCTGGCTTACCCCAACCGCCCATGGACTTTCAACCTATTTTTTTTTTTAAGAGGCAGGGCAGATGGTGTGGGCAACAGACTCACACCTAATGTCAGGATGTGATGTACCCATAACTTGTCTGTAGTCTCACTGCACTAGAGTGTATGTCTGGGACTCTACATTTATCTCAGAAATGGGATCCCGGACTACCAATCATAGATAATAAAAGAGGAGGATGAAATCGAGAGCAAATGGGAGATCCACGGCAAGTGATTGTAAGGGTTGTTGCTAAAAACTGGATAAATAAAGAAGAGAAAAACAAAGTGGGACAATTCCTAAAATCAGAAAAGATGGGTCCACCAAGACTATTCAAACTAATTGGGTACCTGGGGAGTTGTCTCTGCACACAGGAGCGAAACAGAAGGGGCACTGTCAAGTGTTGAACAAGCAACACCCATCCACCTTGGCAAACTCTTCTGGTGCAATGGTCCGCTGTTAGTGCTTTTGAAGGGTGAGCAGGGGCCAGACCCCTTGCAAGGTTGTGCAAGGCAATTGCCCGCTTTATCCATGTCTTTATATGGTTTTGAAATTGAGCAAAAGCCAAACTAGAGATCTGGGTTATCCCTAAGTGTCAAGTACACATAGAATCTTCAAAATATTTGGGATGTAAATTGCACAAGCAAAATTTACAAATTTTAAAATTTAATTAGTGTTTCTTTAACATATGGCACTGTTTTTGCCTTTATATACAATTAGATCTCAGATTGAACTGGGAACCAGTTACCTTTTGATACCTAATGATTAATATCTACCATTCCTACACTGATTTCCAGGATAAAAATCTCAGCAGAGCGAACGGTCCCTCCAAGCCCAGTTTGCTTTTAGGTCTTCTCTTCTGCTTTCTGTAGAGGCCATGTGGCACTAGTGAAGATGGTGTGCTACCCCAATGATAGTATTATTTTGCAAACCTTCCCCTGCTCGTCCTTCATTCCTTCTTCAGACAGGCCACACATCTGATTTGGTCACTGCTGCGCCATCGGGAGCTCTTTCCACTCTAAAGCTAACTGTGACTGCGGGTGGAGTAGGTCTTCTGCACTTAGAATGCTATTATTCAGCTGCACAGATCCAATGGGTGGCTCGCTGGCATTCTGCCCACCTCCCTGCATGAGATGGGGTTTACCAGTAAAGACTTTTAAGAAAGGCTTAATGCACTGCTCATTGTTTCCTACTGACCATTCTATGGATCACCATCCGGGGTTATCATGCACGGCTTTCTCTTGCCTTGCCAGAACCTGTAAACTCACTGATACAAAGAAACCCTATGCTCCTGCACTACCTTTTCTAAGCCTTCCCACTCGCACAGGATGGCTGTGCTCAGAGCAACTCCATCAGTGGCATGTTGCAGGTGTCTTAAAATTGGGGACTTTGTTTCTGAACAGTGAGCTACTAAATTTCCAAACCCTTGTGGCAGACTATCATCTTCACCCCGGTCAACTCCTTACTTACAACCACCTTAAATAATCATTAAATGCCCTATTTCATGTCTGCCACCTAGCACTAACCCTAAAAGAGGTGTGCCAGAAGCTCTGTACCATAGGAAATGGTGGCAAACTGATAGAATGGGTGTACAGACCTATCCTGCAACATGGAAACCACTCCAGTTCTTCTTGTCATACTACCTGGGTGATTGATGTGGCCAAACCTCTGCAAGATATGGACTAAAATACTGGACTTTCCCCACAAAGTATCCCACAGCTGTCAATTTAAGTAAATTCATAGTGCTTCCTTGTGAATGCATTCTGCCCGTTGGCCTTGTGGTTTGTAACTCTATAATTTGTTGCTTTCAATTTGCTGGCTTTATTTGTTTTAGGCTATGCAGCTTGAATTCATCCCTTCCCTTGCCAAAACCTTATTTACAGTATCCTGCAGAGCGCTCCCTTTCTGTAAACAGGCCTGTATATCTTGTTCTTATCTTATCATATTTGCTGTGCATTCAAAGAACAAAGTCAAATGTCAGGCTCTGTCTTCGGTGGGAACTTAGTGTTTGCTTTCCTTTCTCTGACTTCAAAGTGAGAGGATTTATGCGACAATCTTGCTTGATACTGGGGTTAGGAAAGAGTTTTTTTCTATCACATGCCAACATTTAAATAAACTTCAGAATATGTCAGAATTAGAAGTACAAATCAAGCACATTTTTGTTAATTCTGAACTGTGCTGGAAACAAATACCTTTACATGATTAAAACAAATCATTGCATTAGGTGGTGCAATTTCCACACATCATCGTCTGTGCACAGCATAGTTTGATTTGAAAAACTGTATATCTGTGCAAATGTAATGGTCATTTCAATCAAAAATGTGTTGTCTGTAATGGCAGTGTGTAAGCATACCATCCATACTGCACTCCACTCTGCTCTGCACCACTCCACGCCACTGCACCCTACTCTGTATCACTCTACTTTACTCCACTTCATGCCACTGCACTCTTCTCCATTCAGAACCACTCCACATTATGTCACTGCACTCTATGCTACTTCACACTATGCCTCTCTACTCTACTCTGTACCACTCTTCTCTATGCCACTGCACTTTACGCCTCTCTACACCACTGCGCTCTGCTCGTTTGCACGCCATACCACTCCAGTCTAGGCAACACCAATCTAATCCGCACAACTCCACTCTTTGCCACTCTGCAACACTGCACTGTACGCCACTGCACTCTAAGCTAATACACTCTGTGCTAATGCACTTTACTCTGTAACACTCAACTCTGCCCCGGCACTCTACATCAATACATTACATCACTATAATCTACTCTGCACCTCTGCACTCTATGCCACGGCACTCTACACTACTTTACTCTATGCCATCACACTCTATGCCACTTTATGCAACTCCACTCTACCCTGCACCTCTCCACTCTAAGCCACCTCACTCTACTGTGAAATAATTTACTTTATGCCACTGCACTCTGTGCCACTGCATTCTATGCCACTGCACTCTACCCTGCACCCCTCTACTCTATGCCACTGCACTCTACTGTGAAACAATCTATTCTACGCCACTGTACTCTATACCACTCTGACCACTGCACTCTAGTTCAATGCACTCTACACCACTGCAAGCTGACACTCTGCAACACTGCACTGGCCGCCACTATACTCTACACCACTCTGCTCTGTACTACTGCACTCTGCACCATTATACTCTATTCCACTGCATTCTATGCCACTCTACTCTGCCCAATGCCACTCTATGCAACTGCACTCTACACCAGTGCACTCTAAACAACTGCACTGTATACCACTGCCCTTTACTCTGCACCACTGTACTCTATGCCACTGTTCTCTGTACCACTCTACACCAATGCACTGACACTCTACTCTGCAACTCTGCACTCTACACCACTCTACTCTATGCCACTGCACTCTTGGCACTATACTCTACTCTACACCACTCTACAATACTCCACTCTGCACCACTCTACACCATTGCACTCTATGCCACATGAATCTACCCTGCACTCTATGACACTGCACCACTCTGCATTACTGCACTCTATTGTATGCCACACTACTCCACTGCACTCTATGTAACTCTACCCCATGCCACTCTATGCCACTGTACTCTGCGCCAATGCACTCTAAACAACTGCACTGTACGCCACTGCCCTCTACTCTGTACCACTGTACTTTACACCACTGCTCTCTGTGCTACTCTACATCACTGCACTGACACTCAACTCTGCAGCGTTGCACTCTCCACCACTGTACTATCCACCAATGTACTATGTACTACTGCATTCTATGCCACTGCACTCTATGCCACTCTACTTTGCATCACTCTACTCTACAGCACTTTGCTCTACTCTGCACCCCTCTACACTACGCCACTGCACTCCCTGCAACGTGAGTCTACTCTGCAATCTATGCCACTGCACCACTCTACACTACTGCTTTCTCTGCTACTCCATTGTATGCCATTCTACTCCACCGCACTCTATGCCACTCTACTCTGTCCCACGCCACTCCATGCCACTGCACTCTAAACCACTGCACTCTACGCTAACGCACTCTAAACAACTGCTCTGTACCCCAGTGCACTGTACTTTGCACCACTGGGCTCTACGCCACTGCTCCTATGTCACTCTACTCCACTTCACACAATTAAGCCACTAACTTTAAGCCATGCTGAACAGCAGCTACTCTGGTGTATAACATGGCTAATATCTAAAACACATTAGCAAAGCCAATAACTCTTTCGTAGATGAGACCTATTGGCTTTGCCAATGTTTGTTAGTACTATGAGGTACGGAGGTTCCTGAAAGAACTGTGAAAAATACAATTACTTCATAATAAAGGCTGCTACAAAAAGCGCAAATACATTTTAGCTAAATAAAAAAGAAGTGCTTCTCAAATACAGATTTGAATAATATACAGTTTATACCTAGTACTAAAAAAATGTATAACACTCCATTAAAACCACACACTCCACAGCTCACCTTGGAACACCATAACAATACCTCTCTAAAAGAAACATCTTTGCCACAAGAAAACTTCAAGTGACTCCTTTTAGTAAAGTCAATGCAGGTTTTCAAGCCCCTTTGTATTTGCAGATTTACCGTTGGGCACATTTGCATGTCTTTAGGGAAGGAGACCCCCTGTCAAGAAGGTTTGATTCTTATCTGTCTGCCCCTCCCTCAGAGCACAGGAGACTCCCTGCCTTCCAGCCCAGCTGGGGAAACTGATCTGCCCGTAATTTCGCCCTGCCTCGTTGCCCTTTAGGTGAAAGGCTAAAATTATGGACAAATGCCTTCCGTTAAGGCTTTCATCACGGACAACGGACGGCAGGGCGAAATTACAGACAGTCCATGAAAGCACTCTGACGGCCATGCGGCTACTTTTGTGCTATATGAATAACTAAATAAATATAAAAATGCCCCTGTAGTTAAGATTGACACCTCACCCCATAGAAAATCACATCTTTGCACCCTCAGGCCCAGATTTAAGGGGGCCTAGTGCCTCCTTGCGCCACATTAGCATAATTTTTAATGATGCTAATGTGGCCCAATAAGGCCATATTTGCTGTGCCATATTTACAAAGTGGCGCAATGCATGCATTTCACTACTTTGTAACCCCATTAGGGGGACTGCAAAAATGGTGCAGGGGAATCTACAAGATTCCGCTGCGCAGTTATTAGCGGCAATTTTTAATACCTGCACAGAGCAGGCGTTAAAAGGGGGCATACCATTGTTTTCAATGGGCCCCTATGTACTCTGCAGGATTAGCTCCAAAACCTTGGCACTAATCCTGCACAGTACATCAATAGCATAAAAATGTTTACACTATTGCCCCTACCCTGCACCATGGTGCACCGTATATTAAATATGGTGCAACATGGTGGCGGTAGGGGGGGAGCTAAGGGGCGCATATTCCTGCCTCAATATCTTTGCTGCTCCCTTGAGAAATCTGCATCAAATTTGACCAGAACAATGTTTAGCAGCACATCTCAGAGAGTGGCAAATTTGGTGTATATTGGTCAATAGATCAAACGTTATATGGGGGATTGCCTGCTTATTATTTTTTTTTATTTGCCAAAAAAATGATATTTTGTTCTCAGTACATGACACCTAAACTGCTAAATCAACGGCCATCAGATTGTTATGGCATGTAGGCCTTTTCTTCAGTCGTTTTGAACATTTAAGCCAAAATATGAATGTCAAGTGCATATGTGAAATTATGTATAATTTTCCTATTGTTGAGGATTTCATGCATCACAGACAAAAGGAATAGAGTGCGCATATCAAACACACTGGGCACATGCACCAGACACTTGGTTTTCCTCCCAGTGTTCACAAATGGAAAAATAAGGATAATAAGAAAAAAGGAAGCATCATGGTAGGAGAGGGGATGCTGAACTATTTATAAGTGGACTGGTATACCTATCCACTTAACACTAGTTCTCCCTGACCCATTTGACGGGACAGGAACAAATCAAAAAGAAAAAGGCGCTTAAAACCCTTCCAACCTGGCCTGGTCAAGACCAAGTTGGCTATTCAAAGCTCTTCACCTTGTCCAAGTACAGGGGAACTTAATTAATCTCCTCTCTTGCCTTCCTTACAGGCAGAGGAGAGGAAATATCACCCTTCTCCTTCTGAAGGTTAAGAAGGGATTTACAAAAAAAGCGTCACCTTGCCCAAGCGGTGAGAAGAAAATTATCTTCTCCACCACCTCGCCTTGTCCAAGCACATAAAAAAAAAATAATAAGTGCTGGAAATTAAAATAAAGTCTAGAAGCTACCTCGCTACTCCATGGTCTGTACAATGTTGTGGGCCACTTGGGATTAGATACGTTGGCACCTGCCATTTCTTCCTGTTTCTAAACACATCACAAGGATGGGTAACATATCAGACACTGTTGCCCACAGCAATTTGTCAAAGCAAGGGAGGGCATGGAGACACACACTACTGGCAGATCTCCACCCTTAGTGTGGACTTAAAGATAGTAATCGTAAATGCCCTTTGTGGATTCCCAAAGTGGTAAACTTAAACTTTTGGTATAAGTTTAGAACAAAGTCTAAGTTTACCTGTGTGAATCAGGCCCAACATTTAAAAAATATCTTTGAGCAAAAGTGTGGGTCAATTTACTTGAGAATTCTGGGATCAGTCTCAGAATTTTCTGTTTTTTTAACATATTTTAGGATTTCAACACTCCTAACCACTTCCATTCAGCATTAACCTTCTCAATTTTCCATAACCTTTATTATTTTCTAATTAGTACTTAGACTTACCCTTATGCCATTGTTCTTCACAGTAGTTTTTTTAAGGGTGATGTAGGAGAAATGTTAGTACTGTCCCTCATGTCACAGTGATCATCTATACATGGCATTTTATGCGTTATGGTAATCAAAGTGCTCATAGATCAGTTGTAAAGTGATGCACTGAGTAATCATATCAGTGTGTATTCACTCTAGACTAACAAAACCCATATGGTATAGAAATGAAATCTTGTGTTTGAAGAATACATTTGTCATCATGTTATAATTTAGGCCCTCATTATGAGTTTGGTGGTCTGACGGTCAGACCGCCACGGTGTGTGCGCCAAAAGACCGCCATGTTGGCGGTCATCCGTCTGCCGTATTAGGAGACACACTGTGAAGTCTGTCAAAATACAGCCAAAATTCCGATACCACCAGGACACTGGAGAATGGAAAAGAGGTGGTTCCACCACAAGCACCGCCAGCTTGACAAAAATCCTCCCATCAGATTACGATCCACCAATCACGACAGCGGTTCTTCCATGGTGGAAAACCATTGGCGGTTCGAACCGCGGCAGTCTGAACTCACATCACACAGAGCACCACACCACATTGGATAGTTTGAATACCCCACACAGAACACACATCTACACACCCGACACGCCTACACACTTCACTATAAAACACAGCCCTACACAACCCACAATCTTTTGCAAACAGAATGTCACTCACAGCCACAGAGAATAAATAACAATCCCAGGTTTAGAAAAAAGATACTTTGGCACTTATACACACTTCACAAAGCATACATCCCACACCTGCACAACATACAGGTTACCATCACACACAAAACACAACAACCGTCACTCACTCATATCACAGCACCCACACCTCATCACTGATGGTTCCTTCCACCTATTTTTGTTACACTACCTCAGCGTCTTTACCACCACTACCAAGTCCCCACAAAAACACCCCCATTTCACAGATGACACGTTGAGGGCGATGGGGTACAAAATTGTCAGGGTAGAGCCACACCCTTTCAGAGTACAGGTCCAGCAAACATCAATAGCCAGGAAAATAGATTTGTGGCAATGTATAGTCGACAGGATCAATTCTGTAAGCAGCTACCCGGCACAATGGTTGACATCAGGAATAGGTGGAACAACCTTAGGGGGAAGGTACGTTCCATGGCATCCAGGCATCATTTACCAGTACTCAAGACTGCCGGAGGGCCCCAACCTACTCCCCCACAGTTTATATCATGGGAGGCGAAGGTCTTGAACATCCTACATCCTGAAGGCCTGACAGGACTACCTGGGAGAGTGGAGTCTGGTGAGTCCCCACAACATTCATGTCATCAAAAAGTCTGTCTTGCATGCTCCCTCACCACCCTCCCCACATCAATTACCAAACCACCCACCACCCCTCTGTGCCAAATGTACAAATACCACTCTCTTGCATGCCACGTGTCTACTAAACTCACGTAGATACACAGTCCTTGGAAATGGCATGTGAAGTACTTCGAACTGACAGCACCACAACTCCTATTCCACCATAAAGAAAACCAGTACAGCGCACTCATTTTGAGACATACTGTATGTGAAACTAACACGTTGTGTAACCCATTATTAATGTTCCACTTTAAAACAGTTTATGGCAATGACAGCAATGCAAAGGCCCACTTTCACTATCATTAATAGCAAACCATAGCTACAGCTGAGTGTCCTATCAAACTGCCCTTAGAGAAAGTTTCTTAAGATTGACATTTACTTACCTGGGGTGGAGAACTAGATGCCAAACCGGATGCACTTGCAGTACATCCAGATGGAGGCCAATGTCAACTGCTGTTTCCTGTGCTTTGTGGCAACTCTGACACCGTTGTGCATTGTTCACTTTTCATTTGGTTATATGATGGCATACACTTTACTAGGCAACAAATGTCATCACTCATGTCATTAGTCAGACAACATAAGAGGTGATCTGCAGTCAACAGACTACCAAAATAGTCTCACTTTGTTATAACTAAGATTTGGTACCAGCTGTCATTGTTATGTCAGGGGAGAATGTAAAGGCAGTGTGTGCATCTCACACAACATCACTACTACTCAAACTTAAACATAACTTATTGTATCCCCTACAACAACTGTGTGTTCCACTTCTCCCACAGGTAACCTTGTCAATGTCACCATTCAGAGGATACCAGAGGCTGCCACAACCCCTCTGGATGAAGGTCCCAGTGAGGCCCACATTCCTCGATGTGTGGACACTGATGACGAAGCTATCCCATCAGGGACACCTGGTCAGTCAACAGCTGTCAGCCCTACCCTGCCAACATTGACTCCTCCCAGCCCTGTAGCTTCAACATCTCAGGCAACCATTTCTCCCAAACCTGTGTCTGAAGGGCTGTTACTTACATTGTGTGCCCCCCAGTACAGTTACCAGAGTTTCCTCTTGTCACCCCTGACAATGATTGTCCTGCCACCACTGGGAGTGGGAACACTGTGCCAGGGGCACCAGCACGTGGGGCTAGGGTGCATGGGAGGGATGGTGTGGGCAAGAGGATGGGGAATGGGAGATGGACAATACTGACCAGGAAACCATCTCCCAAGTCTTCAGTGCCTACCAAAATTCCCAAGGCATGATGGGCCAGGTACTCACCATGGGGGGTGGAAATCCAACAGCTGCATAGGGACAGCCAACATGAAGCCATGCAGCAGTGGCAGGCACAAAATGCCATCCTGGCTTCCATTGCTGGGGTGCTGAGGGACATCAACACTACCCTGAGTAGGTCTGCCATACAACATCAGACCTCTGCCACTAGTAAAAAGTCATCAGCCCTTTCAACATCTGTGGCTGCTAGTGGAATGGAGGCCCCGTCAGGGGAAGGACATGCTTCAGACACCCCACTCTCTGTAGCAGTGGAACCCCCCCTGCAAACCTGGACGTCCACCCAGACATCCAGGATGAGCAGATACCAAGACCAAACCTACTGCCAGGAAGTGAACCTCTCCTGATTGTTGCCCCTTGTGTTCCACAGATACACTCTGTTGACTGTTCTGATTTGTGTTTCCAAATGGTGTGGCAGCTACCCTGATGATTTCATCTGCCATGACAGAACCATTCACTGTTTACTTTCTGTTATTTTCGTTTCAATTCACACATATTGTTTTGCACTCCCCTATAAATACAACTTTAACACAGGTACTGTGTAAGTGTTGTAAATCAACCATGTATAACTGCCATGTATGACTCCCCTTGTCCCACTATGTCACTCTGTAGTGTGCAATCTTTGTTATGAACATCACATGTGTACTCTTTAATCAGGAGTCTCATTACATTGGAATTGTACCAGATACATAACCCAAATCAGCTGTATTGTACATCTCCACACATTTATAGTAGTTTGACAATCTGTAGCTAGAGTAGTACTGCTGGTAACTTCAGAATGTCAACTTCGGTGTCATATACTATTAACCCATAGGATACAGAAGTTATAGACAAGTCAGTCTTTCTACAAGCCAGGAGGCAAACAGATTGGTCATTTGTATCACCAGGTAAAACCTTATCACATACCCACAGCTTAGTTTCCTAATAATCATACCCCATGATACAGACAGAGATCAGTACTAATGTCCCCAGTCCTGGAACCTTTCACTTACCATGGTTATGTACCTGTAGGCTTGCCACTCACCTATGTCAGTCCTCAGAGACATGTAGATTGGTCTGCAAAGTATTAACACACTGACAGCTATGTACAAGGTAGGTCACATACAACAGAAACCATTATGATGGTAGAGGCTCTGGAACAACTATTTTCACATGTCAGACACATATGGACACACACAGTGCACCATTTGAGCATCTCCAGTACCAAACAGGTCATTTGTATAGGGAAAACACACTTCCATCCCAGTGTTCTGACAGTCTGGCCATATAAATGGCACATACATGTCCACTTCTCATTTCGGCATGCAAATCCCATCTGCCTCTGACACTGTCTGTGATTTGCCATTGATGATGAGCCAAACAGAAACTCTGCAAATCTGTGAATGTCAAAGATAAGGGATAGGACATATTTGTAAACATACTTGTATTCTGACTAGTCATCTGTTCAAGTCTGACTTTGCTTACCCAATAACAACCCATTACATTGTATCCCACACTGTTCAGTACACAATTACAACTTACAATCAGCATGCATACCTGAGTCATTGGAGCAACATAGGAGCTCACAAATGATGGTCAACAGGAGCTGACATGCCAGGCATCCATTATTGACTACACAATGCAATCTCCTTGTTAAGAACACATCACATACCTTTAGTCAGTTCAAGTACTGATTGATGAGATCTGCCCTGATGTCTCCAGCTTCATCTTCATCAGGCTCATTCTCACTTGTCAAATATGTATTTCCACCCACAGGGTGTGCTGGCTCCCCCTCATCTGGTGTGCATGGTATATGACATCTAACGGCATAGTTGTGGAGCATGAAGCAGGCAACAATAATTTGACATACCTTTTGGGTGAGTAGAGGATGGCTCCTCCAGATTTGTCCAGGCAGCAAAATCTTGCCTTTAGGAGCCCAGACGTCCTCTCTACGACACACCCTGTCCATGTGTGGGCCTCATTGAAACAAACTTCCCCTGGAGTGGTTGGGTACCTCACTGGTGTCACTAACCAAGGACGGTGTGGATAGCCAGAGTCACCTGTAAGGAACAGGGATAACAGCACAAACATATATCTGGGACATGCACATTTGTGATAGCAGGAGAAAAACTTTTCAGACACACACGTCATATGTGACTTACCAGCCAGCAATGCCCTCTCTGTGTAGAGTTGTCATCAACAGTGGAATATTGCTATTTCCGCATGATGAATAAATTATGGATACTTTGCACATACCTGTGAAATGTACCTCTCTGCCAAACACACCACTTGGACGTTGATGGAGTGGTAGTTTTTCCTGTTCCAATATACCTGTTTGTTGGTACTGGGGGGAACCAAGGCTACATGGGTACCATCTATTGCTCCAACCACATGTGGAATGAATCCCAAAGCATAATACTCTGCCTTCACATAGGCCAAATCCGCATGTTGGGGAAACCTGATGTAGCTGTGCAGGTGTTTCAACAATGCAGACAGTGCAGCCTTCAAAACCAGATTGAATATGGCCTGAGACATCCCTGCAGTTAGGGACACCGTATTCTGAAAGGACCCAGTGGCCAGGAAGTGTAGCACTGACATGACTTGGACGATAGTAAGTATGCTATTGGGATTGCGAATGGCAGGCATCAGATCTGGGTCTTCCTGATGACATAGATATATGATTGTATGCCTATTCAGGCGATATATTTGTATAATGTGTCTCTCCTCCATGGTGTGCAGGTCTACTAATGGGTAGAACACAAAAGGATGTCTTCTTCTCCTCATGCCAGGGTAACTATGTGGGACAGAAACAGATTGTAGCTGAATTTTACAATCTATACATAACGAATATGTTCATATACAAGCCACACATATCTCCATGTGATGTCACATGAAACATACGACATTTGATGTACTGAATATTGCTATGTATTCTGTGTCAGTTCCCTTTGATGCAGAATCACTGAACCCTCAGATGTACTTTACATGCATGCCTATGTGACTGGCAGTGTTTGATAGTTGAACCTAGTTTACAGGTAAGACATCTTTGTAACATCTATTCTGCATTGACGTCGCTAATATGCTGCTGTGCATAGATTTTCATTACCATTGAAAACCATACCTCTTTGACACAGCTTTTACTACTCACATTGAGACAACTAAATATGAAAGCAGCACTTAAAACGGGTTTGTAATATATAGTTTGTAGTAAATGACGCACCTTCCATTAATTTCCCATACATATAATTGCCTCAAAATGGCAGCTGCCTGACCTACTGTACTGGACATGAGGAAGTGAAGTAACTCCTCTGGCGTATGTCGTCATGGCGGTAGGGGGTTACAACCGCAGTGGACATTGCCTTTGGGACACATTCATGCATTTGGCGGACTGGGGCCAATGGCGACGGCCACCGGCGGTGGTGGTGATGTAAGTGGCAGACGTGACCGCCATCTGCAGATTCCTTCACTTGACTTCTGACAAGGCTGCCAGCAAAACCTCCACTGCCTCAGCTACTGTGTACTGCCTATGGGAGCTATCAAGCCACGTCCTGCAGGTGATAGGGCCCCAGCCTCCACTCCAGAAGAGCTAGACAAGCTTGTGGATGAGGTCCTACTCCTCTATGAACAGCTACATGGTGCACCAGAGGAGCAGGTGAGTCCAATAGTATACCAATGTGTGAACAGTGGAGTGTATAATGGTGTACATGAAATGTGCAGTAATGACGATTGGGCACTCATGTTAGGGTTTATGGACATGTGTACATATGAATAGGCAGACATACATTCGTGATACATGGTAGATGGTGTGATCTAACTGCCTCTGTAGACAACATAGATTGCAGCATGTCCAACAATAATGATGTGAGAAGAATTAATATGGGCATCCCATCTTATGGACAATCATGTGGCCTGGTCATATGTGTCTAGTCAATACCTGGTACTGATCATAGATTGTGTATGGATCACTCTAGTTCACACATGGGCTGGCTGCAGATGGAAAATTGGGAAGAAGTTTGAACTGAGAGGGGGGAATGTTTGCTTACTTGCTGTAACAGTAGTGTTATGACCACTTGTGTTGTTATGGTGCATGTGGACATAACTTTCTCCTTCGCCTGTGTCATCCATGCAGGTCAACGCCCATCAAAAAACAGGGAATCTGGCCAAGCAGGTGAGGACCTTGGGAGTCCACAGCCGGCAGAGCACCCACTGTAGGAAGCGGTGGGAGGACCTGAGACAATGGGCCCAGAAGACCGCAGTGGCCCAGCTGGCAATGTCCTCCCAACCAGGGAGGGGTGCCCATTGGACCATGATCCCCCTAATGGACCGCATTTTAGCAGTGGCCTACCCTGAGGTGGATGGGCATTTGAGGACAGCACAGCAGCCACAAGGAGGTAAGAACTGACTACACACATGTACAACCCTCTGCTAGTTCAGTGTATAATGTGTAAGTATTTAAGCTGTGACAATTTGTAAGCGCTAACAGCAAAGGGTCCCCTATGAACACCTAGGTGTACAGTTGAGGACATTGATATACAGGTGTGAACATTCTATTGTGTATAGGGACATAAAACTCACCTATGTTGACGATATTGTATTGAAGCATATGGTGATGCACATGTGGCGGTGTGGTATGTGTACCACTATACTGCTCTATATGTACCCTGCTAGGTCATCTTTCCCACGTACTGATCCATATTACGGATATCCTGTAGGTAAGTTGTCCAGGTCTTTGGTCTCTGTCCATTCCTAGACTACATGATCTACCTCTATGTGCAACATAGGGACTGACAGGTGAGAAACGGGGTAATCATTCAAGAGTTGTGAACTAGATATAAAATTCATATGAGGGTGTGATCTCAATCTGAACAATACCTTGGCACACTTGCTACACTTAATCAGAGGTGTGAGGAGGTGCTCCCATTGTTAAGTGGGGACTGTACATTGGCAAATGTGATGTTTAATCAAGGTGAACATCCTACATGAAGAAAAGCATTGTGGTAATTCTACACTTCTAGTGCAAGACATATCATTGACATGTGAGTTCAGACTATTTGTACCATGTGCATGGTATTATGAAGGAAAAATGGTTAGCCTGTTATTCCCTTAGCCAATGTATTGTAGGCATACTACATAGGGGATATGTAGTCTCCTATGTAGGTGAGATTTACACTGTTTTTGTCAACATCATGTGTACATTGGTAATCCTGCAATTTTTTTGTTTTGTGATTCAAGTTTGGTATACTTGTTTTTGCTTCTGCTTTGAAGGATTTTAGCGTGGACAAGCTCAGTTTACAGTGACTTCATTGTGTAGCAGGTGTTGTAATTGACATTTCCATGTTGGTGGAATGTATATGTCAGTGGTTCCCAACCTTTTGAGTTCTGTGGACCCCCACTTTATCATTACTAGAACCCGGGGACCCCCAGTGAATCATTATTGGAATCCGGGGACCTCCAACTGAGTCATTACTAAAACCTGTGGTCCTAATCTGCTAATATTATTTATTTTACTAAGCCATCGCGGACCCCCTGAGTAGGCTTCGTGGACCCCCAGGGGTTTCCGGACCACAGGTTGGAAACCACTAGTACATGTTATCAGACAATTTGCTGGAGTCTCGCAGTATGTCTCAATCATGGTTACTAGAGAATTTGTTTATGTCAGTGTAACTTTGCTCCGGATATGTAAGGTTACTCATATCTGGAGTGCTGATACTGACATAGGTATTTTGATATTATTAAGTTGAGGTTGAAACTCATCATGCTTAGTGGCACTGTATGTGGCCTTCGTGCACATGACAGATGTCCATTTTACTGAAGGTGTTGGTATGCTCCCTGGGCTTGCCTGTGGGTAACTGCTGTGTGCTAAGTGGCCCACTATTGCTGTACATGTCTTTGTTTACTATGTGAGAATGACTAAGATGAGTAGGTCCACAAAGTTTGTATGAACCTTAGAGAAAACACTATTAATACATGTGTTGTAGAAATGTATTAGAAATATTTTATGCCCCAAATTTGGATATGCCAAATGGAGTAGGTGCATCTGTGGTCTTTGCCATTGTGAATGTTATGAACACAGTTACATGTTATGGATGTGATTGCTAAGCATCATGCTGTGTTGTAAATGGAATATGATGAGCTAAATTTAATAAAACATGGCATCTGGTAATGGACTGAGCAAGTGTAGATTTGCAGTATGTATGGTTTTCAAATCAAAGTTCACGCTAACTCCCATTGATGGTTTGTTGTTTCACAATGATGCTCTGTATTGGGACATACTTTTTATGTTGACAAATCATCTTGTGCAGGAATAGTTTGTGTTATAGCTGTACTGATAGGATGATGATGTGGTGGTCAGATAGTTGGCCTATGTTGTGTATGACATTGTTGTCATTTAGAGTTGTGGAAAGTATTTTGTTGTGACATGATGTTGGCTCAAAATGGTTCCTACCTGGGGGTGTTTTACCCATTGATGCAATGTGTATGGTGTAATGTGTGTGTGTGTAAGGAATGTAAGGAATGTGATGACCCTACCTCTCTCTGTTTCTCAACATCAGCATCAGCATCGGCAGGTGAAGGAGACGGGGCAGAGCCGAGTGGGGAAGCTGCTGGCCATGGGGCCTGAAGTCATGATACCACTGACACCGAGGGACCCAGTGGCCCGGAGGGTGAGGAGAGTGCCACGGGGAGACAGGATCCAGTTCTTCATTTTCAGAATCCTCCTCCAGTGGACACTCCCTGACGGTGGCGGACCCATCTGGGAATACCCCAGCACCATCTAAGTCTGTCACCCCCCCTTACTACCACCATTCTCTCTGTAGCTCCCCACCCAGTTGGCCGTGCCCGCTCACCCAAGAGGGGGGGGGGCACCTCCTTTGCCGCAGGCACCTATGCCCCTGCCCCTGTCAGCCCTGCTGCCCTCAGTGAGGAGGCTATTGACCTCCTGAGGTCCATCTCCGTGAGTCAGTCGACCATCGTGAATGCCATCCAGGGATTTGTAACTCAGATCCAACAGAGTAATGCGTTCCTGGATGGCATTCAGGGTGCACTGTCTGGACTACAGAGATCCTTTGAGGCTCTGGATTCCACACTGACAGCTGCCAGTCACCATTTGTCTACCATCCCCCCTCCACCTTCCTCTTCCCAATCCCAAGACCCTCTTCCCCGACCCATCCAAAGCACACAGACAGACAGGCATGCATCCACCTCAACATCCAAGGGTTGCTCAGACAAACATAAGCAAAACAAAACACACCACTGGCTTACATACAAACAACATTTAGATGCACCCACAACAACAGTCACAGTCAGTTCTGACATCCTCACCACCCACAGCATCACTGACAGCACACATGACACACCTGCAGGCACCACACCAACAATCAAAGATCCAGCCACTACACAAATCCTACCCACAGACAGCACCACAGCATACCTTCAGACATCCACCCCGGTCACCACACCTACAGACATCACAACCACTGACACACCTACATGCAGCACATCCACAATACCTGCAGTCACCACCCCAACAGACTATGTCACCCATTATGGCATCCCACAGCATCTCCATCCCAAGACACATAAATGCCCTCACTCACCCACCCACCAGACACCCACCACACACAAACATACCTCGCTCAAAAATGCACCCAAGACATCCACACCAACACCTCAGATGACCACTACCTCTCCCTCCACACCCAAATCCTTTTGCCATGACCGTCCCCATGTGTGTAAATAATCTTTTCTTTCTGAGTTTGCACTTTTACCCACTCCTCTCCCACCCCAGGATACCTCAAAACATTGTGGGGGTCATTCTGACCCTGGCGGTCACCGACCGCCAGGGTGAACGACCGTGGAAGCACTGCCAATAGGCTGGCGGTGCTTCCTGGGCCATTCTGACCGTGGCGGTAAAGCCGCGGTCAGAAAAGGGGAACCGGCGATTTCCCGCCGGTTTACCCCTGGCCCAGGGAATCCTACATGGCGGCGCTGCTTGCAGCGCCGCCATGGGGATTCCGACCCCCTTCCCGCCATCCTGTTCCTGGTGGTTTTTACCGCCAGGAACAGGATGGCGGGAACGGGTGTCGAGGAGGCCCTGAGGGCCCCTGCACATGCCACTGGCATGGGCAGGCACAAAGATTTTCAGTGTCTGCTTTGCAGACACTGAAAATCGCGACGGGTGCACTGCACCCGTCGCACCCCTGCAAATCCGACGGCTCCATTCGGAGCCGGCTTCCTTTTTGCAGGGGCTTTCCCGCTGGGCCAGCGGGCGATCTTTTGGAGATCACCCGCCGGCCCAGCAGGAATTCAGAATGACCGCCGCGGTCATTTGACCGCGGTGCGGTCTTTTGGCGGTCTCCGCCCGGCGGGCAGCGCCCGCCGCCCGCCGGGGTCGGAATGACCCCCTGTATCTCTCCCCAAGTCAGCCCTTCCACCTCCAAGACCTCCTCTGCCCCACCTGCAAATACCCATGCCCTTGCCCCTGCCAAAAAGACTACCTCTCCCACAAGATCCCAACCCTCTCCAAAGGTAAAACTAAGCCTAAACCCCCCGAAGCCAGATCACAAAGGCCTCCCTCCGAAACCTAAACCCAAACCCTTCTCTCCACCACCCCCCAGATAATCCCTAAAATGCCTGCATGCCCCCTTGATGCCCTTACCTGTGGAGTTTACATTGTAGTCAGGAGTCCATTTCTGGGAACCATCTGTGCACTGTGTTCATCAAGACTATTATACATTTGGACTGGCCTATGGCCTTTGTGTTGCACATTACTTTATGATTTTAATATATCAGTACCAACCTGTTGTTGGTTTACTGGGCACATCTTTGTCATGCATTTCTTTCCCTAGTATGGCGTTCTTCCTGTCTGACATTAGTTGTGTGTTTGTACTTCTGTGTGAGTGGTGTTGTGTTGTTTAGCCAGTATGTACGGTTCTGTGCAGTGCTTTTGTCTGACAGGGGTAGGTTGTGTGTTGTGTGATGGTGTATTGAATACAATGTTCTGTGTAAGTCGATCAGTAAGTAGTATGGTTGTGTGATTGTGTGTGTTTGTTCTCTGTTGGTGGTACATATTGATTAATGTGTGGCATGTCCCTGGGTAGTTTCCAATGTGAGTCCCTGCCAGGAGATTGGAGATGATGCGGTTGTGTTGTGGTTGTGAGGTGTGAGGTGTTGTGTGGTACTGTGGGTGGGTGGGCCTGTGCAGTTCTTCCGTGCGTACATGTGTGTGTGCTTGTGACGTGTATATGTAAGTGTGGGTGTGTGTGGTTGCCGTTGCGTGATTGTTGTGTATGTGCAATTGTGTGTGTGACTGTATTGCATCAGGGCTGGGGATGCCAGGCCCACTCCTGTAGGTGTCTGTAAGACGTTTTGAGACACATGCTGGGTTTACGGCTTCCAAGGTCAGTGGACTGTTACGTGAGAGTGTCGCCCTTGCACCCCCTTCCCGAATGTATTTTGTGTAAGTGTACATAGATTGACAATATACAACAGGGACAGGTGAGTGTGTGTACTTACGGTTGCTATCATTGTTGCTGATTCCCAAGTCTTTGTGCATGCAGGAGTAGCGGGATGACATGTAGTTCTGGTTCCATGGCATCTCTGGACGAGTATGGCTTCCTTAAGGTGAGTGTCTCCTTTTATGCAGTTTGTTTCTGCCTGGGTCTCCGTAGTGGCACAATCGCGGCTGAAACCTTGGTGGTGTGCAACCTCGATATCTGTCCAGTGGGACCATGCTCGCTGCTGGCCTACAGGTGCCTACCATCGTCGGTTGCGGCCAGACCGCAATGGTGGTGCCGGCTGCGCTTTGGCTGTATTCTGTTGTGAATGCCACCACGGTCTTGATTTGGCGGTCTTCTCCACCAGCCTGTTGGCGGTACGACCGCCACGGCCAACATGGCGGTCCTAAGACCGCCAAAGTCGTAATGAGGCCCTTAGTGTGTAAACTAATAGTCTGCATTAAAACAATATTAGATTTCCAACGGGAAATGTTTTAAAATTGTATGCAAAGGTAGAAAAATGTAGCTCTTCCCCACATTAATAGAAATGTATTAACAGAGTTTTTTTTGTTTAAAAGTTACTGTTACATGAACCCTAATAGAAGTTTATAAATGTCGAATTTATAGTTTGAGTATTGCAATGTGTTTTATTTGAATGATTTAATGTGCTGTTTTAATTCACTTGCATTAGCCTAAGTGAGACCTGTTAGGCCCCGTAGTTGTGACTGTGCACAAAATGACTGGTCATTTTGCTAATGTGAACCTTTCATACAAATTTTGTTCTCATAAGAATACTAGCTTGGTAATAGATGTCTATTGTTCTACACATAGTGAGTCTGATAATTTGTCCTTGAGGACACAACATTTAGGACTCTGGACTGGCAACGTATGCAATTGTTTCAATCTTGCATTGGAAGAGTACTGATGCATACCATTTTCATGAACGTCTTGAGAATCTTCACCAATCTTACAGTCTGAATCACATGATGATTTACTATTGTATAGTACACCTTTAACATCATGTGGAACGATGGAATTATGAATCATCTTGCACTATGAACTATAATACACCATTCCCCAACTGGACTGAGATCAGAACCCTTTTTGCCATTCTTCACTGCACACTGAACCTCTTGGACTCTGAGAGGTATAATTCCCGACCCTTGCCCCTTTGAAATGCCTTGCTGAGACTTACAGATTTTGTCCATCCCCAAAAGGAAGACTCTTGACAGAGCTTCTGAAATGCTGACACCTTCCCTTCTTACTTACTTTTTACTTACTTTTTGTCCACCCCAGTTAGTGATCTGTTGCCCAAGAGTTCCTTTTTCCAAATTCTTGTTGCCCTTTTTTCCTTTTTTGTCTTTTGCCCATATGTGTTCGCCCAGCATGTTACTCCCTGATTGGCTAATCTGTAGGGTTTTTTCGTTGCCCAAACTAAGCTGAACGTTGATGATTTAATTTGCCTTAATGCTTATTGAAACTAGCGCTAGTTTTGTGTACTTCAGGTTATTCTCCTGATGTTCTGTATTGTACTTGTCAAGTGTTTAATTCTTTTGATGTTAGTTCACCTGAACTTATTTTGTCGCCTTGGGCAACCTTTGGTGGTACTGTATCTGTGTAACTTTATCCTGAGAACTGACTACCTGACTTTGAGTTTGGGCTTGTAATAAAACCCCTTAACTCTGTTCTGTCTGGAGTTTTCCTTGTGTGGCCACATTGGTCATACTGTGCAATTGAATTAGTTTGTATTGAAAGTTAGGCTCTTATTTACACTCTGTTTGCACCGGATTTGTATCATTTTGTTTTACGCAAATTCGGCACAAACTTAACTCCATATTTATACTTTGCCGCTAGACCCATCTAGCGCCAAAGTTATGGAGTTTGAGTCATTTTTTGTACGTGAAAACCTACCTTGCGCTAATGACATGCAAGGTAGGCATTCCAGCGCAAAAAATGACTCTAAGTCATGTGCGCCTTATTTATCCTCCGGCGTCAAAATGACGCACAGGAGGACGCGGGCCTTAAAACATGGCGCCCAGCTGGATTTGCCCAGTTTTTTAACACCAGGCGTTAAGGGACCTGTGGGCTCATTTCCATGGTGGGAGACCATGGAAGCAGTCCACAGGTGCCCTTCCCTGCACCCAGGGACACCCCCTGACACCCTCGCCCACCCCTGTAGGACACCTATGGATGGGGGACCCATCCATGGTGAGTGCTGGTAAGTGCAGGTAAGTATAATTTTTTTTTTTTAAGTGGCATGGGGGGCCTAACTTGGGCCCCCTTATATGCCACTGTGCCCAATGGCCATGCCCAGGGGACAGATGTCCCCTGGGCATGGCCATTGGGCAGGGAGGCATGACTCCTGTCTTTGCTAAGACAGGAGTAATTTCCATGGGGGGGGTGCGTCAAAAAATGGCTCAAGTCAGGTTAGAGCCAATATTTTTTACTCTAACCTGACTTGCACCATTCTTTGGCGCACAACCCCCAGTCTTCCCTTCGCCTCCGCTGCCCGGTCACCGTCATTTATTTTTACGCTAACCAGGCTGCAGCTCCGGCTAATGTCATTCCATAAATAAGGCACCCGGCTGGTGCGTTGGAATGGCGTTAGTTGGCAGTAAACTTTTGGACGCAAATCTGCCCTAGTGCTGATTTGCGTCAAAAAGTATAAATATGGGCCTTAGTGACTTGATCATCCGCACCCTTATGCTGGCTCAAAAGATTTATTGAATTCATCAGGCATTAATTCCTGCGAAGGAAGAATTGTGCAAACAATGTTAATGTATTTTCAAGTGTATTACCCTGCGATTATAGCATCTCTGTGTAATTGATCTGAAAATAATATGTTGACATCGTAGAACGAGAAAATCACTGCCTGCTCTAAAACCTCTGGGGATGCATTTACTAATATTTCACGCAACGCAGCACAGCAAGAGAACTTGCTGCACTGCATTGCTTGAAAGGAAAAGAGTAGAAATGCTCTATGTTTACAAGAATATCTTATTGCTGCGCTCTCCTTGCACTGACACACTATTTAGTGCCTAGTGCCAAAGCGGGTTCCTTTGCACCATAGTACTAGCATTAGGGGCAGGACTGTTTTTGTAGAGGCATGTGCACATTCCTGTATAAAAACAATCCTTAGAGGCATATTCCTCTGCCTCTGAGGGCTGCAGAAAACTGCACTCATGGAAAAAGTAAGTAACGGGAAGAAAGAAAGATATTTCTCCCCCTTTTACGCCTCTGTTGAGTAGGTGTACCATTTTGTTGAAATACCAGGTTTGCAACTGAAAATACACGGGTGCATGCATTGGAACGCCCATGCTTTATCCATGCAATGCCTAACCAATGCGAAGTAATGCAAGGCAGCACTACATGCTGTGTGGTGTTACTTTGTGTCTACAGAACCATGCAAAGCCACACAAAGCTGGAGATGCCATGCCCCACTCCTGTAGGTGTCTGTTAGACGTTCTGAGACACATGCTGGGTTTACGACTTCCAAGGCAAATGGGCTTATGTCTCATTGTAATGTTTTCAGAATATTAGAGGGTGGCTACAATGGAAGGGATTGAAACACGGACAATATCTTAGAAAGGGTTGTCTTTTTCAGGGAGGCTATCATGCCCACCTACAAAAGCTTGCGTCTCAGTCCTGCATGCAGTTCACTCTGAATCTGTCAGAGAAGGCCTTTGGAGTTTATCACCTAAGTGACAGGCAGGGTATTGGCCGTTTGTATATCCAGATATGGAAAATGCTTAGGCAAATTGAGTTAGGCGAGCAAGCGCTGAAGGCCGCTTTTTTAGAGCTAAGCCCCAAGCTGTCTGGAATTCGCTACCTCTTTCAGCCAGGAACACGAGAATAACCTTCATTTCAGAAAAACTTTGAAGAGTTGGATTTTTTCCCTTTAGTATTTTGCAGGGATTTTCTGCTCTCACTTTCAACAGCTTCAGTTTATCTCCTGTTAGGTTTAGCGCTGGTAAGCTCCGTTGATGGACTTACATCAACGTTGACACGCTTTACAAATATTCTAACATAACAAATAACATATGAGTAACTTTCTGGTGTTGTCTGCACATCTTCTCTCTAAGATGAAGCCAGCCTGGTCTGAATCGATCAGACCTCCCATATATTGGTTGAATCAGGCCACCAAAATGCTTGTAAGTAACCTGGCATTTATATTGGTAAGTAAAGCGTGCCTACAGCAGCCACACAGGGAAGCATCTGTATGTAGTTTGAACAGGGCTGCGATCAATGCTCCAAATGTGTGAAGGGGCAAGGGAGCCTCCGCCCACAATTAATTGAATAGGTTGGTTAGTATGGGGGCTAAGGTCTGGCAGAAGGTTCGATACAAGGGGTATACCCATCTAGGTCTGGTGCTTTGTTCGGTTTCAATCTAGTAATGGCCAGGATGAACTCACACACTGTTGTGAACTCGCCCAAGGTATCAGCTTGCAGCCTTGTTAGTTTTGAGTACACAAGCCTGTGCAAGGTAGGGTTTGATATTTGTGCTGAGCAGTTCCTGTGGTTTCAAGGGATTTTATAAAAGTTCCTAAACTCTGCAGCTATCCACTCTCCCTCTATTTTATTGCCCTGGGTATCAGTCACATATTCTGCTCTCTTTTTATTGAATTTCATCTATAGTCTGTGAGCTAATAGTTTTCCAGTTTTGTTACCTATGCGACTGTTAATGCTTGCCACACCCTGGATGCACTGGTTTATTTGTGTATCACTTCTTCTTCCCTTACTGTGTTCCCTAGTTCTTTCCTTTCCTCCAATCTAACCTTGTTTGATGAAATAGCTACTAATTGACCTCCGACATCAGATTTCAGTGCATCCCATAGTGTCCTCTGACTGACAACCCCATTTTCATTTTCAGCCACGTTTTGAGAAATGTCCATTTGCATGGTTGCTTTAGTGGTTTGGTTTTGGATTATGACATCCTGAAGTCTCCAGGGAACAGGTACCCCTTTACCACTGGAGGAGCATAGGTTAATATATAAGGAGGTATGGTCCAAGAGGGCCATGTGGTGAATCTAATAAACCCACTAGCCTTACTAAAAATGAATGCGTTCCAAGGAAATAATCGAGGTGAGCATGTGTTTTATGTGATACAGAATAAAATGCAAAGTCTGAGTAAGGTGGAATCTCCTCCAGGCATCTCCTACCCCTGTTTCCTTCAGCTATCTTAACCTCTTAGTGGAGAGAGCCCCAAGCTGGCCATACCTCTGCCTAGATCTGTCCTTCTCATCATTCAGAATAATATTGAGGTAGCCACCAATCAAGATCCTCCTGATCCTCATCTGTAACATATATGTTCATCACTGCAAAAGTCTCTTTACGCAAACCAAATTGCAAGGCCTGAATCCTTCTCTATGCTCCATTACCTTAGCATTGAACTTCCCCAGAGACCTAGGAGACCCCATGATTCCCACCTTGTCCATCTTAGTATGGCCAAAACAAAGGAACTGCTTTGGTAATCATTGGGACATGTGTCTGTGCCAGTCCTTGGGGAGGAGGCGAGTCTCCTGGATAAGGCATATGTTGCAGTCCATTTTCTGGATCACAGAAAACACTGCCAATCACTTTAATGGGTTGGTCAGGCACCTAGCGTTTATCTTAACTACTTTGATCTTGAACGTGGATGGTGTTCACTATTAGCGTGAGTGGCCACGCTGTTGAACATTTTATGTGTTCTGTCCCATGTATAGGTAAACCCTCTTAGAATCAACAAATAATTCTAATGACAAGAACAATAAGTTAGAAATGCATAACAAACCAGGTTAATAACAAAGTCTATAGATGCCCAATGTGTGCCTCTCCCAGGAAATAAAGATCTGGGTGGAACAGCAGCATTCCGTCTGAGCCATCCTCATGCATATGCAGCCCCAACTGCCCAGCGGATTCTCAGATGCATAATCTGAGTTGTCAGCCCCCCTCTCGGTGAGGCATCACAGAATACTGTTACTTTGTAGTAGGGGATGTGATTAAGTTTCAGATAAGTCTTCTTGCAAGAGCACGCTTTCCAAGACAGCTCTTATCTCTTGTGGTATGGTGAATGGTTTCACCTTCAAGTTCTTCTGGGATCAAGTCACCCTCGGCCAGTTGTTGCATGACAGAGGAGTGAACTGCCCCCCCACCACTTTTATGGCTTTTAAGTGGGCTCATTCTCAGAAGACCCAGAATCCTGCATGCCTCAGTGACGGAGCAAACCCAGAGCAATCAATGTGGCCACCTAAAAGTGACGTGCATAAGGGAGGTCTCTGTCAAAAATGGCACAGTGAGTAAAACATTGTGAATCTGGAATGTAGCCAGTGGCTGAGATCAGTTCCAGCATTCCGTTCATCGCCTTGTTTTTATTTTTTGAAATAGATGCCCTAAATGCGATGGGTATGCCCAGACGTGGGTCCCATGCTCACTATGCCATAAGACTCAAGCTATACCTCACTGATGAGACCAAAGTAGGTCAAAACCAGTCCCAGGTTGCTTGTGTTACCGTCTGGAAGGGACCTGGACTGGTAGTTGGGTTCAACGGATCCTACTTGAGAATGGCAAAGCTTGATTTGTATATGGTGAGTCTCTGTCTAGAATGGCACATTGGGCAAAAAACTATGGTCTGGAATGGGCCTTGAGTGATCGCCAGTGGCTGAGATTATTTGAAACATTCCTCCCATTACCTTGTTGTTTTTGAAGCAGATCCCCAACATGCAGCTGGTATTCCCTAATGCAGAGCCCATGCTGACTGTGCCATAGGACTCAAGTTATACCTCACTGATGACACCTAAGTAGGTGAAACTGTTCAGAGGTGATCAAGGGGAACTGACTTCGCAGTTTTGGCTGGACTCTTCCTATTGGACCAGGACCAAGATTGGTCTGCAGAAGAAAAGTTTCTGTATAGAATGGGCCAGTAGACTAAAAATAATGGTCTGGAATATGGACATGCATTTGTCAGTGACTGGGATTAAGTCAAATATTCTTTCCATCACCTTGTTATTTTTGCAATACATTTAACTAACATATTGTAAAACCATTATACCCAAGGGCATACCTCTGCGCTGAATACTGAGAAATGGTGTCATCATTTCTTCCGGTAAAGCGCTGGTGATATTATAGATTGGAGTCTGGGCTCCGAGCAAATTTTCACAAACAATCCTTTATAGTAATATTGTAGATACTCTGCAGCCACCAGCATCTTCAGTACAATTGAACTCCATTGGAATGTCCTCCTTCAGCACATACTCTGAGAACCACATATCCTACAACACTTACAATGGCTATACGCTACATACAAGTACCTCTCAAGTTACTCTCGTTTTGATTGTGTCACCCTATGTGAACTCATCTTCCCCCTTCAAATAAGAAAAAATGCCTTCCATAGACGTCAGTGAGATCACCTGTCCTGAAAAGATTCCTAACCTTCCAAAAATGTATTATATCCATCGATCTCATTAGAGCAACCTCTCGAACCAATGTTGCCTTACTTGGCAATATAAAAAGAAGAACAATATTCATATATTTTAAACCTGTTTGAGACATTTATCACTTTCTTTTTCTTAAGTAAAACAAAAATCAAATTTTACTAAATGAGGAACATCTTTTTTTTTTAAAGTTCAGACAAAAAAGATGACGTTGTTGATGTGATGAGCAAGGAGCACAACGTTTGCATTGGCACCTTCTCACTTTCTCTGAGCAGGTAGTTGTAGCAGTTGGACATATACAGTTTGTTCTACAAAAACACAACTCAGTGAAATACTCAAAAGGTGATGCACGTTAGAGTAATAACCCTTTTTAGCACAATTATTTCTACCTCCATAAGGCACAGTGGGCCAGATGTATCAAGCATTTTTCCAGTTATAAACTGCTTGATCCACGTAATTGGGCAGTTCGCATACAGCCCAATTCATAGAATCATGATGTTTTCAACCAGAAAAATGCATTTTAGTAAGTATTAATGCCAATTTGTAATTCGGTATCTTGTTACTAAATAACAGTTTAGAACTGCGAAAATATACTGATTTGGTATTTGGAAGGGGCGTATTTAAGGCATCCCTCTCAAATACCTAATCAGAATGGAATGTAGGAAAGTTTTGTGACTGAATTACGGTTCCAAAACATTTGCACATTACCAATTCTCAAAGGGTTTGAGAATGTTTTAAAAATAGAAAAATAAAAAATGAAACTTTTAATTTTTAGATCGAGCGTGAGCATACGACCACTTGTATACTTTGAAGCATACTTAAACTGTGGGCTTAAAGCGATTACATTTGTTGGTTGCAGTGTCCTTTAAAAATCCTTGCTTGCTAGTGGTCAGTTCAGCTTCTGTGTCCATCCTTTTTCTCTTTTTGAGAAGGGATCAACTACTGTATAATTATACTTTGTCCTGTTTATCTCTTTTGTAGGGAATTTTTTTCAGTTTTTGCCTGCTTGTCTTACACTTTGGGTGTGTGTTTCAGAGCAGCCACACTTCCTCGGGCAAGCCCTCTAACAGGTCTCCCTCCCCACAATAGCTGCCTCTGCAAACACAAAACATCAAAGGGGAGCGTTTCCAGGGCCAGCTCGCTTTTGCTCTCTTTGTCTTGTTGAAGTGGCTTGTACAGGAAGTGGCTTGTCCGAAGAGTGCGCAGTGAGTAAAGATTGTGTTGCTGCTTGTTGTGTGGGCACACATTCGAGAGATGGAAAGTCACATGACAGTGTAGAATATTTCAACATGTACATTGCCCCAACCGGAGAGCCAAGTTTTCTAACACAGTGATTCATCTGTTGTGAGGGAATGCTACCACTAGGCAATGCATGGAAAAATGGGTTAAGCAAGAGCTGTCCCACAACAAGACGGTATGCACTGAGGTTGAATCCTGGGTGAAATAGGCTCCAAAGTGCAGATCGTGAAGGAAAGAGAAGATGGAAACAGGGTTATCCGCAGCCATGGAGACACACAGTTATAAATATAGCATGTTTAATGCCTGGTTCACTTTCAATGTGGGGGGCAGGCTGATTTGCCACTGGGTTAAGTGGTCACTGAACTGGTGCTTTATGTATCTACTGTTTCTTCCCATAGACTGAAGCTGTTTACTCTTTTTCTCCCCCCCCTGCCCTTGTATCTGCTCTTCCTATCATATCTCCAACGCTTGTCCCTTTAATTCTATTTATGCTTCTCTTCATGTGTGCTTGTTTTGTATTCTCTTCTGTCCTTGCAGTTACTGCCTTCTGTATGTGCTCTCTCCTCCATTCCTCTATTGGCACTCTCCTCCCATTCTCTTCTAGCTTGTGTGCCGCCTTCCTTTTACATTATCTGTCCTGCCTTCCATTGCCTGTTCTCTTCTCTTCTGTTAACTGCACCACCCCTTCATTACCTTCCACCCCTTCATTGTACAATAGTTTTTTACTATTTATTTCAGATATTTGTTCTCCCCTCACCCCCTTTTTACCCGAAATACACCATCTTCTTGGCTCTGCTTTGACCCACTTTTGCATTAGCGACATTGAGCTTTTGTCCCGCCCCTTTCCTCTCGGCCCTTCTTTCCGCTACACCCTGGTGTGTGCCCTAAGCACAATTCCCTCCCTCCTTCCTCCTCTTCATCCTGCCCAGGCATGTGTACTTTGTGGTTGGTGCGCGATGGCTGAGCACAGTGTTGTTTCTCTGGATCTGTCATTCCGGGATAGGCCAGTGCTATATGACACATTCCCCCAGAGCAGGTGGGTGGTGCTCATGGATCAGGCAAAAGTTAGATTAATTTCTAAATTAAATATCTCTATTTTTTATAAATGAACACAACTTATTTTTAAAACATAATGTAAATGTTTAATAAAACTCTTATAATATGTTAAAAAAAAATTATTTATTAATACAGTTACAAAAATGTAGTGAAATGTTAATACATTATGTTATTACAAATATTTAAAAATTAAACTAAATTATTGTTATTATCCATACATGGTCTGTCTTTACTTTGTATCTATATCAAAACATAAAAAATTAAAAATCACCTTTAAGGTCTTCCAAAAATACAAAAACACATAAAATGTGTTCCAGATCCCCCCACATCATATCATAAAGGATGTAATGTTTTAGAATTCATGTATTGATTGTTTTGTTTTTGTACATCATTCTGACAGTCAATGGTTACTTACGTGCCCTTTAGAGAACTGAGTGGAATGGATCATATCCTCATACTTTGATTTATACCCTCTATGTACATATGTGTAACTCTTCCTACAGCCGTTCATACAGACTCTCTACTACCTAAACTATTGGGGTGTCCTTTGGTCCCTAAGGCAGTGTATACCAGAAAATGATGGGTTACTTTAGATCCAAGTGCTATTGGCTACGTTGGTACCAATGAAATTTCCACCTATTTTAGGGCTAGCAATAATTACATGTTTTTTTTAAGACTTTTTGTTTTTAGTCAAATACAAGAACATTAACTTAACATTGCCAGAACAGACATATGCAGTTGTGAATATATTTGAATAAAGAATATTATATTTATAAATGCATGTTAAACATGTAAATGAATTAGGCATATACAGCAACATAGTATTAAAGACTCCAAGTTTGAATAAAGGAAGAAGAAAGACAAAGGGAGAGGGAGAAGAGCTATAGGGATAGAAAAGGGAATCAAGTGATAGCCATGTGGATAGAGAGGTAATAGACAGTAGTTAAAGCGAATGTAAGATGAAATAAAGTATACATAAGAAGAAAAACAGGAAATATATTGACATTTTTAAAAAGGAGGAGAAAAATCAATTTCCTTTGCAGTGCATGATAGATAGTTACTTAATGGCAACCATAGCTGATGACTTTTGAAGAAAGTTCCTGTTGACTCAAGCTTGTAGCTGTCAATTCTATGATGATAACATACAGAATTCCACCACTGTCTGAGAGTAATGTTCTCTGAAGATTTCCAGTTAGAATTAATAATAGAGATTTCAACAGAAAGCAAGAGGTCCACCAATTTTCCAAGAGGCTTGAATGAACTCGAGATTTTGTGTATGCCACCCAAAACAGTAATTACTATGACATTGGTAAGGAGATCTGAGCTATTGCTGAAATGCGAGACCATATTGAGGACCAAAAAGCAGATAGGGATGGACAAGAAAAAAACATGTGAATGTCAGTACCCTGCTGAGTGTGGCAGCGCCAACAATTGTCATTTTGTTTAACTTTGAGTTTATAAAGGCACACACGAGTGTAGAAAAGTCTATTATAAAAAAAATATAGGGTCTGCGTGAGACTTGCAGTGCGTGCAGTGGAATGTATCTTATACCATATTCTATCCCATAAAAAGGTGGCCAAACAACACCAAGATCTGATTCCTACAATGTCTCAATAGGTGATTTGAGTCTAGGTGGAACAGACGTTCTTAAAAGTTTATAAATTCCAGCTGCCCTAGGATAATTAGAAGTTACGATTGGGTGTAGAGATGATGCAAGAGAAGAATGATTGTGATGTCTAAGTTTATCGAGGGCCTCTTGGACCAGAGTAGAAAGAATGATATATTGGGATCTCATGCGAATAGGGAGATTATAAATTGCTGAGAGAGTAGTAAAAAGGATGAGAGGGTCTTTATGATATAATTGGGAAATTAGAAGAATACCTTTAGTCATCCAAGCCTTCCAACACAAGGTTTTACCTAGCTTCCTAAGAGAACTATTGTGCCAAATAGGACTGTTAAAGAATTGATTCATGGGGGTAATATGAAAAATACAAAATGGTTTCAGTAAATTGACTAAATGGGAGATAGTGCTGGACAACCAGAATTTTAGGTGATTAGACATAAATATAATGTGTTTAAGGAAAAGGGAGAAATAAATGTTTCTTCCAAAGAGGACCATGGCTTTTGAGGTGCATCATTTAGTGTTGATAAATAGGGTTGTATTTCCTCAATGCCAAAAGATTTGTGATAAGTTAAAAAGTCAGGAAAATTAACTCCACCTTGTACTTTAGGAAGTTTTCATTTCAAGAGAGAGATTTGGGGTTGTTTACCCTTCCACAGGAACTTGGATAGAATTTTATCAATTGAACTAAAAAAAGTTTAGGTATCTTAATAGGAAGCATCATAAGGAAGAAGTTAATGATAGGGAAGAACTAATTACATGTTGAGAGTTGTAATTGAGCAAATATTAGTTGCACCAAGCTGTTTTTGCACCCCTTATTACAATGTAAGTCTAGATGCCCCCATTAATGTAAACATTAAATGTTCAAAGTGATCAGGCATTTGGTGAAAGTTGAGGTTTGAATCCATCCTGTTTCATGTCATTCATCTAGGTTTGGGCTAGTTTTTGTTAGTTGTTCTTGGCAAATAACACAAATTAAATATTAGGGTTGTGTTTCAGGTAGATGCTGGATATCCTTGTCTGGATGGGTTGTCAGCAGTGTTTGAGGCATTGAGGCCCATATTTATGAAAAATGGAGCACAACTGTGCTAACCCAGTTGTGCGGCATCTTTTTTTACGCCGGCTTTCGCCATTCCCTGACACCATCCATGCGCCATATTTATAAAATTTCACACGATGGTGCTAAGGAATGACTAGCGTCTCAAAAAAAGACTCTAGCCGGTGAGGGATGCCGTTAGGGAAAATTGCTCTAGTGAGTCAGAAATGATGTTAGGCTGGTTAGTGACAAAATACTGCCACTAGTCAGCCTAGCGTCATTTTTTGACACACAAGCAGCCCAAAAATTATTCTTGTATAAGTGTAGACAGGACTCATTAGCCCTAGCCTAATGCCCACTACAGGGGATAAGTGTCCCCTGAGCAAGCCCTACATACCCAGTGCCAGACAGGGGGCCCATGTAAGGGGCTCCCAATGGCACACCACACACATATACAAGCACTTACCCGTAACTTACCCAGGATGGGCTCCCTCCTCCTGTAGTGTCCCTGTGGTGTGGGTGGTGGTGTTGCTGGGGGTTGGGGTGGGCATTTATGTGCCCCTTCAATGGTGTTTCCCCATGGAAATGGGTCTACCTGCACTCTAACGCCTGGTCTGGCCAGGCGTTAAATAATGTTGCTAAACGGGCTCAGCGCCATTATTTAGGCCCGCCTCCCAGTTGCTCGTCTTTTCTGTATCGGGAGTTAAATATGGAGCTGGGGGGCTGGCGTCATTTTTAGGAAGGGAAAGCCTACCTTGCATCTCATTGACACAAGGTGGGTTGGCACATCCTAAAAATGGCGCAAATTCCAATATTTTGACGCTAGAAAATATAAATATGGAGTTAAGTTAGCGTCGGTATAACGTAAAAATAAATGATGCTAAGGCGGCGCAAACATTTCATAAATATGGGCCAGAATGTCTGGAGCACAGAAAGGTTGAGTTGTGTATTCTCAGCAAATTGGTGAATTTTGATGCTGTTATGGGAGAGTACATCCCCAAAGACTCCATGTAGATGTTGAGGATGATAGGGTCAAGATGGGACTCCTGAGGACTCTGCAGGTAATAGTGATATTCGAGTACGAGGAAGTACCCATCTGAATGAATTGATGCCGAATAAGAAACCTCTAAACTTCTAGAATCTTGGTTGTACTTTTTCTGAAAGATATTTTGCGTTGTGAGATTAGATTCACTCAAATCGAACTTAGTAAAAAAGGAAACTGCATGTCATCTTTTTTTTCTGCAGGTTTGTCTATTGTAGAGATTTTTCTATGCACAATGGCAAATGCATGCTTTCTTTTATTCTACAAAGGTTACGTTTCCAAACATACATTTTCACAAAGTCCTAAGTACAGCTCCTTTATGTTTTTTTTCATTAGTTGTCGGTGTAGTCTTGCGACCTCGACGAGTAACAAACACACACGGTGACTTGTTAGGCTTCAAGCCACACCCGAGAGTGCGTCACCGCAGCTCTCACTTTATTATATACTGGTGCTCCGTGCCCCTCCCGGGCACGCAGAGCACGTTTTACACACAAGGAGAGCCCGCATGGCTCTCCGCTTATTCTCTACATCCCCCCCATGTTTTACTTCACATGGAGATGAATTAACTGAGTAACAAAAACCTAAAAGAAACAAACTAAACAACAAAACCCAAACAGTGCAATTCTGTAACAACTGGTACACCATCTTTTCACACTGTCCTCTTTAGACGCCTGGAAACATTCTCACACTGTCCCCATCAGTCTCCAATAGTGTTCCGTCATCAAAAGAAGATGATGATATGTAGCTTATGACTATACAACTTGACAGACAAGGGCCCTCATTCGGACCTTGGCGGGCGGCGGAGGCCGCCCGCCAAAGTCCCGCCGTCAAAATACCGTACCGCGGTCAGAAGACCGCGGAGGGTATTATGAGTTTTTCCCTGGGCTGGCGGGCGGTCTCCAAAAGACCGCCCGCCAGCCCAGGGAAAAACTCCCTTCCCACGAGGATGCCGGCTCGTAATAGAGCCGGCGGAGTGGGAAGGTGCGACGGGTGCTGTTGCACCCGTCGCGTATTTCACTGTCTGCAAGGCAGACAGTGAAATACATTTTGGGGCCCTCTTACGGGGGCCCCTGCAGTGCCTATGCCGTTGGCATGGGCACTGCAGGGGCCCCGCGACTCCCCCTCCCGCCATCCGGTTCCCGGCGGGAGAACCGCCAGGAACTGGATGGCGGGAGGGGGAGTCGGAATCCCCAAGCCGGCGCAGCAAGCTGCGCCGGCTTGGAGGATTCCTTGGGGGCAGCGGGAAACCGGCGGGAGACCGCCGGTTTCCCTTCTCTGACCGCGGCTAAGCCGCCGCGGTCAGAATGCCCCGCGGGGCACCGCCGGCCTGTCGGCGGTGCCACCGCGTCCCGCGGCCCTGGCGGAAGTAATCCGCCAGGGTCATAATGACCACCAAAGTCTTTTAGCTTGCTGCTTGGTGCAGGATTGGGGCGTAAGTCATACCTCACGCTTCTAGTGGGCACATTCCCACATGCCCCGGAACACAATTAGGCTGGGTTTGTTCAGTCACAGCTGATCCGGATGTACTTTCCATCTCTCCAGGTATCATTGAGGGACCATCATTGGCATCCTCCATCTCGCATTCTTCTTCTTCTCCTTCCAATTCTCTCCGGCCAGCCCTCCGAAAGTGTGACACATTTCGGGTCACTCTCTGTCTACCTCTGGACGCAGTTATCATGGACCCTTTTACTCCAATGATTTCCCATACTCCAGGCTCAAACGGTGTCCTAAACTTTCCTCCACCTCTCCTACATCTTATTACTACTCGATCGCCTTCTTGAAACCCTCGATATTTGGATCTTCGTTTCAAACTGGCCTTCTGATTAGTGATTACTCGTCATTGTTGAGTTGCCTTGACATCCAGCGCAGGAGGTTTCCATTTGGCACCAGCGGGAATGCAGTCACGTGGAGACACCTTGAACATCAGAGCAGATGGAGCACACCCAGTAGTACTGTGAGGCGTTTGACGATAAGCACTCAAGAACTGATGCATACACTGTTCACTGTCTTCCTTCTGTTCAACTCCAATTCGGAGGGCCCTATTCAAAGTTCGCATAAACCTTTCAACATCCCCATTTGCCTGAGGCCAATAGGGCATTATCTTACGATGATGAACTGCCAACCCATCAAGATACGCGCAAAACTCTTGCCCTTGGAATGGAGGCCCATTGTCTGTTCTAATTTCGTCGGGCAGACCAAACAATGCAAACGTCTTTTGCAGAACTGGTTTTACATTTTCAAACGCCGCAGACGATACCAACTCGACCACCGGGAATTTGGTATACAAATCAATTAGGACAGCCGTCAATCTTCCATCCGGAAAACTTCCGAAATCCATGCTCACCTTTGCCCATGGTTTCAAAGTGGCTGGTTCCGTTGCCACAGGGCAACTCGGAGGTTCCATCGATGTGATAATACAGGAGTGACACTTCCCCACCACGTCATCCACTTGCTTATCCATGCCAGGGAACCACACTTTGGCACGTAGCCTCGCTTTAGTTTTCCCAGCACCTTGATGTCCTTGATGAGCCAACTCAACCACTCGAGACCATAGACACTGTGGAAGTACGATTCTTCTTCCTCTTAAGACCAAACCATCATTGTCTGTAGACAACTCATCACGCACCTTCCAGATACCTTGCATAGCCAACTTCTGACCTGAGCATGACATACTAGTTTTCTCTAGAAAGTACTTCCACTTCTTATGGGTCAACGCCTCCTTGACATGACCCAGCACCACATCATCCCGGGTAGCAGTGACGATGTCAGCGATACGCAGAGCATTGGGACATGCCGACTGTACAACCATGCTGACAAAGACCTCAGTGTTTTCCTCATCTTGTTCTTGGTGTGCATCAAATACCTGTGGAGCAGGATGACGAGATAGATAGTCTGCAGGATTACTTGCCCCAGGGCGATACACGACCGTGAAGCGATAGGGCTGAAGCAGAACGGTCCATCGTTCAATTCTTGGGGGCGCAAGGCGTGGACTGCCCGCAAACAACGATACCAACGGCTTGTGATCAGTGACCACCTGAAATTTATGCCCATACAAATAGAGATGAAAATGGTGGCACGCCCAGCGAATAGCCAGCGCTTCGCGTTCAATTTGCGCATATCTGGTCTCTACCGCCGACAAAGCCCTACTAGCATATGCGACAGGGATCCACTCTTGATGCCTTTGTTCTTGCAATAACACCGCCCCTAGCCCAACGGGGCTTGCATCTACCACCACTTCTGTTCTCCTGCGGGGGTTGAAATAGGCCATTGTTGACCTATCAAGCAGTGCAGTCTTAATGTCCGCAAATGCCTTGTGAGCCTCCTGAGTCCAGTCCCAGCGATGTTGCCCTTTGGTGAGCTGTCGAAGAGGTTCAGCCATAGTAGCAAGTTGTGGTATAAACCTTCCACAATAGGTGGCCATTCCTAGAAAACTACGAACTTCCGTGGGACTTTGTGGAACGGGGGCTTGTCGGATCGCCTCCGCCTTCCGTGGATCCACCTGCAGGCCATCTTTCGAGAAGATGTAACCAAAGAAATCTATAGACGTTTGATAAAACGCACACTTCTTTTTGTGCAACGTCAGTCCCGCATTAGCTAACCTCTGCAAAGTCGATCTCAGATGGCGATGATGCTCTTCTCTCGTCCGGGAATATATCAAGATATCGTCACTTAAATTGATCACTCCCGGTAATCCAGACAAGGTCTCTCTGATTGCATTCTGAAAAACCTCAGCAGCCGAAGATACTCCAAAACTTAGGCCCATATTTATACTTTTTGACGCTAAACTGCGCTAACGCAGTTTAGCGTCAAAAAATTTAGCGCCGTCTAACGCCATTCTGAAGTGCCATGCGGGCGCCGTATTTATGGAATGGCGTTAGCCGGCGCTAGCAGACCGGCGCTGCCTGGTGTGCGTGGAAAAAAAACACGTACACCAGGCAGCGCCGGCGTAGGGGGAAAATGGCGTTAGGGCGTCTTAAAATGGGGCAAGTCAGGTTGAGGCAAAAAAATCGCCTCAACCCGATTTGCGCCATTTTTTCGACGCCCAGACGCCATTTAAATGACTCCTGTCTTAGTAAAGACAGGAGTCATGCCCCCTTGCCCAATGACCATGCCCAGGGGACTTACGTCCCCTGGGCATGGTCATTGGGCATAGTGGCATGTAGGGGGGCACAAATAAGGCCCCCCTATGCCACCAAAAGAAATTAAAAAAAATAAAAAATTATACTTACCTGAACTTACCTGAATGTCCCTGGGATGGGTCCCTCCATCCTTGGGTGTCCTCCTGGGGTGGGCAAGGGTGGCAGGGGGGGTCCCTGGGGGCATGGGAGGGCACCTGTGGGCTTATTTTGAGCCCACAGCCCCCTTAACGCCTACCCTGACCCAGGTGTTAAAAAGTGGCGCAAATGCGGGTTTTTTTGCCCCGCCCACTCCCGGGCGTGATTTTTGCCCGGGAGTATAAATACGACGCATTTGCGTCGCCGTAATTTTTTTCGACGGGAACGCCTTCCTTGCATCTCATTAACGCAAGGAAGGCGTTCACGCAAAAAAATGACGCTATTTGCCCATACTTTGGCGCTAGACGCGTCTAACGGCAAAGTATAAATATGGCGTTAGTTTTGCGCCGAATTTGCGTCGAAAAAAACGACGCTAATTCGGCGCAAACGGAGTATAAATACGGGCCTTAGTTTCTTATATCTTCTTAGCCCCACATGGGTTGAGAACGTGGTGATATTCCTACTTCCAGGGTCTAGTTCCAACTGATGATACCCCGCATTAAGATCCAGTTTCGAGAACCACTGGGCCCCATTTAGATCTGCAATGATATCATCCATTGTGGGCGTTATATGTCTCTCTCTTTTGATGGCTTTGTTTGGCAGCCTCATATCAACACAGAGACGAATTGCTCCCGGTTGTTTAGGCTTTGGCGCGATCACCAACGGTGACACCCAAGGTGTAGGTCCATCTACCTTTTCTATTACTCCTTGGTCCTCCAGAAGTTGCAATTCTTTCTCGACAGCAGGACGCAAATGGAATGGTACTCGACGATGTCTTAGCGCCACCGGAACCACACTTCGGTCTATGTGCAGTTTGATGCACTTTCCTTTCAGCCGTCCTAACCCTTCGAAGAGCTGCGAGAACTCATTGAGTAGTTGTTCCACTTGAGCGTCATGAACTTGACGTGCGAAGAACACCAATTCTAACTCTTCCGCCGTGTAACATCCTAGTAGAGTGCCACGATCCCCAGATACCACATAGAATCTTGCATCCGTTGACTTACCCCCGCTATGCACTGACACCTCTACTGTTCCTTTGAGAGGAAGGGGGTCTCGTCCTCCATAGTTATATATTTTTGTCGACGTTGGAGTGAGTATCGGGGCCGACACTAGCTTCTTGAAAAGAGTTTCATCCATGACATTGACAGACGCCACTGTATCGATGAGTACGGATACAGGCATGCCATTTACTTGAACATCGCTCATGGGAGGCGATCTCTTCTTTAATGGCCTCCCTCCCGTGAAAGAAATTACAAAGATGTCTTCCTCTTCGTCTTCATCGCAAGGTGTGCCACTCACCATGACATGGTCCCTTACTTCTTCCGTGCTTTTGGATACAGCTCTAACACTAGCATCTTTTCCTTTCGGGTCTGTTGTCACATTTCTTCGGGATCTACACACTTTAGCAAAATGGTTTGCTTTACCACAGCGGTTGCACGATTGTCCTTTCGCCGGGCATCCCATGTTCGCTCGGTGCTCATATCCACAGCTTCCACAAACCCTGTCATTGGATTTGGCCAGGTTTGGATTACGCGGCGCTATCCGGCGTGTCTGGACAACATCCACCTGTTCTTCCTTAACCTGGACAGCACGAGTTGAAGATGCTGCCGCTAACGACTGGCCTCTTACGGCTGCCATGGCATCTGCTCGTACCGCAGATAGTTCATGCGACCGCGCAAGAATTAAAATATCGTCGAGTGACATACCCTGCTGTCGAAGAATAAGCTTCCTTAAGGCATTGGATCGGCAACCTTGTATGATTTGCGCTCGAATTTCCTCTTGCTGGTTGAGTCCTGTGCACGAGCTCGCCAGCTTTCTCAACCTGGCATAAAACATATCCATTGATTCGACTTCTGTCTGTTGCGCCTGTCTTAATTTAAAACGTTCAAAATCAGAATTAAGTTGAGGATCAAAGTGTCTATTTAAAGCAGTTACTGCTGCATCAAAATCAGACTTATCTCCTGTATCAGGGAGAGAATCAAACAGCTCCTGCAGTTCATCTCCTCCCATCAACAGCATTACAGACCTACGTACGGCTCCATCTGTTTCTCTAGTTGCGCAAAAATAGTTTTCTAGGCGATTTATCCTTAAGCGCCATCTAGGCGCAGCAGTAGCCGGGTCAATCAATTGGCTAAACGGTTGTAACGACGTAATTGAGGAGTGCAAACTGTTATTCAACTGTGCAGGGAGTTGAGGATTCCCTGGTGGTGGTGGTGGCGGATCAGCATTGTCCTGGGGCGGGGCACTCATACTTGCTCTCTCCACTGATTCACAGAATTTGAAATTTTATTTGATTTATTGTCTCTAGAACAATGTTGACCTTAACCAGATCCTGGCTCATACACATATATAGAATGTATATGCCTGCCATTAATACCTCCAACTCTCACAGGCACTTGTCTCCAGTGATCAGAGGCAGTTGCCTCACTCTCTTATCCCGTGTTTAATTCACTTCGTTTCCCCAGCTCCAGGGGAAACACTTAGCTTGCTGCTCTTTGCGGCGGCAGAACAGTTCCAGAGGGGACACCCGATTCGACGGCACCTGCGTCACTGTTGCTCTCCCGGCAACAGGATTCTTTAATTAAAACGCTCGCCGGAGCGATTCTTTCTTTTTTTTTTCGGGGGCGGGGCAGGGCGTGTCTCGCTCGACACCAGGATCTCCCGGCAACAGGATTCTTTAATTAAAACGCTCGACGGAACGTTTCTTTCTCTTTTCTGGGGCGGGGCGGGGCGGGGCGTGTCTCACCGCGTGCAGCGCTCGACGGAGCGTTTCCTTTTCTTTTTCCGGGGGCGAGGCAGGTCGTGTCTCGCTGCTTAATGTTTTCGGCTTCCCCAGGCAGGGGGCCAAGCCGCGCACTCTCCGGAGGCACCACACCGGGTGATCAATTTCTCCTCCAGGCGGCCGACACCGCACGGCTTTCGGTAATTTTTTTTTTTTTAGTTATTTTTTTTTTCACAACTTCATCCCTCACTTGAGGTACTCTTCTTTAAACACATGGGACATCGAGATCCCGCTCGTCGCCATTGTAGTCTTGCGACCTCGACGAGTAACAAACACACACGGAGACTTGTTAGGCTTCAAGCCACACCCGAGAGTGCGTCACCGCAGCTCTCACTTTATTATATACTGGTGCTCCGTGCCCCTCCCGGACACGCAGAGCACGTTTTACACACAAGGAGAGCCCGCATGGCTCTCCGCTTATTCTCTACAGTCGGAATGCTTTTTCAGTGTTTGCGTTTAAAGCCCTCATGGGTTCAAGGGTGGAGAATTTATTTGCTTCCCCAAATAGATCCCCTCATGTTTCACAATACTGCAGTGCCTGGGGCTAGGAAATTGTTTTAAATGCCACATTTCCAGTCGCCCTGGGCTTTGATATTATCACACAAGTGACCTTATGAAATTCGTGCCAGTGAGAAAATGTTACCTCAAAGCAGAGAACACGGCCACTCTATTAACTTGTAAATTAATTGGCAATTTGTAGCGAACCGTTATATGAGTCAGCGGGAAGAGCTTCAGCTAAGCTCTGTGCGGATTTAGACTTTGATATTTTTGTCAAATCATTTGACATCATTATAGGTCTGCCGGCATCGTTATAAAATGGATGCTGTTTCCGGCTCCTGCTTCGCTGTAGAGAAAACTTAGGCAAAAAGTGAAAAAAACGACCTTCGGCAAAGAGGCTCAGCTCCTCATTAAGCTGAAGGGGGAGAAAGTATCACTATCAAAACATGTACTGTCAGAACGGCACATTCCTGCTGAGTGAGGGGCTTCTGGCATGTCCGATCTATCTGAAAGGTATATCATCCGCTCACTCAGCAGTTCCCAAGTCATAAAGAATTCTTTAAATATATAAACGTCTCTTCTCGTGAGGCGAAATATTAGCAGGTCAAATAAACAATAGAGCATAAAACTAAGCAGAGGAAATTAAAACTGGGGAGATTTGCAGGGACAGGAGACCATATAAAGAAGGCAGAATAACAAATTGATTCATTTTTTTAGGCCTGAGTTTAGCCTACACCTTCTGTTAAACTCAAATTATGGGGGTCATTCTAAGCCTGGCGGGCAGGAGGCCGCCCGCCAGACTTCCCCCACCAAAAGAAAGACCGCTGAGGGTATTTTGGGATTTGCCCTGGGCTGGCGGGCGACCGCCAAAAGGCCGCTCGCCAGCCCAGGGCAAATCATCCTTCCCACGAGGACGCCGGCTCAGAATTGAGCCGGCGGAGTGGGAAGGTGCGACGGGTGCAGTGGCACCCGTCGCGTATTTCAGTGTCTGCAAAGCAGACACTGAAATACAAAGTGGGGCCCTCTTACGGGGGCCCCTGCAGTGCCCATGCCATTGGCATGAGCACTGCAGGGGCCCCCAGGGGCCCCACGGCACCCCCTACCGCCATCCTGTTCCTGGCGGGAGACCCCAGGAACAGGATGGCGGTAGGGGGTGTCAGAATCCCCATGGCGGCGGAGCGCGCTCCGCCGCCATGGAGGATTCACAAGGGCAGCGGAAAACCGGCGGGAGACCGCCGGTTTTCCGCATCTGACCGCGGCCAAACCGCCGCGGTCAGAATGCCCTGCGGGGCACCGCCGGCCTGTCGGCGGTGCTCCCGCCGACCCTGGCCCCGGCGGTCTCTGACCGCCGGGGTCAGAATGACCCCCTATGTCTGCTCTTTCAGGTGGCGCACATCCGCACAACAACCGATTCCCTTCTGTGCCAGGGACTACACTAGTAATGTGTGTTTTTGAGACCAAAAATTAGTTTTGCTTTTAGCCAAAGTTTTTTTCATATTGGTGAGGGCCCAGTAAATCCCCCAACAATAGTTTTACAAACACAATGGCAAAGCAAAACAAGCTTTGATAAAAACCAAACTGCTGGCAGACAACACCAAAAGGCTGGCAGCTAGTCCTTTACTTGTTCAAACTGACTGGTGATTTTGTGTAGCATAAGTAGGGCCACTGGAATATGTAATTGTGCGCTTGTGGTGTTTTACGCATAATTGTGTATGTTTCACATAATCCAAAATGTGCTACATAATCTGCAGATTTTAGCACAAAATATTACTTCTAGCCCAAATGGTTCAAAAACTACTAAAAGCACAGTGGCACATCTTGCGGCACCGTCTAAGGCCTCTTGCAAAGCTTAACTGGTCAACCTTCTGTGCTTATTGCTGTATTTGAGTGTTAAACTGGTACTAAGGAGGTGCAATTAATGCCCAGGAGGTGTTAACAAGTGTAACAAGCATTTGCAATGCAACAGGTGTCGCATTTGCTTGAGTTAGAGCTATTGGCATTGTAAATTCCTAACTGGACTTTTCTTGTCACATAAATTGGTCATCCCTGCCTCATAATTTTGTCTTTTCCTGCCATATAGTTCCAGTGGCCCTGCATATAGCTAAAGCACTTCCATGTACGCTTTTCCTCTATCTGCAGTAAAAAATGAAAATGTTGTCATTTAGCATCCTAATTTAAACCACCATCACATGAAGAAGAACTTTATTCGGTATGAAATAATTTAACCCTTAAATTACATAGACAACAATAAATAACCATAATATCAATAAAACAGTAAAATCAGCATAATCATAATTTAAAAGCAGGTCAGACATAATTTTCAAGAATAATAATCTAAAACATCCCTTAAAAAAACTCTAGGTTATTACGCCAGGTAAAGGCTCCCCTCAAAAACAATCCCAAACTCCTCCATACCAATGCATCTGAGGCCATTTGCAGTCACATAAAAGCAGGGCGAAATTGTACAAATCCTTTTGGCCTTAGAAGGGGTAATAAAAAACGTCTTCTAAAAGGTGCATAAAAAACACAGAATAATATAAAATGGGTCAAGGTCTGCAGGGACACCCCGTCACAGGGACACGGCCTGATAGATTTTACACCATACTGACCTAACGGGAAACAGAGATTATTCCTAATGACCCCCAAACGGAATCGAGTAATAAGAGTCCTTTCCCTCAGGTCATTTATTGCTAGGAGATAGGGCTCAGGACCCCCCCCCCATCTTTAACATAATAAAATCCCTGACCGATTGTTTCCCTAATTCCTTTCCCTCTCTTTCAGCCCTCCGCATTCTTATCCTGGCTGGTCAGACCCTCGGGAGAGTAAAACAAATCCAGCCACCCCAACTCCTGTGCTACTTTTCTTATGTACATCAGCCAGGGAATGCATTTTACATTATCACAGGCCAAACAATCCCTTAAAATCTATCTATTAAAAATAGCAAAATTATTTCTCCAAATCTAAATCCATAACAAAAGGGGAGCCAACTGAATAGCGTCTTGCACACACTCAAGATCTCGTTCTAGATGTAGGCAGAAACCAGAGGTATTTTGACCAACGCCCAATAGTCTTCTGCAAAAACGATTTTCTTCAATAATGGGCACTCAGGTGTCCATATGCCCCCAGAGTGCTGCACCATACAACAGAACAGGGAGGCATTTTCGCCTATAGATTTCAAGCAGGGGCTTAATGGGTTTGCTTCCTACTCTTACAGCAAAATCAAAAGTAGCACCAATTGAGGCATGGAAGAGCATACTCCTTCTAGCAATAGAAGGTTTCCATGAGCCTTTATCGTCAAAGATTACCCCTAAATATGGGAATTCATTGACCCTGCTGATAGTTTGATCATCAACCTTTAGCTCCTCAACCCTGCTCCGAGATTTACCACATACCATAAAATGCGATTTCTTATAATTCATCTCTAGGCCCAAGCCTGACATATAAGATGCATAAGCTCTAACAGCTTTTCGGAGACTGTTCATAGTGCGGGCCATAAGGACCGCATCATCTGCATATGTCAGTACCGGGACACTAGTGCCATTCACCTTTGGGACATCCCTACAGTGCTCCACCAAGAAATCAGACAGTCCATTAGTATATAAGAGAAACAGAGTAGGGGCCAACACACACCCCTGGCGAACACCCTTGGTGAGCCCAAAAGTCTCTGAACATTCCCCATTTGCCCCCACCCTCACGTTGGCAACCGATCCTAAGTGGAGGTACCGAAGCAGCTCCACAATATAAGGATCCATCCCTAACTGACTTAACCTTTCCCACAATAAGGACCGATTTACCTTATCAAAGGCACAGCTGAGGTCCATAAAGGCAAGATAGAGGGTGCCCTTCCTACCTTGCGCACATTTACCAATCATCATCAGACGACTGAGGCACTGCTTACGTGTGCCAAGACCTTCCCTAAAGCCATACTGATCCCGGCTCAAAATATCCTTTTCTACCATCCAAGCCTCAATACGCCTTAAGATGATCTGCCACAAAATCTTCCCAGAGGAGTCAAGTAGGGAGATAGGGTGATAGGACTTCAGGTCATTCCGATCCCCCTTTTTAAAAACTGGAATGATACAGGCCCTCCTCCAAGAGGCAGGAATTCCCACAGTAACTGCCGCGTTAAGAACATTTAAAAGAACAGGTGCCCATAACTGAGGGCAAGATTTGTACAAATCCATAGGTATGGAATCCGGGCCCGGCGCTTTCTTACTAGCACTGCCCTGGAGTGCATCCATAACTTCCTGGAGCGAAAATCTAATCGCTAAATTGGGAACTACCATAGACTCTTTTTCCCAATTATTTCTTATAGGGGTTCCCTCAAAAATTCTACAGAAATAATTTACCCAAACCTCCAGAGCAGTATTGCAACCCAAGCCCTCGGATGTCTCTGTGGCAAAAGAACCTCTGTTTACCACCTTCCAGAACAAGCCAGGATCCTTCAGGACTGAGGCGCGCTCCAAATCTTCCCAGGCCTTTGCTTTAAATCTATCCTTACTTTCTCTCAGGGCCCTTTTGTACTCAATTCATGCTGCTTTCACCGCGGCCTATCTCTGGGATTTCTTTTGAGGGCCGTTTTCATGTTTGCCCTGGCATCATAACAAACCTTATCGGACCAGCCACCTCTGGGCTTGTTAGTATGGATGTCTATCAAAAATAGACAGTCTCTAGCTACTATATTTACTTCAGCTATTGCATCCATCACTTCCTTTGGGCTCTGAGTCTCTCTCAAAAGTATGTCCATAAACAGGGGCAAGTTTCCCCCCACCACCCTCTCAATGACTTGTTGGGCATCTACCTGTTTCCAGCCAAGCCGCCTACCCTGGTCTCTTATCTTTACTGTTGCAGGACCATCCCGCCCTAATTTACTTAGAGCCCCTGGAAGTTTGAAACACACTGTGAGGGGGTTATGATCACTCATACATTCACCAAGCACCTCTCCACCAGTAATCAGATTTTTCAATGACGGAGACACGAAGATGTAATCAATTGTGGTCCCAGACCCTCTACCCACAAATGTTGGCAGCTGGTGAAAATCCACTGCTTCACTATCCCGGAAGTTCAAAAGGCCCAACTTCCTAAGTTCCTTGGTCAGAACCCTACCTCTCATATCCTGAATGTCATCCACCAAGTAATCCCCACAGTCGTAATCGAAGGGATTTACCATTGTACTGAGACGGCCCAAATTAGCATTAAAATCTCCTGATACAATGGCACAGAATTCCAGCCCCACCTCCTCCATCCTATATTTCAGCACCTGGAGAATGGAGAAAAGAATCCCAATTTGACACTCCCGTCCCATACAGCAATATGAAAATTAACCAACAAAATAATAAAATTATTAGAAAAAATTACCCAAACAAGCAGTATACCCTGGTGGTTACAATTAATTTGGAAGGCAGCCACTATCTTGGCGAACCGTATTAAGGTAACCAGGCCCCCTTTCGAACGAACTCCGAGGGACTGAGCTGCTGGGATGGCAAATCTATCATATCCATCCAAGCAGCCAGCCCCTCAGACCATGCTTCCTGCAGCATAATAATATCATAGTCAGCCACACGCCTAACCCAGTCCTGGTCAGATATCTTGGCATCATACCCCGCAATATTCCAAGAAATAAGGCTGCACTTCGAACCCACCCCCTCCCACGCAATCACAGTCTTAATGCATTGTAAATCCACCCCTGCCAAGTCCGAGGTTGTATTGTAATCTGTTCTCCTACAAATTTTCCACGGGCATTCTGGCCTAAAGCGGGGATCCTACCAGGGTCAGGAGAGGGATCAGCGCCCAGTCGCATATGGTTGTAAAAGTATCCCAGGGGGGCCATACCAATTGAATCTGCCTTTAGATAGGCCTGACTATATGAGGAGAGAAGCCGTTGGGCCAGGCCCGGGTATCTGACATTTATAATAGCACAATCCTCACCCCCTTCTTTTTCCCTTGGCCCAATCCAGTCAATTCTTCGAACAAACAAGACATCCTCAAGATCCTTACACAAAAAATTGCAGTTTTTACTCAGCCAATGGCCAGTTTTATTTTTTAGTTGGGCTATAGATTCTGTTACCCCGTGGGCCAGAGCAGAAACATTTGTCAGTACTACCACATATGGGGCACATGCCGGGGGAGATCCAGACGGGCCAATGACAACTTTTTACTCAACGGATTCTGATTGGGCTTCCCAACCAGCTGTGGGCAGGCCCCCCCAACCACTGCAGAACCACGGTCAGACTGACTTCTGAGGCTAAGACCATTCAAGGCCCCACTGCCCATTGGTGGGGCGGTATTTGGGGCCAACACAGACTGAATGCATGCACCTTGACCCTCAGCACTCAAAAAGTTAACTGGATGCTGAGGCAAACTTCCCAGGGGGGCAGCATTTTCCTCCTGTTGATTCTCATCCATGCTAGGATGAGATACACAACACAGGGCCTTACACCCCCCCATAAGATGGCTCCCTTGGCTTCTTAAATCACCTAGCCGAGCAACTGCTTTTTCTATCACTGACAGTTTTGCCATCACAGGTGTCAAGATACCCTCAATCATTTCCTTAAGCTTTAGCAAAAGAATGGTTGTATCACAGCCCATTAGCTCGCTGGATTTTATACCACCATATAACTCCTTGGAACTGTCCACAAGAGAAGCTTTAGTTTTAGGGACAGATTTCTTCAGTGTCTTTTTCTTCCTTGGCGGGGGCTGCACTTATCCATAGAACAGGCCACAGGAGAAGACAACAGAAGCCTTTTGCTTCTTCTTGAAGGCCCTGGGTCAGCAGAGTCCCCTAATTTCTCTGCATGGTCATGCTCTGATGCACCACACAGCTCTCCTCCATGGTGGACCACCACCCCCTCCTCCAAAACCAGTGAGGGATCACTGACTAACGGGACATGACCCCAATCCTCCATCTCCATAGATAGCCTCCTCTCCGCCAAGTCAATTTCCTTGGTCACGACCCCAACCGCTCTCGCAAGAAAGGAGTCCAGAGTTGTATTTACATTCCCCTGCCTGCCACCTCCACCACTCATGGCTCCAGATAGTTGGCCCTTTTTCCGCCCCATTTAGCATACAATAGCTCCTCACCAAGGGCAGCAGCAGGATACACACTTTGAACAAGGGCTTCGCGCAGAAAAGTCTCCAGGCACTAAAACAATGGGCAGTCACCAAAGAAAAAAACTCACCCTCCCCGGCAAGATGAAAGGGGGGTGGCCCAGCCCAGCCTCTAACGGTCGATGACGGGCGCGCAAAACAAGTTTAAAGGGGCCAAGGTCCCACCCCCAGCCGCAGCCGATGTCCTCAATGCGCGTCCCACGAAGCAGGCGCGCAAAACAAGTTTAAAGGGGCCAAGGTCCCAGCCACAGCCGATGTCCTCAATGCGCATCCATCACATGGTTAAAGCCCACAGAACAGATCACAACAGGTAGGACATTTGCGCGCTCAACCTAAAAAGGAGGGACAAAGAGGCATGAGTGACCACTAGCAAGAAAGGATTTTTAAATGACACTGAAACGAACAAATGAAATGGCTTTAAGCCCACAGAAGTATACAAGAGGCCTTATGCTTACGCTCAACCTAATAATTCTAAAGTTCTGCTTCTAGGATGAATGTGGTCATGCCATGACTTCAAGTGCAAGACAACAGCAATTTTAAGTGAAAAAATAAAGACCAAAAGCAGGAGCATAACTATGTGTTGTTTCCAATATCTAACTGTGTCAACATGCATAATAATAAAACATGGGGAAACTTAAGGCAATGTACATCTTGGTCCCATTTGTATCTAGTGCAGTTCTCAAGTAATAATTCTTTAATTTGGGAGGTAATTCTTTGAAGACAATTGCAGCTGCCAGTCTGCAACATAATTTTAATGGTATGATCAGTGCTTAATTTGTAAATAAATATGTGCCGGTGCCCAAAGCCCTCCTCTCAAACATGCGGCTGCTGCATTTAAATGTGCGAGCACAGAATACTGATGCAGGATTATCATGAAGCCATCTCGGGTCTCTTCAATCCATTTAAAGCCACTCCCTGCCCCTTCAGCTCACTCTGGCAGCTTTCTGCTTTCTACCTTTATGACGCTTTTTCATTTTTCTCTTCCTCTGTCTTTCCCATGTGTGTCTTTTGCTCGCAGCAAATGCTTGAGGCAGAAGAATAAGCGCCGGCCCTCAAAAATCAGTGCCAGTGCTCAGCACCGGAAACAATAAGCACAAATTAAGCACCGGGTACGCTAAACGTAATATTATGAACATTCCTTTACAGAGGGGCAGACATTAGCCACTGAATACATTTGAAAATGTCTATGTCGCAGATATTTTGACACAAAAATATCCTGGAGACACAGACTTATTATTTCCTAATCCCCCTGTGAAAACTTTCACGTCTGCATTTTGAAATCCCAATTGTGTTTAGGATACACATTAAAAAGTAAAAGGAATTTTAAGGCATAAAATCACAATGCAAAGCCATGCAGCTCCTGTAATCTGTTAAACCAATTAATGGTATATTTTAGTAGCTAATTTCATAAACCACAATCAAACTGGTTGCAGTGCATTTACACACGACACAAACATTATTTGTGCCACTGACAGCAGTCAATCGAGTCCATGTCACGTGTGGCACCTTCAGCCTGTATTGGCTTTATGGCCAACTAGACATTGAATTCTGTGACTTTTATTTTCACTTTTCAAATTGACAGCAGGAAAATCCCAACATACAAATTGTTGTGTTCCAAAAAGCCAGGACTAGTTGAAGGTGTTGCAAAAGGCAACTGGACACTGAAACATTAACATTTAAACCCAGCACCAGTATACACCAAGAAATTCTCCATTTCAGACAAGGTGTCTTAAAAACAATCTGCCCCAAACATCATGCAAAGCATTTAAACAATATCCAAAAACTCCAGCCAGCCAACACGTGTTTGGCGGCAAAAGATATCGCTTCGTCAGGGCTGAAAGTACAAAATTAAAACACAATGTTGGCGTCAATCCATCCACATGCACCATATAGGCAAAAAAGTTCCAACTACATCTTACAAAAAAGAAAGGAAAACATTCTTCCATTTCTGATTTCCCTAAGGACATCCATACATATGTTGCTCAAAATCTTCGGGTTCCTTGAGACATACACCCACTGTCTTATATGTGTATATATTTATTCAGTTGATTGGTCCAAACAGGCTTTCCTATAATCCATAATGCCCTCCTCTCACCATAGTGTTGAAGAACACATTACTCCCGGTACTTGAAAATTCATCAAAGTGGCCCCAGCAACTATCATGTAAACATCGGGTTCACCCTTCGTATTGCACTGTTTCATTGTTCACTCTCATACATTAATTTCTACATGTTTACGATCATTATAAGTGAATTGGGTCAGAGGGTCCCCTTTTAGTTACTTCACATTATATCTGGCTTTAGTTTCCTGTTTAAAGACTTAAGCCACAATCCCCTTTCAATCTGAAAAAACAAGAAACTGCATGTATACTCAATAGCCTTCATTCAAAATCAATTCAATCTCAGCCGATCTCACTCAGAAATCATCTTCCATATGATACTTTATCTACAGAGGAGGAGCAAGATATATATACACACACACACACATTCTATAAATAAGAATACACAGTCTTCGACAATAACATAACATCTGCTAATCACCTTTTCAGCTGCTCACCAATTAACCCATATAGCCCAATCGCTGTTGATTATGTACACGTCCTCAACAGTCCCACAACCCTCGTCATAAACAAAAGGCATTTTCAATGCAATGGGTCTCACATTTGCTCGAGTTAGAGCTATTAGCATTGTAAAGAAAATAAATCGCAGCGCGATCGCACTTTGTAAACGCAGCGCAGGACTTTAGACAGTGGCAAGCGATGGCTATGGGTACCTGTTTCAGCCCCATCAATGCAAACTGACATAGTGACAGGGGAGAGGAACAGGTGATCCATAGATCTGAAAAGGCAAATTAGTCCAGCCATATTATTTTATGTCTGAGACACATCGACGATCTCTTTGTAGTGCTGTAGGATTCAAAAACCTCAGCACAAGTATTTGTGGACCTAATGTTAATGAAATGAATCTCCATTTCAGTAGTATGATCAGTGAGGAAACAGTGACATTCCTTGATGTACAAGTATTGATCACTGACAACAGAATATGCACATATACATAAAGAAAACCCACAACAGGGAATAGCGTGTTACATTTCAAGAGTCTCAATCCTATCTCCTCTAAGGAAAGCATCACAAATGACTAGCTACTATGAATTAAAACAAATAGAAGTATGGAAGAATCATAAAGCATAGCTAGGGATGACACCCTAGAGAGATTCAGAGAATGAGGATATAAGCAACATCCACAATCAAAGCAGGGGAGTGAGCAAGGAATAGGAAATTGGAGGATATTTTGTTTACATTACTCAGTAAGAGAACAAAGAAAATTTATATGATTCACTTAGGCTGATAACTACTTATAGCCATAACTACTTATAGCCCGCAACACAACTCGATAAGAAGCATTTTGCAGAAATATTGGCCTATGCTGAAAAAAGATTTGATCACAGGCAAAAAGCTTGAAAACAAACCAGCATTATCATTTAGAAAACCTCTGTCTATGAAAGACAGGTTAGTACATAGTGACCTTCAGACAGAAACTATGGACAGTAGGCTCTGCAAGGAAGGTGTTTTTTTTCAAGTGTGCAAACTGTAAAGCCTGTAAACTCAGTCAGAATATCAAGGTGTTAGAAAATTCTATAAAAGGAAAAAGGAAAGTACTTAACAGACACTATACCTATAGGGATGATCATGTGGTATGTGGGTTAATCTGTCCTTGCCACAAAATGTATATTGAAAGCACTAGATTACCTGCACACAAAAAGATATTACAACATTTTAGAACAATGGAGCATAGAGACAACACATATCCCATTGCTAGACACTTTTGGTCAACACATGAGGGCAAAAAAGCATTGATGAAATACTGTAATAGATGGGTTTCCAAGTACAGAGATAGAGGAAAAGTCCCTCAGAAGATTAAAAAGCAGATATATTTTGCAATTCAGCATTAAGGAGCCCAGTGGATTGAACGTAGTTGAGGAGTTATTGTACATTTATGATTTCTAAAGTCTCAAGTCCACCCCTTAATTATTACATTAATGACCAATTCTTTGATTTAGAATAATCCTGTTTTTAAATGATGTCTTGTTTTCAGTTTTCACACCAAACCAAGAGGAGAAATTATAATTCCTTACTGAATATATGAAATTATGATTGACCCAGGTTCTAATCAAGTTAAGCAGTTTGTCACATTAATCCCTTGTAAAAGCACGTATCAATTTATGATTATTTTATTTTATTTCAATATTGCCTGGTTGGGCTTAATTTAATGATTATAAATTTCAATCACTGATTTGTATTTAGTTAAAAGTGTTAAAATAATGAATTGTTTTTCATGGTGATTAATTTGAACGAACGAATTATGTGAATGTCCATTTGAGATTAGTATTAGTAGATATCCATTGTTTCTTGTAAAACGACAACCGTTATTGCAAAGTTTGTGTTTTTTTGCATTTTGATGCTACTGCGGCCCTCATCAGGTTATTTTCACAATTTTATCTCTGTTGATAGTGGAGATTTGATGTAACACCATTGATGACAGATTAGTGTCTGAAAACATTGTTGGAATTAAGAAGTATTTCTACTATGGTGACAGGCAATATTATCATGTGGTGTATTTAGGAGAACCTCAATATGACACACATAATTATGATCAAAGCTATACACTGGCCGAAAAGCAATGAGCTTCTGTCACAGCACAGGGTACCAATAAACTTTGACAGCGCCTTTCTTTGACTCAGAGGAGGGGAAACACCATGAATGACGACTCGGTAACAACGAAGTCGTGGTTAACCAAAGCGGAACAACGCTTTCCTTAACCAGGACTTCGTTGTTTTGTGCCTTAACCACGCATGTGCTGAACAACGCATATGCGTGGTTAAGGCACAGAACAAGGGAGTCGGCTGAGGAGGACGACGCGATGAGTCAGGTAAGTGGGGCGGGGTAGGGGTTTGGGGTTTCAGTTTTAGGGGCGGGGTGGGGGGACGGGGTATTTTTAGTTTTAGGGGCGGGCTGGGGCGGGGGTTGGGGTTTTAGGTGTGGGGTGGGGGGTTGGGGTATTTTTAGTTTTTGGGTGGGGCGGGTGGGGGTTGGGGTTTTAATTTTAGGGGTGCGGTGGGGGGTCGGGGTATTTTTAGTTTTAGGGGCAGGGGTGGGGATCAGGGGTTTTAGTTTTAGGTGCAGGGTGGGGGGTTTGGGTTTTAGCTTTAAGGGAGGGGACGTCGGGCGGTTTAGGTTTAGGGCGGGAGGGAAAATGCCGTGAACGACGACTCCGTAACTACGAAGTTGTGGTTAACCAAAGCGGAACAACGCCTTCCTTAACCACGACTTCGTTGTTTTGTGCCTTAACCACGCATGTGCTGAACATCGCACATGTGTGGTTAAGGCACAGAACAAGGGAGTCGGCTGAGGAGGACGACGCGATGAGTCAGGTAAGTGGGGCAGGGGTAGGGGCTTGGGGTTTTAGTTTTAGGGACGGGGTGGAGGGGCGGGGTATTTTTAGTTTTAGGAGCTGGGGCTGGGGTGGCTGGTTGGGGTTTTAGGGGAGGGGTGGGGGGTCGGGGTATTTTTAGTTTTAGGGGCGGAGTGGGTGGTTGGGGGTGTGGTGAGGGATTGAGGTAGTTTACGTTTTAGGGGTGGGGTTGGGGTGGTTTTAGGGGTGGGGTGGGGGGCTCGGGGTAGTTTTAGGGGCCGGGGTGTTGGGGTGGTTTTAGGGATGGGGTTGGGCTAGTTTAGGTTTTAGGGATGGGTTGGAGTTAGGATTGTTTTAGGGGAGGGGGTTGGGGTGGTTTTAGGGGTGGGTTGGGGGTCGGATAATTTTAGGGGCAGGGTTGGGGGGGTTTAGGTTTTAGGGGTGGGGTGGGGGGCTTGGGGTAGTTTTAGGGGCAGGGGTGTTGGGGTTTTAGGTTTTAGGGGTGGGGGTTGGGGTAGTTTAGGTTTTAGTGATGGGGTGGGGATTGGGGTTGTTTTAGGGGTGGTTTTAGGTTTTAGGGGGGGTTAGAGGGTCAGGTAATTTTAGGGGTGGGGTGGGGGGTTGGGAGGGTTTAGGTTTTAGGGGCGGGTGGGGGGCTCGGGTAGTTTTAGGGGCAGGGGTGTTGGGTGTTTTAGGGTTTAGGGGTGGGGGTTGGGGTAGTTTAGGTTTTAGGGATGGGGTGGGGGTTGGTTGGGGTGGTTTTAGGGGGCTGGGGGATCAGGTAATTTTAGGGGTGGGGTGGCGGGTTGGGAGGGTTTAGGTTTTAGGGTTTAGGGTTTAGGTTTTAGGGGCGGGTGGGGGGCTCGGGGTAGTTTTAGGGGCGGGGTGGTTTTAGGGGTGGGGGTTGGGGTACTTTAGGTTTCAGGGATGGGGTGGGGGTTGGGGTTGTTTTGGGGCAGGGTAGGGGTTGCGGTAATTTTAGGGACGAGGTGGAGGGTTGGGGTAGTTTTAGGGGCAAGGGTGAGGGTTGGGGTGGTTTTAGGGGAGGGGTGGGGGGTTGCAGTAATTTTTAGGGGTGGGGGGCCAGGGTGGACGCATGCTGGAACCATGCATGCCTATCACTAAAGCCTTTACCAGGAATGCCTTTACAACAAAAAATCGTTTTTAAGGCATTCGTGGTAAAGGCATTAGTGGTAACAACGCGATCATTTCTCTGACCTTGTTGTTCTGGCATGCGTTGTTCCAGCATGCGTTGTTCCGACATACATTCCAGAGGAGAGGAGGAATTGGAAACATTTACAGAGGGAGGCAACCCTTCCAGAAACTGTGCACTGCCTCTGTTCAGGCACCTTCGGCATTTTTTGAAGAATTTGTGTTAGGATTATGTGTACTTTCGATCTGCCGCATTATACCCAAACCTTCCTTCTATAACAGTATGACTTAAACCTTTAACATACAATGATAGAATGGAGGGGTTCACCTATTGCTTTAATTACAGTACATATATTTAGTACATCTTCTAGCCTTCACAAAACTCCAAAACAGGCTCAAATATGAGTAAAGTTGCTTTCACATACCAGAGTTTGATGATCCTTCTCAAATTTAATCTTGTGTAAAGTGGACAGGTGTTGTCAATGACCCTTTCAGCAAAGTTATCCCCACACTTTTTGCCTTTCTTCTCCTATTGTCTGACCCTCTTTTTGTGGCTTTAGGTCTCTTGGCACTTTACTACTACTAATCAATGCTAAAGTGCATATGCTCTCTCCCCTTAAACTTTGTATAATTGGCTTACATGTGTTTGGCTAATTTAATTTACCTGTGAGTCCCTTGTAAAGTGGTATACCAAATACCCAGGGCCTGTAAATTAAATGCTACTAGTGTGCCTGCAGTGCAGATTGCGCCTCCCACAGAAGTAGCCTTACAAACCTGTCTCAAGTCTGCCACTGCAGTGCCTGTGTACGTAGTTTACTGCCACCTTGGCTTGGCAATTTAGACTAATTGCCAATGACTAAAACTTCCATTTTACTACACCTAAGTTACCCCTAAGGTAGGCTCTAGATAGCCGTATTGCCAGGGTGCTGTGTATGCAAAAGTAGGACATATGTTTCTATGTTTTACATGTCCTAGTAGTGACAAACAGCCTATTTAATTTCTCACTATTGTGAGTGCTACTCCTCTCATAGGTTTGCATTGGGAATTCTTTCTATATATGTCTAAATGGTAATTTCTGATCTCTTGTGTTAATGAGAGTCTTCAGGAGATCTTTCTCACACACCCGTACCTTCAAGGATCTTAGAGGCTGAGCACCTGTTCCGCGCGCTTGCAGGCAGCTGTTGTTGAGCAAAGCTGCAGGTGGGGGGACCCAGCAAGGCCTCCCTGCCAGATTTTACAGTGAGAGCCTCCCACCCAAATGTGTTGGCTCATACCTTGGGAGACACTGGTCTCTTTGGGTTGGTGGTGCTACGGGGGAACCTCGACAAAGGCCCCCAAGTGTAACTAAGAAACCTGCCTTCATCCTCAGTGTTGCGGGCCACTCACCTGAACACCAGGTGGTTCAAATGGGGCAATGATAATCCACAAATCCCAATGAGAACTGACAGGGCAGCAAGGAAGGACGCATTGCAACCCTAGGAGTTTACAAAGGGAGGGCGGCTGGGATGAGAAAGAAAGACAGAATTACCAGGACTTCTGCGTATTCGGATTTTTATACTCCAGGCACTGCTGGGCTCAAGGATATCTGGATTCTGGTTCTGGGATTCAGGATGCTGGCAATCAGGATTATTCAGATACAAGGGCCTGGACTCAGATTTCCTTGTAATGAAACCACACTTTAAAACAGGAAAACTGAACAGATCTTTGGCATTAACTAATGTAAAAATAACATACCAATAATGCACACTAGAAAGATTCCCACTAAGAGAAGATAACCGGGTTAATCAGAACAAAACGACTTCAAATTCTTCAGTGGTTAAAGAGATTAAAGAGTTTAAGGTCTATATGCAAATATGCAATGGCAATCAGATTATAGTTCTCAATTGTCCCAAAAGTCTTTTGAACACCAACATCAGATTGTGATTGAGAAAAACAAAAATTGAAAACCAACTATGAGCACAAGATCCAGGAAGACGTAGCTATTACAAGAAGCATGACTTTTCTGTAATGTCTTTTGAGTCACAGGATAAGATAAATTTGATTAATCAGCACTGATCAAGACCCCAATTTAAACAGAAAAACTTGAGTTACCTTATTTGGGATGACTTGGGTCATTTTGCCAGTGCAAGAAAACATGATGCAAGAGATGAATTGCAAGCTGCCTGCCTTTTACAGGTACTGTGGTAACTGCAGAGAACATCAGAAACATTAGGGGGCAGATTTAAAAGCCCCTTGCGCCATCCAGTGACACATGAGGGTCATTTTTATTGTGCTAATGTGGTGTTAGATGGTCAAAAATGCTGCACCAAATTTACAAAGTGGCGCAATACATGCATTATGGCACATTTGAACCCTTTGCTCTACATTATGCATGTGCCATGCATAATGTATGCAAGGGGGCATTCCCCTGTTAGGGCGGGCTGAAAAAAATGGTGCAAAGAAATCTAAGAGTTTCTTTGCTTCATTTTGTTTCGGCACTTTTAACGCCTGCTCAGAGCATGAGTTAAAAGGAGGCACACCATTATTCATAAGGGTCCGCAATGTGCTTTGCAGGATTAGGGTCAACACTTTTAATATTAATGCTGCAAAGCTCCAAACTAGCATCAAAAATCTTGACTCTAGTTACCTAAATACCACCATGGTGCACTGTAGCTTAGACAGGGCGCACACATGGGGGTGCTAAGGGCACGCTTAGGGGCACAAGTAAAGTGGCACTGCACTGGGTGTTGCACCACTTTTTCTTAAATCCGGCCCTAGGTCGGAACTCAGGAAGCATGTTGCTGTGAGGAGAAGTCTGTCACTGTGAAGGTATGGATGCCGTTGCGAAGAGAGGACTGCCACTGCAAAGGGAAGGCTGCCGATGACTGGAGATAGGTAAATGTAATTTCCAAGTTAAACGAGGCGAAGCAGGGTTTAGTTTGAAATGCCAGCTTTTATAGCTGACTGCTAGAAATGGGATCTCTAGTTGGCAGTCGGTTTGCACCCTGCCCAAGTAGGGACCCTCACTCTAGTCAGGATAAGGGAGATACCCGCTCAGATAACCCCTGCTCACTCCCTTGGTAGCTTGGCATGAGCAGTAAGGCTTATCTCAGAAGCAAAGTGTAAAGCATTTGCACATAACACACAGTAATAAGTGAAAACACTACAAACAGACACCACACCGGTTTTAGAAAAATAGCCAATATTTATCTATATAAAACAAGACCAAATATGATAAAAATCCAACATACAGTAATAAAAATATGAAGTCAGGTGCGCCGGTGTGGATGGCGTCAGTGCTGTGGTCACGGTGCAGGCAGTGGCATCGTCGTTGCTGAAGCGCTGTCGTCAGTAGGTCCAAGACAGCAGTGCGGGACGGGAAGGTGCTTCGTGACCCTCACGAGCGGTGTCCTCAGGCCACATTGCAGACAGGAGGCCTGGTGACGACACAGGAGTCGATGATGCTGGCGCCGGTGAACCGGGGCTGCGTTGTGGGACGGGACGGTGCTTTGTGTTCCTCACGAGCAGTGTCCACAGGCCACGGTGCAGGCAGCGGCGGCGGTGTCAGCAGGAGTGGCGTCGTCGGGGATACCCAGGCTGCGGTGTGAGCAGGCGATATCGGAGTGCAGGGCCCACAGGTCACGGTGCGAGCAGCGGCTTGGTGAAGTCGTCCAATGACGGCGTCGGTGAGACCAGGGTCGTGGTGCGAAGCGGGAAGTGGCGTCATTGGTGGCGTTGCAGTGGTTTCTCCTCTTGAACAGCGCAAAACACACAGTTCCCAGTGCTGCAGGTCGAGGAAACTGAAGACATTGGTGTCCCTGAGACTTCCGACAGGAGGCAAGCTCTACTCCAAGCCCTTGGAGAACTTTCTCAAGCAGGACACACAGCAAAGTTCACCCTTTGCACTCTTTTCAGGCAGAAGCAAAAACTGCAGGCCAGTCCAGCAAAGCAGCACAGCAAAGGGACAGTACTCCTCCTTCAGCTCTTCTCCGGGGCAGAGGTTCCTCTTGGTTCCAGAAAGATTCTAAAAGTCTGGGGTTTGGGGTCTTCTTCTTATACCCAGTTCTGCCTTTGAAGTTGGCAAACTTCAAAGCAAAGTCTCAAGTGTTTGCAAGATCCTTCCTTCTCCAGGCCAGGCCCCAGACACTCACCAGGGGGTCGGAGACGGCATTGTGGGAGGGCAGGCACGGTCCTTTCAGGTGTGAGTGACCACTTCTCCCGTCCCTTCCAGCACAGATGGCTAATCAAGATATGCAGGCTACACCCCAGCCCCCTTTGTGTCACTGTCTAGAGGAGAGGTGCGAACAGCCCAACTGTCAAAATGACCCAGACGGGGAATCCACAAACAGGCAGAGTCACAGAATGGATTAAGCAAGAAAATGCCTACTTTCTAAAAGTGGCATTTTCAAACTATCAATCTAAAAACCAACTTCACTAAAAGATGTATTTTTAAATTGTGAGCTCAGAGACCCTAAACTCCATGTTTTTATCTGCTCTCAAAGAGAATCTGCGCGTTAAGGATATTTAAAGGCATCCCCCATGTTAACCTATGAGAGAGATAGGCCTTGCACAGTGAAAACCGAATTTGGCAGTATTTCACTGTTAGGACATATAAAACACACTAGTATATGTCCTACCTTAAACATACACTGCGTCCTGCCCATGGGGCTACTTAGGGCCTAACTTAGGGGTGCCTTAAATGTAGTAAAAGGGAAGGTTGAGGCCTGGCAAGTGGGTACACTTGCCAAGTCGAATTGGTAGTTTACAACTGCACACACAGACACTGCAGTGTCAGGTCTGAGCCATGGTTACAGGGATACTAATGTGGGTGGCACAACCAGTGCTGCAGGCCCACTAGTAGCATTTGATTTACAGGCCCTGGGAACCTCTAGCGCACTTTACTAGGGACTTACCAGTAAATCAAATATGCCAATAATGGATAAACCAATCAACAGTACAATTTCTATAGGGAGCACTTGCACTTTAGCACTGATTAGCAGTGGTAAAGTGCGCAGAGACAATAAACCAGCAAAAACAGACCTGAAAAAATAGGAGGAAGAAGGCAAAAAGTTTGGGATAACCCTGCAAAAACGGCCATTTCCAACACTGACCCAAACTAGGTGCAAGGAAGCACATGGGGGAAACAGATGAAACCGTTAGTCATTATTGTAATTACACATGTTTCTCAACTGTCTTTTTTCCATTAGGAGGATCAATCAAAGAACTAGCAGTTGTTGACAGTTGACATAGGCTTCCTGGATTACCTGGGTGAGGCCCAGGTGGTTGTAAACAGGTGACATGTGCTTCCTAGATCTGCTTTAAACATTGCCATTATGTCAATAACTGAGTTGCCAAGTTGCACAAAGTTTCAAAGTCATAACATGATTCAAACGGGTACTGTGATGAAAAGAAAATAACATTTCTGCTACCACTCATAAGGGTGGTGGAAATAAGGCATGTCTAGCCCTGCTCACAGGTGGCACCATGACACCCAGCACATCACATGAAAATTACCGTAATTTAACTAGGAGGAGCACAGGTACTCCAGTACACTACAAGGAATCCCCAACTACCGCATGATATGTAAACGGAGGGCAGGTACCCCAACCCTATGCCTTTCTGGTGATTTCTTGTGATTTATGTACTACTTGTGATATTTGGTGATATATGTGTCTTCTCCCAATATATTGCTTTATTTCATGCACTGATGCCCTAATGTATGTCGTTCTGATTCTTCTCTTAGTAAGGATAGCGAATACTATTACAGTATTTGTATGATGTGCACAATAGTTACGATTTATGTCTTGAATGACCTCTAATATATATTTACAATATAAGAAGCATACATTTTTATATAATCCTGTGTGGAGTCTCTTTTTGGGTGTATTTATTGTGTCACTGGTGCGAGTGTGTTGCGCAAACGCTTTACACACGATCTCTGGGGAAAAGCCTGACTGCTTTGTGTCAAGCTTCCAGGGGGTGAATGCAAGTTATCTTTGATGTGTAACGTACTTCGCCTGACTAGAGTGGTGGGTTATGCATGGCTTGGGTGCAAACCCTAGCCAACCAGAAATCTAATTTCTAACAACAGGTAATGAGAAAATGCAGAAAGAACAGCAAGAAAGACAGAAGGAAAAATGAAATATAATAGGTTTTGCACACAAACAACAATCAAAATACATACACCTCCTTCCCTATTAGTAGTAAGTGCCATGGAATTCTGGATGATGACATATAGGACTTAACATCCCATTTCCACCTGAACTGCAAGCAACCATGCCCAGATACACATCCCAATAAGGAGGAACAGGAAAAATTTTACTACATACATCCTTGGTAACATGATACAACAAATGAACCAAAAAAGTGGATGCTCAATAGCGTCAGCCTCATTGCCTACACTCTACCTTTGACTGTAAAGCAGAAATAGTTCCATCCTGTAGAGTCAGTAATATCTATAAGAAATAACCCTGACATTTCACATTCAAACAAAAAGTACATCAACAATAGTCTTTCAGCAGTCAACTTTCTATTCCAAATTTGTATCATTTACTTTGCCACCTATAAGTATCCTTTTTCCGAAGTACACATGATTGTAAATGTAGCCAGCACTGCCAACACAACCAGCTCAAGACAGAAGCCCTTATACATCACATAAAGAAGTAACACAAAGCTTCAGCTTCTACTTATCCTGAGTTCACCCAAGGATTAAGCTATGTTCTTTCATCATATAGTTCTAAAGTGATTCATAGAGCATTTGGAATTTATTCCTTCCTTACTTTTGAACCATAGAAAATCCTTCAGATCTTTTGGAATATCAAATATATAGAATTTCCTTTTAAATGTTATTCTCATTTGAGAAGTACTAATGAAGCCATTTTAATCTTAATGGATTTCATTTGGGGTCAAGAAATGATTTCTTTCTTTTAACTGCTTCATTTGCAAAATCTTGGGTAAACATTATCTTGTGACCTCCCCATTTAAAGTTTTGATTCTCTTTGGCACAAGATAGAGTCTTAACAGAGTCTAATCTAAAAGCCACTCCAGTATGTTGGTATTGTTCTTGCATATGGACTATTTTTATTGGGTATGATTGGACTCTATGAGTTCTTTCTATTCACTCCCATTTCTATTCTCATAGGAAGCCAAGCTTCCAGAATACAAATTCTCACATTCCGCTGCCTTTGACAGTTTAAGATTTCTAGTCTGTGATCCTTTCCTGCAGCATTTTCACTCTGTCCACTGTTGCTTTTTCAAAACCCTTTTGGTTTTTGCAGTATGTATCAAGTTACTGATTAGTACCTCCAGTTCATTGATCCACATCGTGAGCTTTCCCATATCCTTCCAAATGTCTGCTATATTTGCATGGATCGAATCAGTATTTATTTTTGTTGACTGAATCAAACACTTCATGGTGTTAAACTCCTTTATGATCTCATACATATTCATATGATATTCAGTTTTTTCTTAAATTGGTGAGGGAGGCAGTGGAGAATTTGATTTCACCCTTTTGAGACTTTGAGATTTAGGGCCATTCACCTTGCTCCCTGCCATGTACCACACTTGCCCCCTTGTTTCAGTGGCCAGTCAGTATCCAGCTAATGAATGCCCCTAATTTCAAAAGGCTTCTGTTACATCAAACTATAGTAATCCTTGAAGTAATGAAGGTACAAAATCAATATTCTTTCACACCATTAACTCATGAACTGTGAATTTGCTTAGTTCACTAGCAAATAATCTTTTTCATACCAGGAAAGTCTCTGACAGTCTGCTCTGTCAGGTCAGTATAGCAAGGAACAGAGAAACTTAAAAAACCCTCACAAGATGGCACTCATTTCCTTTTCATAAGTCATACCACTGCCACACAGGTGACACATGTAACTGGCTATGGGTTCTTTTCCTGTGCATGTATGATGAACTCAGTAGCCACGATGGTGTGTTTGCCACGTTCTTTAATTGCACATTAATAGTTACCATGTCCGTTTTCACATGGTGATCTGTGGTGGCCCAGTTGTGTGGGACCTTGGTAGTGCATGGTTCACTCTCAGGATGCTGCCAGTTTGATATGCATGTTGGGTGAAATTCTATAATTTTTGTGTGCATCTGCTTTTGATCATCTTCACTTATGGCCATATCTAATTTCACCTTTCTTCTTTTTCTTCCTTCAGTTCTTCCTTCTTCTTTTCCTACAACAGGCCTTGGTGACTTAAGTAGTAATCCTGTAGGCCTCTCAGGCAGATTCTTATGTCCTGATGATGATCCAGGTAGTTTGTAAGGGGTCAAAACATCGTCGACAATTGTACCATGATTCGCTGGATTGTAATTAATTGAATTTGAGATACAAGCATAAGTACAGCACGATTATGACTTAATTTATATATTACTGTCATGTCACAGTGAATGTGCCTGTTGTCGTTGATGCCAATAACCCCTTAACGCACTTTGTCTCCTACCATTATGTGTTATCTGTGGCTAAATACACAGATATTTTTGTTTAAATTGTCATTTGAGAATCCATCATAGATTTCACTGTAATTCTATGATTATTATCATTTAAAAGTTTTCTTTCCTTAGGGACCACTGTTCCTCTCAAGATCGATAAATACACTGTGCATCTCTGGGTCAAGTTTCTTGTACAGAATATGAAGTGGGATTAAGTGTCTTTTCTTGGCTGTTCCATAACATATCTATAACTCTGACAATCTTTGACTTATGAACATTGCAACAAATCTAAGTAGCACCATAATAACATCAGTCTCTTTTGACAGTACAATGACTCAACTGGAACCATTTCAAACAGCCCACTCAACATATGGCACAACAAGAAGTTCAGCTTCCTCCAATTTGCAGTTACATTCTTCAACAATATGGATCACACCTTTTGAATATATCTCTGCAGGCACAAACTCCTCATTGACAAGCATTCCACTTGCAATAATTGAAGATTCAGAGTTCTGTGAAGCATCAGCAATGTTTTGGTGAGTTAACATCTCCAAGTTCATCTTGTTCGAAGTTGACAATCAGAATTTATCAAGTTGTATAGGTGTCGAGTTTTTGATGCAAGCAAGGTCAATTGTTCCACATGTCTATTTTCATCTTATTCTCTTACGTTCTTTGACACATAGTTCAAGATAACTGTCAAAGACAATGTGAAGGTCTTGCAAGGTGTCCACTGACTTTCTAGAAGTCAGAACAACCTCTCTGAAATTTTGCATGGATGTAAGCTTGACCATTAGCATTTGTGACATATAGTCCAAACAGCAGTTTTCAATGAGGACACCTTTTTAAATTGAAGTTCTTCAGATGAAAGCTTTTTTTCGAGCTCTTGTACGAGTTTGTGCTTCACTGGTTTAGAAGCAGCATCTCAATCAAATAATTCTGTTTGTTGGAAGAAGATTATGCAACAGAATGTCTTTGATAAATTCACCCCTTTCTTTTGCTACATCCATCTCTCTATGTGTTTGCACAAGTTATTTTTTTGCAACCTGTTTTGTAGTGGCTGGTTGGGCGGAACTCTTACTATGGCAAATAAAGCGTGGAAGTTCAGCTTTAGTGATTATGTCAAACAGCTTTTTCTCATTCAATACAAATCTCTTCTGCTTCAGTTCTGTGTATATTTTCGATCCATGCTCCAGGACATCTAGTAGATGTGTCTTTATTTTGTTATCCGCATACTGTTTGGTCAGAAATGTGTATAGTTGCATAGGCTCAGTCACTTCAAAGAGTTTTCCTTGCTGCTGCATGAAATGAAGAAGGCTGTCAACATGTTCATTAAAATGTTCCCCTCTTTTTTCCAATGGTTCGTGAGGAGGAATAGTTTCAGGATGGTCCATTTATTCTGAATGTCATCATGGTAAACCTGCTGCTATTTAGCAACATATTCACTTTTATGGTTCTGACCAACATTTGCCTTGGCGCTTTTCTATGATATCTAGATTGTCTTTTCCAGTTTCATATCTGGAGCCACAGCATTGAGCCTTCCTTCTATGTCTTTCACCACAAAAATGTCTTTGGATGAACTTTCAGTAAGTGTATGGTTTTTCCACCCCTAGCTTCTTCACTCTTTCCAAATACCAGGACCCACATCTCAGGTAGTTTATGCAATCAAATTAGCAAAACATAGTAATCAGTGACTTCATAGTCTTCACATGCAGTTCCCGATTACCTTCCAGATCAGCATGTACCACGTTTTTCACTAGAGCTATCATGTCTAATACATTTCACTTTTTGTGACACTCCAATGGCTCTGTGCACTGCTCTATATTTACAAAGCAGCGCAAAGCCACTTTTCGTGGTTTAACGCCTCCTTGTAAATATGGGACCCTTGGATGCAGTTTTCTGCTGCAGAGGGGCGTGCAGTGGGTGAGGCTGTGGGCGTTCCACACCAATACCCATTGCTTTTGACTCTACCCCACATTTACAAGGAATTGTAAGTCTGAGGCAGCGGTGGGGTTAGCATGGTGCAACAAGGAAAATTATTTTTATTTCTTCTTGTTTTTGCTTTTTCCATGTGTGGTGCATTCTGTAGCAGACATAGAAAGAGCAAAACGCAATGAATGATTGTTTATTTACCAGAAAGTGGCCCTTCCTGCACATAAACAATAATTCAATAATGATGATTTGCTACATCTATGTGTGGTGCATTCTGCAGCACACATGGCTGTGCCAAATCGCCATTGTAGATTGTAAATCATTCCCTTCAACGCAGGCACACTAGCACTTTGACGCAAAGATGCCTGCATTGGCAGCTAAATTTAGTGCCAGTGCTAGGGGTGCACTGTATTTTCTGAAATACAGTGCATCCCTGCTTTTCAGAACTGATGCAGAGGGGTGCTGCCAATTTTAGCATAGCGCTGTGCTACTTTCTTGTAAATCTAGCCCTTGGTTTTCAGATTTTCTTATTTTGAACTAAGTGTATTGAACATTTCCTGGTTTAGCATTATGTCTTTTGAATGAAGTGCACCCTGTGACTTGTTAATTTCTGAGTTAAGATATGCAAAACCCAATTTGTCATTCTTGTTCCAGAAAGCAATCCAATGCAATGTTTTGATAGCCTCAGATATGATGAGCATACCTTGTAACAAACCACATATTGAGTTCCGCTTAATACTGACTGGATCATTTCAACCTCAATAACTGCATTGTCTATACTACAACCACTGAGATAACTTCCTGCACACCACAACACAACTTTAGTAATGTGGAAAACACCCATAATTTGACAAAGATCATCAAATTCTACTGTATTGCTGTTAAAAATGTCAGCAACAATACGGAAAACACGTTCATTGCAGAAATTGGCAGTATAGGCTGGTCTTCAAGTTGAGCATGCACATTTTGGAATTTTTCTAGAGCTGTGTATACTGCTGCTTAGTTTGTGACTTGAGATGGCATTACTGGTAAAAACCCATCCTTCTTCAGTGGGACGGTATTCTGGGAAATCAGAGCATGAATTCCAGCCAACGGAGGAACTAGCTTTTCTTCATCCTTCAGTCCGCACCGATTAAGCAATATGATAAATTCAGTTAAATCAGCTTTGTGGACCTCAGCATCAGGTAGAAGAGGACCGATGTCCTCAGCCTCCTTGAAACTTCCTGGTAGACTGGGGCATGTTGATGGCTTGTGGTGATTTTGCACATGTTTGCAAGGCAGTTGGGTTATAAGTTTGCAGCTTTGTTTGATTTTGCCTGCAGCTGACACAGCTTGTTTTCCAGCAGCTAGTTCATTGGTACAGTCTTGAAAAAACACCAGAGCAGTATCACGTGTGCTGGATATTCCAGACAAAGAAGAGCTGTCTTCAAAATCAAAATTATCAAGAGCAACAATTGTAATTCCTTTCCTGGCAAAGTAACTTGGTAGTGTTGTCCTGTCAGATTCACAAGATTTTACAGCATGAGCTGCTAACAAGTTCCTGCTCCGTACTGTGTCATTACAACTTGTTGATACAACAATCCTATTCATTGAAGTGATTACCTCTTTACTTTTGCACTTGTCATAGATTGCATGGGCAGTCATTATGTGTACCTGAATTTTCCTTTTGCCGTGATGCTATTCATAAAGCATGATTTGGAAAAGACAGTACATTTGCACAGCATAAGCCTCTCGGTTCATGGGATTGTCTTCCACTTACTCGCTTATATCATCAAAGCCATCATCAATGTTGTCAGCTTCTGTTCCAAACTCAAGAACTTCAGTTTATCACAGTTTTGCTTTGCTGATATTAACAATGATGTAAAAAAATGTAAGATAACGTCAAGCATTCTTGTTGACTTTCTTGATTTGCAGAGCTGTGGAACATCACAAACTTTGTCATTTAGTCCAAAAATCTAAATCTTTCAGGACGTTTCTTAAAATGGTTCCTGCTGATTTTACTGCATCCTGTGATCTTATTTTGGCAACAAGGACTTCAGAAGTCAAATCAGATGAGAACACCGTAAGTGGCTCATTCTTTTTGTTAGACTGACACAAATTAACTCATTCGTTGTACACTCTCACCAGAAAAATCTTAATTTCATTATCATGGAACAATACGGTTTCGTCAATGTTGACCATTAGTTCTCTGATCTCACTTGGCAGATTTATGGAAAGTGGCACTGCACTGAGTGCAGCACCACTTTCCTACACCCCTTAGCGCCCCCTACAGCCACCATGTATGCGCTGTATTTAAAATACAGTGCACCATGGCGCAGGGTAGGGGCCAATAGCGTAATTCTATGTGATGCTATTGATGTACTCTGCATGAGTTGCATCAAAATGTTGGCGCTACTCCTGCAGAGTACATAAGGGCCCATTCTAAATAATGGAAGCCCCCTTTTAACGCCTGCTCTGAGCAGGCATTAAAGGTGCTGTACAAAATGGCGCAAGGAAATCTGTTAGATTTCCTTGCACCATTTTTTGGGTTTCCCCCCCTAACAGGACAAAACCCCCTTTGTATACATTATGCCTGGTACAGGCATAATGTAGCGCAAAGGGTTACAAAGTGGCGCAATACATGCATTGCACCATTCTGTAAATGTAGCACAAGGATTTTGGCCTCGTTGGGCCACACTAGCATAAAAGAGATGATGCTAATGTGGCGCAAGGTGGTGTTAGGGGCTTATAAATATGCCCCTTAGCGTGAACCCATAGCCAGCACTCAGAACTGGCTTTAAACCTTCATTTGCTTTTTCAAAGAGTGCAAACTTAACTGAAGGCGGGTGGTTACATTACTGGTGGGAGCTCATTGTGCATTCATATTTTCGAATGAATGCACTCATGCAGTTCAGGTGGGCAAGCGAATTCCCTACAAATACATTCACCTTGCTGTTTAGATCAGCTTCTCAGCTGAAAACTTCATCTTGAAAGAAACTGGCTGGAGATAAAAAAACATTGTAGCCCTTTGATACTCACATACTCTTTACTTTGTTCCTTCTGCAATCCCTTTGCCCCTTGTTCTGGCTAAACAACAGATAACTAGAACAAGAAGATATCTGCACTCTGAAGTGACTTGGAAAAAATAAGTAAATGATATTTAACCAGTTTGTTAGGTGCAACAGGGTATCGTCCTCTGATCCAGGACGTTAGTTAAACATAAATGAAAAGTGTTCCTCCTTACTGGGGGACGTCCCCCTGTTGCACTATCAAAAATGGGCTGTGTGAAGCTTTCTTTTTAGTTTGCAAATGATTTCTTCATTCAAAACCAGCTTTTCATCAAGCTTCACTTTATTGCTGTATTTGATGTCTTAATAATTTGTTCAAAATTAGTTTTTCAAGAAGCCATATACCATCATGGCTTAAACAACCCATATGTTTTCAAAACGGTGCTACTGCTTATTCATATCCCAATGCATTTCTGGCAAAGCCCTCCATCAGGGAAATAATTTCCTAAAATACATATACAGATATCCGAGCTTTAGGAGAAAATGTTAGAAAAATTACCTATTAGAGAAGACATGGACAACAGAAAAAACATGCTTAACAGGTAACTGTTTTGGATTGAAAAATTGGGCACAGTTTACTGAGAGGGTTAAATGATCACATGGAGTTTAGCTGTTTCCTGTAATTATTTATTCCACCATTTTTTGTACTTTCTTTTCTGTTTTGAGGTTGAGACCTGTCATAATTTATACGCACAGATTCATCTATTTCAGCTTTACATCAGAAATTATAAGATGGTAAAATGTAACAGTATTTCTATTCTGTTAACTCATGATAATTAAGTTATATTTGCTTTGTCTTAAAATATATTGGGCTATCACTCTGTTTCTTCACCTTGACACTATCATCAGGTCCATGTATGCATGCCATCTCCATTCCAATATGGCGAGCAATTTTAAGCCCTGTGGCACTTTGTCTTTCTCTGAAGACTCAGAATTTTGTTGTGATTCACTGGTTTCTGCTATTTTTTACTATTTTTTCCATGCTTTTTCTCCCTTGTATTCGACTTCTAGCACTTGTTGTTACAATGATAAAATATTTGATCCTCTTCACCCATAAGTTTAAATCTTTTGTGAACTTCGTCTTGCCATATTTCTGAAGCATCCCAAGCTCTCTTCTGCCAGCTGCAGTTGATGTTAGCTTTGCTTTCAGATTAGTTTGGCATATGACACAATTTCTTTGTTGAAGGAGTCCTCAGATTTGTAGTTAGCAACACTCTGTCAAGAGGTAAAGATCCTCTGCTATCACCTGTTTTGCTCATGTTTATGAATCTGAATCAACGGAAAACCTGAAACAAAAACAATGTAGAAATAAATTACCAATTGGTGGCTAAAACACATCATTATTGAGCTGCCATTTTGAAGAAAAGCAGAAGATTTGCTCTGAGGAATTATTTTCTGTCTCTATAAAACTACTTGACCCCCAAAACCTATGATTTGGCACCAGAATGAAGAATATAGATCTCATGGTTCCTGAAATATTACATCATCATTGCAAAACATCTGCCATTTTTAAAAATGTTGTCCAGAAAAACTGGCCCAGATTAGCAATGTCCACCCAAGCTAAATTACTTCTCAAATGATACAAAAACACAAATCAAAAAAGAAAATCTCTATACAACAACTTTTTTACAGGAAGGTACATGGAGGGGCCAGGATTAATTGCTTTTTTCCAGATCTGAGGAGTGCTTCCTTGTGTCATCATGAATTTATTGGTCTGCTCCGAACAGAAAGAAGGTCTTTGCCGACACTATAGGCCAAATGGCTGCTGCAATGTTGGCAGCTTTGCTACACAGATCAGAGGAGTTCCTGTTTAATGCAACTTCAGATTTCTACCTCAATTTCTCAGTTATGGCACCCAAAACCACCAAAAATGTTTAATAAAGGGATATGGGCAAAGTGGGACTAGGCGGTGCACGTCACCTTCAGTGCTAGATCACAACTGCGCTACCCTACTCATGATTTTATAATTTTCTGAACACACCGTATGTTTCCTGCAAAGTAGGCTAACATCCTGAGTCCCGGCAGTTGTAATACATTGATTTGTAAGCAAGTTACTTACCAGCAGAGTACGCAGCTCAGCTGGTATTGGGGTGTTCCCGAAGAGTTACACTTTTAAAATGGATTATAGCTCATTACATAGTTGTAGGGGACAGTTTTATTACTAGCACAGTGGAGGTCGCCTACTGCCCTTCCTGGCACACCAGTGTATTATGCCCTAACTTGAACTTCTCACTTCCCCCAGAGAGTAACTGTGCAGCAAGGTTGAGATGTGCATTATGTGTTGCTGCACGCAGGGAGTGATGTCCTCCAGTGCCTATGCAACACCAAGAACGTGGACTGCAGGATCTGCAGTGCAGATTTTGAACTAGCTGGCTTTTCTGTTCCTCTACACAGTCCTTCACTGCATACCCCTCTTCCTACCAAGGCCATTGTAGTCAGGTACTTGTGCATCTGGTTCTGATTCACTAAACTATCAGAGAAACAGGGAGAGATTTGTGTGCATTCCTCACTGCTTCAAGTGAGCATTTTTTTTCAGGTTAGCTTGTAGTCTGGGCAGAAGAATCACTCTGTACAAAAGCTGTAGCCACGTCATGGCCACTGCAGCTCTGATAAAAGGAGATATGTGGTTAGCTCTTGCAGAAGAGGCCTGAAATCAAGCAACAAGTATCCTGTGAGTTTAATCCACTGGACTCCAGTAATAGTTTTAGATATCTGTTTTTCCAATGAAACCAGAGCTCTAAGAACATTAAGGAAGGTTTGTTTCCATGAGAGCAGACTGAAGGTTAATCCGACTGGATCACCCCCATAAATTCAGATCTTCTTCCAGTTCTCAATGGCTAGTTCAGTGCCCCTAATTGCCATGCTCTGAGATATAAGCAGACCTAGTGAATAAGCAGAATATGTGCACCATAACCACCAGAATCGCTGTGCCAAGCAAAAGAAGGCAGATTAGACTGTCTCCCCTACCAGTGAGGACCAGACTCGGAGGACTGGGGAGAATGTTTGCTTTCTTACTGACTGGAGCAAAGAAGGGGATTACCTGTCATGAAAGTTCAGACCTTACTTTAGAAAGGAAAATACTAATCCTAATTAGGTAGAAAATAACAACCCCGTACAAGTGTCTCTGGTCACATTTGGAATGCACCCCATGGTATCATTTCATGGGCAGGTTCCAATTGCCTTTTTGCATTGGACATGGCAATAAATCACTCTCCTCAAGATCATTAACAACACCTTCCACATGTTGTATGAAGACTTCTCCTCCCTATTAGTTCCTGCATCTATTAGCACCCTTCAATAAAGAAATCAATGCCGTCCTTCTACATACTAAGCAAAAGAATGAGAATTGGAAACATGAGGGGATATTTATTACAGATTGGTTTGATCACTTGTCTGGTGCAACACTTTGCAAAATGTAGCAATGATTGACCATACCTCATAAAAACCAACAAGCACAGTGCAAAATTACAGTGCTATGCAAAAATGACTGTACACCCTTTTATAAATATACCCCTTATTTTATTGTTAGCTCAAGTCTTGCCTAGCACGCAGATTTCAGCAAGTGACGTTTGGGAAGATTCTCTTCTCACCCAGTTCCTTTCATTGTTCTTCATGGCCCCATATATATTCCCTGTGTTGAACCTCTTGGTGACATGCTAACTAAATGGAGTCTGTTCTTTCACATTCCAACGATTTTCAACTTGATCTGAGGATCGACTGTGAGGTTCTATGAGACAATAATCCATAAGAAAAAGCAAACAGAAGTCCACAGTAATAATAGGCTGTACTAGTATCTGAAATAAAAAAAGATAATTAGCACATAGAATATTTTCAGAAAACTTGCACATTTTGGTTACTTACCCAAGTTCTGCAAACAATCATTTAACAAAATCTGGGATGCCTTCATTCTAATACTGTTGTTCTTCTAGTGATTAATTTGATAAGGTGGCTGTTGGCACCACCAGCACGTTTTATGGGACCAGGACATTTTATATTTGTCCCAATTACAAAAATATGAGAGCCTTTTACCATCTTGTGGCAGAATTACAAACTGCAGCTTAATAATATACGGGAAAACTAAAATCACAAGACTTTTGAAAAATATTGGTCTTAATACCAGTGATTTTACCAAATTTGAAAACCCCTTCTGCAGCAGAGTATTTGGCAAGGCCTCATATCCATTTCCATCTTAAAACAAGCCCCAATTTGGACCATATATATATATATATATATATATATATATATATATATATATATATATATATATATGTATATATATATGTTTTACATGGCGCAAAAACTCTGCCAAGGACATTCAAGCACCTTATGTGAGCACCAGAAAAGATCAGATTCATTTTATTTTAAGCACAGTGATTTACCCAGAGCCAATGCCGGGACTCAAACCTGCTCCCCAGATCTCAAGTCCGCAGCTATGGCCTTTCAGTCACATCTATATTTCTCAATTTATGAGTGAAAGTCATACACAAGTGAGATGATTTTTATGATAACATTTAGTGAGTCCATCCTCTATTAAAATTGCTTTGTGTAGTAAAAAGAACAGCAGCAAAATATTCTGGAAGGTTCACCCAGAGTCTGCTTGGCAATCCTTACAAGGGTTTGTTTTGAAAACAGACTCAGGGTCTTAGTTCAGCCTCCTTTCACCAATGTTGATGGAACTATTTGTCGACTATTCAGAGTGGGGGTTCTGATGTCAATGTTACATCACTGAAGTCATAGGGATTATGAAAAAACCTAGCTTCACACAAAATACAGCAGATGTATTCAGCAGAGCGGGACTGTGTAGTATGTAGCTGGTGGTTCATTGTGGAGCACACTGTTGAAAATATACCTCTATAGCATCGGGTGCTAGTGCACTGTCAATTACAAACAGCACATTTTCCATTGAAATTGCCCCACTACATTTGCAGAGACATACAGTTTTACAGATAAAACTATATAAAATACAGATGATAATGGCTGGAAATCAGGTTCAAGTAAATATTTATCATTTACGCATCACCAAGTAAAAGTATCAAGATGTATTTCGATCCTATCCAAATCTTTGTTTCTATCACACTTCAAAATTTAAAAAGTGCTTCATTTTTGCTGTCTTAACAGCTATGTTCTTAAGAGTGTGTATGTATACAGTTCATTTAATCTGATGTGTTACAGCCTGTCCTTTCATACTTCATCTACCCAGAAAGATTGTCACATAGTTCACTTTAAAAACTCTTCTTACTTTGCAGACAGAAAAAGAAAAGTAAACACCAATCCCCATGTTAAAAGAATAAGCAGCAATTTATCAGCAGACGTAGCCTGACATTTCACCTCTGTCTTTGAGGCACAGCAAATGTAACAAATGAATTACAAATTGTAAAGGCATCTTTATTTAATGCTCTTTCGTGACCCACCATAAATCAGTTTAGGAAACGTTGTTCTAATTGATATTTGAGGTGTTATTGAGCAGCTAGTCTCAAGTATCAAGATGCTTGTACTAATAGTGTCACAGAGGTAAAAGATGGAGGTGTGCAGGAATTGAGTGAATTGCACTTGGTAGAGGTGATGTTCATTCATGAGAGAGAGGAGGTTAGAGCATGGTTAAGTTCCGTTTTGAGGGTGGGAGGTGGAGGAGGTACCTTACTCAAAAGGTGTAATGTGTTGGCAGCATTTGTTGAGGAGGCAAGCAAATAGATTGAGTGTGAGATGTGTGTAGAGAGTGACAACGTGTGGGTGGAGGGATTTTAGAGAAGCTCACGCATCAAGTCAGGGTTACCCGATTGTGTCCTTTGTTAAGTCTAACCAGAAACGACAGAGAAAGCTAGGGTAGCACAGTGGTGCTCCCAGTAAGTGTATGTGTTTGTATGTGGGGGTCTACCTAGAGGTTGGTTGTATGATTCAGAGGAAGGCGAAATGCACCAGAAGTGGTCTCTGGTTTTTGTGTCTCAGAAGAAAAGAATAGCAGAAGGAGCAAGAGGCAGTATTAACCACAGTAGTGGCCTTTGGTAGTGTGCTTGTGTGCCGCTATCCAGAAATGTAGTTAGAAAAGACCAGTAGAGGTTTATCGTTCAGTGTAGCAGCGATAAGGAGATTGTTAGTCAAATAGAAGATAGGTCGTATGTAGAGTGGTAGATTTGAGGAATACTTCAAGCGTTTTATCCTTAGAAAGGCAATTGCGGCCAGGATGTGAAAAATATGTACAGGTTGGAAGTTGGTAACTTATCTGTCTGATTAAATATTTTGTAGATAGGTTTAGCCGACACTAAGCCCTTTCCAACCTCTAGACATAGAAGCCAACAAGGAAGAGAACCTTTATGTTGTCACTTTTTACTTGGATGCCCAGACTGGACACCGTAGTACTAAAGTGCAATTCAGAAATGATTCTTGATTGCAGGATCAGTGATAGGATTTCGGGTTAAGTAGCAAGGAGTCATCTGACCTAAATACACCTCTAATTAGCTACTAATATAATCAGTCTAAGAGCAGGACAAATAGGCAAATAGGGAGCAAGACCTTCAGCCAATGGGGAGGTTTCTACAAAGTTAGAACAAACATCAGGATAGGTAGTGCCAGAAGGGCTACTCATGCAACCCTACGAAACAAAATTGAGGTAAGCCCTCCACAGCAAGATATCATTCCTACGACATTTTCAATGGTCCTTAATTACCATTCAAGCCAAGAAGTGCTCGGCCAGTCCAAGGTCCTGAAACGCTCTTCTTTTTCATATCACATTACTCTAAGTCCCTCATGCTCACCCGGGCTTTACAAATGGATGTTTCTCCTCAGTTCCAGTGGAACACCTGCTTTTATAGAGAAAACCAAGGAAGAAAATCTGCCTTGCTTATCTCCTCACCTAGGATTACGCATTATATATTTTTAGATTTCTTGTGCAGGGCCTGACTGTTCTCCAGCCTCGACAGAAGACTTCAAATAGTGCATGGTGTTACCTGTGTTCTTGCTGGAGCAATAGTTGCGAGTGTAGAGCCGGGGCATCCCAAAACAGGATTAGGGGGACCAAACTGACAAACAAATGAGATTTTCAACTGGTGGAGATGCATGACCACGGCAAGCAATAAAGCAAAGGTACATGCTGTCAGAGAGGGGTGGCTGAAGCTGCCTTGGTCCTTGGTCCTGTGCTCACAATATGAAACATTCACAAGTTAAAGCCTTGGAAGGGAGGTATAATGCTGCAGTTGACAAGAAGTCGTGGCCCATCTAGTGTTTTATTGTCAAACATAGTTTTATTATTTTCCATAAAGGCAATTATTTGGTCAAAGCTATTTTGCATTCGAATTTCTGCTCAATGAGTCTAATCAACTTGGCAACCATTTATCTAAGAGTTGGAATTTCTAATAATAAAGCTTAGAACTAGTATCAAAACAAAAGTCCCAATATCCAGTGATTCATTTTTGGTCATAAGCCAAGAGAAAGTAGATTCTATACCCAGTTCTTGTTCAAGTCATTTTGAGATTTTAGTGAACAAAAATGCTTCTTGATATCTCATAAAATCCGGTAAGCATAACCCTTCCTCATCCTACTGCAGAAGCAGTTTAGAAAGAATGATCCTGAGGTTCTTTTTGCCCTAGATGAAAGCTCATGGAGGTGTATCAATTCTCTTTAGAAAAAGAGCTGGACAGCCTAATGCAATAATTTAAAGTACTTCATTAATGATGAGTGTTTGTGCCATCTTTACAGATTCTACCCTACCAACTCGTATATCTAGGGGATCATGTTTGAACTGTCTGATTTTTTTAAACATTGTTTCCTCATTGAGGGTCTGCTGGCAGGTGGCCCATTTAGCTAAATCAAAGCACAAATACCTGTTTGCACAGCACTTGCGATTTAGTAGTGTTGCCATGTTTATTGCACCCAGTATTTACCGGTTTTGATAAAGTTTGCACATTCCGTTCAATTTGTCAACATTTAACAGGGGAATAACACCCAGTATTTATTAGGACATGCAATAGTTGATGATCAGCACAATCGAAAAATTCCATTCACCTTGGTGCCCATTTTATAGGATGTGATAATTATTACATCTGACAAGGGGCACTCATAAACAGGCCCTAGTCTTTTTGTGTCTTCCAGTTTATTGTCAATCCTCAATCCCAGATATTTATCAAGGCCCGTATTCTATTTCAGTCCTGAATTGAAAATCATGGGCTTCGTACAATGTACATTAAGTTGCATTCATTCGGATTTAGACTTGTTTGACATGCAACTAGGTATAATAGAATATGCATCTATGGTCCCAAGAATGACTCCTACAAGGATCAGGACGTCGGATGAAAATAAAATTACATAATTGCCATAAATAGCCAATTAATTGTTCCTATCACCGTATTGGCTTTGTTATCCCTCAATGACTAGAGAAATGGATCCATTGATTAAGCACATTTTATAGCCTCCACAAAGTCCAGTTTTGTACAGACCAAACAATGTACATTTGTAGCTTCACACATCTAAAGTTGATGATCGTTCCATAGATTCAATCTTGTATTAATTGGACAGGTAATAGGTTTAGGGCAGAGTGTTCCTTGTGGGGCAAGGTTTGACCATTACTCACAGGGATGGTCTTGCTCTGTGGCAGATAAGCAAAGAAACGATGCAAATATGGTTTCAGATGTTTCCACCGGCATAACGACAGTAGAGCAAGCATTTCCATCCTGGTTTGTTTTCTGTGGCGTCTCAATAGATGATGTGGGTATACCCTGAAGTGGATCCTCTCTTCACTGTGCCTTGAAATTCAAGCTGCACCTCTCAGATGAGCCCCAGTGATAGAGGAACAACCTGGAATCGCCTGTTTTCTGCTGAGTGCTCGTGGTCTAGCAGTTCAGGCCAGACTGTTCCTTTTGGGGCCTTGTTTGAATGATTTGCATAAGGGTGGTCCTGTTGTGCAGTGGCACAGGCAAGCTGAAAAAATATGGTAATCTTGCTGAATATAATCCCAGTGGTCCAGAACTGTTATTCCAGGACCCAGATTTACAATTATTCACACAAGGGATCGTATATGAAAAACTGCATAGTCGCTTTTTACGAGTAGAATTAGCAAAGCTCCAAATTTACAATTATGTCATTGGTAGCGTTTGCTTACAGGAATTTGGCTTAGAGCAATGTCAAGTGTTGTCATGCGGTGCAAAGATGGTAGGGCTGTGTATGAGGAACTTGTTCTCTAGGTAAATCTATAATTACAAATCCTTACATGATGGAAACCGGGAAAGATTAACCAAGTGAAATGTTTGTTTATTTTTGCTTATATTATAAGTTACCCATTGGAATATGATACAATGCTACACTTCCCATTGTTGGCACATGGTTTGATTATGCATGAGGATATGATGCACAGAGAGGTCACGCTATCTTAGTTGATTGCCTTTGCATAAGATGCTAGAACTGTTGGCCCTGGCACCCCTCTGTTCTGTTCCTTAACACACATTAGAAGAGGAGTTGGTCCTTCACAATGTAATGTATTTTTCACACTGTCATCGTTCAACGCAAAGTAGCTTTTGTGCAAAAATGTGTCACGCATTACAGCTTAGGGTTTCACGAGCTCTAGCACTAACCCATGTTTGGCTCCGAATGCTTTCGATTACATTTTGTTTATTTTCTGTGAAATCGTTTTAATTACCTCATTTGGAGATTCGGAAGCTCATTAAAAGGGAGACAGAAGTATAAAGTTTGTATTCCCGTGTAGCCGCAGGGCAAAGTATGCGCAGAGCTCTTCCCGGTCAGCACTAAGGGATTACTCTTGGAAGGTCTGCATCAACACATGACTGAGACCTTTTCGCATTAATGTGAATTATTGTGAAATGGACAGTGAAGCCGCGCAGGCAACAAGCTGTCCTGGAGATTTATTAGGTCTAGTGCCTAAAGGCCTGCCATTGACCTTGTCCGGCTATTACTGTCGTTATACTAAAGAACAGCAGTTCGAAAAGCCAACTGCCAACAGCGTCTGGCACCAATCCACCTAAGAGCCATAAACGAAGCGCAGTGTGAAAAAGAAATAAACTATGAATTCCTAAAAGTCAGCCAAAAAAAGCACCGGACTGCACGGCAAGGGGAAGAAAGCAGTGAAGCGCGCGCCTGGTTCTGAGCGCGACGAGTCATGTCTGGGCTCGAGACTCAGTGCAGAGGGGTTTGCACCCTCCTCAGCTCTTTATACGCAGCAATCAATAGTTCCGCCCAGCTGCCGTTTGTTCGCTTGATTCCACACTGCTGCACAGCTGTGGTAGCACAGAAATCCTTCACTGTGGTCTGGCCCTGCAGCACGCTGGCAGCCATAGAAGATCAGCACTTACCTCGAAATCCACAAATGTATATCACAGGGCGCCGTGAGGTCCTGAAAGCACACACGTTTTTGTTTAACACTGGTGTACAGCGGCTGATTCACAAAACCACGAGTAGGGGAAGTGGTACTAGAGTAGTGTTTTCTTACGTGTCTTTGTGAATCAGCCCCAAAACGCCCAGCTTCCTATTAGTAAAAGTGCAAAAAAGACACAGCCCTTTCTGTTTATTCTAACTGTATGTGAACATTACCCGAGTATTCCCATTTTTATGTTTTAGGGCCAATTCACAGAGATATTTAAGATTATTAAATGTGTACTAGAGGGGCATTACTTCAGGTACTCCAAAATGTCTCGTTGAGTAGCACCACAATGTACCTTCATGTTCTCCTTCATACTCTCAATCGTTACTTATGAGTTGGGTGCCACTTTCAGGATATGAAACTTAACTAAGTTCATGAGGCATGGATTTATTTGAGGATCACTTTAGGGTTATTCATCCATCTTCCACCTATTTAATTTTGCACAGCTAGATGAGATGTGCCCTTAAAGATTTCATTGTTGCATCAGGGAGTATTTGGGTTTGAGACCAATTGCAGGCATCTATGCTGTGGCATACGGCGGGTTCAAGGTAGGTGCGCTCTTGTGGCATAACTGGATTTAGAATGGATCTAGAGTAACCAATCATAGTACTGGTTTGTAGAGCAAAGTCTTACTTCGGGCTGCTTAAGGAAATTGTCCATCTGTGCGCTCTCTGTCAGGCTGATGCAAAAACAACAGATGATGGACGGAATGCAGAACAAATCAAACATTCACCCCAGACACAGATCTGGGTTTAATCCATCCGTTTTTTTCCTTGCCATGCCATTCGTGTTTGGACCCAGTCATATACAAATCAGTCTTGATGCTGTTCCTCATGGGAACAGTCCAGGCCGAACTACCAGGCCAGGTCTTCCCTGAACCAGAAACAAGCATCCTGAGACCGGTTTCAGGGTATCACCTTTTATCTTCCAAGCTAGCTTGAATCTGGTGGCATAGCAAGCACGGGACCCACGTCAGGGCATACCCTTCCCACTTGGGGCGACAAATGCAAAAACAACAGATGATGGATGGTATGCAGAGATACCCTCAACTGGTCCCATGATGCTTGTTTCCAGTCCAGGGAGGACCTGGTTTGGCAGTTCGGGCTGGACTGTTCACATGCGGAGCAGGGTCAAGACTGATTTGTATATGGCTGGTTCCAAACTGGGGTGGCATGGTGAGCAAAAGAACGATGGATTAAACCCAGATCTGTGACTGGGGGTGAGTGTTTGCATTGTTCAGCATTCCGTCCATCATCCGTTTGTGTTGCTGAAGTTGCCCTAAGTGGGAATGGTATACCCAGATGTGGGTCCTGTGCTCACTGTACCACTGGATTCAAGCTATCCTGGCTGATGAAGGATGATACTCTGAAACTGCTCCCAGGATGCTTGTTTCTGGTTCAGGGAGGACCTGGTTTGGCAGTTTGGGCTGGACTGTTCCCATGAGGAATAGGGCCAAGACTGATTCGCACATGACATGGTCCAAACTGTGGTGGCATGGTGAGCAAAAGAACAATGGATTAAACCCAGATCTGTGACTGGGGGTGAGTGTTTGCGTTGTTCAGCATTCCGTCCGCCATCCTTTTGTGTTGCTGAAGTTGCCCTAAGTGGGAAGGGTATAACCAGATGTGGGCCCTGTGCTCACTGTACCACTGGATTCAAGCTAGCCTGGCTGATGAAGGGTGATACTCTGAACCTGCTCCCAGGATGCTTGTTTGTGGTTCAGGGAGGACCTGGCTTGGCAGTTTGGGCTGGACTGTTACTATGAGGAACAGGGTCAAGACTGATTTGCATATGGCCTGGTCCAAACTGGGGTGGCATGGTGAGCAAAAGAACAATGGATTAAACCCAGATCTGTGACCGGGAGTGAGTGTTTGTACTGTTCAGAACTCCGTCCATCATCTTTTTGTGTTGCTAAAGTTTTTTTTTTTTTTTTTGCATTCAGAAACCAAACACCATCAACAATACAAAGCATTGTTCACATATAGGGTGCATAAGACAGAGTCCTCTGGGATGCCTCACAGTAGACGCAAGCTTGACCAAGTTAGCAAATTAATCGCCTGGAGAAACCTAGCCCTTACATGGGCACCTCTATTCGGTATCATAAGTGAATGTTAGAAATAGAAAACAGCAGAGGGGGGAAGAGAAAAAGGTACAGTGAAGGCAGGGAAGAAAGCAGCGCTGCCATCATAGCACCCGCAGAGGAGGGGGCCGCGCACTATAGCATATAAAATAGAGGCATCCCAGCTGGAGACCTAAGGGGAGGCACCGAAGGCTAGTCCTCTCCCTGTGCTCGAGCTGCCAGAAAAGCTATTAAGGGGTCCCATATATCTCTTGGACGGGAACCCTCCGGCAGCAGCTCCCAGTACACCGCCAGCTGCTCTGGCAGTATGCAGCATCTCTCAGCCAATCATCACAGTGAGATAGCTGCTTCCGCTCCCAGCACATCGTCACCCTGCGCTTAGCCAGCAGGAGCAACAATCCCACCAGATGTCTGGACGCTGGTGGTATCTCCTTCACTTAACCCACAAGCACCATCACAGGAGCGAGCAGCAGCGCAAGCCCAGTCATCTTCTCAACTGCATGGAACACCTCAGACCAGTAACCAAGCAGCGCCCCACAATCCCTCGCCAAATGGATGAAATCCACCTCCAAGGCCGAGCAGCGTACACAATCAGCATCCGCTCTGAGCCCCAATCTCTTCAGTCGACTGGGCGTGTAGCACAGCCAGTGCAGAAAGTTAAAGTGGATTAAGCGCAATCTGTAATTAGGGGTGAGCTCCCGCATCTGAGCACAACAAAAGAGCCACTGCTTCTCAGAGATAGGCGTGCCCAATCCTCCTCGCAGAGTACCCTGTCCTTAGAATCAGCCAGGGGCTCTGCGGTCTGCAAGCAGACAGACAGGCTTGTAATAAGACGCCGAACAGTCGGCGCCTTGTACAATAATTCCATGCACGGCACAAAGGAGGCTCTGCCGGAAAGCAGGGGTATCGAGCCCGCAGCAGGGCCCAAATCCTAAAAAAGAGCAAGCGATATTACGCATTGTCACCGCGTGCTCCCAGCGCATCCTCCAAGGAGATAAACATTCCCACTGAGAACCAGGACCTCAAAGTAACCATATCCAACTCCCAGAGGCGCTCTGATATCTGGCCATCCTCCAGCAGGGGGAGGCCCACCGCAACGCACACCGGCATCTAGGGTGCATAAACCTCGCGCACTCCCGCCTACTTTAACAAACACGTCCAACCCTGCACCGAGCACCCTACAGTATCCAATCCCCGCCGACTGGGCCTAGGCATTCCTCTAGCCATCTCTTCCAGTCTGTCTGGCCAAACTGAGTCATGCTCAGCCGCCAAATGTGGCACAATGGCAAAATGTGGCGTATAGATTGCAGCCAGAAATGTAAAAATGGGCCTGCACGCAGTAATAGTAAAATTCCAGATCCGGGGCCACCAGCCCTTCCTGTTCAAACGGTAGAGTCAAAGTCTCCAATGCTATTCTGGGTTGTCCCCCCGCCCACACAAGGGTCACAAGCAGAGACAGCAGCCGCCTCAAGAAGCCCGCAGTGAGCATCAGGAGTACATTGACAAAAAGATACAAGATTTTTGGCAAAACCACCATCTTCACTATGCACCCGATCAGCGACAACGGCAGTGAGCTCCAAACCACCAACTTATCTTCCAGCCACTCAACTGCTGCACCATAGTTAGCCGACCACAATTCAGCCCTCTTCCGGCTTAGCCAAACACCCAGATAGTGCACCTGCCCATCTGCCCAGCTCAAGGGATAACTAGATCGGCACTGCACAGTGGCATGAGAAAGAGGTAACACCACCGACTTAGACTAGTTAATCATTATCCCAGAGAGCCGGCCAAACTGAACAACCTCATCTAGCAAAGCATCCAGATGCAGCCGCTGGTCACGGACATACAGTGCAACATCATCTGCAAACAGAGAAACGAGAATAGGACGCTGCCGAAACGCGAGCCCCCGGTGATTATGGTGTTGTCGCAGCTGCGAGGGGCACCATCGCCACCGCAAATAACAGTGGCGAAAGGGGGCATCCCTGATGAGTGTCCCTAGCAATCCAAAAAGGAGCCAACAGCATCCCGTTAATTCTCAAGCGAGCAGTCGGCCGGGAATACAATAAGCGAATCAGTTGAATAAATCTAGCGCTAAGACCCACTCTGGCCAGCAGGGTAAACATGTACCACCAATCCAGCGAATCAAACACCTTCACGGCGTCCAGGAAGACTGTGTAGGAAGGTAGCCTCTTTCTAGCCTTGTTACCCCCACTTTTGGCCTGTTTGTGAGTATATGTCAGGATGTTTTTACTGTCTCACTGGGATCCTGCTAGCCAGGACCCAGTGCTCATAGTGAAAACCCTATGTTGTCAGTGTGTTTGATATGTGTCACTGGGATCCTGCTAGCCAGGACCCCAGTGCTCATAGGTTTGTGGCCTATATGTGTTCCCTGTGTGGTGCCTAACTGCATCACTGAGGCTCTGCGAACCAGACCCTCAGTGTTTATGCTCTCTCTGCGTATAAAATTGTCACTGCAGGCTAGTGACTACTTTTACCAATTCTGATTGGCACACTGGAACACCCTTATAATTCCCTAGTATATGGTACTGAGGTACCCAGGGTATTGGGGATCCCTATGGGCTGCAGCATTTCTTTTGCCACCCATAGGGAGCTCAGACAATTCTTACACAGGACTGCCAGTGCAGCCGGAGTGAAATAACGTCCACGTTATTTCACAGCCATTTTGCACTGCACTTAAGTAACTTATAAGTCACCTATATGTCTAACCCTCACTTAGTGAAGGTTAGGTGTAAAGTTACTTAGTGTGAGGGCACCTTGGCATTAGCCAAGGTGCCCCAACATTGTTCTGGGCAAATTCCCCAGACTTTGTGAGTGTGGGGACACCATTACACGCGTGAACTACATATAGGTCAATACCTATATGTAGCGTCACAATGGTAACTCCGAACATGGCCATGTAACATGTCTAGGATCATGGAATTGTCCCCCCAAAACCATTTTGGTATTGGGGGGACAATTCCATGCGTCCCCGGGGCTCCAGCATAGAGCCCCGGTACTGCCAAACTAACTCTCTGGGGTTTTCTCTGCAGCTACCGCTTCTGCCAACCCTCAGACAGGTTTCTGCCCCCTTGGGACCTGGGCAGCCCAGTCCCAGGAAGGAAGAACAAAGGATTTCCTCTGAGAGAGGGTATTACACCCTCTCCCTTTGGAAATAGGTGTTTAGGGCCTGAGAGGAGTACCCCGTCCTGGCCTCTGGAAATGCTTTGAAGGGCACAGATGGTGCCATCCTTGCATAAGCCAGTCTACACCAATTCAGGGATCTCCCCAGCCCTGCTCTGGCGTGAAACTGGACAAAGGAAAGGGGAGTGACCACTCCCCTGACCAGCACCTCCCCAGGGGAGGTGCCCAGAGCTCCTCCAGTGTGTCCCAGACCTCTGCCATCTTGAATGCAGAGGTGTGAGGGCACAATGGAGACCTCTGAGTGATGCCAGACACCCCTCCTGATAGGTGCTTACCTTTCTCTGTAGCCAATCCTCTTCTGAGGGCTATTTAGGGTCTCTCCTGTGAGTTTCTCTTCAGATAACGAATACAAGAGCTCACCAGAGTTCTTCTGCACTTCTCTCTTCAACTTCTGCCAAGGATCGACCGCTGACTGCTCCAGGACGCCTACAAAACCGCAACAAAGTAGCAAGAAGACTACCAGCAACATTGTAGCGCCTCATTCTGCCAGCTTTCTCAACTGTTTCCTGGTGGTGTATGCTCTGAGGGCTGTCTGCCTTCACCCTGCACTCGAAGCCAAGAAGATATCTCCCCTAGGTCAACGGAATCTTCCCCCTGCTAACGCAGGCACCAAAATTCTGCATCACCATCCTCTGGGTCCCCTCTCATCTTAACGAGCATGGTCCCTGGAACACAGGAGCTGGATCCAAGTGTTCCCGACAGTCCAGTGGCCCTTCTGTCCGAATTTGATGGAGGTAAGTCCTTGCCTCCCCACGCCAGACAGTAATCCTGTGTACTGCGTGAACTGCAGCTGATAGGGCTTCTGTGCATTTTTGCAAGACTTCCTTTGTGCACATCCAAGCCCAGGTCCCCAGCACTCCGCCCTGCATTGCCCAACTCACTGAGTTGGACTCCTACTTCATGGGACCCTCTTTTGTTGTGCTGAGATGACCCCCGTGCTCAGATCTTCTGAAGTTTATTTTGAGTATTTTACTTACCTCCTAAGGGAGTATATCCTCTGAGATACTTTTGGCATATTGTCATAAAAATAAAGTACCTTTATTTTTAGTAACTCTGAGTATTGTGTTTCTTATGATTTAGTGCTAAGTGGTACAAGTGGTATAGTAGGAGCTTTGCATGTCTCCTAGTTCAGCCTAAGCTGCTCTGCTATAGCTACCTCCATCAGCCTAAGCTGCTAGAACATTACTAATCTATTAATAAGGGATAACTGGACCTGGCACAAGGTGTAAGTACCATCAGGTACCCACTATGAGCCAGGCCAGCCTCCTACAGACTGCCGTCACGCGATCGTCAGGTGCGATCCTACTAGAAATAGCAAAAAAGGTACGCAAGTTATACAATGTCGAATGCCCTGCACAAAGCTAGACTGATCCGGTAAGACCAAGGATGTAAGTAAAGGCTGAAGATGAGTTGAAATAGGCTTAGCCAAGATCTTATTATCAATATTTATTAGCAAGAGTGGTGGATACGAATTGCAGCTACTAGGGTCCTTCCCAGGTTTCAGAATCATCACTATGAGAACCTCCCATAGCGAAGCCGAAAGGACATCCCTCTCAAGAGCTTCTGCATAGACCTCAAGAAGATGCGGCACCAGAACATCTGCGTATTCCTTATAGAAGGCCGGTGTCAAGCCATCCAGTCCCGGAGCTTTATCTCCTGGCAAACTACGCATAGCTTGGATCACGTCCTCAACCGAAAAAGGGACATCTAGGTACTGCCTATGGGAGTTCTCAAGCAAAAGCAGGCCAATCTCCTCAAAATAAGCAGTAGTATCCGACTCACTCATCCCGGGCCGTTCAGTGTACAAACCTGAATAGAAGTCTGACATGACACACTGAACCTCTACTGTTCCTGTCTGAAGCGTCCCAGTCGAATCAGCTAGTTCCACAATGTAGTTCCCAGCCCACAGCCTGTGAATCATATTCACCAACGTCTTCCCAGCCCATTCACCCTCACCATATTGTCGTGCCCTCACCTCCTTGCCCAGGAAGCATACCTTGCGGAGCGCTGCCTCCTCATAGCAGGATAGCGTCTCCCGGAACTCAGCCAGAAGATCCACTGACCAGTTGGAGGCCAGTCGCTTCTCCATGTCGGCAAGGTGCGTCTCCAGCGCCAACAGGTCCTGGCGTATTGCCTTCAGCACTCCATGCTGCTTGGCCAAACAGACACCGCAGATCACAACTCTAAAGGCTTCCCAGAGAGCACCAGCACTTGTCACCAAGCCCTGATTAATCTGAAAATAGTCCACAACAGCCGTACGGATCTCCTCCCGGAAAACCCGGTCTCTCAACGCCCCACTAGGCAACTGACACATTAACGCACGGCTAGGTCCATCAGGCATCAGCAGCTCAAGCAAAATCAGGGAGTGATCCGAAAGAGTGCGAGGCATATGCTCAATGGACTTTGTCTATAACTCCACATCTCTGGTACCCAACCACCTATCTAATCTGGACCAGCTGCCATGCACATAATTAACACACGTGCCCTGTCTATCTCCACCATGTTTGGCCCGCCATAAATCCACCAGAGCGCCCTCAGCCATGACATGCGCCAACGCTCCTGCAGCCGCCATATGCTGAGGTCTGATCCGGCTCTCGTGGTCCACCACCGGATCGAAGACCACATTAAAATCACTACCCCATAAGATGGAGCCAGCGCCCAGAGAACCAATCAAACTCTAAACTTCCCCAAAGAACACAGGGTCATCGACATTGGGCCCATAGAGTGATACCAAACAGAACGGCTTGTCATACAAAGAGCCTCTAAGCATGACTTAGTGCCCACCCGGGTCAGCGACCACCCCACCAGTGCGCCACAGCAGTCCCTTCCGAATCAGTATCGCCACTCCACGCGCATAACCCGAGTACATTGCCATGTGACTTTCACCAAGCCAACCATCCCTCACCCTCGCCTTTGTACCCTCAACCAAGTGGGTCTGCTGAAGCATGCAGATATCAATTGCGTGGCGCTGTATGTAAGCCGACAGCAAACGCATCTTGCGGCTATAATTTAGCCCCCTGACATCCCAAGTGAGGCATCTAACAGCTGTCACACTGGTACTCGCCATCCTAGCAACCACTCAGTCTCATAACCTCCCCACTCATTCCGCAGAAAGCAGCAGCTGCTAAAGAAAAAGGAATGACAGGAAAGGTAGAGAATATAGCAGGAAAATCCCAACAACCAAGAATTCAAACGGGCCAGTCTAAAAAACCCACCTTCACCCAAACTCTAAATCGCAGGTAACAGAGCAAGCATCTGATTAGGACTCATCCAAGGGAGCATCAGCGAGGCCATCCGGGAACCGCCCCGATGGGGTGGATAAGCTGGAGCATCAAGATACTGTCCACACCCCGGGACCAACACACCAAGGCCAGCCCAGGCCTAGTCTGGCCCAGATCCACAACACAGACAAAGGGGCATTGCGAGCCACAACCATGTGATCAAGTTTAGTCAGTGTCACTGCCATCAGGGAGCCCCACATCCGCCCCATCCTCCAATGCACCAGTTGGAGGCGCCTTCCTTGGAATAGTCTTAACGTATCTGGCAGACAATTTTGGATTTTCTAAAAAAATGGAGCTTGCCCTCATGTAAGAGCCGCAGCTTCGCAGGATAAAGGAGGGAGAACTTGGCATCCGTCTGACTCAGGGTGCACTTAACTGGGAGAAACGCCTTATGAGCAGCCTGCACCCCAGGAGTAAAGTCCGGAAAGATGTGGAGCTCCGTGTTATTGTATATCACTGGATGACGTTCACAAGCCAACCGGAGTATGATGTCCCTGTCTCGATAGTTCAACAGGCGCATAATGATGGGCTGCGTCGGCACCCCCGGCAGGGGCCTGGGGCCAAGTGCCCGATGCGCCCATTCCACCACCAAAACCCGGGAGAACTCACAGGAAAAAGCAATGCAAACATAGGGGGTCATTCTGACCCTGGCGGGCGGTGATAAAGCAGCGGCCAACCCGCCAACAGGCAGGCGGTCCAAAAAAAGGAATTCTGACCCTGGCGGGAACCGCCAACACAGCCCGCTACTTTAACACTCCGACCGCCACGGCGGGACAGACAAACAGCGCGGCGGTCACCGCCAACAGGCAGGCGGCAGACAATGTACCGCCCACCCTATCACAACTCACCAGTCCGCCACCTTTTCCGGGGCGGGTGCCCCGCCGATAAAAACACGGCGGAAACAGACTACGAACGGGAAAACGCTCACCTATACACACTCCACGAGGAAGGAGGACAGCATGGAACCCGAATTAAACATCCTACCAGCTATTGTCTACCTGCTCATCTACCAGGAGTACGAACGCCGGCGCAGACGACAACGGTGAGTACTGCACCTACGACACAGGGGAGGGGGGAGGAGGAAAGCTTACGGGCACACACATGCGCCATACACCCACCCCCCCACCACAAATACCTACACCCCAATGCCGAGCAACAAGTCAGAGTGACACCCCCCAAACCCACCGGAATAATGCAAAGACACAATTAAAATGATCTATAAAATATATGTATAAATAGCTCCATTAAAGGTATGGGAAATATGCTATATAAAAGATACAAAAATAAGGAATGAACATAGTCAACAATATATACATAGGCAATAAGTCCTGCACATTCCCTCAAAGTTCCATAGTCCGTGGGCCAATGTGCACAAACACATGGGCAAAGCCCACACAGGAGACCAGATACCATTGGAGAGAACACTGCTGGGGCATCAGATGATAAAACTACAGGCACCTCAGGGGGAAGGGAAGGGGGGGCACCTCAGCCACGAGTCCTTGACGCCAGATCCATGAGGGGCCTCCATGCCCACTGTCCCATCCTGGGGAGTGCAAAGCCACAGTCTCACAAGTCTCTACAGTGGGTGGCTTGCCCACTGTTCCATCCTGGGGAGTGCAAAGCCACAGTCTCTCAAGTCTCTACAGTGGGTGGCTTGCCCACTGTTCCATCCTGGGAAGTGCCAAGCCACAGTCCATCAGATGGATTACCGACTCCACTGTTAATGGAGGAGGCATGGTGCCCAGAGTGCTTCCTGAAGCCCTGCTCGACACAGAACCAGCACTGTCAATGGGCCAGCGGTGCTTGAGATGAAGGCCCCAGCGGAGCGGTGCTTGACATGAAGGCCCCAGCGGAGCGGTGCTTGAGATGAAGGGCCCAGCGGAGCGGTGCTTGACAGGAAGGGCCCAGCGGAGCGGTGCAGAGACGGCGGGGCCCAGCGGAGCGGTGCTTGACAGGAAGGGCCCAGCGGAGCGGTGCAGAGACGGCGGGGCCCAGCGGAGCGGTGCTTGAGATGAAGGGCCCAGCCGAGCAGTGCAGAGACGGCAGGGCCCAGCGGAGCAGTGCTTGACAGGAAGGGCCCAGCGGAGCGGTGCAGAGACAGCGGGGCCCAGCGGAGCGGTGCTTGAGATGAAGGCCCCAGCGGAGCAGTGCTTGAGATGAAGGCCCCAGCGGAGCGGTGCTTGAGATGAAGGGCCCAGCGGAGCGGTGCTTGACAGGAAGGGCCCAGCGGAGCGGTGCAGAGACGGCGGGGCCCAGCGGAGCGGTGCTTGACAGGAAGGGCCCAGCGGAGCGGTGCAGAGACGGCGGGGCCCAGCTGAGCGGTGCTTGACAGGAAGGGGCCAGCGGAGCGGTGCAGAGACGGCGGGGCCCAGCGGAGCGGTGCTTGAGATGAAGGGCCCAGCGGAGCGGTGCAGAGACGGCGGGGCCCAGCGGAGCGGTGCTTGACAGGAAGGGCCCAGTGGAGCGGTGCAGAGACGGCGGGGCCCAGCGGAGCGGTGCTTGAGATGAAGGCCCCAGCGGAGCGGTGCTTGAGATGAAGGGCCCAGCGGAGCGGTGCTTGAGATGAAGGGCCCAGCGGAGCGGTGCTTGAGATGAAGGCCCCAGCGGAGCGGTGCAGAGACGGCGGGGCCCAGCGGAGCGGTGCTTGACAGGAAGGGCCCAGCGGAGCGGTGCAGAGACGGCGGGGCCCAGTGGAGCGGTGCTTGAGATGAAGGGCCCAGCGGAGCGGTTCTTGTCCCGGCGGGCCCCTGTTCAGCGGTGCTAATCCCGGCGGGCCCCTGTTCAGCGGTTCTTGTCCCGGCGGGCCCCTGTTCAGCGGTTCTTGTCCCGGCGAGCCCCTGTTCAGCGATTCTTGTCCCGGCGGGCCCCTGTTCAGCGGTTCTTGTCCCGGCGGGCCCCTGTTCAGCAGTTCTTGTCCTGGCGGGCCCCTGTTCAGCGGTTCTTGTCCCGGCGGGCCCCTGTTCAGCGGTGCTCCTCCCGGCGGGCCCCTGTTCAGCGGTTCTTGTCCCGGCGGGGCCCTGTTCAGCGGTTCTTGTCCCGGCGGGCCCCTGTTCAGCGGTTCTCGTCCCGGCGGGGCCCTGTTCAGCAGTGCTCCTCCCGGCGGGGCCCTGTTCGGCGGTGCTTGTCCTGTGTGTCTAGGGAGCCAGACCTGGGCAAGACTTCCCGCTCATTCGCCATCCGACCTTGCGGTCGCGGGGCCCTCCTGTGATGGAGTCCTGGGCCCGTGGGTGTCATCCGTCACAACCGGAATGGGGCTGGTGGGGCCCTCCTGGGCCGCTCGCCTGCTGCCTGACTTCTCCGCCCTGCTGCCCTTGCCCTCCTTCGCTGAAGCTCTGTGGCCCTTGCCTCCCTTGGATGATGTGGCAGGTGACGGGGCAAGGCTACTGTCCTTGGTGGCAGCCGTCTCAGTCTTGTCGCGCCAGGCCTTTTTTTTTTGTCCTCTTCCCAGGGGGTGGGCTGGCTGTCCCCTTGCTGCTGGCCGATGTTCCTGCCCTAGGAGCTGGTGGACTCCAATAGCCCTGCACTATGGTCACAGTAGATGCAGGGCTGGTGGTGGCTGAGGTGCTTTTTTTACTCTTACCAGATGGAGGGGGTGGGTCAGTGATTGGAACGAGCTCAAGGTTGGAAAGGAAAACGACTTAGGAAGGACAGGGACGGGTAGGTGTAGTGGGTATTGGAGTGGAGGAAGAGGATGTGGTTGTAGGAGAGTCAAGTGTGCTGTCTTTGGGTGCAGGTGCTTGTGACGGAGGCTGTCGTGAGGTGGATGGCTGTTGGGTGGGTGGCTGCCTGCGTTTGTGTGGTTTGGAAGAGGGGGTGACAGACACACTGGGAGAGGACACAGGGGACGTGTAAATGGCAGTGGGGGTGGTGACTGCACGTGTGCGGACTGTAATGGAGGGTGTGCTGGTGATGGAAGTACTGGCTGATGGTGGTGTGCATGCAGGTGTGAGTGGAGACGTCACAGGGAGGGAGGAATGAGATGAGGAGGTGGGGGACACAGAGGTGGTAGTGACTGTTGGCATGTCTGCATCTGGATGTTGCTTGGGTGAATGCTTGTGGGTTCTGTGGTGCTTATGTCTGGATGAGCTGCCCTTGGGTGTAGCGGTGTGTGCAGGCTGGTCTGATGGTGTGGATGGGATAGGCAGAGGAACAGGAGACTGGGACTGGGTGGAGGGAGTCAGAAGAGGGCGGCTGGAGACAGGGACAATGGCTGCCGTCAGTGCTGAGGCCAGAGCGTTGAACGATCGCTGATGGGCAGCCTGACCCGAATGAATGCCCTCCAGGTATGCATTGCTCTGATGCACCTCCCTTTCTACACCCTGGATGGCATTCAAAAGGGTAGACTGCCCAACAATGAGTGTCCTGAGGAGGTCAATGACCTCCTCACTGAGGGCAGCAGGGGTAACTGGGGCAGGGCCTGAGGTGCCTGGGGCAAAGGAGATGCCCGCCTTCCTGGGCGAGCGGGCACGGAGCGAAGGCTGAGGGGCTGCTGGGAGGGCGGGGCTGGTGCGCTGGGTGGCGGCTGTACCTGTTGTGGCGGTGGGCACGGATGTTGCCGCCACCGCTAGGGAGCTCCCTTCCGAGGACGTGTCGGTGTCGCTGACGTCTCCACGGGTCCCCGTTGTGGAGCTCCACTTGCCCTCCGTCTCACTGGTGTACTCGGAGTCTGTTGTATGGCTCTCCGGGGCCATGTGAGATGCAGCTCCCTCGTGCACCGATGCCACTTCTCCTCCGCCTGATGATGCTAATGCACACATGAACAGGAAGACAAAGAAAATGGGGGGGGGGGAGAAATGAAGACAGGTTGAGTGCATGCATTGGCAACACCGTTGTCGGAGAGGACAGACACAGAAGCCCCCTGAACTAGGCCGCGCAATCGGGGTACACTACTCAGTTATTGTGACTAGGCCTACAGGTCTATGGACGACAAATGCACACATGGGTGAGGCCGGACCATGGATAGCTGTACTTGGCACCCTCCAGAGGTGGGGGGCGGGGGCACAGGGCCGTGTCTAACGGAGGGGCCTAGCCTACAGAATGCACCCTGGCCTGGAAATAGCCACAGCCCTCCTCCCCCACCCAGACACCTTCACTGCGCGCAAAGATAGCAGAATGTGCTGATACTCACCCCCTTGTGTCTGCTGTGATGTCCTCACGCGCCCATCCAAATCGGGGTAGGCCACCGCCAGGATCCGGGACATCAGGGGGGTCAATTGGTGGCTGGCACCCCTCCTACGTTGGGAGGCCATCCCCAGCAGAGACTCGGCGGTCTTTCTGGTCCCGCGGCGGATGTCCTCCCACCTCTTTCGGCAGTGGGTGCCCCGTCTGTCCTTGGCGATGGCTCGCCAAATGTCGATCTTCTGATGGGCGCTGACCTATGTGACATGTACAGGGTGGTAAAGGAAATCGCATAAGTTTTCTGCCTGGTCAATGTGAGTGGCCCCCCCTCCCCAACCTTGCCATGTGGCACATGCTCTCATCTTTTGTGCGTTGCACTCCTCATTCGCTCCCCTCCCCACCATCTTACATACACCCCACTCAACACAGGCATAGCCCATTCAACGTGCACCCTGTGTACTAACCTGTTGGTCTGGAGGACCATAGAGTAGCGCATACTGGGGGAGGACCCCATCAACAAGTCTCTCCAATTCTTTGGAAGTGAAGGCAGGGGCCCTTTCCGCAGTCGCAGCAGCCATTGTATCTCCCAGACCGAGGTCACAGCAGCACTTGCAGTATAGGTCCTCTCCTGTGGATGATCAGGTCTCTAGTGATTAATCAGATAGAAAATGGCGGTCACGCCCGCGGCGGTGCGTACCGCGGCGGTGCGTACCGCGGCGTTCCGTACCGCGACCGTCGGTGCACATCGTCATTGGCTCCTGAGACCCATAGGGTTCAATGTTAACCAATGCTGCTTTGCGCCGCGGTCTTTGACCGCCTACCGCCACGGTGTGCCACGCCAGCGCAGTGACCTCACATCCCACTGTCACACTTCACAGGTCAGGCAGCCGCCATTTCAAGGGCCCACATGGCATGATTTCTACTGCGTCACACAGGCCTAGGCCTTGCATTGCCACTCATACAAGCCTTTCAATGCATAGCGATTCGTGTACTGTGCAAGCTGTGTGAACGAACCTGTGGGTTGCTTGACTCTGTGCTCCATGTTGTCCTTCCTAGGCACCGTCCGCTGGGACTTGCGAGGAGAAGGATGAATCCTCCCGTGTACCGACCGCTGGTGGACCTGTCGACAATGGAAGAACGACATATTATACTTACATACAGGCTTGACAGAGCAACTATACATGAACTATGTGCCCAGCTGGAGCCAGACCTGATGTCCCCCATCCGCCAACCCACAGGGATTCCCCCTCTGGTGCAGGTTCTGTCAGTACTCCATTTTTTGGCAAGTGGGTCTTTTCAGACAACAGTGGCCATATCATCTGGGATGTCTCAGCCTATGTTTTCTAAGGTTTTGTCCAGAGTGTTGTCTGCCCTGATGAAATACATGCGGAGCTACATTATTTTCCCGGAGGTGGGCGAATTGGCTACAGTGAAGGGTGATTTCTATGCCCTTGGACATATCCCCAACATCATTGGTGCCATTGATGGGACCCATGTGGCTTTGGTTTCCCCCAAAGAAAGTGAGCAGGTGTACAGAAACAGAAAAAGTTATCATTCGATGAATGTCCAGGTGGTCTGTTTGGCTGACCAGTACATCTCCCATGTGAATGCCAAGTTCCCTGGGTCAGTGCATGACGCGTATGTCATGCGAAATAGCAGCATCCCTTATGTGATGGAACAGCTACAGAGACACCGTGTGTGGCTAATTGGTGACTCTGGTTACCCCAACCTGGTGTGGCTACTGACCCCAGTGAGGAATCCCCGGACCAGGGCAGAGGAACGGTACAATGAGGCCCATGGGCGAACTAGGAGGATCATAGAAAGGACCTTCGGGGTCCTGAAGGCCAGGTTTAGGTGCCTGCATATGACAGGGGGATCCCTAATGTACTCACCAAAGAAGGTGTACCAGATCATCGTGGCCTGCTGTATGCTTCACAATCTTGCTTTGCGACGCCAGGTGCCTTTTCTGCAGGAGGATGGTCCAGATGGTGGTGTTGTAGCAGCTGTGGAGCCTGTGGAGAGTGAAGAGGAGGAAGACGACGGGGACGACACGGACAACAGGGATACTGTCATACAACAATATTTTCAGTAGCACACAGGTAAGAATCAGCCACGCCATTTTACATTTACTTAAGGCCTCATGCGTCTCCACTGTCTGTGTTTCCCCCCAGTTCCTGTTAACTGATTTGTGACTTTCTCTTCCCTTTTCAGAGCTGTATGACCCACTGCCTGACTTCAGCTTTGTTTGCCCATGGACTAAAGCTTATTGAAATTGGTATGTTGTCATCACAAAGTAACTGGACATTATTGCACCGTTATGTGTAATACATTTGTTAAGAATACAAGCAGACTCCTGTTATTTTAAGTGCAATAAGTGATTTATTTTAAGTGCTACATATAGGTACATGATTGGGAAATGGTGATGGGTGGGGGTGGAGTAATGTCCATGGGAGAGTCCAGTTCTCAGTCGCACAGGTGCATTGTCCATATGCCTGGGGAAGGATGGAGCAGGGGCAGTTCAAGGTTGGACAGGGTGACAATGTGGGACAGTGGGATGACATCAGGGGGTATCTTAGGCTGGCGGGGGTCTTGCAATCCTACTCTGTCTTCTTGTGAGATCTCAGGTTCCGCTTGCGGGGTGGTTCTTCTTCTGCAGGAGGTGGGGTTCTGGTGGCCTGTCGTTGTGTGGGGGCCTCCTGTCCACTAGTGCCGGCGGAGGTTGTAGGCTGTTCCTGGCCTGGGCTAGTGACAGGGGCCCTTTGGGGTGCCACATGGTCCCGCAATGTGGTGACGATCTGGGTAAGGGCCACGACGATGGTCCCCATTGCGGAACCGATGTTCCTCAGTTCCTCCCTGAACCCCATGTACCGTTCCTCCTGCAGTTCCTGGATCTCCTGGAACCGGGCCAGTACCGTCACCATCGTCTCCTGGGAGCGGTGGTATGCTCCCATGATGGAGAAGAGGGCCTCTTGGAGAGTCGGTTCCCCGGGCCTGTCCCCCCCCTGTCGCACAGCAGCCCTCCCAGTTCCCCTGTGTTCCTGGGCCTCTGTCCCCTGGATGGTGTGCCCACTACCACTGCCCCCAGGTCCCTGTTGTTGGGGTGGTGGGTCAACCTGGGTGCCCAGTAGTGGTGGACACACCGCTGATTTACGTGTCCTGGAGATAGAGGCATGGGCCCGCTGGGTGGGAGCTGTGCTGGTGTTCCCAGAGGGGGTTGGGTCTGGTGTAGCCTGTGGCTGTCTGTGGGGAACCGACTGTCCAGAGGTCCCCGATGGGCCGGGCTGGTCATCTGGCTCCAGGGAGACAGAGCTGCTGTCATCGCTGGGGGCCTCTTCTGGGGGTGGGATGGACATCTCTGGACCCTCCGTGGCGGTGTGGTGGCGTTCGGGTCCTGCAGGGGTATAAAGGTATGGTTATTGCTTCTGTGTGTGGCATTTCGTGTGATGGGTGGGTGTCCGTGTACCCAAGTGCAGGCATTTCCTTATGTGGGCTTTTGTGAGGGTGGCTTGTGGGGGTGATGTGTGTGTGCAGTGGGCATGCTTTGGTGATGGGTGTCCATGCTTTGTGGTCGCATGCAGGGCTTGGTGTTGGGATGGGTGGGTTGTGATGGTGAGCCTTTTGCTAGGTGTTGGTGTGATGGGGGTGGGGGTGAGGGTGGGGGTATGATTTGGCATGCAGGTGGGGTGGGGGTGGGAAGCAGTAGTGAAGATTTGACTTACCAGAGTCCATTCCTCCGCCTACTCCTGCAAGGCCCTCAGGATGCAGGATGTGCAAGACTTCTTCCTCCCATGCGGTAAATTCGGGGGGAGTAGGTGGGGGTCCGCCGCCAGTCTTCTGCACCGCAATGTTGTGCCTTGATACCATGGAACGCACCTTCCCCCGTAGGTCGTTCCATCTCTTCCTGATGTCCTCCCGATTGCGTGGATGCTGTCCCACCGCGTTAACCCTGTCCACTATCCTTTGCCATAGCTCCATCTTCCTGGCAATTGTGGTGTGCTGCACCTGTGCCCCGAAGAGCTGGGGCTCTACACGGACTATTTCCTCCACCATGACCCTGAGTTCGGCGTCACTGAACCTGGGGTGTCTTTGGGGTGCCATAGGGTGGTGTGGTTGAGGTGTGGGGTGGCGTTTGTGGTTATGAGTGTGGTGCGTGTGGTGGTGTGTGGTGTTTGGTGCGTGGATTCTGTGTGGGTGATGGTGTTGTGTGCCTCTGTGTTGTGGGATTGTCTATTCTGTGCTCTCTCTCTAGCCTTCGTTAATAATTTCGGGTCGTAGGGGCTTGTGGGTGATGTGGGTGTGTGTTTTATATTGTGTTGGGTGTGTGGGAGTGGTGTTAGTATGTGTATCAGGTGTGTGTATTTCAAACTGACCAATGTGGCTGAGTTTTCTATGTGTGTGTGTATTTTGACCGCGGCGGTGTGTACCGCCAATGGAATACCGCGTTTGAAAGAGCGCCGCGTGGATTTGTGGGTCAGAATGGTATGGGCGTATTTCTGTTGGCGTGACGGTGGAGGTTTGGTCATCGCCATTTTTGCGCTGACCTTTGGTGTGGCGGACTTTTGTGGATGTCGGGCTTTTGGCGGTTTGCCAGTTGCGGGTCAGAATGACCGTGGCGGTTTACCGCGGCCGCGGCGGTGTTATGGCGGTCTTCTGACCGGCGGTAAGCGCCTTTTACCGCCGAGGTCAGAATGACCCCCATAGTCTCCATGTAGTATTCCATGCGTCCCATGGCTGTCGACTCCGGCAAGCCCAAAATGCGCACATTGTTGCGGCAGGAAAGGGCTTCAAGGTCCTCGTTTTTATTGCGGATGAGTTCTAGCACTCATGCCATCCGCAGCATCTTCTCTCCATCCTCATGGTGGCCATCCTCTAGGTCCAGTGTGCGAGATTCCACCTGCTCAAGATGGGTGATGTGACCATTTACGCGCTCCTTCAAGCAATCCATCTGTTCAGCCAGATGGTCCAGTTTCCCGTCAGTACTAGCCAGGCTGTGTTTAAGGTCAACAAACATGGCTTCTACAGAGGACGATTGCATGTCCTCCTCTTGGGTATGTAGTGTGCTTTATAAATATTCTGATTGATTGATTGAGGCAGGTCGTCCGACAACCGACCAACCTGGCCACTTTTCTTCTTACCCTCAAATGTGAGTTTGGGCTGCTTCTGGCCCACCTTCCCTGTGGCAGCCAGCACCGGTCACGCCCCTCAAGCGTACACTCCAGAACACCCCAACGCGGAGAGTCACTCAGTCAGAAGGGGGGCCAAGAGGCATCGACAATCATCCAGCACGGTAGGGACCAGTCGCCCTCACCTGCAGTCTCAGGGTGGTTCCAGCTCGCCAGTCTAAAATAAGGATAAACGGACCCCGGCCCACAGCATCGGCAACCTCCAAAAAAAATGCGCTGTCACCGGGTCCCAGCAGCGCCCATCCCTGCCACAGCTGTGAGGCACAGGATACAGGCGATGTACCAGCAGAGCGTTGCGCAAGGCCCCTGCTCTAAGACACCAGTCAGGGCCATCAAATGCCACTTCCAAAAATAAGGGAGGGGCCGCCACCCAGCCGCAACCCCTACACAGCAGGCCTCTGCATCTCCTCGGGCCACCAAAGTGCGATCCCCCCTGCATGGGGATCGCCTTGTGTTGCTAAAGTTGCCCTAAATGGGAAGGGTATGCCCTGACGTGGGTCCCGTGCTCATTGTGCCACTGGATTCAAGCTAGTCTGGCTAATGAAGGGTGATATCCTGATATTGGTCCCAGGATGCTTGTTTCCGGTCCATGGAGGACCTGGCTTGGCAGTTCGGGCTGGGCTGTTCCCATGAGGAACAGGGTCAAGACTGATTTGCATATCGCTGGGTCCAAACTGGGGTGGCATGGTGAGCAAAAGAATAATGGATTAAACACATATCTGTGACTTGGGGTGAGTGTTTGCATTGTTCAGCACTCCGTCCATCATCCTTTTTTTGTTGCTAAAGTTGCCCTAAGTGGGAAGGGTAGGCCCAGAAGTGGGCCCTGTGGTCACTGTGCCACTGGACTCAGACTAGCCTGGCTGATGAAAGGTGATATTCTGCAACTGGTTCTAGGACGCTTGTTTCCGGTCTAGGGAGAACCTGACTTGGCAGTTCGGGCTGGAGTGTTCCCATGAGGAACAGGGTCAAGACTGATTTGCATATGGTGGGCTCCAATCTGGGGTGGCATAGTGAGCAAAAGATCGATGGATTAAACCTCGATCTGTGATTGGGGGTGAGTGTTTGCATTGTTCAGCACTCCGTTCATCATCCTTTTGTGTTGCTAAAGTTGCCCTAAGTGGGAAGGGTATGCTCAGAAGTGGGTCCTGTGCTCACTGTGCCACTGGATTCAAGCTCGCTTGGCTGATGAAGGGTGATACCCTGAAACTGGTCCAAGGATGCTTGTTTCTGGTCCAGAGAGGACCTGGGTTGGCAGTTTGTGCTGGACTGTTCCCATGAGGAACAGGGTCAAGACTGATTTGCATATGGCTGGGTCCAAACTGGGGTGACATGGTGAGCAAAAGAACGATGGATTAAACCCAGATCTGTGACTGGGGGTGAGTGTTTGCATTGTTCAGCACTCCGTCCATCATCTTTTTGTGTTGCTAAAGTTGCCGTAAGTGGGACGGGTATTCCCAGACATGGGTCACATGCGCACTGTGCCACTGGATTCAAGCTAGCCTGGCTGATGAAGGGTGATACCCTGAAATTAGTTCCAGGATGCTTGTTTCCAGTCCAGGGAGGACCTGGCTTGGCTGTTCGTGCTGGATTGTTCCCATGAGGAACAGGGTCAAGACTGATTTGCATATGGCTGGGTCCAAACTGGGGTGGTATGGTGAGCAAAGAAACAATGGATTATATGCAGATCTGTGACTGGGGGTGAGTGTTTGCATTGTCCAGCACTCCGTCCATCATCCTTTTGTGAGGCTAAGGTTGCCCTAAGTGGGAAGGGTATGCCAAGACGTGGGTCCTGTGCTCATTATGCCACTGGTTTTAAGCTAGCCTGGCTGATGAAGGGTGATATCCTGAAACTGGTTCCAGGATGCTTGTTTACGGTCCAGGGAGGACCTGGTTTGGTAGTTCAGGCTAAACAGTTCCCAGGTGGAACAGGGTCAAGACTGATTTGCATATGGCTGGGTCCAAACTGGGGTGGCATGGTGAGCAAAAGAATGATGGATTAAATCCAGATCTATGACTGGAGGTGAGTGTTTGCATTGTTCAGCACTCAGTCCTTCACCCTTTTGTGTTGTTCTCTGTCTGGCTGAGCAGTTCTTGTGACCTCTGGAACCACCTTTGCATTGAATGGAATCTCAGCGCAATGTCATTCCGCCTGGCTGTGCGTTACTCGGAAGCAACATGAGTACGTTGGAAGGGGCGGCAATTCACAAATTTGCAGGGGGATACTTTCAGTTTCAAGCTGCACAGGAAAGGCTGAGAATCCAATGAACTCGAAAGATTTGAGCAGGTAAGGGCAAGGATAATTCCAATGGTGGCATGAGATAGCGCCACATAAAAAACCCTTATTTATACTTTTTGGTGCAAAACTGCACTAACGCAGTGTTGCACCAAAAAGTTTAGCACCGGCTTGCACTATTTCTGTGCACCAGCCGGGCACCATATTTGTGGTATGGTGCAAGCCTGTGCAAAGGGCAGGCTAGAGTAAAAAAAAAAAAAAAACTTTAGTCGGGTGGGGCTGGCGGTATAGAAGAAGGGGGTTGAGCACCACAAAATGACTTTAGGCAGGTTAGGGTAACAAAAAAAAAGATTCTGACCAGATTAGTGTCATTTAATTATGCTAAACCTACCATGCCTCATGACTCCTGCCTTAGAAAAGGCAGGAGACATGCCCACCACCCCAATGGCCAGCACAGGAGGCATGGCCATTTCACCCTGTGCTATGTATGGGGGCCCATTACAGAGCCCCCTATGGCACTTTAAAAAATAAAATACAATACTTACCTGTACTTATCTGTACTTACCTGGGATGGGGTCCCTCATCCTCCGCAGTTCCTCTGGTGTGGGTGGGGGTGCCCCTGGGGACTGGAGAGGACACCTGCTGGCTTATTCTATGGTGTTCCACCATGGATATAGTCCCACATGTCCCCTTAAAGCCTGCCCTGACCCAGGAGTTAAAAAACGGGGCAAAGCAAGCTTTGCACCATTTTTTGACCCCTCCTCCCTCCTGTGCACCATTTTTGCACGGGAGTATAAAAATGGCGTTAAGGCCATAGAGTCATTTTTTGCACATGCTTACCTTGCATCTCATTAAGGCAAGGTAGGTTTCCATTTCCAAAAAATGACTTTAACTCCATAAATTTGGTGCTGGACAGGTCTAGCACCAAAGTGTAAATATGGAGTTAGTTTTGCACTGAATTAGAGTAAAACAAATGATGCTAATTCGGTGCAGACTATGCCCCATAGTTATTAGGACATGTATACCATAATCCTCCTCCTGCTTGGGGCAAACGTTAAAGTGACGGACCCAAGGAAATCTATGGGCCCCCCTAGTGCTTTGCCATACTAGCGCCATAACTTATGGCGCTAATCCAGCAAAGCACCACAATAGCATCATGACGCTATTGTGGAAACGAGCCTCATGGTGCGCCGTATTGTAAATACAACGCAACCATGGTGTCTGGTGGAGCAGGGGGCGTTAAAAGAAAAACGGTGCATCGGGACCACTGTGCCACTTTCTTGTCTATCTAGCCCTTAGCATTGGTTTGCATCACTTTTGTGACACGGAAACGGCACTAGATAAACTTCCTGAACCTCCAAATGAAAATAAAAACTTTTTGGAAAAGAGGTAAATTACCTAGTATCTCTTACCCCTCCCAGTGCACTTTGAGCATTTGAAGTAAAGTCAGACATTCTTGCACAAGAAATTCTTTAGGTCTGCAAGTGATACAGCAGAGCTCCATTACAAAACACAAATTACGAAACATACAAATAATGGGATTTTATTAATTTTTAAATGTATTATATATTATTCTGGTCTAGCTCAGAAAATAAAATGTATCATCATTTTTAGAAATAGCTCAGGCATCAAAATTGGAATAAGGGTGAAAGAGATTTACCACAAAAAATGATAATTTCACATTTGCAAACTTTTAGTATGATTCCTTAGCTATATTAGATTTAGCGTGTTGACAGCTAGTTGTATTATTTAGGAACATTAATTTGCCAACCCCACAGATGTATGCAAGAAGGGATCAAACTAGGGTCCTTATTGTCAGAATCTCCCCCCATCAACTGATCAACCTTCCCTGCCCAGTTGGTAAGGTCTTTCATACTATTTATGTGTATTAAAACCTATTGAACAAGGGACAGCTTCTTGCATTTTGATCATGCTTTGCTAGGTAGGATAGAAAACAACACATCTGTTAGTTTTTAGGAAGCGGTTGGAAGGTGCTCTGTTGTATCCTCTAGTTTCTTTGCCATGGGACTTGTGCCTGGTCTATTTGCAAGCAGATTTATCTCCATTGTGCTTCAGAAAATACAAAAATCCTTCCCAGCAGAGGACCTATGCCAAGGAAAGATTTTCAGAGAACAGCCCAGCGCTCATTCCCCCAAGAGACATCAATACCCACTGACGGCAATTATTATGTAAACATGCTGAACAGGTTTGGGGAAACTCATAAATATGTCTGTTGACAACTAATTGTTCATAAACAAATTTATGAACCATATGAAAACTTTGGAACAAACATTTTTTAACGGATTGAAAATCTGAATGAAAGCTGAAGAAGATCAAAAGAATGTTAAATGGTGTGAATAGATATTGACTCAAAGAATTAACATATTTACGAGTTTCCCAAAACCTGTTTAGCATGTGCAGCAGAGGACTGAGTCGGGCCTGACAGATCCGATTTACTGCATCCCGCACTCAAATCCTTTCAGTGCACAAACAAGGCCATGGTAATGTGACACAGCTGATGATATATGTAACGTTGCCAATCATAGAGAAAATGTAATCGCGCACATAACAGGGAAGTTTTTACAGTTTTCCCATAAAGCTCCACATGACATGAGGATGACTTGCCGGCTAGTACATTGGACACAAGGATATTTTCTGGACAGGGAAAGTCGCCTGACTATAATAATTTAAAGCTTGCAGGCGGAAACCCCAGCGTAGTCTGGCAAGTAGAACTGCTGGAGCGCAGACCAAAGGCTAGTAAAGTACACAGAGACTTCGAATGAACTACATCATTAAAATGTGTGTTTAGGCGACGACTGATCAGGACACAAAGGGGTAAATTTGCAAGAAAGTGTTGCATCAGTCCTGGTGAGCCACTTTTCATGCGTCACCCCTGCCACACTCAACGACATCATGGTTGTGCGGTATTTACTATACAGCGCATCCTGGCCGTCGTTAGCCAATAGTGTCAAACTTTTTGACTCTATTGTGGTACTTTGCTGCACTAGTGTCAAAGGTTTTGACTCGTCCTGCAAAGAACAGGGATGCACATTGATTAAAATGGCTGCTTCATTTTAGTGCCTGCTCTGATCAGGCGTTAAAACCGACGGGAAAACACACTCACAATCCTGCACTGGTGACATCTTTTTTTATTGATCAGATATAAGCATCATATTACAATATACTGAGAAAAGACAACTCATTAAATACGTTGGAGTGACTATACATAAAACATAATCACCATCTCATCATTGCATTGAATTAATGAGCATGCAAATACGCAATATAATAAAAAAGAAGCAGAAAAAGCAAAAGAGGTAATGCTTAGTGCTTATTAAAGATTCCAAAGATCTTGATCGCAATCATCTCCAACCATTATGCCACACTAAAAAATATTTTCTGAAAAAAATAATTTGGGCAGGTAAAATATGATACATGAAAAAGTACTAGTGGTTTGTGCTTCCTAGTTGGAAATAGAAACCTATATTAAAACCTTGAATCTTAAGTGAGATTGTAAACAAGAAAAAAGTGATAGTGCATACTCTTCAGCAATATTTCTTGTCCTAGACATATTTGCACAACTAAAGTCGTAAATTGTTATGATATGAATAACTCAGATTAATAAATAATACGAATGGACACAAAGAGTAAAATAGTAGAATCCTTAAATTGAAATGTACACCACAAAAAAGTGGTGATATTTTGGGGCAGATTTAAGAGCCCCTAGTGCCTCCTTGTGCCACAATAGTGTCATTTTTTTACGCTAATATGGTCCAACAAGGCCAAAACCACTGCACCAAATTTACAGTGGCCCCTTGTGCTTAAGCGAATATAATAATCATAGCCTTCAATCTTAATTGAATTAAAAAACACAGAGAAAAAAGTGCCAGTGATTTGTGCTTTATATGATCTGCTACAACCCATTAACTCCCTCGAGAAAAAAGGGAGATTAGATTATTGATTCCCCTCCTGCACAAGCTCAAAAGATTTAAATTGCTGTCAAATAGCTGAAAACCTCTTAACACTGCCAACTCTCTTTGTGTATGCTTCTTCAAACAATTTGGTCATAATCATTTTTGCCCAACACTTCTAGAGGGTTGGAACCTGCCTTGTCCTCCAATTTTGCAATATTAAAGAGTGGGCTATCATTAATGCAACTGAGATAAAATGTTGACCTTATTTCTGTATCTTACAGGTATCCGTGGGTGCCCCAAAAAAGACTACACTTTCCTATGGGACCACCCTTGACTGTACATCGTTATTGATGACTGCAAATAGGTCCTCCCAAAACTGAGAGAGGTTTGCGCATGCTTAGAATATATGGAGCCAATCCCCCCTTCCTTCCTGATGGCAGCAAAAACACTATTGGGAACTGAAGAGAACATGTGATGGAGAGCTTGGGGAGTACAGTATGCTGTTCAGCGGGACATTTTTTTGTATAGTATATGCCCAAGCTCAGCAATTAGCTGCCAGTCTCCCTCTGACAATCTACATCAATTTTTTCAAAACATTTTTCCAGGATATCGGTAGTTTGTTCCCGAGCTGGATGCTTACGAAGAACCTGGACTAATGAACAATGCCTGTTAGCTTACTCCTTACTAACACACACCAGAGTGGATAGTCTTCTTGATCCACCTGCTGTATATTAGGAGATAGATTATGAATTATCGGTCCTTGGCTTAAGAAAAATTGTCTCACTGTACCCTCATACTGCAGTATGATCTCACTGTATTTAATATAATTGCCACTGACTGCAAACTCACCCAGTTCCTTAAAACCCTTAGCGCTCCAAAACCCTATGGCGATGGATAGATTTAACCCAAAATAATTACACTCCTGTAACTTTAAATAGCTATAGCCAGCTATACTCCGATGGGAACTAAAAGGAGTGTCTGTTCTACTGCGTAGCTCCTGAATGAACTGATAATGAGTTTTCCTGGACAATTTAACCATTTTGATAAAAGCTGGCAGATTTATTACAGATTCTTGGAGCATCTTTCTCAACAAAACTTATAACGCATCTTTGCCTTCAATTAATCGTGTCATAGTATTGAGCAAAGCCGCCTGATATTATGTCCGAAAAGGGTGAAGTGCCAGACTCCCTTGGGTCTTATCAAGTTGCAATAATGAGTACTTCACCTTAGGGGCTTTCCTATTCCACACAAAGCTTCTAACAAGGGACTCTAGTTTCTGAAAAGAAGAGCTACTGATTTTTAATCATGTTTCAAGTTTTTTTAATATAGTTGTATAATTTTACTGAAATAATTGATGATAGCTTTTTGCCACAGATATACCCAAATAACTAATTGGTCGCGGTGAGCTAGCCTGCTTCAAAAAACACGGGAAGATCAGTAACTGATGCATTAAACAGAAACTCCTTTTTACTTTGATTACTCTTGTTTCCACCAATATTAGTAAATTATTTAACCAAATTGAATACCCCTTGTATATTTATCTCATCTGGCTTTAAATATAAAATAATATCGTCTGGCTTTATTTTAGGCATGCCTGCAATGGCTGGGTGGATACCCTCCATGCTGCGGATCTTTAGGGCAAATGACAAAAAAATAATCAAATTAAATGGGAGATAAGGGGCAGCCCCCCCGGGTGTCTCTGTTAATTCCAAGGCCCACAACCTTGGATTAATAATTATCGTGGCCTGTGCCCATTGGTATAAATTCCTAATCACCCTTATAAATTTAGCAGGGAACCCAAATCCACCCAGGCTATAAAACAAGGCATCCTAATTAACTAAATCAAATGTTTTCTCTCCGCCCATCATTATTATTGCTGCCGCAATTTGAATGTGCGAAAAATACTCCATTGCATGGATTAAAAAATTAGGCCCAGATTTAAGAGGGCCTAGCATCTCCTTGTGCCACATTAGCATAATTTTTTTAATGCTAATGTGGCCCAACGAAGCCAAAATCACAGCGCCAGATTTTAAAAGCGGCACAATGCATGCATTGCATCACTTTGTATCCCCTTGCGCCACATTATGCCAGCGCCCGGCATAATGTATGCGAGGGGGGCATTCCCCCATTACGTGGGACAAAAAATGGCACAAAGAAATCTAAAAGATTTTTTGCATCATTTTTTTGGCATTTTTAACAGCTGCTCAGAACAGGCGTTAAAAGGGGGCACACCATTGCTTACAATGGGTCCCTTTGTACTGTTCAGGGTTCGCTCCAAACTTTTGGCACTAACCCTGAAAAGTACATGTGTAGTGTCAAAAATTCTGATGCTATTGCCCCCTACCCTGTGCCATGGTGCACTCTATTTTAAATATGGCGCACACATGGTGGCAGTTGAGGGTTACTAAGGGGTGCAAGAAAAGTGGCACTGCACTGGGGGCAGCACCACTTTTCTTAAATCTGCCCCTTAGTATTTGCCACAATTAATCTATTGGCTACAAATCCACTCTCATCGCTGTGAATTAATAATTGAGCAGCTGGGGTAATTCGTGCAACCCAAACTTTTATTATTAATTTATAATCTGCATTAAGCAAGCTTATCAAGCAATATGAGCTGACATTAGACGGGAATTTGTCCTTGTTCAAAAAACTAACTATGGGTGATTGTTTAAAAGTAGACTGGATCTCCTCACCCTGCAATCTACTATTAAACAAGTCTACTAAAAAAGGTACCAGCTCCTTTGTAAAGACCTTATAGAATTCTGATAGTAAGCCATTGTTTCCACATGCCTTTGCATTAGGCAATTTTTGGAGCACTTCTCCAACCTCGGAAATTGTTATTTTTGCGAAGATTATGTCTGTACAGGCTCTTGCCAGTTGGGACAAATAGATACAGCTATTGTACAGGTCAATAGCGCAAAATGTAACTGGATAGGTATTCTTATATATTCTACCCTAGCGCCTCAGAAAAATCTTGGCAACTTCATTATCCTCTGTAACTAATAGGTGGCTATCGGGGTTCTCAGTTTGCCTAATTATTCACTTATCATTTTTGATTCGGGTAGACCAGGCCAAGAATTTACCAATCTGTTGGTTCTCTTCATACATTTGTTGCTAGAATGACCTTGAATTGTTTATTTCCTTGAGTACTAAGAAATCCTTAAAAATGTGCTTGGCCTTTTCCAGCTTTTTTTGGTAGCCTCAATGCCGCCTGCCCTGATGCAAACTCCTGGAGCATTATTCACTGCCAGCTGTAATTCCTGAATTCGTAAGACCTGCTGCTTATTTTGTCTAGCTTTATAAGGTATAATATTACCCCATGCCGCGGCTATGAAGACCTCCCAAACTGCAAAACCTGCTGCTGTGTTGCTATTGACAAGAAAAAAATATTTTATTAAAGTTCTCATGTCTGCCACCCAGCTTTGGTTAGTTAACAGATACCTATTGAAGTTCCATCTTGGCCTTTCTCTGATAGAAGTATCCAACTCTATAAGAATAGTGATTATTGGATGGTCTGAACACACATTTGCCCAGATATCAGAACGTCCCCTCTCAATTTCCTGAGATATTTAAAACAAATCTAATTGAGACACTGTTTTAAAAAGCTGTGTATAGCAAGCATATTGAGCTAACCCTGGATAATCTTCCCACCAAGGATCTATTAATTGAAAGTCATGCATAATAGTAGTGAACATTTTTTGTTTGTTTTGGGTTTAAGTTGCTTTTCCACTTGATTGGATGTATCCAGGGTGAGGTCCTGAATATAATTAAAATCCCATTCAGCAATAATGAGCCCCTCTGCTCCCATAGCGATATTATGTACCTGTATTAGTGAACCAATTTTGTTGCTAACGGGACCATAATAATTAATCAGATTTACTACGACCCATTGGGCCAAAACATTTAACCTGAGCCATCTACCTCTGAGGTCCCCAATAACTTATTTTATAGCCCATTGAATCCCGCTACTCAAATAAATCGCTACTCCCCTCTTTGCAAATGCAGAGGAAGCAAAGAACATTTGAGAATACTTCTTTGGAATATATACATTTGGGTTATTACTCTTTAAATGTGTCTCTTGATAAATTACTTCAGGACTGAATGAGGTAAACCATCTTAACAAGCCCCATATTTATGATGATTTGAAATTCCATTGCACAGTACAACCTTCAAGTTATGCATCATTAACTAACGATTTTATTTGCACCATTGCTCGTCACTCCTCTCGGATTAATTATATTCAGATTTTTTTTAACCTTTAACCTGCACATTTTTATGAAAAGTGCTCCCCACCCTCGAATGAACCCGTTGTAACCCTCTGACCCTCAACCACCCACATGTGGGTGATTGCCCGGAATACCCCTCGCTCTTGTGCCGGCTCCTATGGTGCCATGTTACTGCACCTAGCAACCCTCATGGCCCAGAGTGTCTCCTCACCCGCCTCCATTCAATCCCCTACTTCTGAAAAAGGGGAAAAACGGAAGAAATAACAATGACACCAATTATTAAACATTAACCTGACATTTTGGACACAAGTTTCTGAGTTTCTCCTAAGGTCATAAAGAGATCGAACTGTCTTTTTACAAGCACCGTCAACTTCAACTGCTATACCACTGAAACCCTGAGTTCTAAACATGCTGACAAGTTTTATGAACTCCTTTCGAAGTCATGCTGCAGAAGCTGACATGTCTGAAATGGTGCGAAACTGTATATTGTCTGACAAAGTGAACCCTTTCTTTTCAATAGCTTTCAACAGGATCTGCTCTTTAATAAGGTAATCAGCGAAATTCACAAGGATAGCACGTGAATACTTCAAATTAGGTGCATGCTGACCTGGTACATGATGGGCCCTCATGATAGACAAATCCCAAAGTCTGTAACACATGAGCTTTTATCAAAGAGTTAACCAACAGTGACATATTCTGGCCTTCGCTCCCCTGGGGGATGCCCACCAAGCAAAGAAGTCTTGTATAATTTTCCAATTCCTCAACCTTGTTCTCCCAATATCCCTTTTTCTTTTTGATCTTTACCATTCCTTGCTGCACTGTCCCAATCTTACCCTCAAGCTTCAAAATCCTAAACTCAGCCTCTTTTAATCTGATAGGAAGTTGGGCCATATTCTCCTCAATGTTCGTTAATCTCCTATGAAGAACTGCAATATCTTGTGCGGGCTTAAGTTCTCTGAGTTCCAGGAAAATTGTATCAAGTATATTTTTCACTGATTCTGAGCAACTGTCTCTCCTTGAACCCTCCCCCTTGTTCATTTCTTGAGGGACCAAATTAATCAAGCTGTTACATGCCTCTGTTGGAGGCCCAGAAGCTAGACCAGCAGCTGTTCCAGTAGCGTTTGGTGGAGCCGTTTGCAGAGAAGAGGTAGTAATCTCACTCCCAACCACAGGCTTTTGCTGCACTCCTACTACAGATGACTGTACAGCCCCTGTTACTACCAGCACCAACTGTACCTTCACAGCATCTGCACTACTTTTTGCTTGCTTCATGAACAAAGTTTATTCCTTGGGCCTGACTTCACTTATTGCTCCACCACCTACACATGCTACAGTCTCAATCGTAGGTCTCACTTGCTCTCCCTGTTTACTACTGAAAGGTGCTGTGGAGGGTCCCCCTTCCTTCTATACTTTTTTTCTGCACCACTTTTCTGTTCTTTCTTTTTGTCCTTTTTCTTCCTTTAGTTCAATTCACACTCCTTTACCTGCCCTCTTAATTTCTTCAGGCACAGAAGACTTGATAATCTCCAAGGGCCAGCCTCAGATTGACCACAACCCCCTATGATGAAGATCACTGCCCCATCCAAACTCCTCACATCTGGGCGCACTCACCTGCACGTGGGCGGAAAGTACGTTTTCTTGCTGATGCATGGCCTCTGCATGATTATTCGTGTCAATGCCCACTCCTTGCTTCTCGCTCTCAGGAGCTTCAGGCTTGCCGCCTCAAGTGATTTCAGCCAGGTTGCAAGGCTTCTGTCTCCTGTAGAAACGCCATTGCAGCAACCAGAATGCCATTCTCTCCACGGAACAGGCCTCAGAAGCATCAGCCTTCTGGGGAGGGGAAGGGAGGATTTCAGAAGCTTGTCAAGCGGCATAACTTGTGGACTACGCCTTCCACATATTAGTGACATCATACTACCATTCTAAAATTGGAGTTTATGCCTTTGATGTAGTCAATATTTCAGTGCTGTTCCTCATGTCGCAGAAGTCATCAATCTGTGACAATATATACATTATGTTAACATAAGTGCTAATAGTTTGACCGTAGAAAGATGCACTGAGAAGTTGTTTTTAGTGTGCATTTGTTTAGACTAATGTTAGAATCCCTACTGGTATTGCTTAAAAATCAAATGTTTAAAAGATTAAATTGACATTGTGTAATAATTTAGACCTTAGACTAACAGAATGCATTGAAAAATATTGATTTTCTAATGATTAATAATATGAATATCTGTACAAAAATGGTGAAATGCAATTCCGTCATATATTGATTGAAATGTATTAACAGTTTTTCCGTTTCAAGTGAATGTAATATGAATATATTAGATAAGCATTATTAGTGTTGAATTTTAAAGTATGTTTGTTAAAATGTATTAATTAAATGTCAGGCTAATGCAAGTGAGCTAAAGCAAAAGTGAAGCCTGCTAGCCTTCTATTTTGCATCTGTGCAGAAAATGCTGATTCACTTTCATAACATGAATTTTCTTTCAGACTTCGTTCCCATGAGACTAGCTTTGGTAATAGACCCCTATTGTTTTAGACAAAGAGAGAAGTGAAACAGTGTCCTTGAATGTTGAACCTTCTGAACCATGGACTGGTATCAGATACAATTGTTTCAATCCTGTTTGGCGCTATATGGATGGATGAGGTTCCCCTTACAGACCGGGGAATATGCACCAATGAGACGTGTGATCGATTGCCATTGGATGATGCTGCTTCAATATAATGTGAACTGTCTTGCAGAACAAATCCGATTGCCGTATGAACTTTAATATGTCTTTGATCAGTTGGACTTTGGTCAAATTCTTCCTTGGTCACCCCGCAAGAGGATGTTCCGGAACCCCTGCTGATGAAGAATCCTGAATACTGAGCCCCTTGGAGGGTTATCTTCGTCTTTGCTTTGGCCCTTTGAGATATCCCGCGGAGGCTTGGAACTTTTCTCCCTAACCCCCGCAGAAAACTCTTGATTGAGATTCTGACGTGCTGACGCTTTCCCATTTTACCAATCTTCTGCACACCTTAGTTAGTATCTTGTTGCCCAAGATTATCTTTTTCCAATTTTTTTTGCCATTTTTGTCCTTTTTGTATTTTGGGCACATGTGTTCTGACCCGTTATTCCTTAATTTGGCAATAGTAGGGTTGCCCCTGTGTTCAACTAAATTATAACTCTGATGTTTTAAAATTGACTGATGCTTGTCAAGCATGAGCAATGCTTAATTTCTGTATCGCAAATAATCTCATGAATGTTTTGTACTTTTTTGATTGAATTCTTTTTGTAATGTTAATGCGCCTGAATTTATTTAGTCACCTTGGGCAACTCTCGATGATTCTGTATCTTTATAATTTTGTCTTGAGAGTCTTGAGAGTTGTCTATGTGACTTATAGATTGAGTTTGTAATAAACCTCTCAACTTTCTTTCTGACTGGAGTTTTCCTTGCATGGCCATATGGGTCATACTGTACAATGAACTGGTTTCTATTCAAATTGAATTGTATGGTTCTACCACAACCTGTTGCAGGGTCCAAACGTCTGTTGACCTTGATGAGCATTGATTCCTGTAAAGGATGAAAATGATCAAGACCTTGCATGCTAATATCGACACTGCTCAGCTTTACCTCCAGGTTTACTGTTCAATGCTAATAAATGAGAACTAGCCTGCAGTGACATTTCATTTTCATGTTTATTTGATTCCACCAGTCTTTTGCTGGAGTACTCAACTGGCGGTGTGTGCTTTACCACACCCTATCACTATAAATCCAAGGAACTTTTAAACAGGTCTGCTTATCAGGATACTGAACATTTTGCCCGTGTATAGACATTACAATTGGATTTCAAGAGAGACTCTCAATTGCCTTTCAACACATTCTGTGTCCCTAAAACAGATGCAAGGATACCTCACAGAACACGTTAACTAAGTAGCATATAACACTCAGTATTAACCCAAAGACTTATATGAGGACTGTAGACAGCACAGTGATGGGCAAAAATAGGAAACTCTCGCTTACCAGTATTTAAATGCAACACACTCAGGTTGCTCCATGAGATTATCAGCAGAAGAGCCTCTCTTATTTCAAAATACTCCTGCTTTGTGGTACTCCCCCCTGCACTTCCTTTGGAGGATCATCCCGCCAACTGATGATGTCACGAGGATATCTAACTGTCTAATTAGCCTACTTCTGAGTCCAACCATCCTATAACCCCTCTAGCAGCCTGTACTCCTTTGATTACATTTTAATTCCATTTCCACAGCTAATCATACATTCCAAACCGCTCTCCGGTCTGTATTACAGCTGCAGCATCTCAATTGTTTTGAAAAATTAATAAAAAAGAAGTCCTAGTTATGAAAGAAGAGATCTCTCGTTGCCAACTTTTATCATTTGCTTCCTGTGGACTTTTACCCAGTTAGCAGATAATGTAGGTCAGTAGTTTGGTCAGAAGCCAGTTCTGCTCTTTGCGTGTTTCTGTCTGACCTCGATAAAACTGTAAGTGAAGAGAATTTATACATCTGGCAGCTTCCACTACCTTTGGGAGGCCCCGCACAAACCAGAACAACGTTTTCCAGGTCAATTACTGAGGAGTTCCAGGTGTTGTTATTTTTGCCATTTTAATTGTATCCCTGATGCTAATTTAGAAATCCTTCTTGTTTGCTGTCCACAATCCCATACTAACCTCTCTTTTATTAACTTAATTTCGTGAATAGTTGTTCATTGGTTGAGGCGTGGAACATTTGTCGCCATAAAAATGCACGGTACACTTTCTGAATGCTTCTTGCAGTAGAAGTAGCAGGTTTATGAATGGAATGATCACTTAACTTCACGACTTTTTAATGTTGTAGCTTGATTTCAGCATACCATAAAAATGTTACTTTATACTGTGAAGATGCAGCAGGGTAAGTATGTTTTACTTCAGGAAATACATGAGTAATTCACACCTAAAACTGCAGTCAGACACAACTGCTCACAAAAAACGCTATCTGACTTGAGCACCTGGGCTTATATTTATGGGAAAAAGACGTGGCGCAACGTCATTTTCACAACGCAGAGATGCGCTGTACTTAAGCGAATACGTCCCACCCCTGTGTTGTCCCCTGCGCTGGCACTAAATTTAGCTGCCAGCGCCAACGCAGGCATCCTTGCACCATCGTGCAAAGATGTCTGTGTTGATGGGTGCGATTGTTTACATGCGGGAAGGTGTCCATTCCCACACATAAGCAATCACTAATGGCGCTTTGGCATTTCTGTGTGTGCTGCAGAATGCAGCACACACAGAAGTGCCAAAGCGTCATTTTCAGATGATTGTTTATGTGCAGGAAGGGACACCTTCCCGCACATAAACAATCATTGCTGGCATTTTGCTCTTTCTATGCGTGCTGCAGAATGCAACACGCATTGATAAAGCAAAAAATGAGGAGGAATAAAATCATTCCTCCTCGTTGTGCCTTGCTAACACCACCCCTGGGGGTGGAGTTACATTTTGGCACTGCCTCAGGTTAAGAAATCGGATAACTGCGTCGGAGGATCCTATCTTTCCAAGAGGTGTAATGCCACAAGAAGTGGCGTTACACCTCCTTGTAAATATGGAGCATAGGTTAGCACCACTAAGGTGACAGTCTAGTGGCGCTAGGGGCTCATAAATATGCCCTCTGGTGTTTTGCTACCTTCCCTACCTGCCCTAACTCTCTCAGAACCCGTTTCACACAAAAAATGTCTGTGGTTAGATGAGACTCACACAAGGAGCACTCCTGACTTACTCCTGAATTTCCAAGTGCGAGGAAGTCAAGGTGCTCAAGGAATGAAACTTTCTGACTCAGGATACCTGTCATCCTTTCAGCAGCTTTCCAAACAAACTTTTGTTCACTTAAAAGATGGCATGCCCAGAAGAAGGGCAGGCTGGGCAACTTCCAGTTTTGATTCCATTGATGTCTCTGCATCATTCAGGCACTAGGGCCCATATTTATACTTTTTGACGCTAAACTGCGCTAACGCAGTTTAGCGTCAAAAAGTTTTGCGCCGGCTAACGCCATTCTGAAGCGCCATGCGGGCGCCGTATTTATTGAATGGCGTTAGCCGGCGCAAGCAGACCGGCGCTGCCTGGTGTGCGCGAGAAAAACCACGTACACCAGGCAGCGCCGGCGTAGGGGGAAAATGGCGCATGGGCGTCTTAAAATGGGGCAAGTCAGGTTACGTCGAAAAAATCGTCGTAACCCGACTTGCGCCATTTATTTTCGACGCCCATCCCCCATCAACATGACTCCTATCATTGTAAAGATAGGAGTCATGCCCCCTTGCCCAATGGCCATGCCCAGGGGACTTCTGTCCCCTGGGCATGGTCATTGGGCATAGTGGCATGTAGGGGGGCACAAATCAGGCCCCCCTATGCCAAAAAAATTCATAAAAAAAATATACTTACCTGAATGTCCCTGGGGTGGGTCCCTCCAGCCTTGGGTGTCCTCCTGGGGTGGGCAAGGGTGGCAGGGGGGGTCCCTGGGGGCAGGGGAGGGCACTCTGGGCTCATTTTGAGCCCACTTGTCCCTTAACGCCATGCCTGACCCAGGCGTTAAAAAGCGGCGCAAATGCGCCGTTTTTAGCAACGCCCACTCCCGGGCGTCTCTTTTGCCCGGGAGTATAAATACCACGTAAAGGCCTGGGAGTCATTTTTTAGACGGGAACGCCTCCCTTGCATATCATTAACGCAAGGAAGGGGTTCACGCTAAAAAATGACGCACATTCCGGGAACTTTGGCGCTATTCGCCTCTAACGCCATAGTATAAATATGGCGTTAGTTGGCGTTAGTTTAGCGTCGAATTTGCGTCGAAAAAAACGACGCAAATTCGGCGCAAACGGAGTATAAATACGGCCCTAGGGGTGGCTCCTCCGCAATGGCGAAGGAGCGGTGCCCCCCGGCCGAGCCAGCAGCAGAAAAATAAAATGATAGTTCACTATCGGGAGGGGTGGGGCTGGGCCAAAGGACGTGGGAGGTGGGAGAAGGAGAGAGTTCACTTAAGTGCACATGTGTGTTTGGCCGGCCATCTCTCACTGGCCAAAATGCATGCGCACTTAGGTTTCCCCAACACTGCACCAGGCATAATGTATGCAAGTGGGGCGTTCCCCATTAGGAGGCCAAGAAAAATGGCACAGTGAAATTTACGAAATTTCACTGCACCATTTTTCCTGTCATTTTTAATGCCTGCCTAAGGCAGGTGTTAAAGTGACGCTCCCATTGTTTCCAATGGTCCTCCCCACACGTTGCTGGACTAGCCTCATCATTTTTGGGGCAGTCGACCAATGTGTCACAATAGCGTAAAAAGTACTGGAGCATATTTATAAGAAAGTGGAGCATCAGCTCTGCTGTGCCTCTTTTCTTGCATTGCCCTGTGCCCCGTCACATCACCATGGTAGCGCTGTATTTACCATACATCGCACCATGGTGCACGTTAGCACAATAGTATCATAATTTATGATGCTATTGTGGCACTTTGCTGGACTACCACCATAAATCATGGCGCAAGTCCAGCAAAGCAAAGGGAGGTCATTATGGAAGAGTCACTTTAATACCTGCCCTGAGCAGACGTTAAAAATGACAGAAAAATGGTGCAGTGAAATCTTGTAAATTTTACTGTGCCATTTTTTTTGGGCCTCCCTTTGTGGGAACCCTTGCATACATTATACCTGGCATAGGTATAATGTGGCGCAAGGGGTTACAAAGTGGTGCAATGCATGCATTGTGCCACTTTGTAAATATGACACACGTTGGGGGCCCCCTTAACAGCTCCTTAGCGTTAAAAAAATGACACTAGGGCAGCACAAGGAGGAGCAAAGGGCTTGTAAATATGCCCCTTTGACACTATTGTGCTAATGTGTGTCATGGTACGCTCTATTGTAAATACAGCGCTACCATGGTGATGTTGGGGGTTGCAGGGGGGGTTGCAAGAAATGTGGAGCATCATAGCTGATGCACCACTTTCTTGTAAATAATCAATCAGGGGTTTGTAAAGCGCACTACTCACCCGTGAGGGTCTCAAAGCACTGAGGAGGGGAGGGGGGAGAAGGTTGGGGTGGGAGGCGCTGCTACTGCTCAAACAGCCAGTTCTTGAGAAGTTTCCTGAAGGTATGGAGGTCTTTGGTCTGGCGCACGTGGGTGGGAAGAGTGTTCCACGTTTTGGCAGCGAGGTGCGAGAGAGAAAAATCTACCGCCAGTTGTAGTTCTGCGGACGCATGGGACGGTTGCGAGGGCGAGGACGGCGGAGCGGAGATGCCGGGTCAGGGTGTGGAAGGAGAGTCATCTGTTGAGGTATTCTGGTCGGGTGTTGTGCAGTGCTTTGTGAGTGTGGGTGAGGAGTTTGAAAGTGATTCTCTTGTTGACTGGGAGCCAGTGCAGGTTTTTCAGGTGGTCTGTTGCTGGGCCATGGATAGTGAGGGGTCCAAGATGAATCCTAGGTTGCGTCCGTGGTCGGTGGGAGTCGGAGCAGTTCCGAGAGTGGCAGGCCACCAGGAGTCATCCCATGTTGAGGGGGTGGAGCCGAAGATGAGGACTTCCATCTTGCCCCATTGTTTTTGCACAATGGTTCACATAGCATCAGATCACTAATGCGAACCAGCAGTATTTAGCATGAGATATACTCTCCAGGTTGACCTTATGGCACTTGCAGCCAATGGGAAACCAGATAAAATGTATAATTTCATGGAAATTCCACGTTACGCGTAAATTACTCCAAGGGCCTAGTGATCAATAAACCCAAAATTAAAATCATACGCCATAACAAAGGAATATATATGTTCTTTTGACCGAAAGATCTGAATAGAGAAAGGAGGATCCAAACTGATTTATTGAATAACAGTTATGAGGATAAAAGAGAGAGAAAAGGGTTCAAAAAGTGGTCATTACGGCTGTGTTGTTTCATGAGTCACAGCACATCTCTGACAGATACAGAGATCACCCACATCTGAAGAAAGATTGTAAGGGGCAGATATAAGGAAAGTGGCGCTACACCCAGTGCAGTGCCACTTTTCTTGCCCCCCCACCGCCACCATGTGTGCGCCATATCTAAGATACGGTGCACCATGGCGCAGGGTAGGGGGCAATAGCATCAACATTTTTGACGTTATTGATGTACTGTTCAAGGTTAGCAGCAAAATGTTGGCGCCCACCCTGAACAGTATATAGGGGCCCATTGTAAACAATGGTGCCCCCTCTTTTAACACATGCTCCGAGCAGGTGTTAAAAGTGCCGAAAAAAATGACTCAAAGAAATCTCTTAGATTTCTCTGTGCCATTTTGTTCAGCCCCCGTAAAGGGGGAACGCCCCCTTTGCATACATTATGCATGGCACATGCATAATGTAGTGCAAAGGGTTACAAAGTGGCGTAATGCATGCAATGTGCCACTTTGTAAATTTCCCGCAGGGAAAATGCCAACTTAGCGCTGCCTTAGAGTCATAAATAGGACGCTAAGGCGGCACTAAAGTGGCACTAGGTCCTCTTAAATCAGGGCCTAAATGCCATTGGTACTGACCTTAGATCATGTTTGCACTTGGATGTATGTGATGACCAGAAATCATAGATCTAAGGGGCAGATTTATGAAAAGTGGAGCTGCACCTATTTCAGCGCCACTTTTCTTCTCCCCCTTAGAACCTCCCTAACACCACTAATGCACCATGGCAGTAGTCAGGGGTATTAGGGTCATAATTTTTGTCGCTAGTCCAGCGCTTTGCAGGATTAGCGACAAATACATTGATGCTAATCCTGCAAATCACCCACTGAGCCATTGAAAACAATGGGAGACTCCCTTTACCGCCTGCTCTTAGCAGGCATTAATAATGCAGATAAAAATGATGCAAAGAAATCTCTTAGATTTCTTTGTGCTACTTTTTTGGCCTCCCTAGCGCCGGAACACCCCCCCCCCGCATACATTATGCCTGGCGCACACATAATGTGGCACAAGGAGTTACAAAGTGGCGCAATGCAAGCACTTTGGCCTTCCAACTCCACATTAGCGTAAAAAAATTATGCTAATGTGGCATTGGAATGGAGCTAGGCTTCTTAAATCTAGGCCTAAGTTTTCCTTGTTGACTATACATGGAAAAAACAATATCCGAGAAGTAAGGTGGAGAGTTACACGCAGAATATACTATGCCAAAATTGGGAGGACATATTAAATAACTAACTGACAACTGCACTAATAAATGAGAGGTAAATGTGAAAACTATACATACATGAACCATGTAGTGCCTATATGGGAGTGTAACAGAAGCCTAATGGCTCTTAGTAGCTTGTTAGAACAAGTCAAGTTACTGAAAAAGGTAAAATGCACAGCGCACAGTTGAGCCCAAACAAGTTCACATTCGTTAATGACGAAAATAAGGGTTGGTGGCCTGCCAGCCTGCTGATAAGATGAAAGCCCTTATCTCGTCATCGCCTGAAGGAGGGCTTGCCGCCCTCTTTAGAGGTCAGGGCCTGCTTTAGCGTTGGTGACACCCGGTGTGACAATCTTTTTTAGAGCCACTCCCCTCAGATTCCATTGCTAGCACCAGGCAAAAGTGCTCTTCATCTCTCCATAGCCCCTCTCTCACTTACATTGCTTTAACGCGCTAGTAAAGACTGGCTTTACTAATCCACTCAGCTATACACATAAAACGTAGTTCTGTTCTTTGCAGTAGGCAAATTAACTCTCTGCACTACTTTATATGGAGTTTAAATTGCCACTGGACAAAACTCTGATTTCTCTCTAGTAAGAGCATTAATCACAAGAGATATTTTGGCATTTTAAGTGCTTCCTCAAGGCTGGACGCACAAGGAAGTTTTCAGCAGGTGCTTTTAAATCCTAAATTTCATAAATGATTGCTAAACACAGCGCCCCCCCGGTCCAGGTCTGCACGCGGTGCGGCCGCACCGGTCTCACCACCCTAAAGCCAGCCCTGTTAGAGGTCCTCACCTGCACGGCAAGGTTCTCTGTGCCAAAACTTCCTCTGTCAGTGTGACTGATTCAATTTCAGCACAGCAAAATGCTAAATAGGCGGCCATGTTGGTGTAGCTTGCTCAGCGTTCTTTTTCGCTGTTTCAGCAACAAACCTCAAACCAGATGTTTGTTGCTGAAACAGAATAAGCAAATGTCCCTGAGGTGCAGGGCGTTTTCTACTTACAGGTCAGAGGCATTTTCCTATTTTAATACCCAGGTCCGTCATTCCTTGAATGGCAGTCATAAGCATGAAAGTCTTTACCAAATTCCTCGTTCCAAGTAAGTTGTGGCATTCACCGCTGAGATCCAGCAGTGGTTGAGACGTCAGGTCAAAGGTTTCTGATGCTAGAACCATCTAAGGCTCCGCTACTGGAAATGTGGTGGTTGCCTCACCTTTACAAGGTTTCAGGAAACTACAGATTTGGCAGGTGGGGCTCTGGCAATTTTAAGAAGAACTCCCACTCTGCCAAGCTCTACATTATCCACCATGTCCTTACATTACATTAATGCTGTGCCATAAAAAAAAAAGGAACCAGAAGAAATCCAGAAAAGTCTCTAACTGTTTGAAGTAATTTACGATCTTCAGCTTTACGTAACTATTTGGGTTCAATACTCAAAAAGCATTGGCAATGCAAATGCCAATGCCAGCAGGTCTGGCTTTAAAGGAATGTGGTAAGGTAATGTAATGTGAAGCATTGCAAGTAAATAGCATGGGAATCGATTTGTGTGGATGAAAAGTACTGTAGATTAATGTTGGTGTAGACTAAACAGTCGAGTGACAGTTGTACTGTCGAGCCAGACCTACCAATCTCTGTTGGTTATTGGCTACCCTTATTCTGTCTCTGCTGTTTCCAGAGTAAAACAATATACATTATCTAGTTATCTAGGACACTTTGATAGAATTCCAATGTCATGTGTGTGTCCCTGTAAGTTCAAGCTTATGGCAAAATGATTGCAGCTGGATGGAAGGCAAGACCTTTTTTTTGTGGAAGCACACAACTTCTGCCCAAGCAAAACATGTACTCCTGGCACCCAACATGTGGGTGGACCCAAAACCCCTCTGTAAGTGATTCTCACATAATTGTCTGTTCATTTTGCACAATTTGTTTAGAAAGATAAAATTGAATATTTAAAAAATATCTCACTGGCTAGAATTACGTTTTTTTCTAAAGGAAATATATTTTTCAATCATTAAAAGTGTAGTAGAACATTAAAACTAAGACACAATATAGAAAACAGATGACTCCTGAATGGGTAATGGACAAATGGAGAGTTTTGATTGACATTTGGTTTTTTTTCTTTCACTGTATGTGGTTGATTATTGAATTTGTTAATTACTCTGTTTTATGGCCTCAATTCAATTTCTTCTTTCCTAGATCTTGGCATGCTAAGGGCCTCATTTACAAGGATCTGGTGCATCTTCTCCAATGCACCAGTTTCCTTCCTTCACCCTTCGCCTCACTAACAACACCATAGTAGTGTTGTAGTTAAAATACAGCACACCATGGCCCTCATTAGCACAACAGTGTCAAAATGTTTGAAGCAGTTGTGGCGCTTTGCTGAACTAGCATCAAAAATATTTACGTTAGTCAAGCAAAGCTCGGGAGGCCCATTGCTCTTGTAAGTCATCCGAAAACTTCCTGTTCCTCAAAATGGTTCCTTTTGCAAGGAATGTACACATATATTGTGTAATCAGTCATGAAAGACAGCACGTTACATTCAGACATAGTGGTGACTGAAACAGAAAATAGGCCCAGAACCAAGATAAAATTGGCTCCTATTCCTGAATCAGACAACTAAAATTGTGAGCCATGTTTGCAAATAGGAGTATTTTTGAATTTCCAAAGATATGCTGTATAGGTGTTTCGCAAGGTATGGGAGACCTGCATGAATTTGTACTCGCTCCAGGTAATGTTTGTGGTACTATTGGAAAAATCAAGAGTAAAAACCAGCCCAACACATCATATAACAAGCCTATAAACAGCCAAAAGCTGGTCCACACACTGACCTGTCAGACCATCCCTTCGGGCACTGGCATATACCCCTATATGTAGGTTTGTCCGTGTGCAAACAAAACATTGCTCATGTTAATGTGCACAGTGCAGAACCTACATGAAAGACTAAAATATCTCGGCTGTCTTTAGTCCTGACGCTTCCTAACTCCATAAGGGAAATGGATTAGATGCTATACTGGGATGGTGGAAGTGCAGTAGCTCCTGAAAAGAGGAACTACCACCCCTATCGCAAGCTCCATCTTAAGACACCACAGTAGGGTCCGAAGTAATCCCATGGATGCTTCGATCCTAAATGGAAAACATCAGATGGGCCCACTTGTAGACGTGAGTGTTCAGTGCAAGGGTGTGTGACACTTTAACCATCACTGTTTTTATTGAAACCACCTCTGTTGGCGATGAATGCATAATGCAAGCAGTGTAAATGCCAGAAGCAGAATTGTAGGTGCTCATTAAAACAAATAATGATGCCTCAGGGAGACCTGAAAGAGCAGGAAAACCACTGTCAGTAAAACACTAGTGACCACATTCTCAAGCCAGAACCGATTGAAAAAGTGGGCGGGCTGTAACGCAGACATCCACCTTGAGCAGTAACCAGTCCACCTATCTGTTGGGTTCTAAGTAGTACAGTGCACTCAAACATATCACCAACCCCACATGTGCAGGACATAACGTCATTTAGGCTGAAAGAGCCACATCCTGACATGTATGTGCTTTGAATGTGCGTGGCATTCCAGTGAAACTGGTCATTCTCAAAGGAGGGTGTGGGTCGATGCTAATAAGCAATAATCCAAGTTAATTCAATTGTTGCAGTCTCCAAGCAAAAAAGTGCATGTTTTGGAGTTTATATTCCCGGTAACAATGACAGAACAGTATTTCGAAAAGTGCTAGAATATTATAAGGAGCACAGTTTGAATGAGTAAAGTGCATTTAATATTTTTCGAAACTAATACTGTTATTCTAAGCTAAAATAGCTAAAGAAGTGCTAGAAATTGTGTATTTTAAAGTATATTTGGGCAGAGCATTGGTCAAAACTGAGTTAAATTTTAGGGGACAGACAGTTCACCCCTGAGAAATTTCTGGCAAATTAGTGGCAACTTTTGTTTTTTAAGCCAGTAATATTTGAACAACACAGGATAGAAATGAAATACGAGTCAAGAGACTTTCTCTCCAAGGATTTATTTGCGAAAATCAGTAACACATACATTAAGACCGATACATTGGCCACAACTGGATGGGATTTTAATTCAAGTTTACAGGTTTACAGTGGGTTTGGAGATTCTAACCCAAAGAAGTATTGTTGAAACCTGTGAGCTATGGTGCATTGTAAAAGATACACCATTTTACCCAGTGTTGGAAATGGAAAGAATTTGCTCCAGTAACAGGCGGTACTAGGTGGCTTGCTGAGACTTCCTGATGTCAGGCGACTGATGTGCTCCATGTGTGGAATACACTTTAGAAACCCAACATGTCACCATTGTAGTACTAGGAACACTACTTAGCAACATTAACAAACTTTCAATGCAACAGGACTGATGCCCTCAGCAAAACCGCTGTACATTAGTGGTGATCACAAAAGCATGGGGAACTAATATCCTATTTGCTATATTGACCTACCGCTACATTGTAAGGTAATTGTATAGTTACTAATCTTAACCTCCCTAGATAAATATAAGCGGAGTTCAGAATAGCAATAATATACTTACCTTATAACGGGGCGAGGAGTCAATGTAATGAGTACAACATTATTGAAGGGCAATAGGGTCAACCTAATGTAGGTGGATACAGCCTTGACATTTCATGGGCAGTAAAATTGTCTGAAGGGCTGTTACATTTGTTTATGGGGCAGTCCTAATGATTCCACCTTTAATGGGGCAGGTATTCACATAGAGGCAGGGCTACTTATACGAATATGGTGAGTTTAGAAAATTCTCTAACATAGTGCAGTCACAACTTTCCTGGGGACAGATCTTAAGTAATGCAAACTGGGCTTTTCTAATGTACAACGCCATTTAAGGAATCGCAAATTGTGATTTCTACCCCGTAGAAATCGTAATTTGCGATTCCCAGAATAGGAAATGGAAATAGGAATTTCCTATTTGCATTTCCTATTCTATGTGTACCATGTATTTCCTTAATGCGATTTGGGCATTTTGGAGCTGCAATTACCACCAACTTGAAGTTGGTGGTAACCAGGTGCAATTAAAAAAAAAAGCACCCCAAGGGGCTTTTTCTAATTGCAATAGAGCACACACATGTCCCTTAGACATATGTGTGCTCTACCGGTGCACCCCTATTTTGGGGTGCACCAAGGGGGACATTTTTCCCATTGATATCCATGGTTTCGCATTTCCTGAATAACATTATCTTAATAAGAAATCACTATTTAGGAAAGGCAAAACTGGTCCATTGACTCAAATCCAATGGGATTTCTTAACACCGATTTCCTAATAGCGATTCCTACTTTGTAGGAATCACTATCAGGAAATCGGTATCTTGGTACATAGCATTTTGCATTTCTTAATTAGCGATTTCTATATAGTCGCTATTTAAGATATGCAAAATTGCATTTTTGTACATCTAACCCATAGATAGGGAGCTGAGAGAAGGGGGTTGGAAGCTAATACTTCGCTTTGCCCATGTCTAGGAAAGCCTGACTTAAGCTGCTGCAGTTTACCACTCAGCAGAGAACATGTCTCACTCCTGAAAGAGGAGCAAAATATATTCACAAATGGCTGCCCGTTGCCCTAGACATGGTGCTAGGAAACTGGATTTTAGCACTTGATATGGCACTGTCCTGTTATAGCAGAATACTGCAAGACACTGACAGATACTTTTAAGAAAGTGACAAACAGGAAAAGAATGAGCAAGACTGAAAAATTAAATGGTTATCAAGTTGGATGCCTCATGCCCCAAAAAAGTAGACAAGCAGATAATTTACAGCTCCAGCTCTGTTGTTAGCTGAAGAGGCTTTGCGATGGCCTGGAAATCAACTATTGCCCCGTAGGAAACAGGAAGTAGACAAAATGGTGGGTCTGGAGAGGGCCTTGCTACTCGTGAGTAGGAAGAAGGGAGTTAAGGGGGCATCCATGGTCCATCCTAGTGTTGTGCAACGATCAGTAGTTTTATTAATGTTCATTACATGTATAAGCATGTGCATTTCACATGAATATTGCCTTGATGCCAAAGGACGTTTGGTTTTCAAACGTCTGTTTAGAACTGTTAGCACGATAGACCTTAATAAGTAAACTTACAAGTAGACACGAATAGGTCGATGGACCTTTTGACTGCGCTTCAAGTTTTTCCCACCATGTAACCCTGTACCAATACTAATCAATGGCAATAACAATCAATGACATCAATAATCAATAGGAGTCAGTAATTTCCACACACCATGACCTTGCAGTCATGAATAACAACACCTTTATGTAAAAGTTAGAATGTTTATTTCCCCATATTAACAATGCTAATGTCACTTAACTTAATCTCAAAATCAAATGTTTAACATACAGAAACAACACTGGCTGACCAAAGCGGTGAAAGAATCGCAGTCTAATTAAAGCTTAAGCTACTACACATTCTAAGGTTACAGTACAAATTAATAGCAAGAATAACTGCGCAAACAAAATAGCATACATTTAGATTCAGCAAAGAAAAGACATCAACTGTTATAACATGTAACGAGAATCAATGAGAACCCTAACTAACATCAGATTAAAATAGCATGTTTGGACTTCATGCAAAAGATTTTTGCAACACAAATTTGGAAAAACATCTAACTATGGCTCTGTTAAAATACCGCTTGGTACCTAGAAACAAAAGCAAATGGACATAGAAATCAATACCATTATCAGTATACCTCTCCTCAGTTTGTATCAGCAAGCTATGACAGTCTTCGACATCAGTCTGGTCAGCAAAGCATCAGGTTCGGCATTAAAGTTCAGACAAGGCAAAGTCTTTAAGCAATGAAGTTAAGCACATCTCTTCCCAGGAAAATTGGGCAAAAATGGGTTGTCTCCTCTCAGTGCAGTCAGGCTAAGTTAGATTTCCTAAAACTACTCCCATGTCCCTATTGGTTAAAAGAATCGCATGTTTGCATTTAGTTCAATGAAACTGAAACCCCAAATCTACACTTCTACTAGCATATGGTTCACATGTCGATGATTGGCTCCTCGTCTCCTGTTCCCATCGTTTGGCTCATCATATTGTTGCAGCTCATACTCCAGTCAGTGCATCCATTGTCTTCTCCTGGGAAGGTCAGTCTTACATACATTCCATTAAACATTGTTTTAATAGCAAGTACATCATCTCCCAGCAAGCAGTTCTCATGAGAAAGAATTTAAGCTACAAGCACTTTGTCAATACAGTGGAAAATCACAATTTAATTCTCTAAGCAGATAGTTTATAAGTCAATTAAGAAATGCAGCTTGACATGAGGTCGTGCAACTAGGCCAAGACCTCGCTAAGTTGAGGCCTACGATTATTAAAGCTACTACATAATGCATAACCCTTAATAAGACATATTGCTACATTAATCAAACATAATCTCAACATTTCATATTAATAAGCCATTTATAAGTACACTTTGGTGGTCATTACAACCCTGGCGGTCGGTGTTAAAGCGGCGGTAAGACCGCCAACAGGCCGGCGGAAAAAAAATGGAATTACGACCGTGGCGGAAACCGGCAACAAAGACAGCCACTTTAACACTCTGACTGCCACGGCGGTACAAACAAACCGTCACCTCCAACAGAGAGGCGGAGGACAATGTACCACCCACAGTACCACAACCTACCAATCCGCCACCTTTTCCGGGGCGGATTCACCGCGAACAAAAACACAGCAGAAACAGGACTTCGAAGGGAAAACGCTCACCTCTACACACCCCACGAGGAACCAGGACGCCATGGAACCAGAGCTGCAAATTTTCCCTGCCCTTATCTTCTTGCTCCTCTACCAGGAGCACGAACGCCGGCGGCAAAGACCACGGTGAGTACTGCACCTACGACACATGGGAGGGGGGAGGGAAAAGAGAGTGACACACACACGCAACATGCAACACCCCACCCGCACCCACTACAACACACACACTAATACATATTGATACATCACAGTTACACCCCCCCAAACTCCCAGGAAGAATGCAAAGACAAAAGGAAATGAGTGAACCATTGTAATATATTAAAATCCAGTACGCGAAAATATCTATACACTATTAACAAATACCAAGAATAGTAGTCCAGGTATTGCTCCATTGAAGTCCATGGAACACTAAGCCCACACGGCATGGGCGAGGCCCACACTCAATACCCGAACATGATGGAGAGAACACTACAGGAACATCAGATAGCAATAAAACAGGCACCTCAGGGGGAAGGGAAAGGGGGGGCACCTCAGCCGGTTGAGTGCACAACGCCAAATCCACGAGGGGGCCCCATGCCCACTGTTCAATCCTGGGGAGTGCAAAACCACAGTCTCTCAAGTCTCTACAGTGGGTGGTTTGCCCACTGTTCAATCCTGGGGAGTGCAAAGCCACAGTCTCTCAAGTCTCTACAGTGGGTGGTTTGCCCACTGTTCAATCCTGGGGAGTGCAAAGCCACAGTCTCTCAAGTGGATAACAGTCTCCACTGGTTCTGGAGGGGGCTTAGTGCCCAGAGTGCTTCATCCTGCCAAGGACAGAGGTAGTGGATGCCTTTCTCCACTGGTTCTGGAGGGGGCTTTGTGCCCAGAGTGCTTCATCCTGCCAAGGACAGAGATAGTGGATGTAAATCTCCACTGGTTCTGGAGGGGGCTTTGTGCCCAGAGTGCTTCATCCTGCCAAGGACTGAGGTAGTGGATGTAAATCTCCACTGGTTCTGGAGGGGGCTTTGTGCCCAGAGTGCTTCATCCTGCCAAGGACTGGGGTAGTGGATGCCTTTTGCCACTGGTTCTGGAAGGGGCTTTGTGCCCAGAGTGCTTCATTCTGCCAAGGACTGGGGTAGTGGATGCCTTTCTGCACTGGTTCTGGAGGGGGCTTTGTGCCCAGAGTGCTTCATCCTGCCAAGGACAGAGGTAGTGGATGTAAATCTCCACTGGTTCTGGAGAGGGCTTTGTGCCCAGAGTGCTTCATCCTGCCAAGGACTGAGGTAGTGGATGCCTTTCTCCACTGTTTCTGGGCTTTGTGCCCAGAGTGCTTCATCCTGCCAAGGACTGAGGTAGTGGATGCCGTTCTCCACTGGTTCGGGAGGGGGCTTTGTGCCCAGAGTGCTTCATCCTGCCAAGGACAGAGGTAGTGGATGCCTTTCTCCACTGTTTCTGGGCTTTGTGCCCAGAGTGCTTCATCCTGCCTAGGGCAGAGGTAGTGGATGCCTTTCTCCACTGGTTCTGGAGGGGGCTTTGTGCCCAGAGTGCTTCATCCTGCCAAGGACAGAGGTAGTGGATGCCTTTCTCCACTGGTTCTGGAGGGGGCTTTGTGCCCAGAGTAGCGTCAGTGCCGTTGGCGCTCATGGGCCAGCGGTGCTTGTGGCGGCTGTGTCCTTGGCAGCGGTGCTTGTGGCGGCAGTGTCCTTGGCAGTGGTGCTTGTGGCTGCGGTGTCCTGTTCAGCGGTGCTTGTTGCGGCGGAGTCCTTGGCAGCGACTCAGCTGCTGACGGTCCTGTCTGGCCCAGCGGGGCTGGTGCTGGCAGTCCTTTCTGGCCCTGTGGGGCTGGTGATGGCGGTCCTGTCTGGCCCAGCGGGGCTGGTGATGGCGGTCCTGTCTGGCCCAGTGGGGCTGGTGATGGCGGTCTTGTCTGGCCCTGCAATGCTGGTGGTCCTGTCTGGCCCAGCGGGCTGATGACGGTCCTGTCTGGCCCAGCAGGGATGATGGCGGTGGCCTCCTGGGCAGCGGGGATGATGGCGGTGGCCTCCTGGGCAGCGGAGATGATGGCGGAAGCCTCCTGGGCAGCGGGGATGATGGCGGTGGCCTCCTGGGCAGCGGGGATGACGGCGGTTGCCTCCTGGGCAGCGGGGCTGATGGCGGTCTTCTCCACCGTGCTGCTCTTCCCAGACTTGCTGAGTTTCTTGTGCCCCTTCCCCACCTTGGAAGGTGTCACAGGTCACTCCACACTCTCACCTGTACCCCTGGGAGCGGCTTTGGTGGCTGGAGTCTTCCCCCTCTCCCGCCGGGCACTGGCCAACTTTTGATGCTTGACAGGTGGGGGGCTGTCCGTGCTGTGGCTCCTTGCCACACTGGCTGCCCTGCTGCCTGGTGCACTCCAGAATCCGGTGACTACTGGCACCACTGGTCCCGGAGAAGTTGTGGCTGAGGTGCTAGGTTGGGACCTGGAGAGTCGGGCCCTAGGAGACTGACGGGGTGGGGGAGGTGAGGGAAAGAGGTCAAGGGTGGACAGGAAAAGTTTCTTGGGAACACTAGGACGGGTAGCTGGAGGGGGTTTGGGAGAGGAGGAAGAGGTTGTGGTTGTCGGAGGTGTTCGTTTGGTGACTTTGGGTGAAGGTGCATGCGCTGGAGGCTGTCGTGAGGTGGATGGCTGTTGGGTGGGTGTGTGCCTGCGTTTGTGTATCTTGGGAGGGGGCGTCACAGACACACTGGGAGAGGACACAGGGGACGTGTGAATGGTAGTGGGGGTGGTGACTGAACGTGAGCGGGTGTGGTGGTGTGTGTGCTGGTGATGGAAGTAGTGGCTGTAGATGTAGAGCATGCAGGTGTGAATGGAGACGAGACTGGGAGGGAGGAGGGAGACGAAGAGGAGGGGGACACAATGGAGGCAGTGGATGTTGGTGTGTCTGCATGTGTGTGATGCTTCTGTGAGTGCCTGTGGGATGTGTGGTGTTTATGTTTTCCAGAGCTTCCCTTGTGTGTTGACGTGTGTGCATGCTGGTCTGATGGTGTGCTTGGGGTAGGCTGAGGTGTGGGTCTGGGTGGAGGTAATTGGAGGGGGGAGGCTAGAGACAGGGACAATAGCTACCATCAAGTGCTGAGGCCAGAGTCTGAAAGGCTCGCTGAAGGGCTACCTAACCAGAATGAATGCCCTCCAGGAATGCATTTGTTTTTTGCAACTGCCTCTCTACACCCTGGATGGCATTCAAAATGGTAGACTGCCCAACAGTGAGGGACCTGAGGAGGTCAATGGCCTCCTCACTGAGGGCAGCAGGGGTGACTGGGGCAGGGCCTGAAGTGCCTGGGGCGAAGGTGATGCCCACCCTCCTGGGTGAGCGGGCACGGGGCAAAGGCTGAGGGACTGGTGGGGGGTGGCCCCTGTACCTGTAGATGTGGGAGGCACAGATGTGGCCGCCACCACAAGGGAGCTACTATCAGAGGACGAGTCCGTATCACTGGTCTCAGCTCCTGTCCCCGTCGTGGAGCTCCCCTCGCCCTCCGTCCCACTGGTGAATTCCGGGTCCGTAGTCTCGCCCTCCAGGGCCATGTGGGATGCAGCTCCCTCCTGCTCCGGTGCCACTGCTCCTCCGCCTGATGATGCTAATGCACACAAGAACAGGGAGACCACAGAAAGAGGGGGGGCAGAAGAAATACATGCTGAGTGCATGCATTACCGCTACTGTTGGCGGACACGACAGACACAGAAGCTCCCTGCACTACGCCGCGCACCTGGGTTCCACTGTTCAATCCCTGGGACATGGCCTACAAGGCTATGGCTGACATCTGCACACATGGATGTCACAGGAGCCTGACTAGGCATAGTTGGCACTGCACACAGGTGGGGTGGGGTGCCACAGGGTCTGCCAGAAGAAGGGGACCTAACTAGCACACTCGCCCTGGCCTAGGGAAACCCACAGCCCACCTCCCCCACCCAGACACCTCCACTGCGCACTGAATCAGCTGAATGGGAGTGTACTCACCCCCTTGTGGCTGCTGTGATGCCCTCAAGTGCCCATCCAACTCCGGGTACGCCACTGCCAGGATCCTGAACATCAGGGGGGTCATGGTGCGACGGGCACCCCTCCCACGTTGGGGGGCCATCCCCAGCTGGGCCTCCGCCGTCTTCTTGCTCCAGCGGCGAATGTCCTCCCATCTCTTACGGCAGTGGGTGCTCCGTCTGTGATAGACCCCCAGGGTCCGGACGTCCTTGGCAATGGCACACCAAACATCCTTCTTCTGGAGGGCGCTGACCTACATGAATTGTACAGGGGAAAAAGAAAAGTTATTAACAACTGCACCGTCACAGTCATTGGCCCCCATCCCTACACTTGCCATGTGGCACATGCACTCACCGCCGTTTCATGCACGCCTCAATCTCCCCCCCATCTTTCATCCACCCCACTCCACACTGGCATAGCCCATACAGTATGTTCCCAGTGTACTTTACCTGTTTGTCTGGAGTACCGTAGAGTAGCGTGTACTGGGGGAGGACCCCATCCACGAGTTTAGCCAACTGCTCCAAAGTGAAGGCAGGGTCCCTTTCCCCAGACGCACGAGCCATTGTCTCTTCCAGACTGAGGTCACAGCAGCACTTGCAGTGTACGTCCTCTCCTGTCGAAGATCAGGTATCGAGTGATAGAAGAGATAGAAAATGGCGGTCACGTCCGCAGCGGTGCGTACCGTCACCGCCGGCGTACATCGTCATTTGCTCCTGGCACCCATACGGTCCAATGTTAACAAATGAAGAATTGCACCGTGGTCTTCGACCGCCTACCGCGACGGTGTACAACGCCAGCGCAGTTACCTCACATCCCATTATCCCATTTTACAGGTCAGGCAGCCGCCATTTCAGGGGCACACATGGCTTAATTTTTGACTGCGTCACACATACCTAAGCCTTGCCTCAACACTCATACATGCTGATTTCGAATTATGATTTGTGTTCTGCGTAAGCTGTGTGTACGTACCTCTGAGTTGGTTGACTCTGTGCTCGCTGTTATCCTTCATAGGCACCGTCCGCTGGGACATGTGAGGAGATGGCGGCATCATCCGGTGTACAGACCGCTGGTGGACCTGTCAACAATGGAGGAAAGACATGTGATCATCACCTACAGGCTTCATCGTGCCACAATCCTGGAACTGTGTGCCCAGTTGGAGCCAGAACTGATGTCAGCTATCCGCCATCCCACAGGAATCCCCCCTCTAGTGCAGGTGCTGTCAGTACTCCATTTCCTTGCAAGTGAGTCATTTCAAACAACAGTGGCCATAGCATCAGGGATGTCCCAGCCTATGTTTTCCAACATGTTGTCCAGAGTGTTGTCTGCCCTGCTGAAACTCAGATGGAGGATTTGCCTGCAGTGAAAGGTGATTTCTATGCCCTGGGACATATCCCCAATATCATAGATGCCATTGTGGTACCCCCCTACAGGAGTGAACAGGTGTACAGAAACCGGAAGAGTTACCATTCCATGAATGTGCAGATGGTGTGTTTGGCCGACCAGTACATCTCCCATGCGAATGCCAAATTCCCTGGCTCAGTGCATGACGCTTACATCCTGCAGAATAGCAGCATCCCTTATGTGATGGGTCAACTCCAGAGGCACCGTGTGTGGCTCTAGGTGAGCACCTGGAAGTAAGTCAGTGGGAATGTTTGTGTGGGTCTGGGGATATCCCTACAGGTTAGTGTGTGTCTAACAGTTGTCCCTCGCTATTTGCAGGTGACTCTGGTTACCCCAACCTGTCATGGCTACTGACCCCAGTGAGGAATCCCAGGACAAGGGCATAAGAACGCTACAATGAGGCCCGTGGGCGAACTCCACGGATTATAGGGCGGACCTTCGGCCTCTTGAACACCATGTTCAGGTGCCTCCATATGACAGGTGGATCCCTATTCTACTCACCAAAGAAGGTGTGCCAGATCATTGTAGCCTGCTGTATGCTTCACAACTTAGCTTTGCGACTACAGGTGCCTTTTCTGCAGGAGGATGGTCCAGATGGAGGTGTTGTGGCAGCTGTTGAGCCTGTGGACAGTGAAGACGAGGAAGCAGAAGAAGAGGACATCGACAACAGGAACTCTGTGATCCTGCAATACTTCCAGTGAGACTAAGGTAAGAATACAAACCTGCCTACTACATGTACTTTAACACTACTACCTCTCTACTGTCTGTTGTTTTCACCCAGTGTATGGTCACTGAGTTGTCACTTTCCCTTACGATTTCACAGATGTGGGTCCCACTGTGTGACATCTGCTTTGTTTCCTCATGGACTAGAGCTGTGTGACATAGGTATGTTGACATTACAATTGAAAGAGCATTTTGACACTGTAATTGCTAATACACTAATTCGAAATCAAAGACAGACTCCAGATTGTTTTGTGCTTTAAGGGTGTTTATTTAAGTGCTCAATATTGGAGGGTGCTGTAAAATGGTGAGGGGTGATGGTGGAGGAATGTCCATGGCAGAGTCCAGTCTATTAGTCTCACAGGTGCATTGCCCAAATAGGCATAGGAAGTGGAGCTGGGGCAGTTTGAGGATGGACAGGGTGACAAGGTGGGACAGAAGGATGACAATCAGGGCGGTCTCATTTCTTGACGGGGTCTTGGCATCGTTCTCTGTCTTTGTCCTGGATCTCAGGGACCGTTTGCAGGGTGGTTCTCCCTCTGCAGGGGGGTGGGGTGCTGGTGTGGTGGTCCTGTGGCGGTGCCTCCTGTCCACTAGCGCCGGTGGAGGTGGTGGACAGTTCATCGTCCAGGCTAGTGTCAGGAGCCCTTTGTTGTGCCACAGTGTCCCTCCTGGTGTTGAGGACTTCCTTCAGCACCCCTACGATGGTGCCCAGGGTGGAATTGATGGATCTGAGTTCCTCCCTGAAGCCCAAATACTGTTTCTCCTGCAGCTGCTGGGTCTCTTGAAACTTGGCCAGTACCGTTGCCATCGTCTCCTGGGAATGGTGATAGGTTGCCATGATGTTGGAGAGGGCCTCGTGGAGAGTGGGTTCCCTGGCCTGTCCTCCCCCTGTCGCACAGCAGCCCTCCCAGTTCCCCTGTGTTCCTGGGCCTCTGTCCCCTGGACCGTGTGCCCACTGCCACTGCCCCCAGGTCCCTGTTGTTGTTGGGGTGGTGGGTTAGCCTGGGTTCCCTGTAGTGGTGGACACACTGCTGATTGACATGTCCTGGGGACAGAGGTATGGGCCTGCTGGGTGGGTGCTGTGCTGGTGTTTCCAGAGGGGGGAGGTTCTGTGGTGGCCTGTGCCAGTGTGAGGGGAACCGACTGTCCCGAGGTCCCAGATGGGCCGGGCTGGTCATCTAGATCCAGATGGACATCACTGTAGGCCTGCATAGCCTGCATAGCAGACAGTGAAAAGCGCGACGGGTGCAACTGCACCCGTCGCACCGCCGCAACACCGCCGGCTCCATTTGGAGCCGGCTCCCATGTTGCGGGCGAGATCTCCGCTGGGCCGGCGGGCAGAAACTAGGATCTCCAAATGGCCACCGCCGGAGTGCGGCCACGCAGCGGAATCGCCGCCCGCCAAAGTTTAAATGAGGGCCTAAATCTTTACACACAAATCTTTGCATCAGCTAAAATTCTGTCATCTCTATCCCTTCAATCTTTGTTCCCTTTTCAAATTTCTCCTAAAAAAAATTCCCTTTTCATTTCTTCCCTCCTCTGATTAATTTTTAATTTCCTCAATCTGATCTTCCTACACAATTTATATATTCCCCATGCTCCAAATATGCAAATCGCAATAATCTATATCCCTTGTATTATTTTTAATAGTGTCCCTCTCCTAGTGTTGCTGAGCCAATTTCCCAATGACACAAATCCTTTGCCAACCTTTTCCCTAACCCCTGGTTCTTTTAATTCTTTCAAATCAGTACTTTCATTAGTCAGATTAGTAAATAAGCTTCTAATTTGTTTACTGTTATCAGGAATAAATGAGCAGCAATGTCTTGAATTAAGCATTTTGCAAACTCCACCATCCTTTACTAAAAGAATGTCTAACACAAGGTGGTTCTAAAGAGTCATAGCTCTTTCCACAGCTAACTCTGTATCTATCAGGATCATGGCTCCTGAAAAATTGGTCAACATCTTATCCACAATAGTAGACATTTTTCGAGTCTTTATCAAATTCAGAACAACTCCTACTAAAGGAATCATTGCTCCAAATATCTCCAACTATACCAGAAGGCGACTCTCTCTTTTCTCTGGTGTGATGTAATTCTGTCACTTTCAGAAATTTCTTTCAGTCATAAAGTGGGACTATCTTTGGGAAAACTATCCCCAAATAGCATGTACCATAAGATCCTCTTGGAAGACGGTAATAAGCATTAAGTCCACAGATGTAATATGTGCCAGGAATTGCTGGATCCTGTCCATTCTACATAATTGTCCATTTACTCTCAAACAAAAACACATATCGACTTTCACTCGTTCCCACAAATAAAGTGACAGTGCGAGATTTAGGTCTACATACACAAAGCCTTCCTACATGTTGCGCATCTAAAGCTAATTTTACTTGTGTTTTTATTGCACCATAAGCATAATCATTTCTATAAGTCCTTTTTTCTAAACCCTTTTCTAACTTCTCCTTCAATGCCTTTCTCCTGTCATATGTGTGATCTTAAAAGCTCTTTTCTAAAGGTCAGGTTATTCCTGTGAGTGTAAGCAGTCCCAAAAGTTAATGTAGGCTCAAAGAAACCTCTCACTAATACTATGTTTTTGTCCTTAACTACTCTACTCAGTTATCTAATTATGGGGACAAACGAAAACACCACATCATGGTTGGAGTAGAAATACTGAATGTACTCCGGGTTATAGAATCTTGTTAGTAACAGACTACAACTGTTCCTGTAATTAAGAGGCAAACTATGATAGGTAACTCCTTCTTCGACAGATGAAGGAATCTGCGTATACACATAAAAATTATTCACATCCATCGTCTCAACATACTCACTCAGTAAGCGATAGAAGACATTCCCCTTTGTGCATTACATACATGCAGATACTTATCATCTAACCTAAACTTCTCTACTGCTGTTAATGCAGTAGTTGCCTCTAAAGCTGAAGTATGGTTGGCTTTACTCTTGTCAAGAACAGTCATACCCACAATCAATATCACACACACATTTGCAAAACCAATACTCACGTATTTATAGCACCTATTCTTCCTGCCCTGCTGGCTGATATTACTCATGATCTGTAAAGAATCAGAAAGTAGAAGAGAAAAATTTAGAAACTATGCAGCAAAAATCAAAACCAAAATCTTCTGACTTCTTTCAGTGGTTTTTTAAAGCTTTCAGTCTCACTTCCAGGATCCTTTGTCAAAAATCGGTTTAGCAGCATGTCAAATCAGGTTATCTTTGTCAAAATCAAGTTTCAAAAAGTCTTTTCCGGTTACTTTCAACAATTTCTTTCTCGTTGTACCTTTTCTCAATTTGTCTCAACAGTTCAGTTCATCAATTTCCTTCAAGTGCCAAAATATTGACCTGGAATGGCTCAATCAAAACAAAAAGACAAAAACTCTCTGCCATTCACTTGTTGTTGCATATGCCCATTCAGGACCTACGTACCTTCGACTTGCTATTCTCTTTCTTTTCAACTTTCGATCGCCATTCAATTCTCCTTCACTCAGATCTTCTCTACTTGTCGTATCTACTTCTTCCTCAATTGTTGTCACATCAACTGCTTCCTTTCTCTTTGCTTGTGACTCCAACCACTTATCTCCTTTCAGTGGACCCTTGGTCAATGCTCTTTTCAGTGTTGAACTTGAAACTTCTTCTTGCTCTGCAGGATTTTCCCTTGACTGACCTGCAACTGGTTCAAGAGGATTCAGATCACATTGGCTTTGATCTGCCTCAACTCCTTCCCCCTCGGGGTCTGGCAATCATTCTGTTTATCTCTCACAATCGTCTACTCCTGGGAGAGCCCTCCTCTGACTAGACTCTCCTCCTGCCTCAATTGAGATTGTCTCACTGTCAACCTCCTGGAGGTCTTCTCCTTCGTCTCTCACAGGAGTGGCTGAACCGTTCTCAACGTCCTCATATCTGGTGTCAGTTCCTCTTTCTTCTCCTTCCGGCTCTGAGGTTGTTGTTGGTACTCTCAACAACTCCTCTTCATTGTGCAAAGGGCACGCCACCTTTTTGAGTGACTGTTGTGTATCTAGTTCGGATCTCCAGCACACTTCACAGCTGTGGTAGTAACCAGAACTACCTGGAAAGGGCCTTTCCACGAGGCTCCAAACACGTCTTCCTCATGTGTTTCCAGACAACCACCCAGTCACCCACTCTCAGGGTGTGTCCTTGAGCTTGGATCAGTGGCAGTGTGGTGGCTTCCAGCTGCTGAGAGAAAGAGCGAACCACATCAGCCAAACCTTTGCAGTAGTCCAACACCATATCATCTGTTATGTTCACAAAGGCATTTGCGGGGACCGCTAGCAACCTCATTGCTCTGCCCATGAGGATTTCGTTCGGTGACAATCCTGTTTTCCTGTCCGGTGTGTTTCTCATTGCCATCAAAACTAAAGGCAGTGCTTCAGGCCATTTCAGATTCGTGGACGCACACATTTTCATCATTCTTGATTTCAAGATACCATTCATCTGTTCCACTAGTCCTGATGCTTCAGGGTGGTAACTACAATGAAACTTCTGCTCAATGTTCAACGCTGTACACATTAATTTAATTATTTCATTATTGAACAGACTTCCCCTATCTGATTCTAAAGAGATCGGAAATCCAAAATATGGTATCAGTTCCCTAAGCAATAGTTTTGCTACTGTGAGGCTGTCATTTCATCGTGTGGGTTATGCTTCAATCCAATGACTAACGATTCAATCACCAACATATATCTCAAACCTCCATACACAGGCATCTTAATAAAATACATCTACATTCTGCTCCTCCTGCTCTTCCAATATAGCTCAAATTAACCGCTGTCCCTTGTCTCCTGTTTATTTGCTGGCAAATAACGCAACAATGGCAAACTGCTTCAGCAACTTGTCTAAACCTTGGGTTAAACCAAATATGCTTAAAAAGGCAAATCATTGCATCCCTCCCAACATGTGCTTGACCATGATAATACCTATCCATTTGAGACAACAGACTGTTGGCCAAAACCAATTGACCCTCTTCTGAAACTCACAATTCATCCTGTCGCTGTAAACATTTCATTTTGCTCCATGAAAGTTTTTCCTCCCTGCAATGTTTTCAGTTCTTCCAATGTATCTATTACATGCAATGCAAAACTTGGACATGTTTAATCTTCTTCGGGTAACAATTCACACTTATCTTTGAACGTTATACAGTTCAATGCGCCTTGTTCTGCATATCCATTTTCTATTGACACAAAATCTTGCGACTTCAGATGTGTACTGCATTTTACCACAGCAATCTTTTCAGGCATTTGGATAGCTTGCAACAGCTCCTTAATTCTCTCACCATTTCTCACTGGTGAACCAAAAGAGGTCATGAAACCTCTCTGCGACCACAACTGGCCAAAGTCATGGACTATTCCAAATCCATACTGGCTATCCATATAGATGGTAACTTTAAGCTGAGCAGAAACATGGCACGCTCTAGTAAGGGCTACCAGATCCCCTACTTGTGCAAAGTATACTCCTCTAAACCAAGACGCTTCCAGTATACCAGAAAATGTGCACACAGCATATCCTGCGCTCAGTACTCCTGTGTTGTCTCTGAAGCAGGAACCATCAACAAAGATAATATGGTCATTTTCCTCCAACGGGTGTCTCTAATGTCAGGTCTCGGTTTTGTGCACAGATCAGTTACCTCAAGACAATCATGCTCAATATCTTCCACTTTTTCAATTTCAACATTTCCATTTGGAAGTAAAGTTGCTGGGTTAAGCACTGTACATCTTTTCAATGACACATTTGGTGACCCTAAAATACTCGTCTCATAGCAAGTTAATCTGGCACCTGTCAGGTACTGGGATTTTGTCTTTGTAAGTAGGATCTCAATGAAGTGAGGGACCATGATAGTTAAGGGGTGTCCCATCACAATGCCTTCACAATTGGTGAGGTGCTGTCCAACCGCTGCAACTGCACGCAGGTAGCCTCGTAAAGCTGCTGTGACTGGGTCAAAAGTAGCTGAAAATGATGCTACTGGGCGGTTTACACCTCCATGGACCTGCGTCAAGACAGACAAAGAGCATGCATCATGTTCAAGAAAAAACAATGTGAAAGACTTTGTGTAGACAGGCATACCCAAAGCCGGAGCTTTGCACAGACTCTCTCTCAACTCAAAAAACGCTTCCATGCAAGCCTGATCTAACACTAAGGGATCAGTGACCTCCTTGTTGGTCAGCTTTTGTAAGGGCTTGGAAATGACTGAAAAATTGGGAATACATTGGCGACAGTAGCCTACCATCCCTAAAAACATCCTGACATCTCTCTGTGTAGCTGGGGGACTCATCTGCAATATGGTTGTGACCCTTTCTCAGGATATTTTCCTTGATCCCTTCTCAATCTGGGGTCCCAAATATTTAACCTCTTTCTGACAATATTGTAATTTAAGTGGTGACACTTTATGACCATTCTTTCCCAAATGGTTCAGTAAGGCAATCGTGTCATACTTGCACTCGTCCCTTGTTTTGGATGCAATCAGTAAGTCATCAATATACTGTACCAATGTTGATTGGAAAGGCAATTCCAAAGACTCCGGATTCTTTTCAAGATCTGATTGAATATGGAAGGTGACTCTGAAAACCCTTGAGGAATTCGACACCAACAGTAAACTCGGTCCAACATTTTGAAACAAAAGAGCAAATGGCTATCCTCATGAAGAGGTACAGAAAAGAAGGCTCCTGACACGTCTATGACAGTGAACCATTCAGCATTACATGGAATCTGAAACATTATCACAGCTGGATTTGGCACCATGGGGCAATATTTGATCACAATGTCATTTATTTTTCTCAGACCCTGGACGACTCGAACTTTCCTACAGGACTTTTTAAATCCCATTATCGGTGAATTACATGGGCTGCTCAACACTTTCTTCAAGATTTCTTGGTTCACAAATTCTGCAATTATGTGAGCAACCTTTATAAGGATGTCCTGTGGCATGTGGTACTGGGAAATCAGGGGAAACAATTGTGTTCGGTTTCACAGGAATTTTAACTGGCTCAACTCCCTTTATCACACCATTCTCTTTCGCTGTCAGATCCCACACCTTTTCTTGGACTGTTCCCTGTAAATCAGGAGGTAGCTCCTTCACTGTGAACACTGGAAATAAATTAATCATGGGGTACTCCTCATTTATAGTCTCACACTCTGTCTCTATAACTGGGTCATCCTCATTATCACTATTCGTCTTTATCTCGATTCGTCATTTGAACAAGTAATCTAGCACCTGGTTTTACACAGCAAATCTCTTCCCAGTAGGAATATGTGCAATTCTTCAAAGTTGCTAATCTTAACTTGAACTGGTTCTATAATTGGATTGGTGAAATACTGATTTGCCACTCCTACAATCTGGACTGTCTTTCCTGAAAGGGGCAAATTCCAAACTTCTGCAGTTCTCACTGTGGAGCGTGGAGCTCCTGTGTCAACCAAGAATGAAACTCTGTGACCCATGTCCTTTCCCTTCACATAGGGACCTTTCTGATCTACTTCTAAGGAAGCTGCAAGCACTCATTCCTCGTCATCCGAACTCTCGCTCACTGAATCATCATTTATTCCATTCTCACAGTGTAACGGGAATTGGTGTACAGTGCTATCACTTTAGTTAGACCGCTGACCTGTGACCTGTTGAGGAAGCATCACCTGTTGCTGTTCCACTGGGGCTTGAGGTATTTGAATTTGCTGTCTAGGTACCATTTGAACCTGCTGTTGCATTGGCTGCAACTGTGTCATTTGTACACATGGCATTTGCACCTGCGGCATGGTTTGGAAATTTAGCATTTGATTCACATTATTCTGAAAATTCGGATTTGACCTCTCATTCTCGATCCTCTTATGCTTTGAAACAAATTCATGTCACCTGTTTGCTGAACACCTTCCTGTACCATCATCAAACACTTCCTCTTCCAATGTCCGACCGCTCTGCAAGCATTACAAGGCAACAATTTCTTCATTCCCTGCACATCATTCTGAACCACTACAGTACCCAAATCGGGACCACGGTTTACATTACCTCCGCGACCTCTACCTCTCATCTGATTCTGAAATACCACATTTCCCTGCTGCTGCTGTGGAAAATTTCCCTGCATACCTGTTTCTGTCACTTTAATCAGCATCACCATCGCCTTTTCCTTCAATTTTCTCTGCTATAATTCAATCTCTTCACTACAGTACTTTGCATACTGCAACACCTCATCAATCGGCTTTGCTTGCCAGCAAGTCAAATGTCTCTTAATCATCTGGCTAATTTCAGGTCTCAATCCTTCCACAAATCTGAACACAAAATAAATCATGTCTTTCGGCTCAATTGTCTCTGTACCACTGTAATGCTGAAACGCCTGCAACAATCTCTCATAGTACGCATGTGTCAACTCTTTTGCCTCCTGAGCTGTCCTGTCTATTCTCTGCCAGTCAATGTTTTTGGGCGAAATTCTCATTTTCAAAAATTCAATTACCTTTTAGTAGTATTTCCTTACTTTAGGAGATGGTGCACCTGTAAGCTGATCTCTCTCTGGTTCCTTTGTCGGCCAATCTATAGTCCTCTTGCACTCTATCCATAAATCAGCTGGAACTACTATCTCTAATAGAGTGTTCAAGTCTTTCCCCAGGCACTTTGCAAGTTTCACAAACCTGTCTGTCTGCTGATACCATTCTACTTGCTTCTCTGTCAACCTGGGATAGTCATTTGTAAAGGAAAGAATGTCACTTCTGCTCCAAGGGAATCTGGAATCTCTCTTCACCGGATCCTTGCCCTGCTGCACATTTGCAGTCAGCTCCACAGAATCCCTTTTCCTTTTATCTCTTTTCTTTACCCATCTGCCTTCCCATCCGTCTAATGTTCCCCAGGTCTGGGCACTTTGAAGTAACTCCCTAAGGTGTGCCTTCATTCCGGCAGATCTCATGTGTTCAAAATCTTTTGTGTCAAAATCTAATCTGAAACTCCTTTTCAAATATTTTGCTTTCTCTATTTCTATGCCGTACTTCTCTGCCAGGTCTGCTAACTTTTGATGCATTGGCTCACTTCCCTGCTAATCTTCGGGCATAGATATCTCAACTCTGCTTCTGGGTAGGACTCTAGTCTGTTCACACCCATAGTTCCTTCAATGAGCTCACCCACTTCCATTCCTAGCTTCGTGTAGTTCAGGTATTCCTTTCCCCTAGGAGCACTCTGCAGAATATTCAGGTTGTCTAACCGTTCAGTCAATTGCTGGGCAGTTAAACCTTGCAACGGAGTGATGCTGGGCTGGGCATGTGGTGTCTGTGGCACAACTGTATTTGGAGTCTGCGGTGTCAGTAACTTCAGGCTCTGACTAACGTTCGACCCTATGACAGTATCCAGAGGAACTCCGCATGGACTAAGATCTAACGATCTCAACCCGTCAAAGGTCTGTCCCCCAGGAGAGACAACTCGGATATTCTCATTAAGTCCTCCCCTCATTGCATTCTGACTCAGGACTCCCTGTCCACTCGCACTGTTATTCTCTTGTGCAAACAAAGGTACAGTTGGACCAGTGGTGACAGGTACAGATACAGCATGTGGGCTGGGTCTGACACTCAAATTCTGTGGATGAATAGCTCCTATATTCTGACTCGTCAATACAAACATATCTGTCTGTGTCCCGGTTATCGGAGTGTACTTTGGCAGTTCTTATGACTTCACTTGGGGCAGTAGAAGTGGAGTTGGTTCTGTCTGAGCCAATATTGGTTTCGGGAAAACCTGTCCTGTAGGCACTATTAGCTTTGTGGCAGTTTCCACTCCAGGTACATCAGGGTAAATTCTCTGGACATTCGGCTGTGGTGCCTGATCTTTTGCTACCGGAGTGATAGGTGCGTTGAAACTGCTCTGCATTGGGTTCTGTGTCATACCAGGATTAATCTGCACTGGACTCGTTGTCACATTAACCTGGGTCGGAGCTGAAGGATTTACGCTAGTGCTAGGACCACTTACTTGTGCTGCATTTGTTGGAGGACGATTTCTCAATAACTGCAAAATAAACTCATCATCGTCTGACTCTTCTTCAAGTGTCAAAGATCTCCTAGCCTCCCTTGATCTCTGCTGCCTACTCTCAGAAGGGCTTCTATTTGTCTTTCTAGTGGCTTTTCTTTGTTCTCTTTCATTCTCCTGTGTAATCACAGGAAACAACTCAATCCCCTGTAAAGTCCCAGTTCTCCAAAACATTTGATCACTGTCCCATCTAGCCTCTGCTAGTGTCTTTTCTGCTTTTCTCATCCTCCCCCCAAATTTCTGTTGCTGTCTGGCTACTAAATCCCAGATTGCTAGTGCCTCGAACTTTGCTGGTCTTGGAGGGGGTTTCAGATCATACAGCACCTTCCTCAGATTCTGTAATGTCCTCAAATTAAATGTTCAGAGGTCAGGAAACGCTAAACTCCCATCTTTCTCTGTTACTTTGCACTATTGCTTTAGCCAAGGACATGGTGCAGCACCCTTTTCTTCGAGTACAATGTAAGCTGGTGTACCTTCTGGCGGTGCAATATCCCCTATATTTGTTGTAATGTATGTATCCCTCCTTAAAGCACCCTTTAAAGCTTTGAAAAATTTCATTTAGGCAACGTTTATTTTATTCTAAATCAAATCAGGGAGTGACTTTTAATCCCAGAATTCTCTTCATTCACCTTCTTAACCAATTGCGCTTCACGGACAGCTGCCAATCCGTGTGCGACCCTTCTCACTAACCAACCTCTCCCACCGCGGCTCCTATGACGCCACACTCACACGAACTGCGGCTGACAAAGTCTTGCCGCTTGTCCCCCCAAACTCAGACTCACACTAAACTAATACAAAATTATTGCAAGCACGAAACAAAGTCAAAACCCAATTTGTCCATTTACTACAGGTAAGGTAACACAACTGCTTCAGAAACTTTACAGATTTTTCACTGACGGTGTTTCGCTCTAACAGCTACTCCTTCTTTCTCGGTTTCCCTGATTCGCAAGCAAAATTCGACCTGCAAATTTCACTCTCAACTGATCAGTGGGTCTATCCTGGTGCACGTAGGACTCGCCAGTCAAAAAATTCTTACACTCACTTTGACTCACACTCTGACTTGTCGACCACGCCCGATCGACCGATTAAACCAGACAAATTACAACAAAAACCAAGTGTCTCATACACTTTTCAATATACTCCGGAGTCTTAGACCATGCAGGGACCGTACATCAACAACCACGTGGAATTTGTTTTCGCACAAAGCACCACATACATGTGAAGTTTGACGACTTCCCTACTCTGACACTGCGGAGTACATACACTCCTTCTACAACTTCATTTGGAGTACGAAAACTCCCTAAACCCTCACAAACATCACAATTCACCTGCAATTTGCATAAGCAGTGCAAGCGCAAAACCTACTTCATTCACACCATCACTAGAAGGTCGGGAACATCCTCAAACAACCATTGGCAAGCTTCAAGATTCTGGGAAAGTCATTTTAAGTTCTTAGGGGCACATTTTCCTCCCACTTTGTATCATCAAATCTGAAAAATCCAACATTTTTACCAATCTCAACAAATCTGCAAATTACTCTGCTTTTTGTAGGATATAAACCCTTACCCTATTACCATCTCTGGGGACACCTGTAATTTTTCACTTACAATCTCTGGGGCCAAATACTCTACTACCTATCTCTGGACTGTATGATGGGTTCTTAGGGAGACAAACCATGTACCAGGCCTTTATGATGTGCTCTTTAGGAGACTAACCATCAATCTCTGCTACCATCTCTTTTAGCGAGTCAGGCCTTAATAAGTAAACTTACATGGATACGTGAATGGGCTGATGGACATTTTGACTGCGCTTTGAGCTTATCCCACCATGTAACCCCGTACCAATACTAATCAATAGCAATAACAATCAATGACATCAATAAACAATAGGAGTCAGAAATTTCCACACACCATGACTTTTCAGTCATGAGTAACCACACCTTTATGTAAAAGTTAGAATGTTTATTTCCCTACATTACCAATACTAATGTCTCGTAACTTAATCTCAATATTAAATGATTAACATGCAGAAATAACACTGGCTGATCAATGCGGGGAAAGAATCGCAATCTAATCAAAGCTTGAGCCACTACACATTCTAAGGTTACAGTACAAATTAATAGCAAGATTAATTGTGCAAACGATATATAACATACATTTAGATTCAGCAAAGAAAAGATATCAACTGTTATAACATGTAACGAGAATCAATGAGAACCCTAACTAACATCAGATTAGAATAGCATGTTTGAACTTCATGCAAAAGAATTTTGCAACACAAATTTGGAAAAACATCTAACTATGGCTCTATCAAAATAGCGGTTAGTACCTTGAAACAAAAGCAAATGGACATAGCAATCAATAACATTATCAGTATACCTCTCTTCAGTTTGGATGAGCTAGCTATGACAGTCTTTGTCATCAGGACATCAGTCTGGTCAGCAAGGCATCAGGTTTGGCATCAAAGTTCATAAAAGGCAAAGTCTTTAAGCAATAAAGTTAAGCATGTCTCTTCTCAGGAAAAATGGGCAAAAATTGTCTGTCTCCTCTCAGTGCAGTCCAGCTAAGTTAGATTTCCTAAAACTACTTCCCATGTCCCTATTGGTTAAAAGGATCGAATGTTTGCATTTAGTCCAATGAAACAAAAAACCCAAATCTACACTTTTATTAGCATATGGTTCAGATGTTGATGATTGGCTCCTCGTCTCCTGTTCCCATTATTTGGCTCATCAGGTATCAATATTGTTGCAGCTCATACTCCAGTCAGGGCATCCATTGTCTTCTCCTGGGAAGGTCAGTCTTACACACATTCCATTAAACATTGTTTCACTAGCAAGTACATAATATCCTACCAAGCAGTTCTCATGAGAAAGATTTTTTAGCTATGAGCACTTGGTCAGCACAGTGGAAAATCACAATTTAATTCTCTAAGCAGATATTTTATAAGTCGATTAAGAAATGCAGCTTGACATGAGGCCGTGCATCTAGGCCAAGATCTTGCTAAGTTAAGGCCTACATTATTAAAGCTACTACATAATGCATAACCCTTAATATGACATATTACTACATTAATCAAACATAATCTGAACATTTCATATTAATAAGCCATTGATAAGTACACTTCGTGAACATTAGCAGCCACTGTGGTGGGCGCACCTTCAAATGCGTACATTATTTTTCCCTAAGTTAATACATTTTCTACGCAATTTCAGCACTCAGAATACATGAATAATCATTACTAATTTCAGCGTTAACAGAGCAAAAAGGACACGACTGACCATCCAAATTCAAACCCTGGCACAAAAAAAACAATGAAAAAGAGAAGCAAATCTCTCAACTTTACTCTGCAACAAATACATGTCAAAATAGGGTGGACAAACATCAGTCGCACAAAACTGAGTAAGCACAGTTAATAGAAAAACTTCACCAACTAAAGGTTTACTTTACAAGAGGTTCTATGTGAGATTAGGGTTTCCTACTTACACCTATCCACAGCCCTAGTCCAATCCAATCACGGAATGTCTGGCTAAGGGGAAGTTGATACTCCACTATGGCCTTTCTCAAGGGGGATCAGCAGTAAATAATGTGGGTACAGATATATTATGTCTCACATACTAATAGTACAGTGACAACTCTCCCTTTGTTAGGGGTCTGCTGCTAGAGCAGGGATGTTTTACTTGAATACCGCCTGTGAATGAACACCAGGTTGAAAGGGCCAGATCAAGCCCACCTCAGATCACCCCGTTCTACTCCTAGGATCGTGCTTGATACTTTCCTGTTGGAATGCATTTATTATTATATTTAAGGGACTATAACTGTATGAAGGGCTAAGAGCAATAGTTATAAAGTTGTCAGATAAATTGATTTATCTATGTCTTTATAATCCCCTTAATATTCTCTTAGTTATTTTAGTATTTAAAAATCAATCAAGACCTATTAAAAGTTAGCTTGTTTTCGGTGTACAGAGTGTACACAGCTTATTCATTAATTACTGTTAAAATATGTTTTTGACCAATTTATATAGAGGTATTTGAGATATGACACAGAGTCACTTATCAGTTGATTACATCATTAATTTCTAGAAATGTGGTTTAAGAAATAGTTCAGTTGGAAGTATCTGTTTGTTGCTGTAGTTGTCTAAACGTTGACATCATGTGGGATCCTTTTGTGGTTGGCCCCGCTTGTCTTGACCTTAGGAACCTTCCTCTCAATCTCAGTGTAGGGATTTGGGTATATTTATTGAAATCCCTCTCATCCACAATCATCCAATCTATAGAAATAAAACTTGTGAACTCTCCTTCCTTTTCTCAGCCATGTTTCATTGGAAGCATAGGCTACCTAGCTGCAGGAGGGGGCAGATAATGGAGGACAGTTCACTATCTAGGTGAGGCCTTTAATTCCTGCATTGCATTTACACTATTGTAGAATATCTTGTTCAAAATGTTAAAAGGAGAGCACGCTGAAAATCCTTAGAAACAGTTACATGTATTTATTTGGAAATTCCATTAATGAAACTCCAACCACCATCCACATGCAGCCTCTCCATCAACTCCAGCCCCTTCACTCCCCCTTCCATTCTAGAATCCCTCTCTATGGCACAACACAATGTCCCCCCAGGAGAGGGGAGAGAGGAGCATACCATCTATAACATAATAAATAAAATATATATAATTCTAGGAAATAACACTACACTACCCCCCCTTAAATATGAAGAACAAAAAGATAAAATACAACAATAACAAAAAAAATATCAATTCAGTTTGACTATTCTGATCATATTCCAAATGAGGCCATCATCCACTTTGGCAGCTCATTTAAATACTTTTATCACCTTGAATACTTTGCTACAGTGAGAATGTACATTAGTTGACTTTCCAGGTAATTTTATTTTTACCAAGTTTCCCACTTTCATTTCAACTCTCAAGGCTGATTTACGAATGTCATAAGTATGTTTTCTTGAACATGTTTTTCTTTTCTCAAAGTAATTATTTTCTTTTCCTCACAATCATATGACTTTTTAACATACAATTTAACCCAAGGTGGGCTTACTTTTGTGTGTGGCACCCGTTTTCTAAATAGCACAAAAGGTGGTTGACCAGTGCTAGTGTGAGGTGTATATCTTTCAATTTTACCAAATGTAACCAACTAAAATCCATTTGTTTAGCCAATTGTACGTCTCCTTTAGAGTTCTGTTAAACCATTCAACCATACCATTTGTTTCAGGATGATGTAGAGCACATTTTCATGATACCCCTTGATTCAAGAAAATTACACATTAACTTTGATGTGAGCTGAACACGATTGTCAATCAATATAACTTTTGGGTTACCTTCCCTCGCAAACACTTCAGTTAAGAAATTCACAAATGTCCTGGATGTCACATCAGATGATACCAAAACGTCCGGCCAACGAGACAAAGAATCCATCAAAACTACCACATACTTCACAACAGATCCACAATTTAAGGGACCCATAATGTCCAAATATACTTCTTCCCACACTTCTTTTGGGATATCTCTTATGTCCATGGGATGGGTCCTTGTCTTCAAAGTTTAATCAGCCACTCTACATTCCACACAATGTCTGACCTTCCTTTCCACAACTTAATCCATGCCAGACCACCAATATGTGCTCCTTAGTCTTTCTTTAGTTTTACATATGTCTTGATGACCAGAATGTGCAAGACAAATTAGACGTTCTCGTAGATTAATAGGAGTAATTAACAGACTTCCCCTCAATACTAACCCATTTTCAACTGATAGTTCATTCCAAACCTTCTTGAATAATAACATACTGCCTTCCAGATCAGATTTTTAAGTTCCCAGAACAACCATATCTCAAATTTTCATCAAAACGTAATCATTCTTTTGTTCCTCAAGCCATTCTTTTTCAGAAATACATCCATCTGTGATATCACATACTTTTACCTCATCTTCAATCCACCACGATGCCTCAACAACACCAACATTCCCACATTCACACCGCATTCAGGATAAGCAATCTGCAGTTTTATTCTCAACCCAGGAATATACTTCACCACAAACTTAAAATCTTGTATTCCTACTAACGACTTGCATATCCATGATGAAATACAATACAATCCTTTTTTTCAAAAACCTTTTGCAGTGGTTTATGATCAGACTGCACTACAAAGTGTACACCCCACAGAAACTGTTTGAACTTCTTGATAGCCCAATAAACCGCTAATGCTTCTTTTTCAATAGTAAAATGTCTGATTTCTGCTCCTCTCAATGCCCTAGAAGCAAACGCAATGGTGATTTCCTCCCCTTTAATTACTTGCTTGAGAACGCGAACCCAAACGCTTGTCACAGGCATCAGTTATAATACAACAAGGCAGTCCTGGTTGAAAACTCTTGAAGGATTGTGCTGAAGACAGTGCATGCTTTATATCATCAAACTCTTCCTGACACTCTTTTGACCAATGAAATTCCACTCCTTTTTTCAGTAACTCTCTGATTGAAGAAGACCTCTTAGCAAAATTGGGCACATACCTTGCATAAAACTCCACCATTCCTAAAAAAGCTTGGACAGCCTCCTTTTTCTCAGGATTGATAAGATTTACTATAGATTTCACCAAGTCATCTTTAGGTTTTACACCCTCTGCTGATATGACATGGTCCAAATAAGTTATTTCTTACCTTGTACATTTGCACTTCTCTCTCTTTAGAGTAATACCTCTTGATCAAAAGATTTACAGAACTTCTCTAACTTTTAAAGCATGACTCTCTAATGAATCTGTGAAAATAAGCACATCATCCTGAAAAAATGTGACCACTTCAATTTCTCCCAGTATCTCATTCATCAATCTTTGGAAAACTGAGTGGCAGAACAGAGGCCAAATGGCATTCTGTTGAATTTGTAAACACCAAAAAGAGTTACAAACGAAGTCAACAGCTTAGATTCGTCACATAATTGCACATGATGGTATCCAGAGCTCAGATCCAAAGTAGTAAAATACTTTGCATTTCCCAAGGAGCTGATCATTTCCGTAATATTGGTTAGCGGGAATTTATCCTCAATCACCACTTTATTAAGTAGCCTGAGATCAACACAAAGCCTAATCTTGCCAGAACTTTTCATAGCTACTACAATCGGAGCATCCCACTGGGCTGCTTCTACCTCTTTAATGATACCTTCTGCTTGTAATCTTTTGAGCTCTAATTTAACTTTTCCTTGTAAACTAAAAGGGATACTTCTGACTTTGCAAGCAATACGTTGTGCCCCTTCTTTCAAACATATATGATGCTTGAACCCCTTAATGCATTCTACTTAGAGTTAAAAACATCAGAAAACTCACTCATCAAATTATCACCAATGCTGTTCATTTTTTGAACCTGTACTTGTGGCACAGAATTAGGATTTAAAATTATTCCCAACAATTTTTGATGAGGCCAACTCAAAATAGTATCACCAACTACAGGTACATATACTTTCCCCAACATCTTGTTTCCATTGAATACAATAGTGGCCTCAAAATACCCCTTCAAGTCAATTGGTTTTGCACCATAGCTGTAAGGAGTAACATCTGGATCATGTAATACTACTTTTCCCTGGAAGTGTTTAAGGTAATCAGACTCAGAAACTAGTGACACTTTTGCACCAGAATCCATCATCATAGAAACGTTAACACCATTCACTTCCACCAAGTCGGATGGATACTCACATTGAATGTTGGATACACAGTTGACATCATTTACAACTTGAAGAATGAAATCACGTTCCCCCTCACATTCAATTTCATTGATTTTCATTTTAAATTTCACAGAAGACTTACAACATTCAGCAAAATGTCCCTTCCTCCCACATTTGTTACAAATAATGTTCAAAGCAGGACAATCCCTGTTATTGGCCAGATAAGAAAAGGAACCACACCTAAAACATGACAATTTTGGCTTAGAAGTTACCTGCCTCTTATTTTTGGACGTTACATCAAGTGCCTGCACATTATCTAATTTATCTTTAGATTTTTTCAATTTGTCAATACAAGTCATTGAGTGTTCCATTTGTTTAGCTATCAGCAATACCTCATCTAAAATCGGGTCACTCTTAGCCCAAAATACTTCTCTGACTTTGTCACTCTTGCACTCCTACACTCATACAACATAAGTGGTAATATCCACCTCCTGGGCAGTAGTTTTGTATAATTAGTGAATATTCTGCCTTTAGGACCTCAACTGGATTTCTACCATGTATTATGCTGTAGAATACACTCTGCGTATCTTCTGAAGCTTCTTCAAAGAGAACATACAACCAGCAGATATGTATGCTTTTCTAAAATGGGTGTCACGGGCATTGTGACTTTTTGGCGTGTCATAAGCTGAGGTGTGAGGGCCTATAGCACCCGTATACTACTGAGCATGTGCTCTGCAAAGCCTTTTCACAGGCTTGTACGGCAATGGGTAGGATTGTCATTTACCACTTCTCTAGATGGGCCTATGACACTGATGTTCTTCAATTCAACAGGCAAGTGTACTCTTTGTACACTTTTAACTGCTTGTGTAGCATTGTTGAGCTGTTACTCTAGGTCAGTGTTTCTGCGAGCTGATCTTTGTTGGGTCATGATAGTTTAAGGTATAAATAAAGATGCTTTTAAATTCTGTATTTAAATGGCACATTTGCTGCACTTCAAAGACAGAAGTCAAAATTCAGGCTATGTCTTCTGGCAAATTGCTGCTTATGTTTTTTAACATGTGGATTGGTGTTCACAATCTCTTTTCACTGCAGCCAGAGGAAAAAAGTAAAATTAATTATGTGGCAATATTGCTGGGTACAGAGAGTGTGAATGGAAAGGCTGTAGGAGGTTAATTTTTGTAACACACAAAATAATGTAAATAGCTGTAAATGAACTGTCCACATTCATTAGTTAGGAAAGCAAAGATGACACACATTTTTGAAATTCTGAAGTGTGATGGAAGCAAAGATTATAACAGGATCAAAACAAATTAAGCCACTTTAGTTGGTGACACACAAATTATAAATAGTCACTGAAACCTGACTTCCACACGCAGGGGCGTCACTAACCCTCCTCTTTAACAGTGTTCGAATGGGTGGGTGCTACTGAGCAGGTTTAATTAACAGTTTTCTAACAGAAGCTCCTAACTACCACTGTAAGAACATAGTATGGTGGAGTTGTGGGTGAGGGAACAATTGGAACAAGAGTGCATTGGATAAAGAGCAGGAGTGGTGTATGGGGAAATACATAGAGAAATGGATGGATGGAATTATGCAAAAATGGAAGGGTGGGGAGAATAAGAGGAATGGATGCAGAGAAGAATTGTGGCTGGGTGGATGAAGCAAATGAATGGAGAGAAGGTAGATGGATGTAGAGTAGAATGATATTTGGTAGGATTAAAGAATGAATGACACAAGGAGAGCAGGTAGGGCAAAGCATGAATGGATGGATGGAGAAAGGCAGAAAATTTGATATTCAAACAGAAGGAAGAGTGGATTGGTGAAAGGAGGATAGTATGATTGAAGGATGGGTGGAGGAATAGAAATAAAAAGAAAAGAGACCAAAAAAATACAGAAAGGATGATCAAAAGAAGGAAAGAAGAAAAGAAGGATAATAGAATGAGAAACAATGGAGAGCAGAAAGAAAATTTCAGAATTCCCTTTTGGGAGTTCTCCAATGAAAGCCTGTCAGGCTTGCTATCCTCACTTGCATATTGCCAGTTCAGGTATGATTTAAGTTGAGACTATTTTATTTTTAAGGCTCCTCCCTTCACACCCATTATCATTTGTGTGCAATATAATTACATCAGTAGACTGCATGTCTGTGCCAATTTAATTGCCGTTTGAAATGGAAAATGTGTTGTTCGTAAATGACAGTGTTCTATTACACGATGATTTAGTTACATTAAAAAATCACTTGCCTCATGTTCATTAACATTAGGTGGGTTTTGAAAGTTTCTCATTCCAAAAGTGGTTCATGGGTCTAAAAATTTTGGGAAGGACTGCTCTAGGGCATTGATACTCCAAGTATGGCCCGGAAGTTGCATAAAGCCCTTTTAACTTTTACATGCAGCCTGTTGGTGAACAGCAGCAATGGTGTACTGTTTAATTGACTGAGCACTACCATTCCGAAAAATGTTAAATAAATGCAAGCATTTATTTACTAAATACATGCAGTAAAACAAAAGAAGCAAAAAAGTATTGCACCACTTAACTGTAAAAACACCTTCCTTTCTAAAAGATCTTGCAACAAATGTACATATGTGAGCTTCTTCAAAATTCAAAAACATGCATTTCATTTACTTGCAGAAGCATTTCACCTTAGTACATCAGACTATATCAGTACATTTAGAAGTCTTTTGTTTTACAGTAATTGGTTTGATCAGGAATATAGAAACAGTCATGCCTCCACCCCACGCTGACAACAATGCCAACATTGAACCAAGTCAGTTGTTATATGCACCTTCTGAGTGGCCAACGCTGTAGTTTATTCGATCAAACACCAGAAAAGGTTTTGTACAGCACATATCCCGAACTCATGTATCTCAAGATGCTCTCATATGGAAGAATGAAGGAAAAAGAAGCAAAGTGCAATAAAAGAATTGCCCAGGAATACACAATTGTTCAAATGAGGAAGCCAGGTTGATCACAGATTTTCTGGTTTCACATGACGCAATTCATCCTTTACATGGGTATGTCTTTCTCTCTCTTGTTAATGTTTTGTCTTTAATTCTTGGAGCATGAGGTTAGAGCATGGTGACAGACAGAAGCTACATGAAGGCTCAGCTTGTTTTGGGCTCAAAGGTCCAAACAAACCTTAAGTTGCTCAGCCAGACACTTGTCTCACCCACCTCTATCACATAGCGCCTGTTAAGTGGACAAAGGCATAGGAACAATATAATTTGACTACATTAGTACATCAGTGAAGGACAGACACTTTGTTTCAAGATTTATAACTTTCTCACTACACCACATTTTGATGAGTGGACTAGGAGGTTGGGTGTTCTCCCCCCCCCCCCCCCCCCCCGGATACAAGTAATCAATTGTTGTGTTTAAAAATGAGAGGAATAGGCTGCAAAAGTGATTACCCAAGAGAAAACGTTTTTTCAAAAAAGGCAGCATAGGTTTATAAAAAAACAGGGCTTCTGGTTTCATGATTTCCATCTTGCTCATTACAACAAATGTGGTGTAAGTGGTTCTAATGGTGAGACTAAGGGACTGCTCTCACCAAAGAAGTCCAACTGTGCTGTGAACCTGCTCAGACTTTAAATACAGTGTTCACATCCAGCATAGTTTGGCAAAGTGGGGAAGCCAGAATTAAATGTCAAGTCTCCTACAGCAAAGGCCAGAACTTTTCCACTGTTCAATGTCTAGTGATGAAGGTTAGGTGTTTGCGTCTGCCCACCTCAGTGAATTGCACTGTTTGTCAAGGATTATTTATAGCACTTCAATCAATCAACACACTTTATTGAATGATTACTTACAATCATTTCAAACAAGGTAAAACAGAAATAAAAATATATATATACATTGAGATGAAAATGACAACATATAATAATGGCCCCTGCGTGCCACTGAATAAATAACGTCCATAACAAGTATGCATAACAAGTTCTTAGAGTAAAAACACAATGAAATTCAATGAATAATGAACACTGCTATGCAATGTGCAGGCCTGCTGCCGAAGACTGGTCACTCTCTAATTACGCTAAACATTCAAAATACCAGATTGCACTAATTTCTAAAATGTCATGAGCAAATACAAACACATTCTATATCAGCATTAGCCTTAAAAGTACATGGAGATGAAGCAACAGGAAGCTACAATCTATGTAGAACAATCTCCATACAATAAGCTTTGAATTAGGCACTTGAACTAACGATACTGAGATGTCAAGTGCTTATGTACAGGGAATGCCATGAATGTGCATAATGACTTAGTATGCGACCTACCCAATAGCATACATCAAGCAACCACAGACGGGACGCTCTCTAAATGTGCTAAGCATTCAGTGTGCACCATCGCACTATGATAAAGAGTGTTGTAGGCAAGTGCAAATTCATATGCTATCTGGGACAGTCTAAGGTCTGTAAGCCTGGAGGTTTCATCTTAAATCTAAGAACAGTAAGCCTTGAGGAGTCATCTTAACACACCATACTATAAGCCATACTATAAGAGTACTTGATGGTTTAGTGTGCAACTTGCCCAGGTTGTCTAGACATAGGCGGTCATTACAACATTGGCGGTAAAAGCCGCATACCGCCGTGCAGAAGACCACCAACACACCGCCACGGCCGCGGAAAACCGCCACAGCCATTATGACCCACAGCACGGAATCTGCCAAAATTCAGACACCCACACAAGTCCGCCACACCAAAGGTCAGTGATAAACTGGCGAAAACAAATCCTCCACCGTCACGCCAACAGAAATACGCCCACACTATCACGACCCACGAATACACACACATTTACAAAACACAGCCACATTGGACAATTCGAAATACACACACCACTCCCACACACCCAATACAATATATAAAACACACCCACAAACCCCTACGACCAAAAATCACGAACGAAGGCCAGAGAGAGACACCACCATCAACAATACTAGCATCCACAGGCACACAACACCATCACCCACATAACTTCCACGCACCTCACACTACACACCACTACATATCAGCACACTTATCACCCCACACACCACCCCACACATCACCTACACCACCCCAGGGCACGGCAAAGACACCCCAGGTTCTCGGAGGAGGAGCTCAGGGTCATGGTGGAGGAAATCGTCCGGGTAGAGCCACAGCTATTTGGATGACAGGTACAGCACACCTCGATTGCAAGGAAGATGGAGCTATGGCGAAGAATAGTGGACAGGGTCAACGCAGTGGGACAGCACCCAAGACATCGGGAGGACATCAGGAAGAGGTGGAACGACCTACGGGGAAAGCTGCGTTCCGTGGTCTCAAGACACCACCTGGCGGTTCAGCGTACTAGCGGCGGACCCCCACCTCCTCCCCCACAACTAACAACATGGGAGGAGCAGGTCTTGGCGATTCTGCATCCTGAGGGCCTCGCAGGAGTAGGTGGAGGAATGGACTCTGGTACGTTAAATCTTAACTATTACATCCCCGACCCTACCTGCAAGCCAGCACATACCCCCACCCTCACCCTCACCCCCATCACTCCAACTCCTCACAAATGTCCCAACATCACAAACCACACATCCTAACACCAAGCCCTGCATGCAACAACAAAGCATGGACACCCATCACTAAAGCATGCACACTGCACATACCCATACACCCCCCTACACCATCATCACACAAGGTCCCACACAGGAATGCAAGCACTGGGGTACACGGTGACCCACCCATTGCACACCATGCCACACACAGATGTAATAAACATCCTTTTATACCCCTGCAGGACCCCTACCCAACGTCAGTGGACAGGAGGGTCCACACATGTCCACACCACCAGCCGAAGAGGCCCACAGTGATGACAGCACCTCTGTCCAACTGGATCTAGATGACCAGCCCGGCCCATCGGGGACCTCGGGACAGTTGGTTCCCCACACCCAGTCACAGGCCACCACAGAGCTTCCCCCCTCTAGAAACACCAGCACAGCACCCACCCAGTGGGCCCATACCTCCGTCCCCAGGACACATCAATCAGCAGTGTGTCCACCACTACAGGGAACCCAGGCTAACCCACCACCCCAACAACAACAGGGACCTGGGGGCAGTGGTAGTGGGCACACGGTCCAGGGGACGGAGGCCCAGGAACACAGGGGAACTGGGAGGGCTGCTGTGCGACAGGGGGCAGAAAGGCCCAGGGAACCCACTCTCCACGAGGCCCTCTCCTCCATCATGGGAGCCTACCACCACTCCCAGGAGACGATGGCAACAGTACTGGCCAAGTTTCAGGAGACCCAGCGCCTGCAGGAGGAACAGTATTTGAGCTTCAGGGAGGAACTCAGAACCATCAATTCCACCCTGGGCACCATCGTGGGGATGCTGAAGGAAGTACTCAACACCAGGAGGGACACTGTGGCACTACAAGGGGCCCCTGACACTAGCCTGGACGATGAACTGCCCACCACCTCCGCCGGCGCTAGTGGACAGGAGGCACCGCCACAGGACCACCACACCAGCACCCCACCCCCTGCAGAGGGAGAACCACCTTGCAAACAATCCCTGAGATCCAGGAACAAGACAGAGAACGATGCCAAGACCCCCACCAAGAAATTAGACCACCGTGATTGTCATCCTACTGTCCCACTTTGTCACCCTGTCCAGCCTTAAACTGCCCCAGCTCCACTTCCTATGCCCATTTGGGCAATGCACCTGTGAGACTAATAGACTGGACTCTGTCATGGACATTCCTCCGCCATCACCCCTCACAATTTTGCTACCCCCTCCAATTTTGAGCACTAAAATAAACACCCTTAAAGCACAAAACAATCTGGAGTCAGTCTGTGATTTCGGAATGCTGTATTAGCAATTACTGTGTCAAAAAGCTCTTTCATTTGTAATGTCAACATACCTATGTCACACAGCTCTAGTCCATGAGGAATCAAAGCAGATGTCACACTGTGGGACCCAGATCTGTGAAATCGTACGGAAAGGTGACAACTCAGTGACCTTACACTGGGTGAAAACGACAGACAGTAAAGAGGTAGTAGTGTTTAAGTACGTGTAGTAGTCAGGTTTGTATTCTTACCTGTGTTTCACTGGAAATATTGCTGGATCACTGAGTCCCTGTTGTCCATGTCTTCTTCCTCTGCTTCCTCGTCTTCACTGTCCACAGGCTACACAGCTGCAACAACACCGCCATCTGTACCATCCTCCTGCAGAAAAGGCACCTGTCGTCGCAAAGCCAAGTTGTGAAGCATACAGCAGGCCACGATGATCTGGCACACCTTCTTTGGTGAGTAGAATAGGGATCCACCTGTCATATGGAGGTACCTGAACCTGGCCTTCAGGAGGCCGAAGGTCCGCTCGATCACCCTCCTAGTTCGCCCATGGGCCTCATTGTAGCGTTCCTCTGCCCTTGTCCTGGGATTCCTCACTAGGGTCAGTAGCCATGACAGGTTGGGGTAACCAGAGTCACCTGCAAATGGCGAGGGACAACTGTTAGACACACACTAACCTGGAGGGATATCCCCAGACCCACACAACCATTCCCAGTGACTAGCTTCCAGGTGCTCACCTAATAGCCACACACGGTACCTCTGGAGTTGACCCATCACATAAGGGATGCTGCTATTCCACAGGATGTAGGCGTCATGCACTGAGCCAGGGAACTTGGCATTCACATGGGAGATGTACTGGTCAGCCAAACATATCATCTGTACATTCATCGAATGATTACTCTTCCGGTTTCTGCACACCTGTTCACTCCTGTGGGGGGGTACCAAAGCCACATGTGTCCCATCAATGGCACCTATGATGTTGGGGATATGTCCCAGGGCATAGAAATCACCTTTCATTGTAGGCAAATTCTCCACCTGAGGGAAAATAATGTAGCTCTGCATGTGTTTCAGCAGGGCAGACAACACTCTGGACAACACGTTGAAAAACATGGGCTGGGACATCCCTGATGCTATGGCCACTGTTGTTTGAAATGACCCACTTGCAAGGAAATGGAGTACTGACAGCACCTGCACTTGAGGGGAATTCCTGTGGGATGGCGGATAGCTGACATCAGGTCTGGCTCCAACTGGGTACACAGTTCCTGGATTGTGGCACGGTCAAGCCTGTATGTGATTATCACATGTCTTTCCTCCATTGTCTACAGGTCCACCAGCGGTCTGTACACCGGAGGATGCCGCCATCTCCTCACATGTCCCAGCGGACGGTGCCTATGAAGGACAACAGTGAGCACAGAGTCAAACAACTCAGAGGTACGTACCCACAGCTTACACAGAACACCAATCATAATCTAAAAAGTGGCCTGTATGTGTGTTGAGTCTAGGCCTAGGTATGTGTGACGCAGTTGAAAATGAAGCCATGTGGGCCCCTGAAATGGCAGCTGCCTGACCTGTATAGTGGTACAATGGGATGTGAGGTAACTGCGCTGGCATTGTACACCGTCGCGGTAGGCGGTCGAAGACCACGGCGCAATGATGTATTGGTTAACATTGGACCCTATGGGTCACAGGTGCCAATGATGATGTACGCCGGCGGTGACGGTACGCACCGCCGCGGACGTGACCGCCATTTTCTATCTGTTCAATCACTCGATACCTGATCTTTAACAGGAGAGGACTTACACTGCAAGTGCTGCTGTGACCTTGGTCTGGAAGAGACAATGGTTCGAGTGTCTGGGGAAAGGGCCCCTGCTTTCACATCAGAGGAGTTGGAGAAACTCGTGGATGGGGTCCTCCCCCAGTACACGCTACTCTACGGTCCTCCAGACAAACAGGTCAGTACACTGGGAGCATGCTGTATGGGCTATGCCTGTGTGGAGAGGGGTGGATGTAAGAGGAAAGGGGGGAGAGTGCGGCGTGCATGAAACGACGGTGAGTGCATGTGCCACATGGCAAGGGTAGGGATGGGGGCCAATCACTTTGACGGTGCAGTTGGTAATAAGTTTCTCTTCCTCCTGTACAACTCATGTAGGTCAGCGCCCACCAGAAAAAATATATTTGGCATGCCATCGCCAAGGACGTCCGGACCCTGGGGGTCTGCCACCGACGGAGCACCCACTGCTGGAAAAGATGGGAGGACATTCGCCGCTGGAGCAAGAAGACGGCGGAGGCGTACCCGGAGTTGGATGGGCGCTTGAGGGCATCACAGCAGCCACAAGGGGGTAAGTACACTCTCATTCTGCTGATTTAGCGCGCAGTGGAGGGGTCTGGGTGGGGGAGGTGGGCTGTGGGTTTCCCTAGGCCAGGGCAAGTTCCGTATGCAAGGTCCCTCCGTAAGGCAAGCCATGTGGCACCCCACCGCACCTCTGTAGAGTGCCAACTACACCTAGTCATGCCCCTGTGTCATCCTTGTGTGCAGATGTCATCCATAGCCTAGTAGGCCATTTCCCAGGAATTGAACATAGGAGCCCAAGAGCGCGGCGTAGTGCAGTGGGCTTGTGTGTCTGTCGTGTCCGCCAACGGTAGCAGTAATGCATGCACTCAGCATGTTTTTCTTCTGCCCCCCCCCTCTTTCTGTGGGCTCCCTGTTCTTGTGTGCATTAGCATCATCAGGCGGAGGAGCAGTGGCACCGGAGCACGAGGGGGCTGCATCCCACATGGCCATGGAGGGCTACACTATGGAATCGGACTTCACCAGTGGGACGGAGGGCGAGGGGAGCTCCACGGCAGGGACAGGAGCTGAGACCAGTGACACGGACTCGTCCTCCCTTGTGGTGGCGGCAACATCTGTGCCACCCCCATCTACAGGTACAACCGCCACCCCCCCTTCCAGCACTGCCCTCCCAGCAGCCCCTCAGCCTTTGCCCCGTGCCCGCTCACCCGGGAGGGTGGGCATCACCTTCGCCCCAGGCACCTCAGGCCCTGCCCCAGTCACCCCTGCTGCCCTCGGTGAGGAGGCCATTGACCTCCTCAGGTCCCTCAATGTTGGGCAGTCTACCATTTTGAATGCCATCCAGGGTGTAGAAAGGCAGTTGCAACAAACCAATGCATTCCTGGAGGGCATTCATTCTGGTCAGGCGGCCCTTCAGCGAGCTTTTCAGACTCTGCCTCAGCACTGATGGCAGCCATTGTCCCTGTCTCTAGCCTCCCCCCTCCAACTTCCTCCACCCAGACCCAATCCCCTGTACCCCAGCCTATCTCTAGACCAGCACACACACGTCAACACACAAGGGAAGCTCAGGCACCACACATCCCACAGGCACTCACGCAAGCATCATACCCATGCAGACGCACCAACATCCACTGCCTCCACTGTGTCCTCCTCCTCCTCGTCTCCCTCCTCCCTCCCAGTCTTGTTTACACTCACACCTGCATGCACTACCTCTACAGCCACTACTGCCATCACCAGCACACCCACCACCACACCCGCTCACGTGCAGTCACCACCCCCTCTCCCAGTGTGTCTGTGACCCCCCTCCCAAGATACACAAATGCAGGCACACACCCACCCAAAAGCCATCCCCCTCACGACAGCCTCCAGCGCATGCACCTTCACTCAAAGTCAGCAAACGAACACCTCCTACAACCACAACCTCTTCCTCCACTCCCAAACCCCCTCCAGCTACCCGTCCCAGTGTCTCCAAAAAACTTTTCCTGTCCAACCTTGACCTCTTTCCCACCCCTCCCCCGCCCCGTCCATCTCCTAGGTCCCGAACTAGCACCTCAGCCACAACATCGCCTCAAGCACTGCTGAACAGGGCACCGCCGTCTCAAGCACCACTGAACAGGGCACCGCCGTCTCAAGCACCGCTGAACAGGGCACCGCCGTCTCAAGCACCGCTGAACAGGGCACCGCCGTCTCAAGCACCGCTGAACAGGGCACTGCCGTCTCAAGCACCGCTGAACAGGGCACCGCCGTCTCAAGCACCGCTGAACAGGGCACCGCCGTCTCAAGCACCGCTAAACAGGGCACCGCTGTCTCAAGCACCGCTGAACAGGGCACCGCCGTCTCAAGCACCGCTGGCCCATGAGCGCCAAGAGTACTGACGCTACTGAGTCCATCACGGGCAGAATGAAGCACTCTGGGCACCATGCCCCCTCCAGAACCAGTGGAGAGATCCATCCACTACCTCTGTCCTTAGCAGGATGAAGCACTCTGGGCACCATGCCTCCTCCAGAACCAGTGGAGAGATCCATCCACTACCTCTGTCCTTAGCAGGATGAAGCACTCTGGGCACCATGCCCCCTCCAGAACCAGTGGAGAGATCCATCCACTACCTCTATCCTTAGCAGGATGAAGCACTCTGGGCACCATGCCCCCTCCAGAACCAGTGGAGACTGTTATCCACTTGAGAGACTGTGGCTTTTCACTCCCCAGGATGGAACAGTGGGCAACCCACCCACTGTAGAGACTTGAGAGACTGTGGCTTTGCACTCCCCAGGATAAAGCAGTGGGCAACCCACCCACTGTAGAGTCTTGAGAGACTGTGGCTTCACACTCCCCAGGATATGGCAGTGGGCAGCCCAGCCACTGGAAAGACTTGAGAGACTGTGGCTTGGCACTCCCCAGGATATGGCAGTGGGCAACCCACCCACTGGAAAGACTTGAGAGACTGTGGCTTTGCACTCCCCAGGATATGGCAGTGGGCAGACCACCCACTGGAAAGACTTGAGGACTGTGGCCTTGCACTCCCCAGGATATGGCAGTGGGCAGACCACCCACTTGTGAGACTTGAGAGACTGTGGCTTTGCACTCCCCAGGATTGAACAGTGGGCATGTGGCCCTCTCGTGGATTTGGCGTCATGCACTCCAGCGGCTGAGGTTCCCCCCTTTCCCTCCCCCTAAGGTGCCTGTTTTCTTCCTCTCTGATGCCCCTGCAGTGTTCTCTCCGTCATGGTCGGGGATCTTGTGTGGGCCTCGCCCATACCGTGTGGGTCCAGTGTTCCACGGACTTAATTTTGTTAATGGTGTATATATATTTTTGCCTACTTGATTTTAATATATTACAATGGTTACACCCATTTTCTATTGTCTTTGCATTCTTCCGGGGGGGTTAGGGGGTGTAACTGTGATGTATCAATATGTATTAGTGTGTGTGTTGTCGTGGGTGAGGGTGGGGGTGGGGGTGTTGCGTGTCCCTGTTTTTTCCCTCCCCTGTGTCGTAGGTGCAGTACTCACCGTGGTCTTCGCCGCCGGCATTTATGCTCCTGGTAGAGGAGCAGGAAGACTATCGCAGGGAGAATTTGGAGTTCCGGGTCCATGGTGTCCTAGTTCCTCGTGGGGTGTGTAGAGGTGAGCGTTTTCCCTTCTGAATCCTGTTTCCACAGTGTTTTTATCCACGGTGAATCCGCCCCGGAAAAAAGGTGGCGGATTGGTAGGTTGTGATACTGTGCGCGGTACATTGTCCTCCGCCTGTCTGTTGCCGGTGACCGCCGCGCTGTTTGTTTGTACCGCCGTGGCGGTCGGAGTGTTTAAGTGGCTGTCTTTGTTGGCGGTTTCCGCCACGGTCGTAATTGCAAAATTTTTACCGCCGGCCTGTTGGCGGTCTTACCGCCACTTTAACACAGACCGCCAGGGTTGTAATGACCACCTTAGTCCTGTAGCTCTACATGTTCCTGAGCAAGCACATGCAGACTATGAGGTTCAAGGCTGTCCTTTGGTGCACACTGCCAGGCCTGCCACACCCCTTGCACATCTTGTTGGATGCCGAATTATGGGCTCAAGTATTTTTGGAAGCTGCCCCCTTTGGTCCATTAGTGTCTCGAGGGTGCCTGGCTGCTTACGAAAAACTTGCCAAACAGTGCTAGTTCCATTGGGGCTTCTGCTGTATGTCAGCTCCTCTTTGCATGTCATTAGCCCATGCTGGAGAAATATAGGCCTTAAATACATACACCTCTGTTTTAACAGACCAGGGCAATAACATACAATGTGGTCTGCTGACTCTGTTATATTGGCACAGCCTGCATTGTCTCTGAGCACAGGGTGGGGTCCTCCAGTGTGAGCTATATTCCTATCCGGGGAGAGTTAGAAGCCTAGTCAATAACATACTCCTGAATGCACAGCTTCCATTAGTAGCTCTTAAGTATGGTTGGCAATGTGTGGCCTCAGGCGAAATCACAAGGTCGTCTGCTCCTCTGATTTTCCTGATAGCCTCAATATCTGGTTCTCTTGAGACCCTCTTGCCTTTCACCTTTATAGTTTTCTTTAGTTTCTTTAGTTGGTCCATTGTATAAGTGGATCTTGTGAGTACCCTGAGGCCAAGTTAAGAGTGGCCTGGGTGCTTCTCAGATACTTTGACCAGTTGCTGGTATTGTCCCTAAAGTTTACTTTCAATGCCCTGCGCAGAGACTCTGGATCAGCCCTGATCACCCAGTGGTGGTATTTGATTATGTCTTTTTTGCATTCTATATCTATCTTCATCAAGTCGAACTTCAAGCCAATCTCTGTGCACCAATTATGCCTCGGGATCAGAAATATTTTTTTGTAAGAGGCTACGTAACAACGCTCAAGTGACTAAGTGAACCTGCTGGGAAATGCAAGATTGCTGTAGCTTTTTGTTGGTAATAACTTTGCCTGAATGACACTCTGTATCGCTTATGCCTAGGGAGATTGTAAATGTGATTTAGTTTGGAAAGTCTGGTGGCCTGGAGCAGGGATTTGTCAGTGTCTAAGACCCAGACTCCAAGGTAGTTGTATTTACTTAATGTCCCTATTTTTAATGTGCCTAGATTCCATTCCAATTGGTGTTTTTTTGTTTTATGGCTGAAAATCAAAAACTTGGTTTTGGCAGCATTTGCATGCCTGGCATTCATTGTGTTGTACGAGTGGAGTATGTCTAATGCCCTCTTCATTCCGATATGTGTTTGATCAAGCAGGACCAGATCTCCTGCATACTGTATAATAGGAGGTCTTGTCTGACCCTCTTTAGGAGGGAAAGTATTTCCTTGAGCAGTGCCCCGCCCAAGTCAGCTGTATATAGGTTGAACACGTTGGGGGCAATGACACAGCCTTGCTTAAGGCATCTGTTGGTATAGATGTATAGATTTTCCCTGTGGCATGCGTTTGCATTAATCCGCACCCAGGTGTCAGTATACAATGCTATTATCACCGCCAATAGCCAACTGGGTATGCCCCCGTCAGCAAGTTTTTTCCAAAGAATGCTGCGGTCAATTCTGTCAAATGCTGGGCTATGGCCTAATAAGTAGGCATGTAGTGGTATGATGTTATTATCAGTTGTCCAAGTTTCAAGCTCATGTAAGCGTGCTTGATACCTGAAATAAGCCTACTTTTTGCACACAATAGGGGCATAGGTTCAGATAACAGAGGTAAAGGCATTTCACTGTGTTGATGGATTCTGATCTAGTTCAAACTGAAAGGTGGGAGCACTAGAGGTTTACATATTTTGTGAATTTTAGAACATAGAAAGGTCATTGTAAAGCTGCTGCAATATAACAGGAGATAAACAACAACACTGTGTGTGACAAAGAATTAGCAATTTTAAAACGTTGTTTTGAGTTATTCATAGCCTGAGAATTTGAGAGGCAAGTGAGGTGCAAACTACTTTTAAGAGGATTTGTGGTCCTGACAGTTGGCTACTCAATTGACTGAATAATATAATCCAGGAGCCAAATATGGTCAAATTTGTGCATTGAAGTTTGCCATTTTTTAAAGTGTTGACAAAACCAGGGAGCTGAAGGTCATGAAGAATGCCCTTCAATAGTTTCAACTGGAATGGTCTTATCCAGAGAGCTGATGATCCAGTTATGGGAATCAACTAGTTTATCATCAATTGAGTATTCAAATCCTGGTGATTGGATGATAGAGATGAAGTAAAGTTATCAGCTGTAAATTACATTAAATAACATTGACAATTTCTAATGATAGAGAACTTCTTAATTAAAATAGAATGATTCGAGTTAAAGAAAAGGAGATATGAAAATGATCTGACTAAGATAAAGGAGAATGGTTCTTAAAAAATACCTGGGAGACAGGGGCACAAATATGATCAGCACATGCCCTGTGAGTTGGGTAGGGACTGAAACATATTGAGTGAGGTTGAGATTACTCAACAAATCAAGCAAGTTAGTGGAGTTCACACATAAGGAATATTCTTCCAGGATAGTAAACTTGCAGACTAGCAAGCATGACTGGCTAGAAAAATGGGGAGAAATTTGATATGTAGTTGCCGAACTTTTTACTGGCATTGGAAGGACAGTAGCCAAGAATGCCATCAAGAGAGTAAGAAGGTGAAACAAGGATTTTAAACCTCTAGTAATTCAGCTGAGATTAGAGGGTCGAGGGCCTAGGAGCACTGCTTTAAAAAGTCTTTAAAAATAATAACTAATCTGGCACCTTTTTAAAAAGGATTCAGAAGGTGTATGGATTTAACCCTCAAGAGACAGACGAGAGCTACATAAGCGTCTGAAGTCTCATGGAGGCAAGATTCTTTAATGAACAGAATGTTGAGTGAAATTTCAAGTACAAAGCCATGAATACCTTTCAGGTGTTTCACATGGGAGCCCACATTTAATCGTTGTGCAGGGGAGTTTTTGTGTTGAATCAACAGCGTGAGGCAACTGAGGTTGAAGGGCCTCCGGAAGGGCTTCGGCCAACTTTTAGAAAAGGTTTGAGGGTTCCAGCTAGAGACGTTCAGATCAAAGTGTTCACTATAGCTGTAGTAAATGTGAGAGGGACCTAACTTGCAACAAACCTTGGTGTCGGGAAGATGAATTAAGGTTAAACTCATGGAGTTGCCTCTTGTTGCACCCAGGGACCATAGAGCAATGAATAGATGTTCTATAATAGGAATCACATATAACTTAATCAGCTTTATACATTGTGACATTCTGTCTGTCCCTTTGTCCCATGTACTGTATTGTAATTTATAAACATTTCTCACAGTAAATGCTGTGTTCCCAAAACCCAGAGAATAACATTGGCAGTAAATAACCACATTATTCCCATTATTAAATGTGTTTGGAGTTGTATTTGTTTCACAGATGTGATAGGCCGTTCCTGATTTGTTCCTCGTTTTAACTGGTGTTTTGCTGTGGATAAATAAAATACATATTTATCTTATAATGTACACCTGAGAACAATTAAGGTACAGTCATGGTAAACCAATGGCTTGCATTAGTATCAAAACAACAGCAGAAGAAGACCCCACTGGTTATTGGTTAATATATTTAGTACACCACAGTACATCAATCCTGTCTTTACCTTAATGTTTTTCTTGTTTCATTTATATTATTTCCATATCACTTTGTACACTATCACCTCATATCAAATGTTTATATGTAAATAAATCACAGAAAAACCCGTAGACCACACACATAAGTTCACCTAACTTTGCATACAGAAAAGAGACTAATCACATCTGTCAGATAAACGTTAGAACATATACATGAAAACAATTGGGCCTCCAAGCAATGCAATAGTACCATGAAATATGACAATGACCACAAGAAGTACCCACATGGTTTATATTGGAAATGGCACAAATATGTCTTAAGAGGAATTTCTTCCACTCTAATAATAACTACTTTATTCAAATCAAGGGAACCGCAATAAGTTGTTCCTTCGCCCCAGAGATGGCAGTCATGTTTATGGCTAGATATGGAGAAAAACAGGTGCATTGTGAGAACCCATTTAGGAGTATGATCATTATCTGGAAACGATTCATGGATGATAGATTTATGATTTGGAGAGGAGATGGGGAGACACTTAAATCTTTTGTTGATTGGTTGAATAACAGAACACCAGATATAAAGTTCACCTCCAAATGAAGTAAAGACAAAATACATTTCATAGACCTAACCATAAAACATGACGAAGACCGAATATTTACCACCTTACGTACAAAAGATACAGACAGAATCACTTTTCTCCACTGTTCAAGCTACCACCAAAGGAACCTCTGAGACAATTTACCGTATCCCCAATTCCTAAAGATCCAGAGGAATTGTTTGAAAAAAGAAGACTTTTTCCTGAATGCAAGTCAACTGGTCTGGAAATTACAGGAAAGAGGATAGCCCTATCAATTACTGAAAAAAGCAATGAAGAGGGCTTGGTATACTCCAAGGGATAGATGCCATTTTGAAACCAACAGAAAAAAGAGAATCCAATCAATTGGTATGTGTCACAACATTTGACTCTACCACATCAGAAATTAAAAGGATTTTTAGAACAAATTGGAAACTATTTTCACCCTTAAAGCAATTTAAAGATCCTCCAATCTTTGCTCTAAAAAGAAATAGGAATATTAGGGATATATTGGTTCATTTCAACATGGAAAGACAAAAACCATGACAAGACCTTAGGAGTATGCTCAGCTTGCCATCAGTTACAGGTCATCATAAGTGTGGAAAGTGTGGATAAGTTGTCTGAAGCAACTATTGAAGGAAATGTCTTGATCCCTAATAACACTGAAAATAAACATATGGAATTCACCAACTGCAGATCAAAGAATGTAGTATACTATATATTATGCCCTGGTAATAAAGCGTATACTGGCCAAACAAGTCAAGAAATACGTAATCGTAATAGCCAACACAAATCTATAATAAGACGTCACATTTTGACAGCTCCAATTGTCCAACATTTTGTACAAACTGGACAAAAAGAGTGTGAAATAAAATGGACAATTTGGAGACAGATAAAAAATGGCAATGAAAGATCACTATTACAAGAAGTGTTTTTTATTATGAAATTACGGACTGCGGAAATGGGCATGAATGAAATGTCACAAATTGGCAATCTAATTTATAACATTTGTGTATAAACAAGGATCTCTTATAGAAATAATATTGGCGTACTCCTTACCTATCTCCATTGGGGACAGACTAGGAATGAGTAATTTAGTGATTGGAAACCTAGGGATGACACCAGTTTCCCAAATTAATTTCCATGTTTACTACATCTCCCATCGGGTCGTAGAAGACAGGAAGCTCCATCAACACAGAATTAATGAACCCGCTCATTACAATTTCCATCATGCCCCAGACGTTAGGAAGTCAATGAACGTATTCACGGTAAATGGCATTCACTGACACGCCCTAAAGCATTTGACTTTGGCACCACAAGAGGGGGAGGACTCCATGTGGAGTTGAGCCACGGCAACAAGTAAGAGTGCAAGAAGTGAAGAAATTAATGAAGATATGACAAAGAAGGGCATTTAAAGTTGTTCTCTAAAAGCGTCTATTGAATCCACCGTAATGATACACTTTTTTCAAAAAAATAGTTATCACATGTGGAACAGCGTAATGGCTATATGTCAAGAAGTCTGAGGAAACCTGCCATCATCTAGGATGGGTGAGAGTAATTGTTTCCCGTGGTAGACTCACAGGGGTAAAATAGCATGTTACACGAACAGAATGTGAGTGATTTCCCAAAAGGTGCACGGAGGGATTGGCTGTTAAATTTGTGTCGAAAGGGCGCACATGGGTAATGCAGTGAGTAAGACTCTAATCAACAGCATTATTTCATCTCCCCTACTCTTCTATGTGTGATTAACATGCTCTCAAGTAAGATCACTGCGGTGTAGTGACAGGGTACCGGGAATCCTAAAGTAAGCTTACAATAGCCCTGCACACCACAGAGGTGCATGAACACTTAGAAATGGGTATGTGCCTGAAATGTATTAACACATACGTGTAATGGTGTAATTTATATCTCATTATTCTTTAATAGTATACTTATAGAGTCCCAACCCTGAGGAATTTGGTGTGGCCATGATGATGACCTTGCTACAAAGTGTATGACCTGTTTTTAAATGAGGTGGAAACTCGTTAGCTAATGTAATTTGAGGAAAGTGCCTGAATGACCCAGTATGTGATCATCTGTTATAGAATAACGTAATTATACTTCATGGAAATTGCTTGTGGAAGTAGAATTGAAGGGGCCAATTCGAAGAACACTATGCATTTCTCAATATTCTGGTAGGTGCTGCATGAACTCTCTTGTTTGAAGCTATTCCTTGAGTACTTAATGGTTAGCTTATATGGACAAAACAGGGACAGGACTCTGACCTTTGGTTATGTTTAAAAAAAAAATTAAAAAAAATATGTATGTGTATTAACGTTTGTCTGTTAGATGTGATTAGTCCCTTTTCTGTATGTAATGTCAGGTAAATTTACGTGTGTGGTCTAAGTGTTTTTCTGTGATTTATTTACATATAAACATTTGATATGAGGTGATAGTGTACAAAGTGATATGGAAATAATATAAAATGAAACAAGAAAAATATTAAGGTACAGACAGGATTGATGTACTGTGGTGTACTAAATAGATTAACCAATAACCAGTGGGGTCTTCTTCTGCTGTTGTTTTGATACTAATGCAAGTTACACTTTTGTGCTAACTCCAAAAAATTCACAGTCATCCAATTTAAGCGTGGGTGACTTATATATTGTGTTTACGTCCAAACTGAGGCCCATATTTATACTTTTTGGTGCAAATCTGCGTTAGCGCAAATTTGCGTAAAAAAGTATAATGCCGGCTACCGCCATTCCAACGCGCCAGACGGGCGTCATATTTATGGAATTACAGTAGCCGGCGCTGCGGCCTGTTAGCGTCAAAATAAATGACTGTAACCAGGCAGCAGAGGCGGAGGGAAGACTGGGGGCTGTGCGTCAAAGAATGGTGCAAGTCAGGTTAGCGTCCAAAATAGTGACTCTAACTTGACTAACGTCATTTTTTGACGCACAACCCCCATGGAAATGACTCCTGTCTTAGGAAAGACAGGAGACATGGCCCCCTGCCCAATGGCCATGCCCAGGGGCTTTTGGGCACAGTGGCATGTAGGGGGGGCCCAAGTTAGGCCCCCGCCATGCCACTTCTACGTAAATCAAAAAATACTTAATTCTACTTACCGTAGATGGGTCCCCCATCCATAGGTGTCCTCCAGGGGCAAGGGTGGCATGGGGTGTCCCTGGTGGCAGGGAAGGGCACCTGTGGACTGCTTCCATGGTCAGAGACCATGCAAATGAGCCCACAGGTCCCTTAACACCTGCCCTGACCCAGGCGTAAAAAAATGACTCTAAACCGGTTTAGAGTAATTTTTTAAGGCCCTCCCGTGTGTCATTTTTGCACAGGAGTATAAATAAGGTGCAATTGCATTTGAGTCATTTTTGCCCGGGAACGCCTATCTTGCATGTCATTAACGCAAGGTAGGTTTCCACGGTAAAAAAAATAACTCTGACTCCATAAATTTGGAGCTAGACGGGTCTAGCGCCAAAGTATTAATATGGAGTTAAGTTTGCGCCGAATTTGCGTTAAAAAAAAAAATGATGTAAATCCGGCACAAACAGAGTATAAATATGCCCCTGAGTGTTTTGTGGTTACAAAGAGTCCAGAGTCATGTTAATTTTGGTAAACATACTCATGTATGTAAATTAGTCATGCATACAGTTAAGATATTAAAACCAAACAATGACTACAGTTTCCTTATTTCATAAAATAGCTCTCTCGTGTATGTCCCACCTTCCGATACACATCTTGTGAATTTCCAGTTGCTTGGTGCTCCTCGCCCCTTTCCAATCCCACTAAATCTGGCCCATTTTGATGCGGGTTAGGTATACGTGCCTCTTTTCAATGCTTGCAGCCCATGGAACGCCACCGTCTCTTCATATTTACTCACCGCCTTACTCAGTATGCATTAGTAACTCCGTTTATTCATTTCTACTGATGAAGCAGAAAATTAAGGTTTTGATTTATTAACGCTTAAACGTAGTGCCGAAATAATCATGTGTGATATTAACCGAACTAATTAAGATTGTACGGGGACAAAATGTGCCCTCAGAGTAGTTTGCCATCATTTATACGCGTGCTTTATATAACGTGGTGAATTAGAATTGCACTAATCCGACATAATCATAAACGTGTGCTACGATTTGCTTGTTTGAAATGTTTTAGCTTAGCATTACTTTAGCAGAGGCTTTGGCCTAGTTGCCCGGTCTCACGGTTTAGATGTTCGTATTTTTCCACTGTGCTATTAAACGTGTATTCTTGCTTGAAGCTGTACTTTTCCACAGAAACCGTTCACATGCTTATCTTAAAGTTAGTGCCAGCCTGGCATATTTTCTCTTTAATTCAAGGTCGACTTGCAGGTGCGGACAATGGAGGCTCTGAGAGTAAGCTAATTGGGAAACAATGTTGCGGGTTGCGTACCCATCTCCAAGGATAATGTATGCTTAAGTAAAAGCTTGAGAACTGTCGTTTTTGATTGGTCAATTTGTAGCTAACCTATGAACCCTCCAATGGAGACCCTACAGGACTTGAACTGTTGTCTATAAAAATCAGGTGCACGAGAAGAAGGTATGCCATTTTGCCCGCGATTACGGACATTTTGACTTCGTAGCTATTATGGCCCACTTTGCTGCGACGCCATTTTGAGAGACTTTGAGTCTTTCTCTAATCGAGAGAAAGAGACTTTGAATGATTCTTGCCCTAGAGACTGTAACTTTGATCTGATCCCTTTGCATGAAGTAATAGTTTTACCTTGCCGCCGTGAGGCATTTGCCCCGTTCACCCCTGCCCCTTTGTCCCGTCCTATGCTGATCGAAACGGTACCCATGCTGATCGAAGAACGGTACCTGTGAGACGAAGACTTCCTTGTATGCTGATCGTAATTGGTAAATATGAGAAGGATTTGTAAAATTGCATTGTGTTTCTTTTAGGTAACCAACTGCTGATTTTGGTAAGAGCCCTAGCTAGGAGTTTTCTAAATTAATGTTGCTAAATTGTTTTTTGCATGAAGACCCACATGCTGATGCTAATTTGAGGTTAGACGAGGATTCCACATGTCGCACGATGCAATTTGAGGTCTTGTTATGCTGACTAAATGTACGCAATTAGTTCATTACAGATTATCGTCTTAGTGCTTTGCATTGCCATTATCGAATGCCTTGTGATTCAAATGCTACATAGATTACATTTGTTTCGACGTTATGGACAGCTATTAATGTTCATATATGTTTATCATTTGGTGTTGAGAAACATTTATATTGTGCTAGCTTTGTTAATATAGGGAAATAAATTAACTAACTTTGCAATAAACTGGTGTGGTTATTCCTGACTGAAAGGTCAGGGTTCGCCGAAATGTATTCTGGATTAATTGTAAAGTGTTATGTTGTTCAAGGTGTTGCTTATGTTCGTTATTGATTATTGATTTGATGCGACTGATCGATATGAGAGTACAGAGAGTTCCCACTAAGTCAAAAGATTCATCGGCCTAAAGAGCGTCCGAACGCAGGTAAAATTTGTTACCCCGTTCCGCTCTATCAGTAGATGGTAGCAGAGGACGGTTACGTCTTTTGGGACCCTGTACTATTAAAGTACATGGTGTCGAATTAACGGTTACGCATTCTTTGAGACCCCACTTGAGAAGTTGAATTAGATTTTTCTTGGATAAAATAGATTGACAAAATGATGATGGGCTAGGTCCACCGCGACTTTCCCGGGATCTCGGAGCTTGCGAATGGAGAGAACGGAGGTGTGGAATCAGCGCTGGCGGTACTAGTGATGGCATGAGTGAAGTTAGGGTTTTGCGCTTGCACAGCTTATTGCCGCAGGGTGTGTGAAAAGGTTGCGAGGGTTTTCTTTTTAAGGATAGCGGAGGTGCGACTCCGAGTGTAGAAGTAGAGAAGTCGTCGAACTTCATAAAGTTAGCGGAGGTGGGCCTCCGAGTGTGAGAGTAGGGAAGTCGTCGAACTTCATGTGCGTGTGGCGCTTTGTGCATTAAAAGGTCCACGTGGTTGTTGTTGTTGAGACGGGCCCTGCGAGGTCAAGAGACTCCGGAGTATGTTGATCCATGTTGTGGTCTGGGCGGTTTAGTAGGTTGATCGGGCGTGGTCAACAAGTCGGTACATGTGGTAAGGAGTGAAAGAAACTTCGACTTCGGGCTTTGACAAGATTCTAAGTGCACTAGAACAGATCATTGACAAGTTGAGAGTAGGTCTGCGGGTCAGATTTGCTTGCAAATGTGGGGACCGAGAAAGACCGAATAGCGGCCGAGGCTGGTGAAAGAGATCGAATAGTGGTCGAGGTTGGTGAAAAGTCCCTAAGGTCCTGAAGCGACTGTGTTACCCTTCCTGTAGCAAACCGACAGATCTGTTTTATTTTTTTGGTAGCTCGCAATATATGCAAGAAGTTGTTACGAAAAGAGGTGAGTGAAGGAGGACTAGCCGCGAGGCTTTGTCAGCCGCAGTGTGTGTGAGTGTGACGTCACTAAGAGCCGCGCTGGGATAGGTTGGTGGGTGAGACGGGTCGCGCACGGATTGGACGCAGTCCGTGGGACTCGATTGGAAGGGGAAAGGCAGGTGAAGAGTATTCCGGGAATTAAAGTCACCTATTGATTACAAATTTTGTGGAATTAAAGTTACCTATTGATTAAAGTTTTGTGGAATTGAAGTCAAATATTGGTTATATACTTTGTGAAATCAAAGACGATAAAATGAAATTCCTTAAAGCATTCAGGAGCGCGATGAAGGGGGAGTCTTACATTAAAGCGAACGTAGGAGAGGAGACGCCGCCCGAGGGTACACCAGCTTACATTGTAATGGAGGAAAAGGGGGTAGCTCCGTGCCTTTGGCTAAAGCAATGGCACAAGTTGACAGAGAAACATGGGAGTGTAGCATTCCCGATATATGGGACATTCAATATAAAGATTTTAGAGAATTTGAGATTCACGATGTATGACATGAAGGTGCCTCCAAGGCCAGCACAGTTTGAGGCTCTAGCAATTTGGGAACTAATGGCCAGACAGCAACAGCAAAAGAAGTTCGAGACCAGAATGAGGAAGGTAGAAAAGACATTAGCGGATGCTAGGTGGGATAATGCACAGAAGGTGTGGAGATCAGATGTATTGCAGGGGATAAAATTGTTCCCCGCGATTACTAAGGAAGGAGAAGAGACAGGTAAGAAAGCCACCTGTAAGACAGACAGAAAGTGTTCTAAGGATAGGGAGGACGAGGAAAAGTTGAGAAGAGAAGAGGAGTTAGAGGATGAGGAGTTGATAATGCAATTGCTGAACGACCGTCCACCGCCTTATGCAGAGAATGGACAAGGTCCAAGTGCCAGTTCTGCCCCTCCGGCACCGATACAGAGCAACGGGACACAGAGTCCGGGAACGTCATCGGGATCTAAGGACCCGAGTTTATTGCTCACCCCGCAGATACCGCAGGTTAGGAGAATATATCCAGATGTGCCCGTGTTGAAACCAGCAGAAAATTATCAGCCGCAGATGCCAGGGTATTACAGTAGTGACAACGGTGCAGGAATGATTCTAGATCCAACCGTAAGGGGAGTACAGAATGGTTACAACCAAGCGATGACACCAGCTGAATCAACTCAGTTTGTGATGCCTCAAAAGCAGATGCAGGGAGGAAACGCATATGCTCAAATGACGGGGAGCCAGATGGGCATGCCGGAGATGATGGCCCATGGTGTGGGAATGAACATGCCACAGAACATGGGGAATGGACAGAACCCAGACGCGATATCCTTACCCATTACCGTAGGTCCAGCGGTACCTCTGTATAGTCAGCCTAATTCGGGTCTGAACAGTCAGGGATCAATGCTGCAGAATGGGATAGAAAGAAGGTGTATAGAAAACATTCCAGGGATAACTCCGATAGCGGCTCAGCCAACTGGATCTGGGTCCTTGATGGAGTTTAGTCCCATATGTGCTCAGTCAACATTGGTAAGGTCGAGCCCCCCACTGATAATACCTCTCACATCGAACACTGAAAAGCTGCCACAGCCATCGATGGCAGTCGATGTAAACGCTACCCTGATGGGGGTGAATGCGCAACAGCTGACACAGTGGTTCAACAGTCTGAATTCCACACAAAGTCCAGCTAGTGGGAAAGGAGAAGACTACATGAATAGGGTCAGGTTGAACATGGAAGCACAAGAATTGGTGGAAGGGACTATGGGTGTGAACAGGTTAGAGTCATACACAGAAGAAGAGCTGAGGTATCTATGTCCCAGGATTACGAAGGAAGTGAACAAGATACATAAGAGCTTGCAGGAAGCAGCTGACAGAAACGGGGTTGACATAGACAAGACGAAACACTTGAGCAGGAGCTACAGGTTAGATTTTGGGACAACAGATTTTGAACACCTGAGGTCAGCAGGCATGAAGACACACCTTAAAGAATTGCTGCAGAGTGCACAAGTGTGGAGGTGCCTAGACAAATGGGAAAGCAGATGGGTAAAGAGAAAGGACAAGAGGAGGGACAGTGCTACAGAGCACAATGAGAAAAGACCACAGAGTAGTGATACAGTAACAATGCTACCAATGAGGGAAACAGCAGGAGGAAAATTAGTACATGTACCATGGCACAGAAGCGACATTCAGTCCTTTACGGACGATTTTCCCAAACTAAGAGAGAAGCCGATTGAATGGTATCAGCAGACTGATAGGTTTGTGAAGCTTGCAAAATGTCTCTGGGAAGACCTGAATACTCTGTTTGAGATTGTGGTTCCGGCAGATTTGTGGGAGGATTGCAAAAGAGCTGTAGGTTGGCCGGCAAGTGAACCGGAGAGACACAGGGAAACGGGCGCACCATCACCTATGGTGATGAGCTTGTACTATAAGGTGATTGAGCATTTGAAAACAAAGGTACCCGCGAAAAACGTGGATTGGCAGAAGATTGACCGAACTGCCCAAGAGACTAAAGAATCAATTCATAGTTACTATGAGAGGTTGTTGAAGGCGTTCAAGAATTACAGTGGCACGGAAACAATTGAAGCGAAGGACATGCTTCATTTTGTCTTCAGATTTGTGGAAGGGCTGAGGCCAGAGATAAGCCAAATGATAAAGTCGCATTTGATTTGTTGGCAGTCTAAACCGATTGACGAGGTCTTGACTTATGCGAAATACTGTAGTGACGAAATTGAAGTGAAACAGAAAAAGCTGAAAGAGAAGGTGATGATGATGCAGCTTAAGGCAGCTCAGACAGGTTTGCAAGGTCTGCAAGGTTTACAAGGGATGCAAGGGTTCCAACAGCAAGTACCGCAACAGCAGTTGCAGTTGCAGGGAAACATGGCGTTTCAGCCACAGGCAAGAGGTAGAGGTCGAGGAGGTTTTGTGAATAATGGTCCGGATTTGAACACCGTTGTGACGGGTGTACAGGCGATGAAGAAGGTGATGCCGTGTCACGTGTGCGGGATCGTCGGTCATTGGAAACGCGAGTGCCCGATGGTGGTGCAGGATGGTGCAGGTGTAGGTGCAGGTGCAGGTGTAGGTGTTGGTCAGCAAAACAATGATGTCAATGCATTTCAGACAATGAGAGGACCGAAATTGAGAGGTCCAAGCTCAAATTTTCAGACTGTAAATCAATTGCAGGGATTACAACCTATGCAGCCGCAGCAGATGCAGATGCCTCGTATGCAGATGACGCAAATGCAGCCGATGCAACAGCAGTTACCTATGGTACCTAATCAGCAAATGCAAATACCATTGGCACCAATGAGTCAGCAGCAAGTGATGGTTCCTCCACAGGTAACGGGTCAGGTAATGAGTACAAATGGCACCGTACAACAGTTCCCCTTACACAGTGAGAGTGGAATAAACAACGTATGGGAGAGTGAAAGTTCAGGAGAAGAGGGAGATTGTGTACTTGCGGCATCCTTGGAGGTTGATCAAAGGGGTCCGTACGTAGAGGGAAGAGTAATGGGTCATCGTGTCTCATTCTTGGTTGACACGGGAGCCACACGTTCAACAGTTAAGAGCAGTGAAGTTCCAAATTTGCCTCTCTCAGGGAGGACAGTTCAAGTGGTGGGAGTAGCAAACAGACATCTGACGAACCCAATAACAGATCCGGTACCAGTTAGCATCGGTAACTATCAAGGGGTACATCAGTTTGTGGTGTGTGACTCAAGTCCGATAGCACTGTTAGGGAGAGATCTGTTGTGTAAATTGGGTTGTTCGATAATGTGTTCAAACGAAGGAATAACAATAGAAACGAGCAATGATGGGGAAGAAGAGGACAGTGTAGAGGGGGATGAAATAGAAACAGTCGACGAAGAGTATCCTCTGATTTGTCTTTTCCCGATGATAACTGAGGAAGACATCCCAGCTGAATTACGAGAGACAGTCGGAAAGGAAGTGTGGGACATGACAGGGAAAGAGGTGGGATTGATGAAAGGAGTGGAACCAGTAAAAGTGATGGTAAAACCCAATGCGATCTTTCCCCAGACCCCACAATACCACATGCCACAAGACACCCTCATGAAAGTTGCCCAACTCATTGACGAATTTGTAAAACAGGGGGTACTGAAAGAAGTGTTAAGCAGTCCATGCAATTCACCGATAATGGGACTAATAAAGCCAAGTGGGAAAGTCCGACTCGTGCAGGATTTGAGGAAAATAAATTACATCATAATAAAGTGCTGCCCTGTCGTACCGAATCCAGCCGTGATAATGTTTCAAGTTCCTTGCGATGCTGAATGGTTTTCAGTCATCGATTTGTCACAGGCATTCTTTTCTGTGCCTCTCCATGAGGACAGCCAATTCCTCTTTTGTTTCAAATTCCTAGACAGAGTGTACAGTTGGTGTCGAATCCCTCAAGGGTTTTCTGAGTCACCGTCAATCTTCAATTAGATTCTAAAGAAAGATCTGGAAGCATTAGAGTTGCCATTCGAGTCAATTCTAGTACAGTACATTGATGATCTACTGGTTGCATCAAAGACAGAAAGTGGCTGCACAGCCGATACCATTCCTTTGTTGAACCATTTGGGAAGGAATGGACATAAGGTGTCTCCTTCCAAATTACAGTTCTGTCAGAAGAAAGTGAAATACTTGGGTCACCAAATAGAGAAAGGGTCACGGAGAATAATGAAGGAAAGAATTACAAGTATACTCCAAATGAGTCCACCAAAGACAAGGAAGGAGGTGAGGAAGTTTTTGGGAATGGTGGGATATTGTCGCCAGTGGATTCCCAACTTCTCGTCTCTAGCGAAGCCCCTACTGAAATTGACCCAGAAGGATGCCTTGGATGAAATTGAGCTGAAAGGAGATGAGATGGATGCTTTTGTTGAATTGAAAGAATGCATGTGCAGGGCTCCAGCTCTAGGTATGCCTGACTACACGAAGCCTTTCACATTGTTTTGTCATGAACGAGATGCATGTTCTTTGTCTGTCTTGACTCAAGCCCATGGTGGCGTAAACAGACCAGTAGCGTATTTTTCAGCTACTTTGGATCCGGTTGCAGCAGCACTCCCAGGGTGTTTGCGCGCCGTAGCAGCAGTTGGTATCAGCCTCACTCAGAGTGAAGGAATAGTGATGGGACACCCAGTAACAGTCATGGTCCCTCACTCAGTTGAGATACTTTTGACCCGCTCCCGAACGCAACACATGACTGGAGCGAGACTCACAAGTTATGAAACGATAATTCTGGGCTCACCGAATGTGCAGCTGAAAAGGTGCACTACGTTGAATCCAGCTACCTTGCTTCCTGGAGAAAATGCTGAAATTGAGAATGCTGAAGACGTCGAGCATGACTGTCTTCAGGTGACTGAATTTTGCACAAAACCCCGACCGGACATCAAGGATACCAAGCTTGATGTAAATGACCAAATTCTTTTTGTTGATGGTTCATGTCTAAGAGATGGGATGGGGATTTTGAAAGCAGGATATGCCGTATGTACTGTAACAGGTGTCTTGGAAGCGGGATGGCTTCAAGGAGTCTATTCTGCACAAGTAGCAGAACTTGTTGCCCTTACCAGAGCATGTCAACTGTCTGCATTGATGAAAGTTACCATTTACACTGATAGTCAATACGGGTTTGGGATTGTGCATGACTTTGGACAACTATGGTCACAGAGAGGTTTCCTGACCTCTTTGGGATCCCCAGTAAAGAACGGGGAGAGAATAAGGGAATTGTTGCATGCCATTCAAGTGCCAGCTGAAGTTGCAGTGGTAAAGTGCAGTGCTCACACGAAAGGACAGGACTATGTGTCTCTGGGAAATGCATATGCGGATCAAGTCGCAAGATTTTGTGCTTTGAACTGTATATTACTAAGGGATGATTGGAATACGATAAATGAGCCAGAACTCGAACCAGCTGAAGCATTTGCCTTGAAGGTTGTAGATACAATAGAGGAACTAAAAGCACTACAGAATAATGTCAGGGAGGATGAAAGAGATTCCTGGATTAAATCACAATGTATAAAGAGACAGGATGAGTTATGGGTTTCACATGAGGGAAAATTTGTTTTGCCAAATAGTCTCTTATCACAGCTTGCGCGGTTCTATCATGGGCAAGCTCACCTAGGGAGAGATGCCATGATAAGATTGTTCAAAACTGATTGGTTTAACCCCAGATTTCGCCAAGCTGCAGAAGCAGTTTGCCATCGATGTGTCACTTGCCAGCAGATGAACCCAGGAAAGGGAACCGTTGTGAGTGCGAGTCACATTGGTAGGGCAAGCAGTCCTTTTAGTCGAATGCAGATGGACTTCATTGAGATGCCTGTGCATGGGGGTCTGAAATATGTGCTGGTGATTGTGTGCATTTTTAGTCACTGGATTGAGGCATACCCCACACGTAGAAATGACAGCCTTACAGTTGCCAAGCTATTGTTAAGGGAGTTGATACCACGTTTCGGATTCCCGATCTCTTTAGAATCAGATAGGGGAAGTCACTTCAACAATGAGGTGATGAAGTTACTTTGCGAAGCACTGAACATTGAGAAACACTCCTGATAGAAAAACTGGATTGTCTCCGCATGAAATACTCATGGGCAGGGCTATGAGACTTCCTGCAGTTCCCGCAAACATGCTTTTGAATATTACAGATGATATGGTGTTAGACTACTGCAAAGGACTGGCTGACGTGGTTCGCTCTTTCTCTCACCAGGTGGAAGCGACCACCTTGCCACCGATCCAAGGTCCAGGACACGCACTGAAAGCAGGTGACTGGGTCGTGGTAAAGAAGCACGTGAGAAAATCGTGTCTGGAACCCCGTTGGAAAGGCCCTTTCCAAGTGATCCTGACAACTACCGCTGTGAAGTGTGCGGGGGTTCCCAACTGGATTCACGCCAGTCACACAAAGAAGGTGTTGTGTCCCACAGATGAGGAAGTTGAAGCGCTGAAAGTACCAGTGCCTGATAAAGCAGTGCCAAGTGCTGAGACAGAACCAAAGCGAACTGAAAGCGAACAGACAGAAGCAGGAGAAAAAGAGATATTCTCCGACAACGAAGACACCAACTCGCTTGGGGGAGACCAAGGAGAAAGTTCAGATAGCGACGAAGAAGCTGCAGGTGACAAAGAACCTGAAGCAGCTGAGGGTAGTAAAAAGCCTGAAGCAGCTGAAGGTGACAAGGAGCCTGAAGCAGCTGAAAGTGATAAAGAGCCTGAAGAAAGTAACGGTGACGAAGGGCTCGAGAAAAGTGAAAAAGTAGGAGAGCCTGATCAGAGGAGGGCTTTCCCAGAAGCAGACGATACAGAGAAAGAAAAGGAGAACGTGGTTGATTCCCCAGAAGGAGGGAACGAGGCAGAACAGAACGAAAAGGTTCAAGCTTCCACAGAAAAGACAGCAGGTCCATCAAATGGACATGGTGCAAAGAGAAGACTGAGTATCTCACCGATAAAAGAGAAGGGTAAAGAAAGTTTGAACGAAGGAGGAAGGCCGAAAGTGAAAGAGAAAAGAAAAGAAGTGACTGTTGTGGATCAATCGTCAAGTGAAGAAAAAGACTTGACAAAAGAGGAAAGTACCAGCGAAGCAGAGTCGAAAAGAGAAGCAAAATTGAAAAGGAAAAGAATACCAAACAGGAGGTATTCCGGTCCTGAATGGGCATATGCAATCAATGATGATTGGACTGACGAGTTTGTATCTCTAAGCATCGAGAACGAAGAAGAAGAAGAGATACCAATTGAAAAGAAAAGTTTCATAGACTCTGTCGATTGAAAGAGTAAATGACATTGCTTGCTACAATATAACGTGAAAGAAAACAACCAGCTGAGACATTGTTGAACCGGATGAGACATTTGCTAAACTGATAAAGACTGAGTTATTGCCGAATTGAGACAAATGCTGCTAACCGATAAATGACTGGCCTTTTGAAGAAGACGGTGTGAACATTGTGCTCGTTCAGCTTTGCAACTGATTTGCTAAATAGTTTCATTTATAAGTGCTTCTAGCTCTCTGATTCTATACAGATCATGGCGCCAAACAATAGAAAGAAATTTTGTAAATATGTGTGTATAGGCTTGGTAATTACATGTGTAATAATAATAATGGCAATTGTGTTTGGAATGCATGGAAAGGGTGAGAATGAGACTATTACTGCTTCTACTATTACTCCTGTTACTGTCACTGAACTAACCCCATTGAAAAGACTAGCAATGGATGAGAGGCTCTTGCACGATAAGAAAGAGCTTTCGTATAACGTTTTCTATCGCTTGCTAACAGAGTATGTTGAGACTATGGATGCGAAGGATTGTTATGTGTGTACCCAGATACCGACATCAGTCAAGGAAGGGGTGACATATCACCACATGCCTCTTACATATGGGATTACGTGTAGTATAGTAATGTCTAGGTTTTATGGTCAAACTAACATACAGTATTTTTACTCGAATTATGATGTTACCTTTGCTTATGTTCCTATAATAGCGCAGCTAAGCCAGACTGCAAAATATTGGGATTATAAAATTATGGGGGAATTTTTCGAGCCAATGCAACCTTTTGAAACGGCTCATGCTCATAGGGAGAACCTTACTTGCTCAGTCTCTGCTGCAGAAATAAGCTTTTTAGATCGCACAGATTATAGAAGGGCACAGATGAAGGCGAAATTAGAAAAAGAGCTGCATAAGAGGACTTCAGTAGATAATTATGATTTTGCTGCTATAAAGACACAGGGGAAAATAGCTTTAGATGCTTGGCATGTAGGGAAATTTTGTATATATCGAGGTGAATCTTATTATGACAATATTTTTGTAGGAGCGAGTGAGTGCAAACATACGTTTATTTTTAAGGCCAAATGGACATTCATGATGGACGGACTTGACCCTGTCATTCCAGGTGTATATTACATTTGTGGGCATAATGCCTATTATCGTCTTCCAAAGGGATGGTGGGGGAGATGTTATTTGGGTATAGTCTTCCCAAAGGTTTATCAGCTGGATGACGTATCGATGATTCAAAAGACATCTGGATCTCATAGTATCCAGAAAAGAGAGACCGCAGCTGCTGTGGTAGGTGACATATTTGGAGCCATGATTCCTTCATTGGGAGTTGTGTTGAATTCCATCAAGATACGAAAGTTGTCTACTATAGTGGATAACATGCTGACAAAGTTTTCAGGTGCTATAATCCTGATAGATGCTGAGCTTGCAGCGGAAAGAGCTATGACTCTTCAAAATAGGCTTGCTTTAGACATTCTTTTAGCAAAGGATGGAGGCGTTTGCAAAATGATTGGTGCATGTCACTGCTGTACCTATATACCGGATAATAGTGTGAAGATTAAAACTATGCTTGCTAATCTAACAAAAGAAAGTGCAGAGTTGAAAGAACTGAAAGAACCAGGAGTGTGGGAGAAGGTTGGAAAGGGAATAGCTTCAGTGGGACATTGGATTGGGGGAATTTGGAATGGAATACTATTGAAAATAATAGAAGGAATATTAATAGTAATAATTTGTGTATTTGGAATTTGGGGAATAAAAAGGGGAATAATAATGATTATGGAAAGAATTAAAAGAAGAAAAGAAGAGAAAATTATGAAAAGAATGGCAGAAGAATACAAAGCGCAAACTAGGGGAATTAAAAGGAAAAGGGAACTGACAGAATTTTAATGGAATAAAATTTGTGGGCTAAATTTGTGTGATGACTAGTAGTCATCAGAGGAGGGATTGATGAAGCAGAAAATGAAGGTTTTGATTTATTAACGCTTAAACGTAGTGCCGAAATAATCATGTGTGATATTAACCGAACTAATTAAGATTGTACGGGGACAAAATGTGCCCTCAGAGTAGTTTGCCATCATTTATACGCGTGCTTTATATAACGTGGTGAATTAGAATTGCACTAATCCGACATAATCATAAACGTGTGCTACGATTTGCTTGTTTGAAATGTTTTAGCTTAGCATTACTTTAGCAGAGGCTTTGGCCTAGTTGCCCGGTCTCACGGTTTAGATGTTCGTATTTTTCCACTGTGCTATTAAACGTGTATTCTTGCTTGAAGCTGTACTTTTCCACAGAAACCGTTCACATGCTTATCTTAAAGTTAGTGCCAGCCTGGCATATTTTCTCTTTAATTCAAGGTCGACTTGCAGGTGCGGACAATGGAGGCTCTGAGAGTAAGCTAATTGGGAAACAATGTTGCGGGTTGCGTACCCATCTCCAAGGATAATGTATGCTTAAGTAAAAGCTTGAGAACTGTCGTTTTTGATTGGTCAATTTGAAGCTAACCTATGAACCCTCCAATGGAGACCCTACAGGACTTGAACTGTTGTCTATAAAAATCAGGTGCACGAGAAGAAGGTATGCCATTTTGCCCGCGATTACGGACATTTTGACTTCGTAGCTATTATGGCCCACTTTGCTGCGACGCCATTTTGAGAGACTTTGAGTCTTTCTCTAATCGAGAGAAAGAGACTTTGAATGATTCTTGCCCTAGAGACTGTAACTTTGATCTGATCCCTTTGCATGAAGTAATAGTTTTACCTTGCCGCCGTGAGGCATTTGCCCCGTTCACCCCTGCCCCTTTGTCCCGTCCTATGCTGATCGAAACGGTACCCATGCTGATCGAAGAACGGTACCTGTGAGACGAAGACTTCCTTGTATGCTGATCGTAATTGGTAAATATGAGAAGGATTTGTAAAATTGCATTGTGTTTCTTTTAGGTAACCAACTGCTGATTTTGGTAAGAGCCCTAGCTAGGAGTTTTCTAAATTAATGTTGCTAAATTGTTTTTTGCATGAAGACCCACATGCTGATGCTAATTTGAGGTTAGACGAGGATTCCACATGTCGCACGATGCAATTTGAGGTCTTGTTATGCTGACTAAATGTACGCAATTAGTTCATTACAGATTATCGTCTTAGTGCTTTGCATTGCCATTATCGAATGCCTTGTGATTCAAATGCTACATAGATTACATTTGTTTCGACGTTATGGACAGCTATTAATGTTCATATATGTTTATCATTTGGTGTTGAGAAACATTTATATTGTGCTAGCTTTGTTAATATAGGGAAATAAATTAACTAACTTTGCAATAAACTGGTGTGGTTATTCCTGACTGAAAGGTCAGGGTTCGCCGAAATGTATTCTGGATTAATTGTAAAGTGTTATGTTGTTCAAGGTGTTGCTTATGTTCGTTATTGATTATTGATTTGATGCGACTGATCGATATAAGAGTACAGAGAGTTCCCACTAAGTCAAAAGATTAATCCGCCTAAAGAGCGTCCGAACGCAGGTAAAATTTGTTACCCCGTTCCGCTCTATCACTACTCTTTCTAGATGTGAATTACGTCTAAGTAATGCATGTGTGTTATGGCTTTTTCCAGGAGTAAGTAACACAGATATCCGTAAAATCTTTGTGAGCCAGGCTCTATATTTACAAGGTAAAATCATCTGCGTCTAGAGACGGTTAATTTTGCAATGGATGCTTGGTAAAGAAATAGGACAACATAATTTCCCAAAAATGCTTCATGAAAAATTGCGAATGCATTTTTTTTTTTATTTGAGGAAAGTGAGAGGATAAAATGAGACTCTTTTCTATGCCACAAGTTTAGAAGATAACCATCGACCATTGATGTTCCCTGCGGCCTTGGACCACGTGTTATTAGTGGGCATTCCTGCAACTGGCACTAGGAATAAAGTTCAGTTTTATAGAATGTGTGACATATTTCTTAGGTTTGCCAGTTTCTAAAAATCTACTTCACGTAGTTGTAAGCCAGGTGATCTGGTGAGCCAATGTCTAGGCATGTGTTTAACATGCACACCCTCTTGAAAATATGTCTCAAAATCCATGTCTCAGTTATGTTAATTTGTGTTTTTTCTCTTTTTCGGGTGAACCAGGAAAACAGTGGCCTGGAGTTATAACTAAACTGCTACGTGGACTACCTGGACAGAAGAAGTCATCCCAACTGTTGTGCATTTGAGCGTTTATTATAAAACGTTAAAGCACCAACAAACCTATACATGATTTCACATATTAAAAAATATTGTAGAACAAGGGTATAGTGTTGTACATGTTCAGGGTATCAAGGGCTCAGCTGTAATGCCTGCAAGAATTGACTTTGCAGGGCAAACTAGTGGCAGAAGGATACACAACCCAAAGAAACTGCTAGTCCACTCAAGCTACCTTCCATCCAAGTCAATGCAGATTACCAGGAATCTTCCATCCAAAATCTTGCTAGTTCTCAGGCAGAGCTGGGGTGACCCCAAGCCAAAATGTTTAACCAAATCTAAGCAGTGTGTTGTCTGCCTCCACCAGTTCTGTGATCTAAAAATGCATCACAGATCCCGGGTAGGCAAAGGGTGCATCGCATTTGCACTCACCACACTACTATGCAAAATTGGTCAACCAGCAATGGTGAACACACAGCAAATTCACTACACTTGCTGTCTCCTCCCCCAATGCCCATATATTTATTAATGTGGATCCATTCAGTAGCGGTGAAACAGAGTCACGTACAAGAAGAAAAATCACACCCACTCATCAACACCACCGACACTGATGCAGCTGCACGCAACTTCAGGCAATGGGTCAACACTTGTGCCAATACTCTCGTCCCAATCAAGAATCCCTCCAAAAGACGCACCGACAGAAAGGCCTTCTGGTTTACCGCCAACCTCCACGGATCTAAGCAAAGCTGTCAAAGACTCGAGAGAAAGTGGCGTCAAGATCAGACTCTGGACAACCACACAGCCTTCAAAAACACCATCCTCATACATCACCAACTCATCCGAGCCGCCAAAAGAACTGCCTTCAAACACCAAATTAACAACAATGCACAGAGCCACAAGGAGCTCTTCAACGTCGTGAAGGAACTCTCCAACCTCAGCTCCAATGCCAACGACATCCCGCCATCCCAAGACCTCTACGACTCCCTAGCCTCCTACTTCCACCACAAGATTGCAGACATCCACGACAGCTTCAGAACCCAGACCCCCCGCAATCACCAACACCACAGATTCCCCTCAGACCAACCTCCTGCTCTCCTGGACCCCCGTCAACGACACCATCGAAATCAGGAACACCATCCACTCCGGCTCTCCATCTGACCCCTGCCCTCACCACATCCTCAACAAAGCAAGCTCTGTCATCGCACCCCAACTACGGAAGATCATCAACAGCTCCTTCTGATCCACCACCTTCCCCGAGATCAACGCCCTCCTCAAAAAACCCAAGGCGGATCCAAAGGACCTCAAAAACTTCCAGTCTATCTCCCTGTTCCCCTTTCCGGCAAAAGTCATCGAGAAAGCCGTCAACAGACAACTAACCCGCTTCCTAGAGGAGAACCCTGGACCCTTCCCAATCCGGATTCCGCAGCAACCACAGCACCAAAACCGCCCTCATCGCTGCCGCCTCTGACTTCAGTACCATATTGGACAACGCCGAAACCACAGCCCTCATCCTCCTGGACCTCTCGCCCACATTCGACACCATCTGCCACCACACCCTACGCTCATGCCTCAACAATGCTGGAATCCATGACAGAGCCCTGGACTGGGTCACCTCCTTTCTCACCGGCAGAACCCAGAGAGTCCGCCTCCCCCCATTCCGCTCAGAGGCCACCGAAATCATCTGCTGTGTACCCCAGGGTTCATCCCTCAGCCCGACCCTCTTCAACATCTACATGGCCCCACTCGCTAGCATCGCCCGATCCCACATCCTCAACATCATCTCATACACCAACAACACCCAGCTGATCCTCTCCCTCACCAAGGCCTGCCACTCTCAGAACCGCTCTGACTCCCACCGACCACGTATGCAACCTAGGATTCATCCTGGACTCCTCACTATCCATGATCCAGCAAGTCAACGCCGTCTCCTCCTCCTGCTTCAATACCCCCCGCATGCTCCGAAAGATCTACAAATGAATACCCACCGAAACCAGAAAAACAGTCACCCAAGCCCTCATAAGCAGCAAACTGGACTACAGCAATGCCCTCTACGCAGGAACCACCGCCAAACTCCAGAAGAGGCTGCAACACATCCAGAACGCCTCCGCACGCCTCATCATGGACATCCCCTGCCACTGCCACATCACAGACCACCTGAAAAACCTGCACTGGCTCCCAGTCAACAAGAGAATCACCTTCAAACTCCTCACACACGCTCACTAAGCACTGCACAACACCGGACCAGAATACCTCAACAGATGACTCTCCTTCTACACCCCGACCCGGCATCTCTGCTCCGCCGACCTCGCCCTCGCAACCGTCCCACGCGTCCGCAGAACTACAACCGGTGGTATATCATTCTCACACCTTGCCGCCAAAACATGGAACACTCTTCCCACCCACCTGCACCAGACCAAAGACCTCCTTACTTTCAGGAAACTTCTCAAGACCTGGCTGTTTGAGCAGTAGCAGCACCTGCCCCCCCCCCCACCTTCTCCCACCTTCCCTCCTCAGCGCCTTGAGACCCCCACAGGTGAGTAGTGTGCTTTACAAATCCCCTGATTGATTGATGGCATGCATGAGGGGGATGTAGAAGATAATGTTAGTTGGGGATAAGGTGTTCCCTGAAGAAAAGTCTTCAATTCCCTCCAGAAATGGAGGAGAGGTGGAGCCTGGTGGGTTAGAAAGTGTTCCAGATCCTAGATTAGTAGCATAATAAAAACCTTCTTTCTGGCCTTTCAAGCCTGGTGACTTCATTGCTATAGGTGTTGGGTTGCCCACTAAAGAGGTTCATCTTCTCAGCTAGTTAGGCTGACATGTTGGAGTTTATCGATTTGAGAGTAGTGCAACAGATGTTGCATTTGATGTGAAAGGACAGGGATGTCCACTGTAGTTTCTGAAGCAACAGTGCATTGTCTTTTCCATGAAGTGTGGAATTGCCAATTACGAATGGTACTTCAAAGGTGTCTTGGATGGCAGTGAGTAGGACATTTTCACCATCCAGGCACGATAAGTCCAATGCTTGTAGGGCTGCTCTGGAGTCATATTCTTAGAGGAAATAGTTAACTTTGTGAAGAAGAGAGACCTGGTGCCTGACTGTCTGAGTCTTAGTGATGTGTGTTGAATCTAAGACTGCTGTTGATGTGGTATCTGAGAGACTTAAGACTACGTTAGAGCGAATGAATGAATCCATAGTGGTTCATTGCTGTGAGACATTCCGGTAATTTAGGCTACTCAATGTCACTGGCAGTGAAGAGAAATTCCATTTACAGGAGGTTCAGTTTAAAGTAGGCTTTTGGTATCCAGGCTTGACTTGTGAAAAGTCAATTTTACAGGCTTATGATGTCACTATCAGATAAGACCCACAAGCAGAGCCGAGTGGTGTCCACTTTGTGATTGATATAGATGTTTCAGCAAACATGCACTACTCCAAGCATTTCCATGTAGACATGTGGATGAATCGTGACAGGATGGAGTCTTTGAGTACACTGAAGGTCACAGTAGGGAGTCTGATCTTGATGTGCTAATTTGAACAAACAGCAATCAATGGATCAGTTATGGACAATATCATTGGAGGCCCTCGATGAGGAAAGGATGGTGTGCAGAGTCTAAGAGTTTAGAGTAGATTCCAGAAAGCCCCCACTTCTGGAAACCTTGGGATTCTCTGGAGGCAACTGTCCATCCAGTTTCGAAAATATGAACTTCTTTAAAATGTGAAATAAAAAATGACTTTTTATAAATGTTTAAGTGGTTTCTGCAGTCTTACTTATTAAAAAGTAGTGATCTGATAATAATGCATGAAGTATATCTAATCCCCTTTTCTAATTTGAACTTTGTTCATGTTTTTTGATTGCCTAAAAAATTGCTTCTTAGCATCCTCTGTCAGTTTTTGCAAACACTAAGCTTGTTCCCGAATGAATGCATATACTTACTTCGATAATGCTGTGAACGATGTGGTGCACTAGCTGCCCATGTGAGAGTTATCCACATAACAGATACAATAAGAAAAGGCATTTATGAGTAAGTGAATTAGTACTCATATACTCTTAAAAGCCGGTTTGGTCTGAAACTCTCCAAACCATCAAAGAACTCCGGATTGTATTAACTAGGAGACTTCTTGGGTTGATGAAAAACACATCTGAATGCGATGATTCAGGGACTTTTCATGGGATATTCATATACAAATAGTACAATTTGAAAGAACTGTACCTTCTGTGTACTTTTACTACTAGAGAGTTGGACATTTTGTGCAAATTCACAAAGGCATTTATAGGTAAGTGATGTAGTTCTTCTTTGATGCTACTTGTGAGAAAATACCTCTTTTTGACATGTTTGCCCACACGTTGTGCCTGATCTTTGATGTAGCCTAGAAATTGTAGTGCCCAGGGCCCCTGCTAACCAGGTTCCCTGGACCAGAACTCTTTCCCCTAAAACTGTTGTGATGCATTGGCACAATTGGAAACACCCTTAGCTACCACTATAAGTCCCTAGTAAAAGAATACTTAGGTACCCAGGGCATAAGGTACTTTGGGTAGGCCTCTGTAGACAGCAGCACTGAATGTGCCTTCCTTTAGGGCTGTGCATCCAGATGCACCCAGCGCTGCCATTGCAGGCTGAGTGTCCTGGTGCAAACCTAAAACACAAACTCAACATGGCACACTGCCTGTGTGCCCTGTCCACCATACACTGCATTTACTATGCATAAGACACACCTCTGGCAGGCCTTACAGCCCTAAGGCAGGGTGCACCATATATTTATATGTGAGGGCATAACTGCATGAGCAATATGCCCTCACTGCGTCCTTGCCATACCTGGGACATAGTGAGTGAACAGAGCAGCCATTTTAATACATGTGCTGGACACTGGTCAACAGGAGTTTCCCAGCTGCATGATGGCCACTCTGAACCCTGGGTTATTTGGTATTGAACAACTCAGAATGATAAATCCAAACTGGTACCAGTATTGGATTTACCCATAAATATAAACAGGGGCCACCTTTTAGGTGCCCTATGCAAAAGTTAACTACCCTGGCATGGTTGCTGACTGGTTCTAGTCAGCCTGCCACCTCCAAACACCCAATCTACAAACCTTGGGGAAGTGCCCTGTCTCTCTGGTTTGTAAAACAATGCCCTTCCTTGGTGGAGATGCTGACACCCCTCCCTCAGGAATGTGCTGTGCCCTGGTGGCGAGCTTCAAAGGTCATACCCCCTTTGAAACTCGACCCCCAGGCCTGCTGCTAGCAGCAGATGGTCAGCCCCTTTGCAAACCCCCACTTTTGGTGGGAGCAAAGGGGGGAAACCACACAAAGGGTAGGACGAGTGGCCCCACCTGGCATGCACCACCCCTCAGGTGTTGCCTGCGAGGTGGAAACTCTATTTCATTTTGCTTCATCTTGGATGGAAGGAAAATAGCCAATCAGGTTAGTAAAGTGACCCTTCCCACAGAAAGTGGTCACTCTAGGGGGTGTAGCCACCAAAAAATAAGTGTCCCATTGAACACTACCAGGTTCCCCCTAAAAGGCCCACTACGTTCAGTATATAGTGGGCATCCTTAGACCAGATAATCAGATTCGAAGGACCCAAAGAAGACCACCACAAAGAATATCAAAGGCACAAGAACTGTGGACTTGCTGCACAAAGAAAAGGCGCAAATCCTGCCTGCTGCACCCAGGACCTGACAATCACCACTGGAGAGCTGTTGGACAACTGGACTGACCTCAAGAAACCCAGAGGACCTCCAGGCTTCACCAATCACCCAAGAACTCACTCCAAAGTGGAGGTACCACTCTGCAACAAAGAAGAAACCAGCAAGCCAGTGAGAGTCACTTCACTGACTGGCTTCTAACTCCCGAACCAGAAGTCACAGCCTGGCCCAACAACACACCAACAACCACATGGAAAACCCCAGCAAGTGTGCCAAGTTTGGTGGCTCTGCACCCTCCAGTGGCCGAACTGTACCAAAACCCTGGGGACTGGTTAGCTGACTTCAGACACCAAGAAAACTAGTCCGCCTGGGACCAGGGGGAAGCCCCATTCAAAGGACTTCAGCAACACCCTGGACCTCTCACCAGAGAGCCCCCGTTGTCCTGCAAGTGACCCTTAAATTGACTTACCTTGAGATCCAAAGGGAATCTTTGCACACAGATCCTGGCTCACCGATTCGCTCTGCACCCAGCCGCCCTGTGCCCTGCAACAAAGAACCTGCTATGCCCTAATGGTCCCTCACCCATTGGGACCTTGAAACTCCTAGGGGACCCCAGTGAACCACCTCTTAACTTACTTGCACAGACCTTTTCTAAGTGATCCCCTGTAGTGGCCCTGCACCAGCTCCAGGGCCTTTTCCCTGCTGCTCCCGCCGGAATTGGGAGCTGCCTAAACTTCTACAGCTGGCACAGTGTGCCCACCGAAGACCTCAACCAACCTGCAAAAGAAGAACTTGGTAAAGTAACTGTGTGATTTTATATGTATTTTTAAAGGTGACTTTCCATTGATTCCCATGGTGCGTAATTATGAAAGAAATACTATTTTTATTAAACTTCAAAAATCCATATCTTCAAAAGTACTTAACCAGTTCTGATAATCTTGATCTTAAAAATTATATAAAAATCTGAAGTATTTTTATAAATTGGTTTCAACTTATTCCTTTGAATGTGTGAGTTGCATGTGTGAGTTGCATGATTGATATTGTGAGTACAACAAATGCTTTGCATTTCTCCAAGATTGGCCTAACTGCTCGACCAAGCTACCATAAAAACTAGAGCATTGGGTGATCTAGTTTCTACCACTGTAAACCAACGTGTGGTTGCCTAGACCCACTGGACAGTGTGCCTAGCTTTGCACACTACATAGAGGACCAGCCTCCTACACTACTTCACATACTTCTAAATTGTTCACAAAAGTAAGCAAATAAAACTAACTGTGCAGAGAGTTCCAGGCATGACACTCTGTTTAAAACACATTAACCAGCATGTGATTTATCATCAGTCTCTAATTCCCTTCCACAGACACTGCTCAGTCTTACAGCCCTTCTCGTCAGTGCTGTTTGTTTGCAGAAAAGATGACTGCAGGCGTTGTATAGGAAATCAATACTGTAATATATGGTAGATCTAGCAAAAAGGGGGGCCCTGTGGCGTTGCTATGGACAAAAGTAGGTCAAGCATCACTTCTTTGCATGCACTTTGCACGTGACTTCGGCTCCCACTGTGGCCAACCCTACATGACTCTAATTGTGCTGTTTCTAGCTGGGCAAGCTAATGCTCACAGCCTGAAGCAGGCATTCTAATTTGGTGTTAATTAATATACTAAGGCCCAAATTTAAGAGGGCCCAGCGCCAACTATTGCCACATTAGCGTCAATATTTTTTATGCTAATGCGACAATAGTGTGACAAAAACGCTGCGTCATATTTACAAGGTGGCTCAATGCTTGCATTGTGCCACTTTGTAAACCCTTGAGCCACATTATGCCTGTGCCATGCATAATGTATGCAAGGGGGCGTTCCCCTATTAGAGATTCCACTGTGCCATTTTTTGCTGCATTTTTTAACGCCTGCACAGAGCACGCATTAAAAGTAGGCACACTATTATTTATAATGGGCCTCCTGTACTTTGCAGGATTAGTGCCCAGATTTTGGGCGCTAGTCCTGCAAAGTGCAACAATAGCATAAATAATGATGACGATAACCTGCTCCGTATGTTAAATACGGCACACACATGGAGGCTTTGGGGGGGGGGGGCGCAATGGGCCTCAGGAAAGGTGGCACTTGATTACATGAAGCACCACTTTTCTTAAATCGGGGCCTAAGTATTGCACTTCATGTGCTAGTTACACTCACATTTTATAGTCAACATGAAAATGTGTTTTTTATAAGGAGTTCTGAAGGACAAGTTCTTAATATGGGTAGAAACAATGAACAGAACTCAAAAGGAGCAAAATGCCTAGAGGATGTTGTGCCTGTGTTTAAATGACACACAGCATAACAAAATAGTACAGTTTGCAGGTAAGATCTTCCAAGAAAAAGTCTCATTATTGTTCGTCATTAAACAGTTGAAAAACTATATTACTATACCATGAAGCAGAACATTTGGAATGGGTAAGCAAATTCCTTTTAAAAGCCTACAAATGAAAAGATGAGACTCAATGGAATTGGCAGTAACCAACCCATGTTCTAAAGACCTATGAATATTGGTAGTGCCGTAAAAGTTAGCTTGAGATGCATAAGAGCTCAAAACATGGTTTACAAAGGTAAGCTGAATGGGATTGATACCCGATTGCAAGCACCAGTCCGACCAAAGGTTACAAGCAGATTTGTTGTCCTTGATGGTTGTAGGGGTCCAGGAACTACAGATGAGCAAGATAGCATCTTGCAGAAGGCCCAAAGAGAGACCATTTTGGTCTGAAACTCTCCAAACCATCAAAGAACTCCAGATTGTATTAAGGAAGAAACTTCTTGGGGTGAGGAAAAAAAACTGGATTTGTAAAAAGAGAACTGGAATCACTGTTGCCATCTCCAGTAAGTCTGGCCCACAAACTTGTGAGTTCCAAAAGGAGGTTACAAGGACATGCACCAAGAAATCATGAGTAAAGCCAAACAAAAGGCTAGGAGACCAGAAATGCATAAATGCGGTAATTGTAAGCGTTGACAGCTTCAGCCTCTTACTGAAAAACCTGTGAAGCTGAGTATTCCAATGGCAGGTAAATAGGTCTGTGGCAAAAGGTGAGTGTCCACGTGCTATTGAATTGTGTATCTTCTCCATGTATGTCTCTACCTTAAGTTTTGTGAATAAAACAGAACTCAGAGAATTATTTTGGAGAACAGCAAAAAAGTTAGACTGCGTTATCCTGAAATGAGTGATGTACTGGACCACTGCAAGGTTGTCCATTTAGTACACAGAAAGCAACTGTCGCAGTTTTTTTGTGAAGAACTAATACCACACAAGACGATAAGCAACTCTATACAGTTTATGTACATTCTGGAGTACCTATGTGACCTCATTCTGCCAGAATAGAACTGACACAACAAGCAACAAGACCTGACAACTAGGCATCTGACTCTAAGGGTAGATCAGTAACAGATTTGGAAATTAATATTCTGTTCCACTCATAAAAATGGTTCAGTAACCAAGAGGTTTCTGTTTTTTCTGTTCATATCTAAAGGAATCATATTAAAATAACAAAGATTCCTTTTAAGGTGGTGAATTGCTCAATGTAATTTCTTCATGTTCCATTTTTTTACAAAAAAGTGTTGCGCAGGATGTCTCTGGGATGTTACTTGGAACTTTCTACAGCACCTTTTAAAAGATGTGGAAAGAAGTTATAATCTGTATTTCTTAAAAGTCGATTTGATAAAGCATTACTGTTTCTAAAACCCAAGGTTATGAAGTTATCTTTTCCATTTATCTACAAACAAAGCTATTCTTACTCAGATGCTGCAGGAATAGGAGAAAGATTTAGGCCCAGATTTATTCAAAAGTGGTGCAGCGCTGTGCTGTGCCAAAAATAGCAGTGCCATGCAGCAACGCTTTTGAAACGCAGGGATGCGCTGTATTCATAGGAATACGGCACACCCCTGCATTTCCCCCTTCGCAGGTGCGGAATTAAGCTGCCTGTGCCAATGCAGGCATCCTTGCACCATAGTGTCCCTTCCTGCACATAAACAATCTATAATGGCGATTTGGCACTTCTAAATGTCTGAGGGAAGTCTTGGAGCCTGTGCGCTAGGACGGACAGAGGAAACAAACCTGTCTCTGTAGGAAACAGGTGTTTTTTTATTTTCCTTTTTATTTTCTTTATTTTTTTTAATGCCTGCCCTGCCACCCCCTTTTAGTGGCAGCCGCCACTGCTGACAGGGGATGTGGAGGGAGAAGGATTCAGGTCCACAGTCTGCTGACCCCATAATACTAGGCCTGGAGAGCTATCTGCTATGGGTGGAATTCTGCCTACGTGCTCAAATTATCAATCAATATTTGGCACATGAATGCCTGAAAAGAAGCTGGGACTGGAGGACTGAATGAAGCATGAAGACATGAAAACAGAACACTTCCTCGAAACAGCTTTGTGTTTATCATTCTTTGAGGCTGACGAAATGGGCACATGAAAGGAAGACCCCAAAGGACAAGCAAGTGCACTTCAGAGAAGCAAATGCCCTGAGGGAAAAAGATAGGCGAGAGTGGCGGGTAAACCGCTGAGTTAAAGTTGTCTCAGGAAAATAGTGATAAATCGCAAGAAACTAACACATAATGGGGTCACCCCTCTTGACATAAAATTATTTTTTATGCATGATCAGAAACATAAGTGCAGAGACCTGGTTTCCTTAATGACATTAATTTACCAGAATGGCAGCAGTAGTGAAAGTAATATCATGCATCGGTTGATACCTTACGACAAGGATGACCCCTTGTAGATCCCTTCTGATGTGTCCATGATGATACCAACCACCATCATCTTGGGTGGTAAGTCTCAGAAAGAGGGGCCCCACCATTCTTCCTTCTACCACCTGCACCACCTACCTACCAAGGGTAGGCCCTTAACCACCAAACAATCTGAAACTTGCTTCTCAAAGATTAGAGGAAGGGCGTGAACTGGAAACCATAGAAAGAAAATAGGATCTTTAAAATCTAGTTTATGTTCCTATCATTGCAAGGTAGAAAGAACAGTGCCAAGGGCACGGGCATGGATGGATGTTGCTACTCCGGGCTACCCTTTACTGACCTCCACGATTCTTCTATATTTTATGGCAGTGGTAGGAAGGGAAGCTGTGCTCTGAAGCCCCTTACCTTTACAAAAGGTTCACTGCAACAAGAGAATGAGTGAAAAAAGCACTGACAAACACCTAAATGGAAAGAAATAATGAAAGGAAGCAAACATCTAACAGAGGAAGAAAGTTCGTATGTTTAAGCAATCAGCAGCAGAACAACTAATCATCTAGAATCATCTCAAATGTATATGTACATATGTAAACATGATCGACTAAAGGTAGTCAATCAATTTTCGAAAGGTTGAACAGATGCATAAAAATACCCAGAGCTCTAGCGTATAAATAAATGTTGGTCCTGTTTTAACTGAGACTAACGGAGCAAATTAGAGAATGTAAGGAGAATAATGCAATTTATTGCACTGGTTAAGTGCGAAGAGTATTGGAGTGGCAATTTAGTGGATTTCGCAGGACCCTTATTACTTTGAAATAAACCTACCTTCTCTGAAACTGGCCTTGATACTCACCCCCGGGATGGATAACCGCTCCTCGTTTCTATTACAGAAACAGTGTTGTGTAAAACTCAAACTCTGAAGGGCCCAGTCCGGCATTTACACAAATAAATAAATTAATAGAGAAATTCCGGGTAAGTTGTTTATGATCAATAACTGAAGAAGCACAGTATTCAAAGTGTCGTGAAATCTGTGCACATCCTTTCAATTGTTAACCGAATATATATAGACAAATGCAGAAGTGCAACCTTTCCAGTCAAGGCGTTCATTGCTGGGGGGCTGAAGGAACGAAAACGAGTCCGATTGACAGTAAAGAAACCCTCTCAATTTCTGATTAATTCACATGGAACCTCGTGAATACCAACACGGACACTGTGACCCAGGCCTCATCCATCAGAGAGGCTGGCCGACTAACAAAATCAAGATGGTGTGTGGTTCTGGTGGCTGATTCAATGACACCTCTTGGTCGGAGAGATGAATGTTGGGCAACATCCCAAACCTCAGGCAAGGCTTTAACAGCTTAATGTGAAATGAGAGACTTACACTACCATTTGAGACGTGCACGGGTCGAAGGTGATGACAGACATGTCTCTTCAACTCACTACATGAGCCCCGGGGAGCAAAGGATGGATCCTTCAATTCTTTTTCTAAAAAAAACGCCAGCTTAACAGATCCTCTTCTGTATTACACCAGAAGGTCCCTTTAATAAACACAGAACATTAAACAGAAATGTAAAGTAGTCATGGTTGGTAAGTACCACATCTGCGAACGCCAACTACTTCTTTAAACGCCATTCACGACAGCCTAGTTTACTTGTTCCATGTTTTTTATACACAATAGCAAATGAATGTGATTTACCGGATTCGTCATCGGTATTTTTTGCACCCAGTACAATCCATTACCCCAGGGTTTGGTATTTTCCAACTGTGGGAAATAGCACCCATTAGCACTAAAATCCGCATGTACCCGCTTTTACCTGCCATTTTCTCCCAGTAAATTTCGTCAGGTTCCACTCTTCCGAAATGACTGATGCAGTGGATGCAGACATCTCCGCAAAAATGTCATTTCCATCCCTGCGAAAACAGGGTCTACTTGGATCACATCTACAACATGTCAAAATCATCCAAAGGGTGCTCTTGACATAGTTGTGCAATTACTTTTCAGTTAAGACTAGAAAATGTCAAGGGGTTTTGAGCTTTACAAAAAGTAACTGCGAGCCTAGCAATTCCTGGTGAAGGGATGGAATTAGTGTCTGGAGGTAACAAAAAATAATTTGATTGAATAAGCACTGATATTTCCAGGGGAGATTCCACTGGCAGAATTCCCTCTACCGTATAATCCCTATGTTCCAAGAAATGACATCGGTTGACTCTCTTATACAGATTCACCAGTTCCCAAAAATCTGAGTTTTTTTCATTAGGCAGAGGAAACAATAAAAACAGTCACAAGTTACGATAACATATAGTTCAAAACACAGGTCAAAATGAGGAAAAAAACCTTTCATAAAACCATCCAAACCCACTCAAGCAAAGTAAGGCCAAAGAACAAAGAAATACTTTGGAAATGTGGAAACAAATGTGCAACACAGAAACAAAACTTCAAGATATATTAAGGAAATGTCAAAACATTTTCAAAAACCTGTATGCGTATGTACTAAATGAAGTGTTCATTCCCATAGCACCCCTCATCACACATCCACTCCATTTAGTGAAACCAATCACACCCACAAATGGAAGAGGAAATGATGTAGTATGAAGGAGATGGAAAGAGTAGAAAACGAGGAAGGTTAGAGGAATCAGGGAGCGGAAATGCAAATGGCCCCATTGTATTGAGTGCATATAAATTGATGTAGTAGATTTATGAATTCAGAAATGTACACTTATTACATTGCAGAAAGAGGAAATATTATTGCATTGGAGTACTCTTGCAATACACTGATGATTTCAATAAATTCAGAAATCTACTCAAGGATAGTCATAAGTCAATTGGGCCCTATCCACAAAGATAAATTAACATGTGTAAAATTACTCATGTTTAAATCTACTCCTGGACTATGGTTTAAATTTACACTTTGGTCCTTGTCACCATTTCTGAGTGTAGGTGTATGCCTAAGTGTAGACTTAAATGTCTCCACTCCATTAATTCAAAAGAAGAAGACATCTCACACAGAATTTAAAGTTACTACTAGTGACTTTTCACACCTAGGTGGAGATTACCACCTCCATGGCGGCAATCTCCCTACAGGAAAGTGGATGAAAAATTCTTAAAGTGTATTTTTCTTTATAAAACTATAAATATACTTTAATATAAAATATGAATGTCAAATATTTAAAATATGTATTTCTAATAAATAACTAATGAAATAAAATGCTACACCATATTAACTCAATAAAGTAAATGTGTAGGAAATAAGGACTTACTTTTAAAATATGTATTTAGTTTATAGATAACATTTCCTAAAGACTAATTTTAAAAAAATCCTACCACAGTACCATTTGTATTTATATTTATCATGTATTCAAGTTCTGTTTAAAGTTAAATGTTAAATTATTTTTAAAAGTATAATTTGAATGCAATTTTAAATTAAGTATATTATTATGTTTTACAATACAAAAATATTTTTTTAATTATCTTATAACATTAAAAAGTACCGTTTGATGAATCGTCACAAAATTTTCAAAACTGGTTTGCCACTCACTTCAGATGCTCTTTGGGAAGTTTCGGGGTGATTTGTCAAGCAGGGCCAAGAAAAAGAGGGTTGTAAAACATGTTTTCCACATGCAATTTTCCATAGGGATTCTAGACACGACTACAGCCAGAACCCCTTGACGGAATTATGCTAAATTTGGTAGAAAGCTAGATCTTGGTCCAGAAAGATCTATTTTTGTAATTTGGGGTAAGTCTGTTCAGTAGTTCTGGAGTAATTAAAGAAAAAACAATGTATAGCTGGCTGGTGCAGCTCCACTGCGGATCCATGCGAAAAAAAAGCAATGCTGGCTGGCCACACTTGAGAAAAAAGCTGCAGCCACCATTTTGTGTATAAGAACTTGGTCCCAGCGGAGGGGGGTTGGGTTGAATAAAAGTTAAAAGTGAGAAGGGGTCAGGGTAGAGGAAACTTGATGCCATGGGACTGATGGAGGGGCTCAGTGAGGGACCGCTCATGGGCAAGAATTTTTTTTGGGGGCGCACGAGGATCTGCAGATCCTCTTCAGCATTTAGATACCAATTAAAAAAGCATACACACACTCACTTACACACCCATTCACACAGTCACACATCCACTCACAAACCCACAAAACCACTACCACACCCAGTCACAGACCCACACAGCCACTCACACACCCACTTACACAAACACACCCACTCACACTCCTACTCACAGATCAACAAAACCACACCACACCCACTCACAGACCCACACAGCCACTTATACTCCCACTCACACTCACACACCGACGCACAAAATTACTACCACAACCTGTCACAAACCCACACAGCTACTCATCATCCACTCATAAGCTCAGTTACATACACACACAACCACTCACACACCCATACAGTCACTCACACACCTACTTATAGACCCACAAAACCTCTCACATACCCACTCTCAGACCCACACAACCACTTATGCACCCCCACACACACCCACTCACTGACCCACAAAACCACTACCACACCCAGCCACAGACCCACACAGCCAATCATTCCCACTCACACACCCACTCACACATACACACAACCATTCACACACCCACGTATAGTTATTCACACACTCACTCACAGACCCAAAACCCCCTTGCACACCCACTCACACACCCACACAGCCACTCACACACCCACTTATACACCCACAAAACCACTCACACACCCACAAAACCACTCGCACACCCACACAACCACACCTACAGTCACACACCCATACAGCCACTCACACACCCACCCACACACAGAACCACAGCATGGGGTTGACAGCATGCAGGGGGTTGACTGCAGGGCCTGGCCACAGGCCAGCCTCAATAGCCTTTTCTCTGCCGTGCATAGACAAAGGTCGTGCATAGTGTGGGGTTGGTTGCATGCAGGGCGTTGGGTGCAGGGCCTGTCCGCAGGCCAGGCCCTACCACCAAAGCCCCACCTCACTCAGCCACAGCCCCGTGGCGGTTGAATTAATGTATGGTATAAAAAATAATACTTTACATTTAAAAAAAACCTAGAAATTCATTGAAAAAAACAAAGGTTACAAGGATGCTCTAATTAGGAAATAGAATTAAAAAAACTTTAGAAATTCCCTAAAATATCAAAGGTTACTGGTTTAGATTTTATACACAAAAAAATAGGAATTCAACAGTTATGGTTATAGCTATCTCAAGAAACTATAACTTGTGCCCTAAGGTAACTATAACTCGCACCCTCGCCCTGCACTGCTAATAACCCCACATATTACATTAGTCATGACATCTTCTATGACATCACTGATAATATCACTGCAACATTTGCAATAAAACTATTGATGAGAAAACTGTGCACGGCAGGGGTGCGAGTTGCAGTTACCTTAGGACACGAGTTATAGTTTCTTGAGATAATCGAGATAACTATAACTGCTGAATTTCTATGTTTTTTTGTGTGTACAATCTGAACCTAACTATAATATTCCTGTAACCCATGTTCTTTAGTGAATATATATATATATATATATATATATATATATATATATATATATATATATATATATATATATATATAAAGCGGTCACCAGTAGGTAGTTAAATTTAGGACCTAGCTTCCATAAGAAAATCGTTTTTTGTTTTGCCAATAACTTTTGCGCTGTTTGACAAATCTTCACTGAATTTTCAAAACTAATACAACAGTCAGTTCGTCTGCTGTCTTGAAAGTTTTGGGGTGATCGTTGAAGCAAGGGCCAAGAATAAGGGGGTGTCCCAAAGTGTGTTTTCCTGCTGCAATTCTCCATAGAGATATTAGACACAACTACAGCCCAATCTTCTGGATGGAATTACACCAAATGTGGCAGAAAGCTAGCTCTTGGTCCAGAAAGCATACTTTTTGGTGCAAATTTGTTCAGTAGTTTTTGGAATACTAAAGGAAAAAGAAATATAGATACCTAGCGACGTGGATTATCTGCAGATCCAACAGTCCCTGCGCTGATATCTGATAGACTGCCAACACTTCAACCAAGAAGTGTTGGCAGCCATCTTGGGACTCGAAGGAGGCTGAGTCCCAAGAAAGAAGGTGAAAAGGTAAAAAAAATAAGGGGGCAGGGCCATGGGTTCCCATACGGAGTCCTCTGGGCTGCAAAATCACAGAGGATCCGCAAATATGAGGCAAAATGTTCTGCACTGTTTAAATGGAAACACTGTAAAACCCAACGGACTAAACAATGCAGACTAGATACCTCCTATTCCAGCAGGCATGGCAGCCCTTGGGGGGCAGTGGGGAGCAGAGAACACCGGGGAGCGGGTGGATGAAGAGGGGAGGGTGCTTCATCATACTGACTGGCCAAAGCTGAGTTCTACTTAAAACTATTTAATGAATGCTGTCCATGTGGAAGTGGAGTAAATAGGGTTTGAGTAGAACACAGTTATAAAATTGTCCAGAGAGCTATATATCTATTTATAAAAATACTTATGATGCTGAAGTGTGCACTCACTTTTTGTGAAAAAAGACCTGCACAGTTATTCCTCGAGTCAAATATATTGACTGAAGTTGGCATGTGCTACACCTCACTTACATATTTGGTATCCTGATTCATATGCTTCCGGGGTCACAGAGGCGCTGCTCTTTACAACGATTTGAGTTAAGTAAACAATCACATAATTCTGGTTAAATTGATGAAACAGGATTAAAAAGCGGGTGTTCTGCATGCAAATCAGTCTCAGACAGTAGACACGGCCGCTCACAAGCAATTAAAAGCACACACCTTGCCCTTGGAAACATGCCCTAGGGAGCTGTCTACAAGAAAGTTTAACCTCTTTAGTGGGGGCGTCAGCCACTGGTTGACGCCCACACTACCTCCATGCTGCGGGTCACGACCAGTGGCCGACACCAGGGAGGGGCGTTAAAAAATCCTCAGATGCATCTCATTTGAGGATTTTTTTTAATATAAAAACCCCCGGGAGACAGAAGATCTTCCGTGTGTACCCCCACCTGCCCCTTTGCGGCGCGCTGATGTCACTATCTGTTTTCCCGATCAGAGCAGGGAAAGGCCTTGTTTTAAAAGGGAGATTCTTCCCTTTCAAACAAGGCCTTCCTGAACAGGTTTCCTGGCCCTCGATCGCGGTGCAGCTGCAATCGAGGGCCAGGAAACCCCACTAGACACCAGGGGTTTCGCTTGGGGGGGGGGGGTCGGTCTCCTCGGCAAACGGGCCGCCTCCCCCAAGGGGCACTTAAAAAAAAAAAAATTTAGATTTACCCCTGAGGGGGGCGCGATTACGCCCCGGGGGTTTACAATTATTATTATTTTTTTTAAAGGAAGTTGACAGGGGGTCGCCCGTGAGGAGGGCGACCCCCTGTGGGGGGCAATAATTTTTTTAATAGTTGGATAGTTTCCCTGAAGACCATAGTAGACCCCAAGGAAGCCATGCAGCTAATAAATATATATAGATAGATAGATAGATAGATAGATAGATAGATAGATAGATAGATAGATAGATAGATAGATAGATAGATAGATAGATAGATAGATAGATAGATATGTATATATATATATATATATATATATATATATATATATATGGAGAGAGAGAGAGAGAGAGAGAGAGAGAGAGAGAGAGAGATGTCTATATACATATATATATATATATATATATATATATATATATATATATAGCGATCACTTTTGTCAACACGTGTGGTTTCCCTGGGGGTTGCGTTCGCTCCCCAGGAAAACCACAAACACATGTAAAAGTGATATATATATTTTCGTCACCAGTTTTCTTGCAGTTGCAGCTTGTGTCTTCAAAGCAATGCACATACTTCAACTGACGCATTTCAACTGTAGCTTTTAGGCAGCAATAAAAAATTCAAGTAAGTCTTGTGATTATGTTTCTACTACAAAAGGATCTGACGTTTGTCTAGTGGCAGTCTTGATGCCATGAAGTAGCGCAGAAGGTTCATATGCCTACTGCAAAGATCAAATCTGTATTTTATGTAAATAGCTGAGTGGATTAGTAAAGTCAGCCGTTACCTGCGCTATAATACAAATGAAATGTATGTGCGGGGGCTATAGAGAGATGAAGGGCACTTTTGCTGGGTGGTATTGAGGGAATCCGAGGAGGAGGTCATGGGATTCGGAGCATCAGTAATAATTGTTGGGCTGGGTGCTAGAGGCGCTAAAGACTGTGATGATTGGTATGTGACAAGGTGAAGTAATAGTGTGTCTTTTTTTGAGTGTTTTGAAAGAACGTGCTGATTGAGGGAAGAAGCGAAGGTAAGGTGCCCTCTACTGTTGCAAGTATCACACACACCCACACACACCAGCAATTTTGTGACTGTCTACTTAGGCTAGTGTTTTAGAGCAACAGTTTAGCCAGTAGCAGAGATGGCATCTCGTTGGATGACTGCTGCTCAAGCCCTCACTTGCGTTATAGAGGACAGCTCTGACGTAGGATCAGAGACTGAGACAGCATCTGAGGGATAGGACAATGGCACAGACTCTTGGAGTGATTTTTCAGTCAGAGGAGTCCCATTCGATAACTCCTCTTGATTATGAGGGAGGTGATGAGCACAGTCCTGCTGTCCCGTCGCAAGCAGAGTCTGTACAGCGGGACAATAGCGGGCTAGCCCAACACAGAGACGCCAATAAATGAGAAGGAAGACAGGACCGAACGGCGTTTACACGTTAAAGAGAAATAATGGAAGCCTTGAACTACAGCGGTCTGATATCCTGAAACTCAAGCTATATACCTAAACAATTTGACAACAAGAGTCCAGCTTGCTGACAGATTTGCTCTGTGGCCCTGATGAAGGTGGCATAAAGTATTAAATATAATTTTGGAGATCACCAAAACGTGCGTCGGCAGTTGAATTTGTGGCTCGCAAATATGGAGCATTAAGAATGGATGTCTGATATATTTGACTTCTGGTTATTTGTTTTGCGGCCGGCCTAACGACTTCATGGACTTTGATCAAGGCTGGTCAGGAAAATAAAATATGTGGACATTTTTTTGATGAATGGTTAAAGAATTATGGGCCAGATGTAGCAAACGATTGCGACTCGCAAACGGGCCGAATCGCAATTTGCGACAGTGCAAAATCGGAAATGGGATGCAAAAAGCCCATTTCCGACTCGCAAAAAAGCGATGGGACCCGTTTGTGAGTCGCATCCGGTGCGACCCCATTTTGCGACCCGCAAATTGCAAGTCGCAATTTTTATTTTTGCTACATCTGGCCCTATGTTATGAGTTTCGATAAAAAGAACAAAGAGTCAAAAAATATGAGATTTTGCTATATATTGTTATAGATTTATATGAGATTTTGTTAGGTTTTTAGAAATGTTGATTGTTTTTATCTGTTGATCTATTGTGAGTATGTCTGAGTGAGAATGTGTGTTTATCATTAACTGTTTGTCTTTGTGTCTTTCTGTAAGTGATTAGCATTGGTTTGATATTTTTGAAAAACAATTTGTTCTTGATTGTATAATAATAAATAAATGTATATTCTTTTCAGGAGTTAGATTTGTGTTTGATGTTTGCATATAGAAACCTGCAGGAGAGAAGTACACTTGTATTAAAATTGATTTGATTCCCTAGTTTTCTCTCTTTATCAATCTAGGGACCCCTTTCTTGACCTGGACATTCATTGTAATCACATGCCCACTCATAATCTAATCATCAAGCTGTCCCCCTTTTTTGGCTTACCCTGACGATGATGATTTTCTTTATCAGACATCATATAAAAGATTACAATTGATCACGTAATGCTTAGAATTCCCCTGGGGCTCTTTGAATTGTCCGTCAGGGATATCATTAGGAGGACCCCATTTATTTTATGATATGAATAAATGTCCATTGTTTATTGATTCAATTTTGGCACATTGTATTTATTATTTTTCTTATTAACTTCTTCGTTTCGTTATTCTGCAAAGGCAGGTTGTTTCCTATGTTTACAGAAATCATCAAGGTAAAATTAATTTCTGGATCATTTTCAAGGCATGCGGTCTGTAAATTAAATGCTAATAGTGGTCATGCAGCGCTGATGGTGACAACCACTTAACTAGCCCTTTAAACATTCCTCAGGCCTGCCTTTACAGCCTGTGTGTGCAGTTTTTCAACTGTCATTTCGACCTGGCAAAATAAACCTTTTGCCAGACCCAAACCTTCCTTTTTAATACATATGTCATTACTAAGGAAAGCCCTGTATGGACGGAGGGCAGTGTGAAATGTATTTCAAAGGTACGACATGTACTTTTAAGTTATATATGTCCTGCTAGTGAAAACAATTTAAATTCGTTTTTCTCTACTGCAAGGCCTACCTCTGCCATTGGACAATGTTGGATTGCCCTATTACATTTAACAAATCGTAACTTCCAATTAGGAGTAGGTGGACAAATTGAGTTTTGTGTCTAAAGAATTGTATTTAAAATCCTCTTTAATGGTAAAGTCAAATTTTTAATAACAATTCTGAAAATGTCAGTTTTAGAAAGTTGACATTATCTTGTCCTAACCATTTGGTGCCTACAGTTTGTTCCTGGGTCACATGACTGTGTAGGTGGCATCTGGTCTTTGTGCATTGCTCCCAGATAGTGGGGCAAAGGGAAGGTAGGTGTTGGTAGGATGGGCCACTCTTGAGTTAATGAGGTTGAGGAGCTATTACCTACCACACTTGCACAACACAAAGGCCATGTCTGAGCACTCTCACACAGGGATTGACACTAGTCTATTGTGACTCCAGACAAGCTGGGTCAGGACAGAGAATATGGGATGCCTAACACTTCAGAGCGGTGGAAACCTTTGGAAGCTTCCAACACTTCAAAGTGGGCACCCGGTATAAAAGCTGTACCTCAGAACCCAACGCTTCAGTACACTTCTGGACCAGTGGATACTCTGCCAGGAAAGACTGCTGTGCTTCTGAAAGGACCGTCACTCTGCTGGACTGCTGCCCTGAAGGACTGCTGCCTGCTGTGCAACAAAGACTTAAGGTACTCTTGTTCAGTGGGCTTAACTGGGTCCCTGTAGCAGACCCACACTCCATCGCACTTGGCCTGAACTTGTGGCTTTGTCCCAGTCCAACGCAACCAGGTTTTCACAGTTGGCACTTTGTGATTTTTGGTGGGATTTTCTTTGAAACCATTGAAAATGCATTTTTCTGGTTCTATTGATTGGATTTTGGTCATTTTAATGTTGATATATTAATTTAAAATTTACTCTGTTTCTAAATTGGTGTTGGATTTTCCTTGTGTTGTGTTCTCACTTTATTACTGTTTGACGTGCTGCATAAACACTTTACACATTGCCTCTAAGTTAAGCCTAACTGCTGTGTCCCAAGCTACCAGAGGGTTGAGCACGGGTTAATTTGGTGTTTGCTTGTGCCTCACCCTGAGAAGGATTGTCGTTGCTTCTTGAGTAGGGATCCTCCCCCTTCAACCAGTAACCCAATTTCTTATGTAGACAAGTTACATGGTATTGGCAAGGTGGTGCATCTGGCACCATTAAATCCCAGCACTATGGGTACCACCCCACAGTATTGTGCAATTATGTGCTAATCCCCAGAGAATGGGAAATAACTGTCAGAACCCTGGGTAATTTCAGACGCTATTCACATTTCCAATTGGATTAATGCTCACATTTACCAGCTGCTCCAAGCAGGTGATAAATGTGAGTAGGGATTTCATGTGGGTGAAGGAGCTGGTGGGTCGGGGATTGGGGATAGAAGAGGGAAACAGAAGACACTGTTGTTTGCCACAACGAGCATTGCATCATTGCATGTTTCCCCTATACCTAGGAAGGGGGCCAGACAGGGACAAGGGGATGGTGCTGGATGCATGTCAGCCCATGTGAAGGCAATTATACTGGCAGAAGTTTCCAGCAGCTAAAATTGGTTCCATTTTGCCTGTCATGATTGACCATAGCAGAATTTCATGCAGTGATTCTGCTCCACTCAATTTGCAATCTGGACCATAATAGTAGTCGTTATTCTGCAGTCATTATGCAGGCTGATATCAAAAACTTGATATTGTGGAAGACGACCCTATAGATCTCAATTGTGGTTCTGTCTTTCCATTGAGTACCTTCCTGCCTGATTACTCATGTAGGGATACGCAGGACTTGGAGATCTTAAATATCAGTTGAAATTAAAGGTTTATTTTCAAAATTTCAACCAAAACAAACAAAAGCCTTAAATAAGGTTCTTAAATTGCCAATAGCTAAATAAAGAGTCATCTCCTAGAAAAAATAAAATGCTGTTTATCTCTTCAAAGTATACATAGTCTGTGAAAGCCATGACATCTCCCCGTTTCTTCACACCAGTCGTTTGCCAGGGCTGGAAATCCTATGATGAGACTGACAAAAGTGCAGCAGGATTTTGCTAAACAGCTGGGAGCTCATGCATACTAGCATCAATGCAATTCTTGTTCATTTTAAACAGTAATAAAGACGTATCTCAAAAACAAGTAAATAGTTTGTCATGGTTGAATTTAGAAAAGTATTGTTCCATGCATATGGTATATTTTTTAGCCAAGACCAAGTTTTTGTATTTGATTTCTAGAGATAAGATATTGCAAAAATGGTTGTATCATCATATATTTCTTAAGCTCTATCAATACCTACTTTTTGTCACTCAGCCAACTTGTCGCACTGGGAGACCACAGGCCTATGCACTTTAGGAGAGACCTCTGTGAGGATGGTCTCCTCCTTCACTTTGAGGCTGTGAAATTCGCATTGAATTCCCTGCTGGGGTGTTCCTTATGTATGGCAGGTTATAACTGGCACTACACCAGGCATGGCAGGCATCTCGACAAGAGCTACCCACACATGCAGCCCTGCAGGCATTGCATAAAATGAGACATGGGAGGATATTAGTGACCTGGCTGTAGAAAAGGATTCACACACACATGCAAATACCCCTTACTCACAGTTAGGGCAGACTGGGAAGATGAACGTCATATAGTCTTCAATGTGGACAGAGACACTATACAATTGTTTCAAACACAGGAGAGAAAGGATGGATGCCTTTCCCAGGTAATAGAATGTTTGTTGATGCTGTAGATGACTGTTATACGATGAACTATGATTGGACAATTAAACCTTCCGATCAATGTGTTGTGAAGGATGAAAAAATCATTGTTCATTTTGGACTTTAATTTACCATTCCCAAATTGGATTTTGGTCAGACTCCTTTTGGACTTTCAGATGACATCCTTTGGACTTTGAGAGGTACAGACCTATTTGCCCTTGCTCCTCACCTCCCTAATGCCTGCTAAGAGAAGACATAGGATTTTTCCTGTCCCATGAAAAGACTCTTGACCAAGCTTTTGAAATGCTGACACCTTCCCTTTTTACTTACTTTTTACCAACTTTAGTTAGTTTATCTTGCCCCAGGTGTCGTGTTTCCAACTTCTTTTTGTCCTTTATTTCCTTTTTACCTTTTGTCCCTAGGTTTTGTAGCCCAGCACTAGGAGGAACTGGACATTGTGTACCTTTAAGGGATCCCCATTGTTTGGAGAACTAATTGGATAATTGAGATTTATGCACATGCTTAGAAGAACTGATCAATGTTTCTTTTCAGAACATCCGGTTCTGGTGTTTTTGTTTTGTGTCGCATTGATAGAATGTTTAGTCTGTTGGATGTTAATTAAGCTTCCATTGTTCCAAAGAATAGGACATCCATAGAAATTCTGCATCTTTAAAGTCTTGTCTTGAGACTTGTTTACATTAACCTGAGTCTGAGCTTGTAATAAAAGCCTGTATTTCAACTTGGCGTTTCTTTGTATGGCCGAATCGGATATACTGTAGACGTATGCATGTGAGTCAACAGTGAGCAAGACTATTTGAATATCCTGAGGGCAGTCACCTGCACAGTAGCACCATGAGAATGTGCATATGATCTGCATTTCCCTGCAGTTTAAGTGGGTGTCTGCGTTCAATGTAACAGAATTTGTAACCCCTTGAAGATGTTGCGCTATAATAAAATTGGGGGGGTTATCTCAGCCTCTGAAATATTTAGGACACTTTAATTTGTTTTTTGGTCACCCTTTTCATGGTGGCATTGATCTATAATGTAAACAAAAGCCTATATATGTTCTAAACTATGACCTGGGCGAGATCTTAATTTTTTTCTACGCAATACCCACAGAAACGCCTTGACTGTTCCAGCTCAGTGCTCAGACAGAAAGCCCAGCCTAAAAGAGGAGCCTTTAGCACTTTTCAGAAGAGCAATAATACCAAAATATCTTGGGGCACTAGTGTTAAAAGACAGGCTCACACCTGAGAACCACCTTTTAACCACTGACTTACCCCTGTATAATAGGATCATATGTTAAAATATTTCTGTTTTGCCAGTGATTGCTGTAGCATACATTCGTAAACACGATTTTCACCCTTGACCTCTTCTTTCTTTCCATTCATAACAAAAATGTGTTACTAGGATACTTTTACAGTCAGATGACTGGCCATCTGTTTCATTCTTCTGATCCATCCAAGTGATCTCTCCACGCGTCCATAATTCTTTTTCACTTTTTCAAGGCTCTCCATCCGCAGCCTGCTATCCATAACTGAGCCCGTCGTGTCAAACTTTGTCTGGCAAACAACAGACTTCCTTTAAAAGAAACCATCAGCACTTGCAATTTATTTCAGGCCTAAGGTGCGGACAGATCACAAACCACCACACAAGAGTAGGCAGTCAAAAAAAAAACAGGCCAAGGCAAAACACATCACATCTTTCGCTAACTCTTCAGAGAACATCAAAGAGACCTTTCAAGAAAAAGTGCTGGGAATATTTAGGGCTGATCTCTAAAGCATGAATAAATCTTAATTCGAACCTGTTTTCAGCTGCTGCTGGCAGAGTCTGTGCAAAACCAGTTACAATAAACAAACTGCCAAAACTAGACAATTTGGCTTCATGACAAATATGAGTGTTAGGTCATTCCAAAGAAAAGGCAAAAGCACATTAAATCAACGCCATTTGACATTTGTGGATAGTGAAAATGTTTATACCCTGTCAAGGGACTGGTTAACATCACAATACTTTATAATGTCAAATAACACCGCTGAAAATAGGAAGCAAGAGCTCCTGGAAGCCAATGTGAAGCAACAATAGGTGCTGAACTGCAGCAGTCCAAACCACTGCTTGGTGTTGTGCCATTACTGCTGCGTTATCCATATCGTATAAACAGGTTTCTTTGGCGGTATTTGAATTTGTCGACGGTAAAAGTTGTCATCAATATGCTGTAATCTAATTTTGTGGGCTTTCACCATGCTCATCACACACCCATCACCTTCATTCGTTACTTGGCCTGCCTACCAAAATTCCTTTGGTTTGTTATGTAAATGCTTTTGGTTTGTCCCTCCTTGAGGCTGTTTTGTTACTGCCTTGGAGACTGACCCTATCACATGGATTATTACGACCTTCCATATACCTCAGTGCACTACTTTTTTTTTTGCCTCTCTACTTTGTGCTGGTGGCGGTATGTTGTTTCTTCCTCTGGTATCTTGCCGTTTCTTTGCGGTGTCTGCACCAGACAAAGGCTTCAAGCTGGAGGGGGATTCTTTTTTATTCATTTATTAGTGCAAACTCAACCAGAAGATTGGAGCGCTTTACAAGATTAGAGCGCTTTACATGAGCACCAGTTAAATTTGCAGCTGCATTCCTAAATTCTTCCCAAGTTTAGCAATTGCAAAATATATAAACTGGCACTTTTTAAATAGAAAACAAACACAAGTGAAACTGTGGTATCAAATCAAAAGATGAGTGCAGGTCCACGCAGATGAAGTAGATATCAGCTTTTTTAATTCAGTAGTATTTCACAAATAATAACAGGAACTCCAGCCTCCACTAAAACCTCCAGCACCATCAACTGTCCAGCAGGGAATGCAGTACAGCTGAGGAAGATACTAAATGCCGCAGGTGGAGCTGGGAGATACCAAATAAATTCTACATAATACAAATACCCCCCAAACACGGAACACAAACCCTACATAGAAGTCCCACAACAAAACACTACCTACAATATTGTTTTAGTAATAAACACAATACTACACCACCCACCTCCCTATATAAATTATATCACAACAATTCTATTCAAATTCCAGATCCGCTCATCATCAAGTTTGACAGCTCCTTTAAACACTTTAACAACTTCATGTATAGGACTGAATCTAGAAGTGAACTGTCACCAATACATACCTCACATTTTTTCACAGATTTACAAACATCATAGATTTCTTTTCTTTTTAGTCGGTGATATTTATCTTTAGCATTACTTTCGATAGTCTCTTTATCCACAACACATGAAAGATGTTTCTTAAGCCAAGGTGGATTGATTTTAGTATGTGGCACACCCTTCCTAAACAATAAAAAAGGGGTTTGGCCCGTACTGGAATGTGGAGTGAACCTGTACTCCTCAACTTTAGTCTCCACCCAACTCTCCCAACCAACTTCATTTACTTTAGCTAATTGTATGGTTTCTTTCAATGTTCTATTGAAATGTTCCACCATACCATTGGTCTCTGGATGATAAAGTGCAAATTTTTTGTGAACAATACCCCTAGAGGAAAGGAAATCTTTCATAAATTTTGACAGAATCGCGCCAGGATTCCCCTCTCTGCTGAAAACTTTGGAAAGAAAGTCCACAACAACCTTTGAAGTGATCTCAGAGGCTATGAGAACTTCCGGCCAACGAGAAAGCATATCCATTAGCACAATGATATACTTAGAACTAGACCCTGACGACACCGGACCCATAATGTCAATAGCAACTTCTTCCCATACTTCATTTGGACTTTCTTTAAGTACTAACGGTTGAGTCCTCACCTTAAGCGTCTTGTCCGCCAAACAGCATTCAAAGCAATCTCGTACCCTCCTTTCTAAAGCAATATCCATTCCTTGCCACCAATATGACGCCCTCATTCTTTCCTTAGTTTTGCTTGTACCAAGATGACCAGAATGTGAGAGGGCAAGGAGCTGGTCACGTAGAGATAACGGAGGAACAAGTTTGTTACCTCTTAGCAACAAACCCTCATGTAACCACAACTCATCCCACACCTTCTTGTAAGGAGAAATTGAAATATCACGATAATCCTTCAATTTCCCCGACCCCAGCAAATTTATTACTCTAGAAAGATCTTCATCTTTACTCAACTCTTCACGCCATTCACCTTCTGAAACACACCCTTCCGTTATATTACAAACTTGTTCTTCTTCGTCTGTCCACCACGACATGCTAACACACTCATCAAGCACATCATCAGAAACTAACCTAGACAAACAATCAGCCGTCTTGTTGTCACATCCTGGAACATATTTCACCGTAAATTGGTAATCTTGGAGCCCGACTATCCATTTACAGATGCGGGAAGATACGTTATCTAAACCTTTCTTCCCAAAGATCTCTTGCAAGGGTTTATGATCGGATCGTACCTCAAAAGAAATCCCCTAAAGAAATTGTCTAAATTTCTTAATAGCCCAATAAATTGCCAGTGCTTCTTTCTCGATAGTAGAATAATTAAATTCTGCACCACCTAGACTGCGAGATGCAAACGCAATAGTAGTCTCAATCCCGTTCCTTACTTGCTTCAACACACATCCTAAACCTTTATCAGATGCATCAGTAATAAGATGACACGGAAGACCAGGTTGAAAACTACTAAGGGATTGGGTAGAAGTGAGCGCTTCCTTAAGATCTTGAAATTCCATCTCACAATCTGTGGACCAAACAAACTCACTACCCTTCCCGAGCAAAGATCTAATGGAGTTCGACCTTTTAGCAAAGTTGGGAATGTACTTGGCATAGAATTCTGCCATGCCCAAAAAGGTCTGAATAACTTTCATACATATTGGAGTAGACAAACCAGTAATAGTACGTACTAAATCACTTTTCGGCTTAACACCATCACTTGAAATAACATGTCCTAAATATGTTATTTGAGACTGAACAAATTTACACTTTTCTTTTTTTAGTGTAATTCCTTTAGCCCTGAACAACGAAAGCACATTTCTCAATTTCTTAATATGTTCTTCATGAGTGTTAGTGAATACAAGAACATCATCTTGGAAGAAACATACCCCCCCCCCTAAAATATCTTGCATTAGTCTTTGAAAAACAGCTGCAGCTGAACATAAACCAAAAGGCATACGATTGAATTTGAAAACACCAAAGGGAGTAATAAAAGAGGTGAGAAGTTTAGAGTCTTCAGTCAGTTGCACTTGATGATACGCAGAAGTTAGGTCAAGGGTAGAAAAAACCTTTGCATCTCCTAATGAGCTTATCATTTCATTGATGTTCGGTAAAGGAAACCTATCTTCAACGACTTGCTTGTTCAGGTTGCGCAGATCAATACACAGTCTAATGTCTTCAGAATATTTGGTCGCAACCACTATCGGAGCTATCCAAGGTGCTGCTTCTACTTCCTGAATAATTCCACTGTCTTTAAGCCTTTCAAGTTCTTGCTTCACTTTTCCTTTTAAACTTATAGGAATGTTCCGCACCTTGGAAGCTATAGGTTGTGCATCTTTTTTCAAAACAATCTGATGTTTGTAGCCTTTTATGCACCCTACATTAGAATTAAATACATCCGGGTATTCATTCCATAATTGACGTTCAAAATCCGAAACCTCTTGTACCATAACTTGTGGTACTGCATTAGGGTTCAAAATTATCCCCAATTCTTTCTGATGAGGCCAACTTAAAATGGTATCTCCAACCACAGGAACGTAAATTTTACCTCTTATCTCATTTCCTTTTAAATTAATCCTTGGGTTAAAGTATCCTTTTAATTCTATAGGTTTGCCACCATACGAAAAAGGCAAAACATCAGGTGACAGTAGATCAACTTTGCCCTCAAACGATGTTACATAATCATGCACAGACGCAAGAGACAGCTTTGCACCAGAGTCCATCATCATAGTGATAGGGATTTCATTTATCATTACAAGATCTCTTGGGTACTCACAATGAATGGTGGAAATGCAGTTAACATGTTTTACTATTTGTAGAATGAACGGTTGATTATCATTGTCATCGGTCACTTCATTAATTTTTACGTTGCTTTTGTTTACGGACTTACATCATTTAGCGAAATGACCTTTTTTGTTGCATCTGTTGCAGACAACATGAATAGCTGGACAGTCTTTAAAGTTCGCTAGATGAGAAGATGAGCCACATCTAAAACAAAATGTTTTAGTTTTGTTCTTTATGTTGATGGAGCTTTTAGGCTTTGAATCAATTTTGTTTAAAGAAGAAGAAGCTTTAGAATTCTTTAAAGTTTCTATACAAGATTGAGAATGTTCACTTTATTTTGCAACTTTCAACACTTCATCAAGAGATGGATCACTCTTGGACCATAGAGCTTCCCTAATTTTATCACATTTGCATTCTAACATAAATTCTTCTATATTAGCACCAACATTGCAAAGAGAAGCTAGTTTACGAAGTTTCGTTATATAATCTTCTATTGATTCTTCATCCATCTGTTTGCATTTCCCAAAATAAAACCTTTGCAGAAGAATTGATACTTTAGGTAAGAAATGTGTGTCAAGACGAAAAAGAGTTTCATCAAAGTCATTCAAAGGAGCATCACCAACAGCTCCATCCAAATTTGACACCGCAGGTAAGGTGTCTAATATCTCTTGCCCTTCCGCACCTAAACAGTGTTGAAGAAGTGATGTTTTTCTTTCAATGGATAAATTGGTTCCGCAAACGTTTAAGTATGTTAAAAAAAACTTTTTTCCATTTTGGCCAAGGAATTGTCGGATCACCAGGAGAAGACAAGAAAAAAGGAGGAGGAGAAATATCATGCAAACAGGACTGAAGGAAAAGAAGAATAGTGAAATAAAAGAAAATATATATATATATCAGAGATAAACAAAACAATGCCCAGGAGGTGTACAATGGTGCTGAAACTAAAAGAAATAACAGTACAACGAAGTAGCACCATAAATTTTAAACAGAACAAAGTTGTGCCGTTTAAAATACAATACCATGTATCAATTCCAACTTGAAAATAAAATGTAACACCAAGTATTTCAATGTTATCATAATAGGCGGCTTAAAAATAAAATGTATAGCAAGATATTAATAATACATTTTACACGCTTTCCCGATGGAAAGATCAACCGGCAAAGCGCTTGCAGAAGCACCGGTTTCATCAATAAAAGTCGCCCCAAAGATTAACCAGCTGCGCAAATACACGCACTGGAAAGGTTACTCTGGCAGCACAAGTACGTGCGCAGAGTTTAAACAAGGCAGGGGAGAAGGAAAGCCGGCTGCGCACGGACACGCGCGCATTTAAAAGTTCACTCAAGCGGCACGAATGTGTGCGCAGAGTTGAACATAAACCAGGCCAGAAGAAATACGTTGATAGGTAACCGCACGTGCGGCCAACCAGCGCGGAGGAGAGCGTGAACAGCTGGCTTTGAATAAAAACAAAAGAAATGAAAAGCGCACGCAATTAAAATACTAAGCACTAAGTAAATAAATCAAATAAACGAAGAAACAATAGTATGTAAATGGGAAAAAAGGAGAAATAGAAGAAAAGAAGGAAAAAAAAAAAGTAACAAATAAAGAAGAGCAGGATAAAAAAATGAAAAGAGGAGAAAAGAAGAAAGATGATTAGTAGGAGAGAGAATACAAAGATGAAAAGAAACAGACCAAATAGATTGTACAAATACCTAGTACTAGATAAAGTGAGATGAAGTGACTAACAATACCAGGGCCAAAATAGACTAGAGTTCCTGTTGCAGGTACGTTGTTTGCCAGCTCGTCGCCAAAATGTGGTATCAAATCAAAAGATGAGTGCAGGTCCACGCAGATGAAGTAGATATCAGCTTTTTTAATTCAGTAGTATTTCACAAATAATAACAGGAACTCTAGCCTCAACTAAAACCTCCAGCACCATCAACTGTCCAGCACGGAATGCAGTCCAGCTGAGGAAGATACTAAATGCCACAGGTGGAGCTGGGAGATACCAAATAAATTCTACATAATACAAATACCCCCCAAACACGGAACACAAACCCTACATAGAAGTCCCACAACAAAACACTACCTACAATATTGTTTTAGTAATAAACACAACACTACAGAAACCCTAAGGCCCATATTTATACTTTTTGACGCAAAACTGCGCCAACGCAGTTTTGCGTCAAAAAAATTAGCACCGGTTAAAGACATTCTGAAGCGCCATGCGGGCGCCGTATTTATTGAATGACGTTAGCCGGCGTTAGCTGCCGGCGCTGCCTGGTGTGCGTTAAAAAAAACGACGTACACCAGGCAGCGTCGGCGTAGGGGGATATGGGGCTTGGGCGTCAAGAAATGGGGCAAGTCAGGTTGAGGCAATTTTTTCGCCTCAACCCGATTTGCGCCATTTTTTACGACTCCCAACCCCCATAGAAATGACTCCTGTCTTAGCAAAGACAGGAGTCATGCCCCCTTGCCCAATGGCCATGCCCAGGGGACTTATGTCCCCTGGGCATGGTCATTGGGCATAGTGGCATGTAGGGGGGCACAAATCAGGCCCCCCTATGCCACAAAAAAATAAAAATAAAATACTTACCTGAACTTACCTTAATGCCCCTGGGATGGGTCCCTCCAGCCTTGGGTGTCCTCCTGGGGTGGGCAAGGGTGACAGGGGGTGTCCCTGGGGGCATGGGAGGGCACCTCTGGGCTCCTTCAGAGCCCACAGGTCCCTTAACGCCTGCCTTTTGCAGGCGCAAAAAAACCGCGCAAAAGCGGCCGTACGTCATTTTTTTTGACCCGCCCACTCCCGGGCGTGATTTTTGTCCGGGAGTATAAATCCGACGCACATGCCTCGGAGTCGATTTTTTAGACGGGAACGCCTACCTTGCATATAATTAACGCAAAGTAGGTGTCCACGCTAAAAAATGACGCTAACTCCATGGACTTTGGCGCTAGACGCTTCTAACGCCAAAGTATAAATATGGAGTTAGTTTTGCGTCGAAATTGCGTAAAAAAAAACAACGCAATTCCGGCGCAAACGGAGTATAAATATGCCCCTAAATGTGCTCTCCCCAGCACAGTAGGACAACCAATACTACAATGTTCACTGCAATCAAGAAACTCGCCCCACAATGCTTTGCAGGGCATTCCTTTTACAACATATTTTTGCCCATAACTCAGCCTGTGGTAGTCCAGGGACAATGGGGCCACCACCAAAATGTTCAGCACTACGTGTTTTTCCTGTCCATCTCATCTGCTTGGTCCTCACACTAGGTTAGGCGAGGGGGCAAAATCATATCCTCTCCCACTATTTAGTGTCATTTTAAGCTTTCTTGTGGCTGGACCTTTTGTTTTACAGCTGGGAGTAGTTTATGTTCTAACAGCCTTGTTTGTAATAATATTTTATTAGGCCTGAAAATATGTAAAGCTCTATGCTCTCTAGGGGCTCAATGTATAGCTACACTGCAGTGTTCTGTGCTCTTCTGTTTTCATGTGGCTATACCCTCTTGGAGCTGATTATGTGGTTAGATAACCATGTTTCTTTCAAATGTTATTTTTACTGTGGTGCTCTCTAAGGGTTGTTCTGACCATTACAGTCTAATGCCAAGTGTATGAAGGAATGCGCAAACACAGTTTATTTCTAAGAAAGGTGTAATTTTCTGCATGGCTAAATACTTAAAAGGTCCCAAAGGTGAGGCCTATTGGCTATGCCAATGCTTGTTAGAGGAGCAGTGGAGGATTTGGGGAGGCCAGTGAGGACCGCACAATAAAGTAATGTTGTTGATTCGGATTGGTACAATTCTATAAATTGTGTACAACCTGAACAGGGGGGTGGGAAAAGCCCATGACTCTGTATACATACAATTCATGAATGCAGATCACACAAACTTAAAATATTGTCTTGATTGCCATCAAGTTCTGGGTGCTATTTAGCAGGTAAAGATGGATATTGTACATGTGATCTTGAGAGAAGTGTCAAGATTTGCTCAGCTTCAACAACACAGAAGTGTCTCAATGCAAATGGTTATCCCTTAAGAAAGAAGTCTTTGGAGTTTGGGCTCACAAATTCCTTATTTAAATTTGGATTATCAGGTGTGCTTTGTTTCTTTTACTCAGCCACAAATTTGTAGTTACTATAAAACATCGCTCAGGTGTGAACAATGTATTAAGAAAAGTGCACTTAACAAAAGGTAAATGTAGCAACATTGGTCTCAGTAAAAACAGAATGTTGGAATAAAATGTTTACTGAGTAGTTGCCAAATGCATTTGTCATGTTGCTTGTTATTTATATAGTACACATAACTCATTATTAAGGCTTTGTTTTGCTGTGGACTATCTGTTGAGTGAGTTTCTTCATGCATATGGATTTCCTGATTGGAGTGTCTGTGATGGAATTCTCTTTCCATTTTCCATCACCTGAGTCCCTTCTCAGTATCTCTCTGTTCCGAAATGTATGTTTCACTGTCCAGATTGTATGCAATGTAATACGAACTGAGTAGCTGAGTCTACTTGTCCTAGTTCTTGTACTGCCCTGTTCCTGTGTTCTTGCGTGTCTATCTTCTATTCATGGTCCCTGAGTCAGTGCATTTATGCCCTGGGATCAGTCCTCTATGAGAGTGTTTGGAATGGTGGCCCACTAAGCCACAGAAGAGGAAGGGGGAATGACTGGTATATTGGTCAGCTTTACTTGTGCTGCAAGCCTTGCAGCAAACGTACAGCAGTGCAGTAAGACTGAAACTGGACAATTGGGCGTGCAAGAGTGGGCATCTTCAATTTCACCCTAATCTCGAAAGCCAAAGATGTTTCTGAGAACAGCAATGAGTTCAGGCGAACACCAGGAAAAGCAGTTTTTCCTGAGCCAGCGTGAGCAATTGGCTGGCCGTGGCACAAGAGAATCTGGTTTCTAGGTTCCACCACCTCCTCGCATTCGCTGATTCTTCAGAGAGGCAGCCAATGAGAAGGTAAGGTAGGATGTTAGATTGACAGAATGCAACATGCATTCCTACATCACCTCTGCCTCTTACTTCCATCCCCTTGCTTTTCATACACTGATATCACTACTGATGCTGGGGATGTTGGTAGTGAGAAGAGGATGGTAGCCTAGGGTTGTAAGTCTCTTCATCTGTGTGTGTGAATGTATGTGAGAGAGTGTGTGTAAGTAAATGTCTTGCATGTGTTGCATTAACCTGAGTGAATGAGTGAGTGTGTGTGAGCATGCCTGAACATGTAAGTGTGTTTTTGGATGGGTGGCATGGAGGCGCTCTCATGATCAACGTGACACATCCTTGTCAAACTGGGAATTCTTGGCAACATGCTGGCTATTCATGCAAATGTTTATTTGTGATGAATACATTGGGCATTCCTTAAAGCATATTGGCTATCCCTGACATAATGTTGGCCCACAAATAACATATGTGGCTATGGTTGGGAGTGTGGTGGCTTCCTGATATAATGGTGGTCCATCTATGGTATATTGATGATATTCCTGAGGATAAGAAGGCTACTTATGAAAATAGTGGCACATTAAGGACATCTATGTGGGCATTTTTGCGATATGCAGAGGCTATCCATAACATACTGATATATTTGTGGTCATTTTTGGCTACATTGTAGCCACCCATACATAATCGTGGTCCATCCATAACGCTTTGTTGGAATTTTTGATGGCATGCTGGCAGTTCTTGAAAATAGTGGCACGTCCAAGACACCTATAGGGGCATTATTGCCATTATGACAAAAATCCCTGGCATAATGATGGCCTATTAGCTACATATATGTGGACATTTGTGGTATCCCATGACTACTCATGCAATAGTAGTGGCCCATAAATGGCATATTTTGGGCACTCTTGGCAATATGTGACCATCCCGGACATAATGGTAGCCAATCCTTGATTTATTGTGGCTATTCTTCTTGATTTAATTCTTACTATTCCTGGCATAATGGTGGTGAAAATCCTTGCCATAAGATGAAATGTCAGGCATTTTATGATAAATAAACATGAAAGGCAGTAAATGTGAGTGTTTGGTAAAGATTAGGCGCTGATATTTGGTGTTCAAACATATATTTAGAAATGTATATCCCACGTTTATCTGGACAAAATGCTATTTTTCCTTGACAGACGTCTGTTAGATGAATTGATCTTATTTACCCAAATCGAAGACTTGTATTTCATGAAGAAATGTTTGTATTTTCGGACACGTATATCTTGATGTTGCAGACAAAATGACTTTATTTTTAAAACATAGTTAAAGTTGATATCTGAAGGATAATTCACACCGAGTTTGGGGGACTTAGTTCTGATATTCGTTCCTTGGTGCGAGAAGGCAAATACTGCTGAGGGTATTATTTCATGACTTGGGTAGGAGCATTTCATCACGTATATTGCTAAAGCAGTTTGATGTCATCATCACTGCTGTCTTATCTTTGAACATGTAATATTAGTGTAACCTGTCTGTTGGATATCAACATGATGTATGAGTCTGTAAGATTTGCCTATCTCTGTTTTTCTTGAAAAACGTGTACAGCTTTTGATATGTTTACCCGGGCCTACCCCTGTAGAATCTTGGCTACATGATATGAATAAGAATATAGCTGGAAGCCTATGGGTGGAAAAAGGAAAATAAAAAAATGCATTAAAACATTTGGGAAAAAATGATTTCTTGTGTGATTTTGGATCACCAGAATTTCTAATTTATTTGTTTAGTGGTTTTATATACTGCAGAGCCAACGGTGTCAGAGTGCCTTACATAGGAAGCGTGATAAGGTTCCAGGAGTCACAATAATGGAGAGGGGAGAGTAGAAACCACTAATAGTTCTGAATGTTAACAGCAGACATAACGATTATCTGAAAGTGTACTTAAACATAGGTCGTTCAGTTTATATAGTTAGTGAAGGTCTGAAGCTGTGGTTGGGAATTTGTAGGAGCGCATTTCAGGTTCCATTATTATGTCAACAAGTTCTTCAATTAAAGGTGTTTTATGATGAAGTGAGAACATGATTGCAAAGATTGACTTCCTGCTATTGTGTACAATGAGCACGTCTGTGGGTTATGACATATTGGGCAACCGTGGCGGTCAAATAGGGTTTTTCAATTCCAACTTAATCATTTATTAGGCCGCCATTATCCTGATGTACCAAGGGAGGTCTGACTCATTGGCTCTCCACAGAGCCGAAACCTTGACATGAAGCGATTCGGAGCTCCTTGGTTGTGGTTGTCCTCCTGACATACAGGGGCATATTTATACTCCGTTTGCGCCGATTGTGCGTCAAAAAAGTTGATGCACAATCAGCGCAAACGTTGCCCCATATTTAAACTCTGACGCCCGAGCCCGCGGACGACAAAATTCCGCCGTGTGCGTCATTTCTTGGATGCGGCAACCCGCCCTGCGTTTATGATATGCAGGGTAGGCGTTCCCGTCCAAAAAACGACGCAAACGGCCGTGCGTCGTATTCATGCTTCCGGGCAAAAATGACTCTCGGCCGGGAGGCAGAGCAAAAAAATGACGCAGAGCCCGATGTGCGTCAAAATTTAACGCCTGGTTCACGGCAGGCGTTAAAATGGGGCAAACACACCTGTATTTAATCACAACGCACAGAACAAACAGCAGAGCAGCAGAGCAGCAACAGGGAGACATGGAGGTGATTCTTATCCAGCGTGCACGTAGACGCAGAGCCCAGCAGCAACAACAGCAGCTACAACAACACCAGCAGGGACCCCAAAGGCAGCGCAGAAGGCAGGAGAGGATATTCCGCCCAAGAACAACCCTTCCGGGCCTCAGGGAACATGACATCATCCAGAGGTACCGGTTGAACTGGCAGGCCATCCAGCAGCTGCTGCGCAACATTGAACAGCAGTTGGCCACCACTTTGGTGACACCCCGCACCATACCAACAGAAACAAAGCTGCTTGCCGTACTTCACCTGCTGGCAAGTGGCTCATTTCAAACAACTGGTGCCCTGGTTGGCGGAATTTCACAACCATCATTCTCCGCATTTCTGCCAAAAGTACTGGAGGCCATCCTTCAACTGACACCCAGCCACATCTGCTTCCCTAACACACTGCAGAAGCAGCAGGAAACTAAACAGGGGTTCTACGCAATCAGTGGCTTCCCACATGTCCTTGGTGCAATCGACTGCACACATGTACGCCTTGTACCACCTGCTGCAACTGAACACCTCTACCGCAACAGGAAGCACACACATTCCATCAACGTGCAGGCCATAGTCAATCACCAGGGATTGATCACCAACATCGTGGCTAAATATCCTGGGAGTGTCCATGACTCATTCATCTTCCGTCACTCTACCATCAACCAACACTTCCAGGATGGACGATAGGGCAATGGACTACTTGTTGGTAAGTACAAAAACCTACTTATATACACACTGCACAGCAACCCTCTAGGACACACAACACATACACCACAACAGCAACATCTAGACAGGAACACACTGAGGTCCTGACATCACTAGCCATGTTTCTTAACTCACGATTGAACCTGTCACACATCGGAAATTACTGTACAGCCTAATGTGAAGACATTAATGAGTGTGGTTGCCTAAATGTCACCTTGCAAATTGTAAGTGTCCCAATGACCTTTACATTAATACATTGCATAAGTTTCAAGGTATGGGATGTCCAGGGTACTTTGATATGAACGTGTTAACAACACTTTCAATTTTAACTGTGCATGGAACTATCATCTCACCCTCAGTGAAGACACACGGATGCCTGTATCACAAGTCACAATGCTAGGGAGGGCACACTGTACTGAAAATCCCAAAACATACTGCTGACAAATGGTTAGCAGACAAACACTTGCTCAGCCAAGGAAACAACACAATGCAGATGGTATAGCCTACAAGTATAGGATGTCACATTAGTACACAAAAGAGTCACAGACAACACAAGCCAACTACTGCCATGAAAGGTCTTGTCAATAGTGCCAGCTACATCAACATGATCCCATTCTGTGTTTTTCTTTCAGCTGATCAGGGGTATGGCATCCAGCCATGGCTAATGACACCATTTGGGAACCCGAGTACTGCTGCAGAGCGGGCATACAACGACGCCCATAAGAGGACACGCAGCATTGTTGAGCGGACCTTTGGGATCCTCAAGTCAAGGTTCCGCTGCCTCGACATCACTGGCGGTAGCCTACTATATTCCCCTGAGATGGTCTGTAGGATCATACTCACATGTGCAATATTGCACAACATTTGTGTAAAAAGGAACATTCCCCTCCTCGAACCAGACCCATACATGCCTGAAGACGAAGAAGAGGAGGATGCTGGCCTGCAACAGGAGGGGGAATAACCAAACACGGCTGCTGGAGTGCGTAGGCGCCAACACATTGTAAATAATTTCTTTGCATAGTTATCACCATCACCACTTAATGCACTATTGTAAATAAACACTGATAACAAACACCACATTATGGTTTGGACTATCCATTTCTGCCCACCTTTAGCTTGAAATATCTGAAGAAGAATGTCATCTCATTGAGCAATAATGACATAACAATCATGACACAAAAAAGTACACCACAAATGTAATGGCCACCATACAATGGTCACATACACACACAATGTAAATGACAGACATCCTGTACAGTTCACCTTTGAAGGGCAATAGCTGAGGACCACACATATGACACACATACATGTAGTAAACATGGATCATCGCAGCAGATGGCACACAACTAAAACACCATCACTCAACTAGGGGAAAACAGGCCTCATACATTAGGCAGTTCACATGCTAATGCTTCAGGAACAGGAATGTAGTACTAGACTCTTGCCAACAGTAATTCCAACTACTTACTATCTTTGCAATGACTATCTGTCACTAGAGTTACACATAAGCAGAACAAACACAGCACAAGTGCTACACCTATGACAAGCATCCAGCACATCACATCCCATCTACATGTCAGCCCTTTTCTAAAAACATTACACAAACTTGCAGCTGGTCACACCCCACCTGTCTGAAGAGGTCCCTGGAATGCTGATTTGTGTACACTGAGATTCCCTCATCTACACACACACACTCACAAGAGTCATCCAGTGTGCCACACCCTTTCCTATGCCTACCATTGTCATAGTACCATCTCACTGCATGGAACTCAGCTCATATAATACACTGGCTTGGAGTTTTTAAGGCCTGGAATCACCTGTAGATTGATTCTTCTGTGAAAGGTACTGTAGGCAAATTTTCAGCAAATCCCATCTGACAGGACTAGTGAGACACTGATGGAGGCCACACCAGTGATCCCCTCCATGCACACCACCCAAATGTACATGCCCCGTCCCTGCTGATGCCTCCTACTGCATACATGTTGGAATTTGAGCTATTACATCATTAAGCATTGCTACTAATGTTGCCATAGAACACTTTATCAGGGTTCATGTGTCACCTTCAAAACAACACAGGACATACACAGTGTGACATGTCAACTGTCTACTGCTCCCTCTGACCAGTCCTAGTCAGAATACTGATCATGTAATTACTGAAAGAACTTGCTCCTGACTGACCCAGCATCCTGTCAGCCTGACTGGCACCTGTCCGTGGGTCACTCTAAAGATACCTGGGGTCCACCTATGGACCACACGTGCTGTCCAAAACCTCTTGTACCTCAGACACTAATTTGTCATTAGCCTCATCAATGTATACTCAAATACATAGTATTGCATCATCTGACTGTTATTTGTATCAGATTTGTGACAGTGCCCTTGAATAGCTAAATCTTGGCCGTTCCGTTGTCTGGCCCTCATTAATGCCTAAACTACAAAGTGTGACAGTGGACCTGGACCATAGTGTTTGATGGTGTAAGTGGCCTCCATCCAAACCAGCAACCTCAAATAATGTCCATGAAAAGTCAACACATATGAGGACCCTGACTGTTCAAACGCTGAGTAACATTGTTCAAATAATAAAGATGAGTTGTGTGTGTTGAATATTTTTCATATTTAGATATCATATTTTCCAGCGGCTTAATTTTCAACTCTAGAACTGTAAAATATGCCTCAAAGAAATATATTCGACCAATGAAGACATTTTTTTTGACTCTGCATTATTTGCACTCCTATGCGTCAAAGAATATGACGCACAAGCTGTATGCGTGAAAAAATGACGCATAGCGGAAAAAAACGGCGGCCATTTTATGCAGGATGTGATGTAATAGGATATCCTGTTTACAGATTCTGTACAGTGGGTGTACTTTCACTTTGCAGTCTCAGATTATTCTAGACTGTGTGGCTGTGTGCAAAGTGTTGTCCTGTGTATTAGTGCTTTTGTGTCCAGTGTACCATCTCAATTGTGCTTTTGTCATCATTATCTTGTTGTTGAATACTGTCTGAGTCTGTGTTGTATTATTTTGTCAAGTCCAGTGTTTTATTTATTGTCTGTGGGAGTCTGTTGTGGGTACTGTAATACAGGGGATAGTTGGGCTCTTCTTCTTAAGTTTTCTTTGTATTTCACCACTCTACCTTTCCCCATTTCCCCCTTTTCCTTTTTCTACAACTTTTTCCCCTTTGTCAGTGCTGACATGAATTTTGGGGTTTATATGGCTTGTTTGCCATTTCCTCCCACTCATGCTGGAGGCTGGGGGTAGGGTGATACAGGGGTATCACACGGAGGCCCATAAAGTCTGGTGGGGGAAGGTGCGCCATCACTTGGTCTGTCTATATGGTAGCCAAAGGAATGACGATCAATTGAAGGACCGCTGGGCTGATCTGATATCCAGGGAGCAAGATCTGCTGGACCACCTGGGAATCAGGATTGGTGGCCATGTTGGTGAGTACAGATCAATTACATGTGCACAATTTAAAGCTGTGTGGTGACATGTGATGATTGTTACCCAATCTGCCAGATAAGTAGCTGACTGTGTGTAATGCTAGGGAAACCTACTGGGTAATTGATGCACAATGTGAAGGAAGACAAATGCTAGCAGTCAGGTAGCTCATGTTTTCTACACATACCGGTTGCCTGTAGCAGAATGTAATGTAGTGCTGCCTTTGTGTCAGACAAGCGACAAATTAATGACGCAATTAGGACTCTACAGGTCACAATAGCCATTGAAAAATGGATGTTGAAACATCATACCTACATATGTAGACGCCATAGCTAGACTGACATTTGTAAACCCTACATGATGCTGAAAATGAGTGCTGTCTTCACGTCAATTGAAGTTAGCAATGCTGTCCACACATATGTCACATGTGTGTCTGGTTGGTGTGTATGGAAAATGTTCTTGGAAATGCCATGCCTTGTCGTGATAAATGTGCTCCTTCACATCTAATTGTTACATGCCTGATCTGAGCATGAACCATATTTGTTAAGGACTCAGGTGCCCTCAGCTAACATTTTAGACTGGTATTTATTGACACTTGTGCCCAAATCAGAATAGGGATTGCAGTCCAAAGGTATGGACTAGGGTACAAACATCTATGTTTGGTGCCAATCACTATTGTTAGGACACATCAATGTATGAAACTGTAACAACATGAGGTATTGCCAAAGTACCTGGCCCTCTGTACCATGTACCTATCAGTCACATATGTGTCATGACCACATAGGCTGTTTGAGTTTGAGAGGTCAGGCAGTCCTCAAGTAACCAGCTTTTGGATGTCTCTGTTGGATGCACATGATGAGATGAATGCACCCCTATATTGTTGCAGCATACTAATGGAGGTGCATCTTTGCCACCACATGACTGTCCAGGCCACTGCATGTGTGTAGTAGGGTGTGTAACTGTAGCAGGAGACTCATCCGATGTAAATGTTGCGCATTAATAATTCCATGCAGTATGAACATGTGTGAAAGGGTTTCATTACTCATGTCATATTCTCACATTGTCTTTGTAATTGCAATTGTTCGTCAGTGCATGGATTCGGAGTATATTCTTCCTTCCATGCTTTACAGGTGGACCTGCACCGTACACCGTGGGAGAGGTGGCTCATTTTGAGGACCCCGACACCTACAGTGAGTGTTGCATGTGTGGTATTTTTAATGTTTGCTGGTGAAGCATGATGGACTACTGTGTGTTCAACAGATTTCAAGGTTTGATGCGCTGCCCATTCATTAGTATTGTTCCATTATTGGGATTTCAGTTATCACTTCATTTTGAGTTGACCTATGCTTATCCATTTCTCTGACTTTGGGTCTGTAGGCCATTCCTGTAGGGCCCGCTATGGGGAATGGGGTGAGTCATGTGGAATACACTAGTTAATGTAAGAGTTGCTCTGGGACTTGTCTCGGACTGAGTCTGCATTTCAGACTGACATTCTCCCAGATAGCTTCTGCAAATGGCTTGTCGGACATCTGCTGCTTCCCTAGTTAACGATGGACTGAGTACACTGTAGGTTGGATCTTCCGGGGGCATGTACTTCCACAAGTTGTACTAGAAGTGTGTGGGACTAGAGTGCAACAGCCTAGGTGTACATGCTACTCATGATCATGGGTGTTATTGCTCCTCTGTGTCTGTAGAAAAATATGCCTCACTGGTAGTATGTGATGTTGGCCTAAGTCAGTACATTTTGACATGTGTGGACCTTGGATAGGACAAGGTTTAGCTGACTCTGATTTGTTGCTAGCCCTTCACTGGTGGTGCGTGTGTGTGGAGGCAAAAACATGTTGAGCTTTATATACACTCCTGGGTGTGCATTGATTATGGGATTGTTGGATGTTCTTCCCACCCCCCCTCAAAGTCAGCCATGTGTTTGGGAATAGGGTACCTAGGACTGTAGCAACCAGTATGTTACACATACTTGTGACCATTTGAAACTTTGTTTTGAACCTAGTGTACACACTTGGTTATGGCACATGAGTTCTATACTAGCAAATCCAATTACAAATCGCAGATATTGAGGGTTGTGATTGTTATCACATACACTGACATATGGAGTCCAGGCAATAGGCGGAGGAGGTGCAGCCATAATGTCAGCTGCATTAGTAATTTTTATGATGAGAAGTTTAGGCTGATGTCACCCATCATGTAGATAATTGTATATGCTATGTGTGAGATGCCCTTTGTATGCAGGCTTCCCATGTACTTCCTCTGAGAGTTTCAATGATCTATATGGTGATATGAGCTGTTACTACTACAGTAAAAGTAATTTCCAATTGACCCATTGTGCTATTGCACCCAATGCATTTCCTATGGTAAATAGTTGCCCTTTCTCTTCACAGCAGCAAACATGAGTGCCGCACAGAGGCATGAATTTGAGAGGCGGGCCATGAGGTACCGACACATCCTGCAGGTGCAGTCGGGGTTCCGACGGATGGCCCGAAAATACCAGGCGGATCGGGCCTCCGGAGCATGGTGGGCCTCACACAGGGTGGCCACACGTTGCCCACTACAGCCACCACAACCACCAGTTCTCCCCAAGTGGCCCCAGCAACGGCGAGGACAGTTGTCCCTGCCTCTGCAGCACGACCAGGACCCAGCAATATAAGAGCTGCAGGACAGTCCAGTGGGCTACAATCAACTCCCATCTGCCGGCACACAGACAGCAGCAACACCTCCAATTGACCCTGCGGCATTCCAGGCTTTAGACCGCAAAATGGACAAGTTCATTAGGAAGGTGGACAAGCTGAGCCAGGATGTGGCCTACATAAAGAAGCGGGTCAGGTCCATCAGGCGGACCCTACGGAGGGCCAACCTCTAGGACTTATATGGTCTATTTTAATTTATCCCTCCCCTCCCTCCTCTTTCCTTTTTATCATGATAGGTGGGTTTTGGGGATTAGTGTTAGGTTAGTATAGGTTGTTAGCTTAGTTAGTGTTAGGGAGGAGGGTGGGGAGTCCTTATTCTTTCTATTTTTCATTATTGAGTGTGTGGGTGGGGGTCAATGTTGGGGTTCCTGTCTGTTTAGAAAAAAAGAAAAAAGAAAAAAATATATTTTTTAAAAATACCAAAAAATATATGATTGTTTAGGATAGTATAGTATGTGTGTAGGTTAGTATGTGTTGTCCTGCATGTGTCCTGTCTCATAATGGTGGGTGGGGGGTTGATGTTTAGATCGATTCGTTATATGTGTAGAGTAAGTTTAGCTTAGGTTATTTAGGGACAGTTGTGGGTTAGGAGAAGTCAGGTTAGATTAGTGTAGGTATGACTTTTCCCTTAGTTGCCTCTGGTGTGAATACTTATGAATAAATATATAGTTAACCCTTTGCATTATGTGTTAACTGCTACTTGATCATGGCCTTGCCATCAGTGTAGTGATTGTTGTTCTATGACATTTGTGTCCTATGCTACAAACCAAAGAAATAAGAGGTTTAAAATGGCGCCTACCCCTGTGCTAACTTGGTAAGTATCCACCATTTGATAGAACCACCATTTGGAGTTTACATGGATCACAAAGGATTTGTGTTGATGAGTGTGTTTTCAACATCACATAGTGTGCTTCCAGACTTGGTATTGTGAGGAATTTTTTAGGTCGGACTGCAGTGTGATGTTCAGGGACATCTTTGTAGATGCGGTGTTGTTAACACTCTTGTCTTCTTGTCTTCATTACTGACATAGATCATGTGTGCAACAATTCATCATGACTTCCCTTCTTCGAAGTTTACTCAGAAAGGGTGATTGATGATGTGTTTAGTTGTGTTTGCTTAGATTAGACTGTATGATTTAATGTTTTAGTATTGCATGGTGCCCACATTTATCAGCCACCATTAGTTGACTTTGATTGCTATTGATGGAGTATTATTCTGTCCAACACAGAATGATTGTGTGTGGTTTCTCCCTTCATCAGTTATTCTCCTCTGGATGGTCAGGCTATGATGCAATCCTGGCCACTGCACAGATGTATCAGACTACATGATGTCAGGACAGTTGTATTGACAAGCTACATGGTTGTCACACAGGCACTTTTGAGTTATCTACTGCACAGTTGATGTGTCAAATTACACAGAGACATATTAGGTGTGCAAGTGCTATTTATTGATAGGTGCTGTAGTGCAAAATGTACATTGTCCATGTTTGCTGAGTCCGTTCTAGTGCAATCTTACATGGTGATCCTACAGAAGGGGTGTGGATGATGCTCCTGACATGCTGGGGTGATGTTACCAACAGTGCAGAGGGACAGGATTTGCCAATTAGTAGGAGAGAGACATTCACTGGCAATGCTGACAAGTCATACAGTGGTTAGCAGAACAGTCTTTGAGTATAGTTGTAGTGAGACTGGCAATTGACAAAACGTAGGACCTTGGTCAAAGTAGGCCATGGTGCAGGGACTAGTGCTTCCGGGTACTCTTCCGTGTGAATGTGATCTGTTCCATGTCTTCTTCTTCTGATGTGTGTGTTGCCTGCTTTGTCCTTGTTGTTGTTGGTTGTGAAGGGGCAACACACACCTCAGTGTTAGAAGACGTGGAGTCAGACATCCCGGTGACTGCTCCCTGTGAAGTTCTTAAGGGCAGTACTGCAGCAAGGAGGGCCTGCTGGTTTTTTAGAATAGCAGCTACATCACAATGGTAGGCAGCCAGGTCGGCCCTGAGGGAGTCATGATTGCATTCGTGCATGCAGTGGAAAGTTTGGGGTGCGAGGTGTTGTGGCAACTCCCTTACTGCAGTGTTGAATTCCTTTACAGTTTCTTGTAGTCCTTGCAGTATGGATGTTAAGGCTTGCATAACTGCTGCCTGATCTGCAGATGACATCATGCACGAGCGCACCCCCTCCAGGCTGGCTGCCATATTTTGCATCCCCACCCGTACCTCCTTGGCCAGCTCCCGCTGTACTCCAACTACGGTTCTTTCAAAGCTGGTGCCAGTGTCGTCAGAGTCCTCAGCTGTGTAGAAGCCGGCAGGTCTTGCAATTGGGGTGGTGGGTGGTTCTTCTGTGATAGCTGCTTGTACTGTGCTCCTCCTTGTGACTGAAGGTGGGGTCTGGAGGGTTTCAAGGACCTTTTGAATGATCTCCTGGGGAATGTTTATGGGCTCGTCATCCATGTCATCAGGGAAATCAGGGACAGGCATATCGGCAGGAGATCCATGTTCCTCTGCAATGAAACAGGGTACAATTAGTGTGTCTGTGTTGTGACAATTTTGACGTAACATGCCAGCCTTTTGATGAATTTACTTTGTGATCTTGTTTGGTATTGGTATCTGCTGTCCTTCATATGGGCATTGTTATAGGCCTATGGCCCACCTGTGTGTCACATGTATGATATTGAGTTATCAGACTTGTCTGCCTAATCGCATCTAGGTGTTGCTTTGTACCAAATAGGGAATAGCCATATTTTTGTCCTACTCAACCCTCCGTGTATATCCATTCTTATGGTGAGACCTTTCACTGGCTGTGGGTGTTCTGATTGCCCTGGCAGCACACTTGCCTCTCAGGACCTGCCCCAATCCCTGATTGTTCACATTGACTTTAATGTAATTGACATGTGGCATATCCTATGCATGGCAATGTTATGATGTGATATGGATTTAGACATTGTTAATGTGTCCTGCTGATGTTGGGTAATGTGTGTTACATTGGATTGCCCTGATTATCGTATCAATGTCCTATTTGGTCCTCTGACTGTGCAGGTGTATTTAAGTGACCAGTTCCATGTGTCCCCTCCTCAATGCTGTTGTCTGAGGAGTATTACATTTGTGATGTTGCCTTGTTAGCCAGGCACGGGAAGGACCCTGACATATGCAGCATGTGTGTGTCCTTAGTGCTGTGTCGCTCCTATTGCTGTTTACTTTGGCTGATGTATGTGACAACTATGGGCATTGACATATGAGTGTACTGGGGCCGTTGTCTTGTTTCAGGAGATTGTTGCAGATGTCATCCTCACCCCCTAATTTAGGTATGTATGTTCCATGGGGAGGTTACTGCCATTGGCTACTATAGCTGCACAGAGATCAGAGGTGGTAGTGTCAACTGTTGTTGCAGTTACATTGCAGTTGTTGTTTTGGCTAGAGGATTGGTGATAGGGCCCTAGTTAATGTAGGAGATATTTTGGCTGACGAGTGCCAGGATGTAAGTTTGACGTAGTGGCCTTCCCTCCTGTCGAGGCTTTCCCTTTGCTCCATTGTTGTCATGACAGGATGCCCCCATGGGACTGTTGTTGGTGTTGTGTTATGTTGTGCCCCAGCTTCTGTATGTGCAGGGCATGCCCCCCTGCCGTACCCCTTTACCCATGCCACTCCATGTATATGATGACTTACATGCAATGTGTAATAGGTATTTCCCCCCCTGCTTACAGTCAACATTATAGTATTTTTAATCCCCATGCGACTTACCCTGCATGTGCGTTGTCTCGTGGTAGTCTGCACTGTCCTGTCCTTGAATCCCTGTGACGATCTCGGGGATGACGGCTGCGACCATCTCCTCCATGTGGTCCAGGGCCTCCTGGTGTGCTAGACTCCCACCTCCTGTCTGCAGTGCTGCCTTCCTGTTCCTGGCCATATTTTCCTTTGTCCTACGTTTGCAGTCATGCCAGCGTTTCTTACACTCGGTGACTGTTCTGCGTACTTCTGCCACACTGTTGATCTTGTCAACAATTTGTTGCCATATGGCCTCTCTCCTACTGATTGGCAACTTAGAGGTGATGAACAGTTGGTGCTGGTGTTCCGTCACCTCTTTAACCAGAATTTCCTGCTTCTCTGCACTGAAGCGACACTTTCTTTTTTTTCTATATATGTCCTGGTTCTTGTATGGATCATCCTGACTGGTTCCTGGTCTGCTGTCATCTTCCTCGGGTCTGTAGTGGCATCTGGGATCCATTTTGGCTCTCCTCTGCTGAAAGGGCAGTGTTCGCGGGTATTTTTGACGCTATTGCGTCAAAAAAAACGGCGCATATCCGGGTTGCGGTGTCGTAAATCGACCCACAGTCATTTACGTCGCGTTAACGTCGTTTTCCTTTACGACTTGACGCCGCGATGTTCGTCAAAAAAAATGACTCCCACCTGTTGATTGCGCAGCCGTGCGTCAAAGTATAAATTTGACGCCCGCACGGCGCATCGAAATGGCGTTAGCCGGCGGTAACATTTTTGACGCAAAACTGTGGCGGCGCAGTTTTGCGTCAAAAAGTATAAATATGGCCCACAGTTTTTCCTGGCAAGGTATATTGGTGTTCTTTCATATAATGCTCTATGCGTGATGCATATCAGTTTGTGTGCACTCCTTACTCCTGTGACTAGCCAGTTTAAAGTGATGTGAATCGGAGATGAAACAAGAATACACCAAGACTCCTGAGCACCATCAACATCTGGGAATTGGAATCAGGAACCTGATGATGAAACATGCCACAGACGTGAGTGGTTGTTTCACATCCTTTTGAAGATTTAACTATGTAGAACTAGTCAGTAGGGGCAAGTGGGCATACCACCTCTTCACATGCAATGTAGATCTGTCTGTCTTCTATGTTGTTCTGGTAAATAATGGGGAAGGTGGTTCATAGGTCTCAATAAAACTCCCTCTCACCCCTTCATTGTTTGCTAATACTAGGACGTGGGCAGCATGTTTGAAGTCATGCTCTGGGATGAATTGTTTGATGCCTTTGAGCAGTTCATGTTGGAATTGTGCCTCCTTTGCTAAATTGGTATTGTGTTGTTGTGGGTTCAGGCACTAACCCAAGATGAATCCAGAGGATTCTGCAAAGTCTACATTGTTTGGGTTGCAGTTAATGAATGACTTCTACCTGATCCAGTTTCCATTGGCAAGATGCAGTTGGGTGGTGAGACGAGGGGGAATTTCATTTTACTGCAATTTAGTTTCAGCTGTAAGAGACATCCAAGGTTGCACCTCATAGAAATCTTGAGACAGTTTATTAATATCTTCAAGTGAGATGTTGAGGCAAAGTTGTGCATGTAAGAGTAGAAATGTTGGGCAATGTTTGACTGTCACAGGAGAGAGGTGACAGGTTCCGTGTAGATGTTAAATAGTGTGAGTGAGAGTGTCTAGCTTTGTGGACTTTATTGGTGTGTCTTAGCTGCACTGGTGGTTAACTAGGCAACTTTGAAAAAGTGACTGAGAATTTCAAGAAATTATGAGAACCATATGAGGACTGTATTCTTGTTGCCCATTCTTTTCTAGGATTCTCTGATTTGAGCTGTTATTTACCGTAAGATCTAGGAGAATGTGAGAGCAATGGGTCCTCTTTTATAAAAATGTGGAGGGCATTATCCATGAATTTAAATCAAACAGCTTTGGTGTGATATGTGAAGCCAGATGGAAGATGAAAGACGGAAAAAACTAAATTTATAAAACGTGATAGCTACTCCAACAGGAGCATCCTGGTGCCGACTTGTAGCAAGAAAGCAAGAGAGAACTCTCAGAAACTATACAAAGCAAGCCTAATCACATCTATTTAAAGATGTGTGTCTTCAGGAGGGCATTAAAGGTGGCCTCTGATGTTCTACTCCTAATCTATTCAGGAAGAGAATTCCACAGTTTTGGGGCTAAAAAAGTGAAAGAGTGGCCTCCTGCTCTTGATTTATTAAACTTGGCGATGCATAACAAATTTCGTTTAGCAGCTTGTAGGGCTCTGCAGGGATGATATCATTTAATCATGTCGTATACGTATAAGGGGCCTATCTGTTGAGGTGCCCTGAACGTGATCATGAGAGTTTTGAATTTTATTATTTGGCTAATAGGTAGCCAGTGGAGGGTTCTCAAGCCCTTTCAAACTGATTGGTGTTTTGGAATGTTCAAAACCCGTCTAGCTGCTGCATTCTGTACCCACTGTAGTCTGTTATTCAGCTCTTGAAGAGAACCAAGAAGCAGCATGTTTGCATTGTCAATTATTGAAGTGAGTAGAGCGTGGGTGATGATGATCTTACAGGTGTGCACAGGCAGAAATTTAGATGTCTTTCTTAAAGATTTCACCAGGGAAAAACAGACTTCTGAAGTGGCTTTCCCATGTGGCTTATAAGATATTGCAGTGTCTATTTTACCCTTAGGGTTTTTGCAGTGGTTGTGGGTACTGGAGGTTGGCCCAATTCTGTGGGCCAGGTCAGGTCAGGTCGAATATAGAGGATGTGTCAAATACTAGGACCTTGGATTTTTCTGATTTCAGGCAGAGACAACTGTTGTGCATCTATTCAGCTACTGCCGATAGGCAATCCTGAAATATGGCTATGATAGAGTCATCCAGGGGCCGTATTACACATACACTTTGCTCGCTTGCGCAAGGGCACCTTTCAAAGGGTGCACCCGACGCAACAAGGAGAATGTGCCAAATTAGATTGAATGCACTGCACACAGGGCAGCCATGAACATGTGCTACCCTTGGAGCAATGCATTCAAGTGCAATACAGAGGGGCTTTGAAGCAGTCACTCCGTGTTCACTATGCTGGCGGCAACCTGCCTGCACTTTTGAGAGGGGTGAGAGATACCCTTGATGGCCAGTGCAGTTAATGACTGCCCCGCCTGCAAGGGGATTTCTGGGGGTCCATAGGACCCCCTTTCACACCCTCCAGGGGGCTGTCATCAGGGGGCGCACTGAGAGTGCGCCACCTTTTTGTGGCACACTGTCAGTGTGCCTTCTGATGGCTTCATTGCCTTTGCACCCACATCTATAATATGACGTAGGCACAAAGGCAAAGAAATTCCCTCATTTGCATTGGGCCACGCCACCATGCAAATGAGGGAACACCCTCTGATAGCACTAGGGATATCTGTATTACAGAAGGGGCCGCACAAGCATCAGCGGACCCTTGTATAATACCGAAAGTGCCACAGGGGCATGCACAGCTGGCACATATGCCCTTGCGCCCCCGGGCACTTTGTGCAATAAGGTCTCTGCTGGTTGAAGGCATACATCAACTGAGTGTCATCTGCATAGGATACCACGTTCAAACCCCCAAGATTGTATGATGGAGGCAAGGGGGAATATATAGATGTAGAAAAGAATAGGGCGGCGGGCTGATCCCTGCAGCACTCCACAATTAACCTCACGGTAGCCCGAGGTAAAGGGGGAAGGTGTACTGCTTGCTTTCTGTTGGCAAGGAAAGATTTTCACTATTTCCATGCGGTGCAGACTATACCAGCGTTTTACAGCCATTGCAGTAGAATGTCATATGACACCGTATCAAAAGAAGCAAATAAATCAAGCAAAATGACCATGAATTTTGTGCCTAGGTCAAGTTGAATTTCAATTAAATCAGTCCCTTCTAAGAGTGCTGACTCTGTGCTGAAGCCATATTGTGAGGCATGTAAAACGTTAGTCTGCTCAATGTACCAGGTAATCTGGCGGTTGATGGGAGACTCCAACAGCTTCCCCAAACCGGGAGAATAGTGATAGGTCTGTAGCTAACTGGGAGTATAGACTCCAGGTTGGGTTTCTTTATGAGAGGAAGCACTAATACCTTTTTCCAGCATAGAAAGACCGAGCCTGAGTCAAGAGAAAGGTCAAATAGGGAAATGATCTACTAATTTCCTTCCAGTAAGATGGTGAGTTGTATTTGTACACTGCTTCACGTCCTTTAGCATTCTGTGTCTTTTAGGAGCTGAGTGATTTGTCCTGTTTCAGGTAGTTGGTGCCTGATCTTTATATCAGAGATTGGTGATCCAGTATCATCTAACTTCAAAAACCTATGTGTTGATTTCTAAACTGACACCGTTTTTGAGGGAGTAGCAGTACCATGGGGAAGTAAAAGCCAGGCACACTACAAAAAATTTGAATAATTCATTAGTGCTGTTTCAGAACCTCTGAATTTCAGCCAAACAATCTGAAAAGTGAGCTGTAAATTGCCCCATCAGGCCAAGTTTATTTTTTTAAACATTTTCTGAGGGGAAAACTTCACCTACCACAGTAAATGAGACAAGGTTCATTCCCTCCAATTCACAAAGATGTTTAGCATCTCCACTTTCAAAGTTTACAAGTCCAGCTGATTCTATCCCCTGTACCTGTGCTTCCTTGTTCCAAGGTCTCTGTTTGCTTGCACCATTGTCCCTATCCCTCTCTCACAGTATCCATGGTTTAGAGCTTCATGCAATGGTATTCTCAAATGACTTGCCTGAATGAACTCCTCCAAAACTAAGGCTTAGAAGGGAAACTGTAGGACCACAAAAATCCTATAGTCTTTATGGATCTCTTCCATCGTTTCAACAGCATGTTAGCGTCATTTGTTTAACGCTAATGTGGCGTTGGAAGGGAAAAAAATGCTGCTCCATATTTACAAAATGGTGCAATGCATGAATTGCACCACTTTGTAACCCCTTGCACCACATTATGGCTGCGCAAGGCATAATGTATGCAAGTGGGGCATTCCGGCACTAGGGGGGGCGAAAAAATGACACAAGGGAATCTATGAGGTTTATTTGCGCCATTTTTATTGACATTTTTTAACACCTGCTAAATCCAGGTGTTAAAAAGAGGCTCCCATTGATTACAATGGGCCTCTGGGTGCTTTGCAGGATTAGCATCATAATTTTTTACGCTAGTCCTGAAAAGCCCCTAGCGTAAAAAATTATGACGTTAGTCACCCTAACGACTGCCATGGTGTGCCATATTATAGATACGGCGCTACCATGGTGGCGTTAGAGGGGCGCTAAGGGGTGCAAGAAAAGTGGCGCTGCACTAGGTGCAGCCCCCTTTTCATAAATATGCCCCTAGATCTTTCCCTGTCTAAAAGAGGACATATTTTCTGGCACTAATCAATAACGCTTGCCATCTTGGCTTTCTCCAGCTGAACACACTAGCTTTTTTACCTGTTAGCAGCATGAGTGAGATAATCGTCCCTTTTTTCAAATAAGGAATATGTTCCGCCGTACACAAACTAATACCAATATAATTAATCTCTAAATAACCCAAATTAAACACACCATCTAAAACTTCCTACCCCTCTTCTTTTACTCATCTCAGTCCAGCCGGAGTCATCACTGTTTCGAGTCTAATGCGCTTAATGCTTAGAACCATCTTCAGGGCAAGCAAGCTTATAAGCTCATTTATACAAAGAAAAATCAAGGCACAGTATGCAGCATCCATTTGTCAATAATGTAATTTAGTTCATACCCAACTAGGCATCCAAATGTGAAATACCTAAATTGAGTCATCAAAAGGACGCACTCTTAATCACCAACATACAATTTAGGCCAGAAAAGACCTAAGAAAAGGGCAATGTACTTCCAACTTATTTGACTACAGTACTGCATCAGTATTTTCTACTCTGCCCTGCTTTTGATACAAAGCCAAGTCAGCCATTAATTTTGATCAAACATTTCGTCAAAACCCAGGAAGTTTGTGGAAGTCCACCGCAGAGAATCCTCCTCTCCCCTCCCCCCACACTTTGCATGAATTAGCGTGGAGTAAAGCATTTCGGCCCATATTTATACTTTTTGACGCTAAACTGCGCTAACGCAGTTTAGCGTCAAAAAATTTAGCGCCGTCTAACGCCATTCTGAAGCGCCATGCGGGCGCCGTATTTATGGAATGGCGTTAGCCGGCGCTAGCAGACCGGCGCTGCCTGGTGTGCGTGGAAAAAAACCACGTAGACCAGGCAGCGCCGGCGTAGGGGGAAAATGGCGTTAGGGCGTCTTAAAATGGGGCAAGTCAGGTTGAGGCAAAAAAATCGCCTCAACCCGATTTGCGCCATTTTTTTCGATGCCCAGACGCCATTTAAATGACTCCTGTCTTAGTAAAGACAGGAGTCATGCCCCCTTGCCCAATGGCCATGCCCAGGGGACTTATGTCCCCTGGGCATGGTCATTGGGCATAGTGGCATGTAGGGGGGCACAAATAAGGCCCCCCTATGCCACCAAAAAAAATTAAAAAATATAAAAAATTATACTTACCTGAACTTACCTGAATGTCCCTGGGGTGGGTCCCTCCATCCTTGGGTGTCGTCCTGGGGTGGGCAGGGGTGGCAGGGGGGGTCCCTGGGGGCAGGGGAGGGCATCTGTGGGCTCATTTTGAGCCCACAGGCCCCTTAACGCCTACCCTGACCCAGGCGTTAAAAAGTGGAGCAAATGCGGGGTTTTTTGACCCGACCACTCCCGGGCGTGATTTTTGCCCGGGAGTATAAATACGACGCATTTGCGTCGCCGTCATTTTTTTAGACGGGAACGCCTTCCTTGCATCTCATTAACGCAAGGAAGGCGTTCACGCAAAAAAATGACGCTATTTGCCCATACTTTGGCGCTAGACGCGTCTAACGCCAAAGTATAAATATGGCATTAGTTTTGCGCCGAATTTGCGTAGAAAAAAACGACGCTAATTTGGCGCAAACGGAGTATAAATACGGGCCTTCATCTCTAGGCAAGGTTCAACTTTCTGCACTACTCGCTCACACACATAATAAATCTGGGTCTCATTTCAGTGTTGAATCACAAAACTATTTTTTCATTGAAGTTATCTACAGCCACTGAATTTTGTGCTTGCAAATTTCCCGGACACTAAGTAAAGTTTTATAAACCATACTCAGAGTTGTTAATGTTAGATAGTGACCGAATCCCAGCCCAGGCGATATGGACTCATTCTTTGGCCCAGATTTACAACAAAGTGGTGCAGCGCAGTGGAGTGCCAAAAGTAGTAGGGGCGCACTGTGCCACTTTTGAAACGCAGGGATGCACGGTATTTACAAGAATATGGCACAACCCTGTGTTTCCCCCTGCGCCACAGCTGAATTAAGCTGCCTGTGTACACACAGGCATCCTTGCACAATAGTGCAAGGTTATCGGCATAGAGGGGATAGATTAATAGAAGTACCAAACCATCATTTGAAATGATTGTTTATGTGCCTGAAGGGACACCTTCCTGCACATAAGCAATCATTCATGGCTTTTAATCATTCTATGTGTGCTGCACAATGCAGCACACATAGAAAGAGCAAAAAAACGAGGAGGAATAAAAGTATTCCTCCTTGGTGTGCCATGCTAACACCACCCCTGTGGTGGCGTTAGTTTTTGGAGCTGCCTCAGATTTACGCCTTCTTGTAAATCTGGGGCAGCAATCAAAAGCAATGGGTGATGGGGCGGAACGCCCACAGCAAAATTATTGCACGTCCCTCAGATGCAGAAAACTGCCTCTTTGGGGTGCATATTTACAAGGAGGTGTTAAGCCACAAAAGTGGCTTAACGCTTCCTTGTAAATATGGCGCAGTGAAAACCACCACCGGAGACGCTCCTATCGCACTCGGACCTTGTAAATCTGGCCCCTTTGTTTGCTATCAGTACTCGTGTTTATAAAAAAAAAAAAACATTCCTCTCGATTTTCAACAGATGGTTTGTCCAGACATTTCTGGCTCTCTGATCCAAGCGCTGCGTCACCAACAGAGATCAAAAACAGACCTAAATTAAACAGCAATAAAATGGACTTGCCACGCTACTGAGACACACCAAATATACACTTAGGTCACAATAATTCACCCAGTGCACCCTTTAGAGGTAAGGTATGCTTTTGGGTAGACTACAACAATGAAAACAGCCAAGGCCTCTTCTGTAAATCAAGTCCTTACTGGCACAGAGGCAATAAAGAAAACGCAAACTAAACATCTGCTTTGAGAAACATATGCGGCGAAGATGGATTTAAAATTCTAACAGCCTATTCATTTCCACGTACAAAATATGTGATGCAAAAACCCCAGAACTCAGAAGCCCATGCCATGAAATAGAAGTTGGTGGCGAATGTTACAACAAAGTTTAAAAAGAAGCAGTGGCGGAGTAAATTAGGTCTACGACTGGCTGTCAGCCTTTGGGCTTTGTCAGTACTTGATGTGTTTTTTTTCATGTGTTTTGCAAAACTTTATTGATGGAAACGATGCGAGGCCTGAATCAATCAAAACAACATTGGCTATAAGCCAAAGTTTACTTTGGTATCAAAAGAACACTTTGCCTTAGCAGTCTTCGGCACTTAAAGGAACTCTTTTGTGCACGGATGTGCTCATTGTGAAAGGGCTGTCACTCACAATGAAGTTGGCCTGTGGTTGACGTTTGCTGGCCCACTGCCCCTTGCTGAATGATGTAGTGGGTGGAAAGAAATATGGATGAAACAATAACCAGCCAATGGATGAAGAGGACTAGCTGAATTACTTTATTATACATATGATTTTGGTAAAAATTAAAATTCTTGGCTAATGCCTGACATAAAAAGCTAGCAAAAATCATAAAGTGGAGTCCATCCATTGTGAGAGGAGGCATGTCCAATAAGCAAAACCATTTACTCCACTTGTGCTTATTTCTGTGCTGGGAATATAAAATGTGTGGGTGCAATGATGCATTTATGCCATCATTATGAGTTGGGGTATTTCACCATAAGCAATAACTTTGGGTGAAATACTCCAAGTCACAATTCAAAGTGTGTCTGGGCCCAGAATTATCCTATCTGAAAACGCAGGGTGCACCGAAGACACCAGGTCTGTCACAATTGCTGCAGGGCAGGGACTGCGGGAAGCAGTGTTGCTCAAACCCGCCCACTACCTGGGCTGACACTATCTACCTGACTACCACCATGGTGCACGGTATATTAAATACGGCACGCGCATGGTGGCATTAAGGAGGCACCAAGGGGCGCAAGAAAAGTAAGCGCCTCCTTGTAAATATGCACCCCAAAGAGGCAGTTTTCTGCATCTGAGGGACGTGCAATAATTTTGCTGTGGGCGTTCCGCCCCATCACCCATTGCTTTTGATTGCTGCCCCAGATTTACAAGAAGGCGTAAATCTGAGGCAGCTCCAAAAACTAACGCCACCACAGGGGTGGTGTTAGCATGGCACACCAAGGAGGAATACTTTTATTCCTCCTCGTTTTTTTGCTCTTTCTATGTGTGCTGCATTGTGCAGCACACATAAATCTGCCCCCAACAGTTTTCATATCTGACAGTTGTGGAGCAAACTACCTGGGCCACTTCATGTCCATTAAAAGTATTTTCTACTTAGTAGGCAGACAAAAATGTCTCATTTCTTATTTCAGCTCCTGATCAACTTTCCGTGGAGCGCTTGGACACCTAGGGGGTTTAACACTGCTAAAGATGTGGTAGTTATGATGATGATGATGGTGGGTGAGTACTAGGTGTAATGTGTCTGTGTCACACCTGGCTGATGTTTTCAATAGTTCAAGCAAGACAGTGTGTCATGACAAGACATCTTATTTTATTACCCAATAGCAGCCTACGTCAAAACACACGTCCTTGAATAGAAAGGAGAAAATGCCAAAAGCAAAGGATTTTGACCGTAGAATTGGTTTGATCTCTGGAGTATGATGCCTGATTACAGGTCTAGAGGCTGTATTAACTGAGGGAAAGAATTAGTAAATCCAAGGAAATATTGCACCTTTCCCAGGAAAATGGAATACCATAGCAGGAAACAAGGGAAGATAAATCAACAAACCAGAGGAAAAAGAAATTAATTAGACTACATACCTGAATCCAAGGCAAACTATAACATTAAAAAATGAACCCCGAATAATATGACCCTAACCCGACCTATAGAACCTTAAAGGGTAAGCTTTAGACACAGTCTCTCAACACAAGGTATTTATACTAACCCAGTGTTCTTAACCTGTAATCTGCTAACACCTTGCTGTCCGCGAAGCCTACTCAGGAGGTTCACTGCTGTTTAGAATAATAAAAAGAAGGAGCTTATTAAAGTATGCATGAAAAAAACAACAAAGGAACATTGAAAATGCTAAAACACTCTGTAAATATGAAGAAATTTGAAATTAGATACTTAAAAACTTAAGTTGGTATAACTTTCTTAATTTGTGGGACCAGCAGAAGTGCACCAAATGGACGTAGTTCAGATGACTGGTGAGCTCAACTGAAGCACTGAGATACACCTACAAAAAGAGAGTAAGAATGGGATCAAAATAGAGAAAATGATGGGCTGGCAAACAGCATATCGCTCTACTTTTTATAAATGAAAAAAAGAACTAAAAAAAACTTCACCCTTCTGATTAAAATTCAGATTTGTGTATGTTTTTGTTTGTTAATTAAATACAATACTTCATAATTTGTGTATTTGTTTGAGACACACTTGCTTCTGTGTTTTGCTTTGAGGCTCTAATCATGGAAATTAATTTGCCAGGGGTCACCAGTCTCCAGTAGTGATTCACTGGTGGTTTTCAAAAGCTTAAGAACCGCTGCACTAACCTCTTCCCCTTATTTTCCACATGCATATTGACACATTGAGCGAGTGGCTTTAATCTAGAGGCCAATGATTCGAGCTCCAGTTCAAGTCTAATGTTATTTAATAATATATAATTGCAAGCTCTCAGGATAGAGGGACAGGGTGGGAAGTTATTTAAAATAGAAATATGTTTAACTTATTGTTTGTTCATTTGGTCTTGCATTAATTTTAGAATGATTATTTATTATGCTGATTGTTTAGTGTTATACTATATATTACATTTAAATGTGTACTTTAGTTTTATTATTGATACGTTTTGATTGATACAGTAAGTTATATTTTAGTAGTGGGTTGTTTGGTTTCTAGGAGTAAAGGGTGGAAAGGTAATTAGGTTATTAAAAATTCAAATGTATTGGTAAATAGCTTTTAATTGTTAGCTATATAATTTAATTATGTAAATAGTTTATTACCTATGTATTTAAGTTATACATTAGTCGTGGGTTGTTGGATTTGTAGGGATACAGCATAGGGATTTTATTAAGTTATTAAAAAAAATAGAAATTATTAGTAATTCGTTTTTAATTGTTTTATTGATTGTTAATTACGAAAATATTGTAATACTGATTTAAGTTATATTGTGGTTGTGGGTTGCTGGCTTTGTAGGGGAATATGATGAGCAGTTGAATTAAATTAGATGGGTTTTTTTTATTCGGTTTTTGTAAAAGTATTTTTATTTGATTATTATCTATGTGTATTATTTACATCATTAACTATTGTGTAATTATTGTAATGTATTTATTTTATGTATTTTCGTTCTTATACGTTTATTGAACATGTACTTTTTAATGCTGTGTTATTTTTGTAGGTGAAATGGCTGCTAAGAAAATAGAAATATATTACACTTTTTATATTAATGTATATATTTATGTAATTTATTAATTGGAACCTAATTAAGTATAATGTTTATATGCTTATTACTTCAAAAATATATATTTAATGGTAGGGGTTCCTGAGATTTTTATTCTGAGCTTTTATTGGTTTTTAAAATTATTTTGTATTTATTAATTTTAATTAAACTTTTAAGTGATGATTTCATTATTGATTCACGTTTTTGTAGTTAGTGAATTTGATATTATCATACACAATTTTGATTTCTCTTTCTTTATTATTTGTTAACTTTTTTCCTAAATATACATAGTTATTTTTGTGTACTCTAATTTAAAAATGTTTTGAAGTAAGTGTTCAAATTTTTTAAACAATTTAATAGAATTGTAATGCTTTTTATGTTCAACACTTTCCCTCTTCTTGCTTAGAATGGCATGGGAAATGCAAATCTATTCCCTCCTCCAAAGTCCAACAATTTCCCTACTGTTGTCTAGACTGGAGAGGAAATAGTAAATGTACGCCCTCCAAAGTCCAACTCTTTCCCTACTGTTGCCTAGACTGGAGTGGGAATAGTAAATTTAACCTCACTGAATTCCAGCACTTCTCCTACTGTTGCGCTGACTGGAATAGTAAATTTAACTTCTTCGAAGTCCAGCGCTTTCCCTACTGATGCTTAGACTGGAGTAGGAATACTAAATGTAACCCCTCTGAAGTCCAATGCTTTCCCCACTGTTGCTTGGACTGGTTTGGGATTAGCAAATTTCCCCTTTCAGAAGTCCAACAGTTTCCCTACTCTTACTTAGGGCCTAATTACAAGTTTCGCAATCTTGAGCTTATTGCATAAGCTGGAGTGGGAATAGTATACTTAATATTCTTAGGCCCGTATTTATACTTTTTTTAGCGCCGCATTTGCGCCGCTTTTTGACGCAAAACGGCGCAAACCTACAAAATACAATGGTATTTGGCAAGTTTGCGCCGTTTTTGCGTCAAACAACGACGCAAATGCGGCGCAAAAAAAGTATAAATACGGGCTTTAGACTCCAGTGGTTTTCCTACTGCTGATTACATAGATTTCTAAAAAAAATGTTTTAATTTATGTTATTTGTTTTTATTTTAAAATGTCTTTTTTAGTTTAATGTTTATAGTATTTTTTAAAATGTGTTTTGGGGTTTCAAATGATTCATATTTTATAAATTGGCTAAATTAATTAATGTATTTGTTATTTAATTGTTTATATTTGTATGTTTTTAGTGTATGCATTCTGTATGTATATATATTATTATATATATATATGTGTGTGTGTGTGTGTGTGTGTGGTTTTCATAGTAATATATTTTAAATGTCAAAGAATAATAAAATATAAAATATATATTTTTAGTCATTATGTTATACTATATATACATATATTTATATAAACAAACATATATGTCACCAATTAGACTGAAAAACAAGTCAACAATATGTAAACTGTGTGGGGCCTGGCCAGCAATCAAAAAGGTGGCTGCAGACTATGGAAGTCCTGAGCTGTGCTGAATAAAACCCCCAAGACTCTGTGGAATATAACCAAATGGAGAGAGGAGATGCTCCAGAAGGCCTGTGGAGCAGCAGGCATGTGAAAGAACTTGGAATCATGGTGCCAGAAACTAATGGACCAAAGTTGAATCAAGTTCTCCTCTTTCCCCTTGTGTATCTGTGCATGTACTGCATGGCCAACATTTGCTGGGACCATTGAGAACAAGAAAGACAGAACGATTCAGGTCAAGAAGCCCACTGTGAGGCCGAGGTCGTGGGAAGTGGCTGGGAGGAGAGCTGGAGATTAGAGAGAGAGCAGCATGCTGGAGGTACCAGCCATAAGTGGGAAGCAATGGCTGGACACCCGCAGAAATGTGAGACAACTTGAAAGTTAAGCAGGTGCTTTGCTGAGAAAAAGACCTGAGAAAATTTGGGAGAGAACATGATGAGCTCTCCTGGAAACTCATCACAGCCAGTCTTGACTGCAAATATTTGGCGGCCATATTTTATCATATTAGTTATGGTGTTAACCCAGAAGGCTTTTAAAGCAATAAAGGAGAGTGAAAAAACCAACAGGTCAATGAGAGGGTCTCTGTATGGTCTTTGATCACAGCAAATGTCCTCGACATGAGTGGGAAGTAGGCAGCTTGCTGGCAGCCTCTTTTCTTTCTTTCTCTCTGGCTGCAGTCAATTTACACATGTAAATTGAACTTTCTAGGGAAATGGATGCATTACCATTGTGCCACAGTTAGACTGAACAGAACTACCCAGGGGCATAGAGGTGGAGATTAAAGGATCACTGCTGCCAGGAACCACCAATAGAAGACAATGGGACAACAAAAAGGCACTAAACCACCCCATCATCATTGAGTAGAAATATATGTATTTCTGCCTACTAAATATCTAGACATGGAATTGAAACAAGTACATCATGCACCTCTGAATACCAGCTCATGAGATGAACAGGGTCCAAGGGTGAAGGACTGTAGTCCCATATAAACCTAAACATACAAAGTTAAGGGTCAAGTCATGCATAGAATTATATCTCAACAATGTCAACTCAACAGCTCAAGCCACAGATGATTCATTTATGGGTGACAGCCCTGATGATAGCTTCTGAGCCAGTGTCCTCGTAGCTAGTGTTGCCAAGACATTTCCTGGTAAAGCAGCAATAGAGAGCCAAACAGCCCTGCCAAGTGCCACGCATCTTGGGCCAGACTAACGCATTTCCTATTTTTCTTACATCTCCGAAAGTCCTTGAGATTGTCGCACTTATTATAAGCTCGATGCCAAAAACCATTCAGGCCCATATTTATACTTTTTGACGCTAAACTGCGCTAACGCAGTTTTGCGTCAAAAAGTTTTGCGCCGGCTAACGCCATTCTGAAGCGCCATGCGGGCGCCGTATTTATTGAATGGCGTTAGCCGGCGCAAGCAGACCGGCGCTGCCTGGTGTGCGCGAGAAAAACCACGTACACCAGGCAGCGCCGGCGTAGGGGGAAAATGGCGCATGGGCGTCTTAAAATGGGGCAAGTCAGGTTACGTCGAAAAAATCATCGTAACCCGACTTGCGCCATTTATTTTCGACGCCCATCCCCCATCAACATGACTCCTATCATTGTAAAGATAGGAGTCATGCCCCCTTGCCCAATAGCCATGCCCAGGGGACTTCTGTCCCCTGGGCATGGTCATTGGGCATAGTGGCATGTAGGGGGGCACAAATCAGGCCCCCCTATGCCACAAAAAAAAAAAAAAAAAATACTTACCTGAACTTACCTTAATGTCCATGGGATGGGTCCCTCCATCCTTGGGTGTCCTCCTGGGGTGGGCAAGGGTGGCAGGGGGGGTCCCTGGGGGCAGGGGAGGGCACTCTGGGCTCATTTTGAGCCCACTTGTCCCTTAACGCCATCCCTGACCCAGGCGTTAAAAAGCGGCGCAAAAGCGCCGTTTTTGGCCACGCCCACTCCCGGGCGTCATTTTTGCCCGGGAGTATAAATACCACGTAAAGGCCTGGGAGTCATTTTTTAAGACGGGAACGCCTCCCTTGCATATCATTAACGCAAGGAAGGGGTTCACGCTAAAAAATGACGCACACTCCGGGCACTTTGGCGCCCGAAGCGTCTAACGCCAGAGTATAAATATGGCGTTAGTTGGCGTTAGTTCTGCGTCGAATTTGCGTCGAAAAAAACTACGCAAATTTGGCGCAAACGGAGTATAAATACGGGCCTCAGTATCTGCAGCAGTGCTCAGCTCCTGCAGCGACCCGGAAGTAATACATGGCTGCTCATTGCTGCCTTCTGATGTCATTAACGCTCACGCGCCACCTGCTTGTCTGCAAGGGCAGTGTTATGCTGTCGTCTGCACAGCAGGGCTGAGCTACGTCCTCGGAGCCTCCTGTTGTCACTAATTAGGACGTCTTCCACCCCGGGTGCGCAGGGTTACGACTCACACACCCAGCACCTATTCTGCTCATTGACTGTGCCTGAGTCTCGCCATTCTAAGCCCGGGAACCATTGAGAGCAGGCCACGAGAAAACGACACCAGAGACTCTGAGGCCCATATTTATACTTTTTGACGCTAAACTGCGCTAACGCAGTTTAGCGTCAAAAAGTTTTGCGCCGTCTAACGCCATTCTGAAGCGCCATGCGGGCGCCGTATTTATGGAATGGCGTTAGACGGCGCAATCAGACCGGCGCTGCCTGGTTTGCGTGGGAAAAAACCACGTAGACCAGACAGCGCCGGCGTAGGGGGAAAATGGCGCATGGGCGTCTTAAAATGGGGCAAGTCAGGTTACGTCGAAAAAATCGTCTTAACCCGACTTGCGCCATTTTTTAACGACGCCCATCCCCCATCAACATGACTCCTATCATTGTAAAGATAGGAGTCATGCCCCCTTGCCCAATGGCCATGCCCAGGGGACTTCTGTCCCCTGGGCATGGTCATTGGGCATAGTGGCATGTAGGGGGGCACAAATCAGGCCCCCCCTATGCCACAAAATATTATTAAAAAAAAAAAAAATAAACTTACCTGAACTTACCTGAATGTCCCTGGGGTGGGTCCCTCCAGCCTTGGGTGTCCTCCTGGGGTGGGCAAGGGTGGCAGGGGGGGTCCCTGGGGGCATGGGAGGGCACCTGTGGGCTCATTTTGAGCCCACAGGCCCCTTAACGCCTGCCCTGAGCAGGCGTTAAAAAGTGGCGCAAATGCGCCGTTTTTTGCCACGCCAACTCCCGGGCGTCTCTTTTGCCCGGGAGTATAAATACCACGTAAAGGCCTGGGAGTCATTTTTTAGACGGGAACGCCTCCCTTGCATATCATTAACGCAAGGAAGGGGTTCACGCTAAAAAATGACGCACATTCCGGGAACTTTGGCGCTATTCGCCTCTAACGCCATAGTATAAATATGGCGTTAGTTGGCGTTAGTTTTGCGTCGAAATTGCGTCAAAAAAAACGACGCAATTTCGGCACAAATGGAGTATAAATATGGCAATGAGAGTAAAGTCTTCTATTATCTGCCTGAAGATTAGCGTTTAGATGAAAAATGTTTGTGAAATATTTACAAGAGGGACCTTTGATGAACACAAATGTGCTGTCCATAAGAGTCAGACATACCTGCTTGATACACATTTTAAACGTCCCTGCCTCTTGCTGAGGCTCCAAGTTACCCCTTCACTCAATTACCACCCTCTGCCCAGTGACAGTGAGATGTGCCACACCTTTGCTATTGCACATGAATGACGCACTGACGGCTTCGAGCACCTGCCCATCCGTAAACCTGACAGAACTTGGAAAAAGAGGTCGAACATGAAAACTGTGTGATGACCGCGAAGCAGCCTAATGGCATCTTACAGGAGCGACCGTCTCCAGAGTGAAAATCCGACATAATTACAAAACGCTCAGCTTTGGGGATAAGGTCGCACCTCAAGTATATAACACCTTTTAACTTTTCATCATCACTGAGCCCTTCACAGAAATTGCAACGTCTGGAAAAGCACTAGGACTACAGTAATGACAAGCGCATTCAGTAATAGGGCCACAGCATTTATAACTGGTCCGGGCTGGTAGTTTGGGGTGGGAGGTATTTCAAATGTGTTATCGATTTTGTGAAAACCATATTAAATAAATACATTCTGAGCCCCTTTCCAGACTTCCATCCGTTTTCCACTACCTTGCTTGCATTGGGGACCATGACACACTTACTGCACACTACTGTTTACCTTGGATAAGGGGGCATGGAGAACAACAGACAGAAGACACGTCATTTGGAGGGACAGTGAAGGACAGACTGATAACTTCTAGAAGTTTGAGGGCTATGACGGAGAGATTATCTGCAGCCCAGGTGTATATAGACAACAGAAGGGTGGCTGCATCCTCCTGAGGAAATTGTGAGCAGTCTGACCCCTCCACCCCCACAGAGAACTCGAATACAGTTTCACTAGTCCGAGGGTGCTGCCCGCACAGTGCCCTTGGGACTATTAAGTGCCCACTTTCGACCCCATCTTTTTTACAGGGCACCTCGTCTGGCTGTTGTGTCAGTGCCTGCAGCAAGAGAAGTGGGTAGATTATATTAACTGAACCCTACTTCTCTTTTTAGATTCTCAAACAGGTAAACGTTTGTGACATACGTTGCACTCTTTGCATATATTAGTCAGTGTTCCAATGTCCCATTTCTCAACTGATTGATTACTGATTTCAGGCCAAGGTTGGCTGCTGGGACACTCCATGCACACCAGTGAACATTCTTGCTCATGCTGGATTGAGGTTTCAAATGTCAGAGTAAAGTAAAGAACAAATTGACCAATATTTTGTCTCAGGTAAGTTAGACCTGCGACTGTGGAGTACATAAAGTTTGTCTTTACTTCTTTGGCCTGGGCCTAAGATACAGGGATACACAGTACACTAGTATTATGGCTGCAATTGCTTCCAGAGGTAGGTTTGTATCCTGGCATGAGGGTTTCGGTAGTGTTGCTACAACTCTAAGATCATGTCTACACTGAGCAAAAAGCAGCATTTCTGAAACTAATCTCATTACATAGACGTGATGCTTTCTTTGATTTGCGATATTGTGTCACCCAGAGTCACTCAATCGCCAAAATGTCACATACATGCACACTTAAGAAATAACAAATGTCCCACATAGGCCAACTAAAAACTTGGCAGCTATGGACGACTCGTGTTCAATCGCAGACTGCAAAAGTGCTCTTCACCATAAATGAAAGTAAAACAATCAACACAAGTAAATGCATTTTTTATATAAAAAAACAGTAAAAAGTAAGTTAGTGAAAGGAATAATGATGAGATGTAGAAGTGAAGATTAGAGTTACTACCGATGGTAAAGGGCCTATTTGCTACAACGAGAATGCCCCTTGATGTCACTGGTGTTGTTCACAGTTGAGTACCGGAGGCTGTTGTATGACAGAAGCTGACAGAAGAAAACCATCATAAGTCATACATGCTGATGATATTTTGATGGATTAAATAAAGTTTGAGACTTAAAAAGATTCCTCTCCTGCAAGCTAAGACAAGGACTACCAGACTTCCTAAGGTGGTTCTCTTACCACACCAAGTCTAAGAGCAATTCTATAGGACAAAGTATACAACAATTGCATTACATATTGACCAGGGTGCAAATAGTGATACAACAGCTACTCGGTCAGTTTGTCGGTTAGAACCAAACCCAAAACAGTGGACATTTAACGTTCCTGGTTCTATATCCATCTGCTGTATTGTGTCAGTGTGGGTGTTGGGAGCAGAAGTAGATGTTGTAGTCGGTGGTGGATGGGACAACAACACAGAGCCTTAAAAATGAAAAAAAAGTGTATTAGCAATGGTTTAACAATATAAAAACCAAGGTCAGATTCAACTATGATTATAAGTCATTAAAAACAAATTGTTAAGTATAGCCTTCGGCTGCAACAAACCAAGTGATGGAAATCTCCTAAAGGGTAGTAGTGCCATAGGTAGGACGATGCATACCTGTGAGTGTGGCTGAATTGCCTTGAATTAACTGTAATGTGTTGTCCTGCTGCATTTGCAATTAATCCTGACCCAGCTGAAGCAACCAATCTACTTGAAAGACGAGCTGTATTAAAAGAGGACGAATTAAAAAAAATATAATCAACATATTTATAGGGTATGTACTAGAGGGTGTTTTGATTGGTATGCCTGTGATGTGTGCCTAATACATACATTGAGGAAGGACAGATATGGGTAAATAATTGTAGGTTTGGTTTTTGTGTAAGAGAGGTTTACAATCTTACCAGGCAACACCTTAGTGCTGTCAGAAAGAGGCAGCCCATACAGCAGGCCGGGGTGCATGTGGAGAGAAAACCCTTCTTGAGGGATGTGAGATAGAGATGAAATCCAGGAGCTGCACTAGGAAGTGTTGCGCCTGCTGAATCCTGGATACATTTTACATCACCCACCTTCTCTCCTCTTACCACCATCTTCATTTAATATCCCTCGCTGTAGGTACCTTCTCCCCCAATGAATTGATACTGCTTGTCACCTTCTGCCATAAGGTTGCCTTCTGTGTTGCATTGAGGGTGAATGGATACTGCCCATGAAGTTGTTTGCAGCACTTTACCACAATTTTAACCAGAAGGCATATCTACTCCTTATGGAAGTTTATCTCCTTCAAAATTGGAGGTCTGCATTTTTCCCCCCAGAAGAATGTGTTGGCTGTAGGATGTGAAAGACGAAGTGGAAAAAAGCAGAGCCAATGGTGTGGGCAGTATTTTGGTTGTTGGAAGGGAATGGGTTGCACATGTGTATGAACTGGTTTAGGTGTATGCAATCTTCTATTTCCTTCCAATCAGCGATATCCCTCATGCAGGCAGAGATTACTCTCTTGCGTTCTAAGATATCAGGCACGATTGTGGGGGTCTCCACCAAAAAGGTGGTGCAATCTAAAATACATCAAAATTGTACCAGTTGTAATTTTAAGATTAGAAATTACGTTTATGCAGACTCCACACCCTGAACTGACCCCTGAACATAAGAAGTGGAGACATAACTGTACACCCAAGAGTAAGTTTACACTTGGAAATGGTATATAGCGAAATGCAGTAAATTTACTCCTAGATTTAAGAGTAAATTTACAACTGAGTAAATCCACAAGTGTAAATTTACCTTTGTGAGCATGGTCTATTGAATCTAATGATCTATTACTAGTGGATTGATCAACCTACCGAACTATACAAAATATATGCAGAAATAGCCAAATATAATAAAGTTCCCTGTGGGATTAATTCATCGTACCAAACCTCAAGAATAGATAAGAGCCTTTGATGACCAAATGTTTCCTTCTTATGAACAGAGTAATTATTAAAGCTGTCTAGAGTTTTATGTGCCAATAGCTCTTAATGCAAGATATTAAAGATAATTATCTGTGGGAAGATACTAATGATCTTTTATTTGGCGCTCAGTAGTCAGCTTATCTATAATCACTTTCATATATTTTACTAGGCCACTGGCCAATTGCATGTCTCAGATTGACATTTTTCTTTTACGGTGCTAGCAAACTTTCGGACCCCAGGCTCTGAAATGATGGAATTAATTGACATATTCAGCCTAACGCTTAGGCAACAGCATAACAAATGTACCAGTCTTTCCTGTCTGTAATGGTATAACTTACACACCCCATGATGTTTCTCCATTTTTGCATTTATTACACCAATATCAGACTGACAAAATCATAGACTGACAATTTAATTAAACTTTAGTGGTAGTGCCCATGTGGTAACCTATTGAGCCCATTTTCTTTAATAAGCAGAGGATAGATACCTTCCAAGATGTTGGGGACATCGCTAAGAAGTACCAGGCATTATATAAATTGTGCAGCCTGAAGATCCAAAATTCTTTGACTGATTTATGTAAAAAGGCAGGAAATCTATTTGATCCCGAAGCACCATGGGACCTTACGGTATAGTTTATGGATTTTATTATGTATAATTTCCTGTCTCTCCAAATATAAATCACTGCTAGTTAATGAGGCACATGCAAAGTACAGAAAACATGGAACTTTATGAGACTGGTAAGAAGTCAGGGAAGCTTTTGTAGGCTTGAGACAGACTGAGAAACATCACAAATGTTAGGGAAAGTAGAGAGGATGATAAGGCTGTGACAGTGGGTTTTCCGGATTACTTCTAATCATTTTATGAATACCTCTTTCATTGTGATGATCAACTTCAATGTGAGTGACTGTCCAATGTGTAGCCTAAATGAGGAGTAGAGACTGAGTGTAGTAGGGGGTGTTACTGTTGAGGAAGTAATGTTAGCATCGTCGTAATTGCAGTCGAGAAAGACACAAGGTCCAAATGCGGAACCAGCACTTTCTTACAAAAATATAGTCGAAGTAACAGTTAAGTTGATGCTGAACATGATTCTGGATTTCATTACATAGGATGCTCTACCTACAAATAACCCACAAGGAAAGGAAAGTAGGAATGAGCACCGTAACGTCTGATCTCACTGATCAACAGCGAAACTAAAGTCTTGGCCAAAGTGCTGGCCAATAGATTAACACCACTGATTATAGATCTAGTCCATCTAGATCAAACCTGAATCATGCCATATAGAGTCATGAGACTTAAATTTAGCCAAAATTATAATAACTTGCATTTTCTGCAAAGTTTGAGGTGCAAGAGCATAAATAATGTCACTGCTCACAAATAGGACAGAATGCAGATGTGGAAACAAATCGTATTTATTTATTTGCAGCACTGCAGAGAGCCCAGTACACTTCAGGCCAGCAACTCCGCTATGTAGGAAAGTACCCTCTTTTTGGCATGGTTACCCCCACTTTTTGTCTGCTGTCAGTGTGTTTAGACTGGGATCCTCCTAACCAGGACCCCAGTGATTGTGCTCTCCCCTCTACATTTGTGTGCTTGAGACTTTTCACACCTCACAACTGGCATACTGGTGCCCTTGTATAAGTCCCTAATATATGGTACTTAGGTACCCAGGGTTTCTCCAATGGCTGCAGCATGTATTGTGCCACCCAGGAGAGCCCACGCAAAATGTGTCTGCAGGCCTGCATTGCAGCCTGCGTGAAAAGGTACATGCACCCCTTCACTACACGTCACTGCACCAGGTCACAGTAAGTCACCCCTATGGTAGGCCCTCCTAGACAAGAGGGCAGGGTGCAGGTACGCGAGTGTGAGGCACTCCTGCTTGAGCAGAGGTACCCCTATGCACTCCATCTCCATTACACTAGACTTCGTAAGTGCGGGGAAGCAATTTTACCCGTGTACTGGACACAGGTCACTACATAATGGTAACTTCCAATCTGGGAATGTTTGGTATCAAACATGTCTGAATCATACCTCAATACTGTGCCAGTATTGGATGTATGATTCCATGCACTTTGGAGGCTCCTTAGAGGACCTTCAGCATTGCTCCTACCAGTCTTCTGGGGTTTTCCGGGAAGCCTGCACTGCTGCCACCCCTTGGATAGGTTTCTGCCCTCCTGCTGCTTGACCAAGCTCAGGCAGAGGAAGGCAGAACAAAGGATTTCATGTGGGAGAGCGAGATAACACCATCTCCCTTGCAAGTAGGTGTTACATGGCTTAGGAGGTATAGCCTCCCCAAGCCACCGGTATGCTTTGAAGGGCACATTTGGTGCCCTCCTAGCATAAACTAGTTTTCACCAATCCAGGGACCCTTGGTCCCTGCTCTGGTGCAAAACTGGACACAGAAAAGGGGAGTGACCACTCCCCTGTCCATCACCACCCCAGGGGTGGTGCCCAGAACTCCTCCAGGTGGCCACTTGATTCACCATATTGAATCCAAGGTGGGCAGAGGCCCCTGGAAGCGTCTGAGCGGCCAGGTCAGGTAGGTGAGGTCAGAGCCTCACCTGATAGGTGGTCACACTGCTATGGGACCTATATCCTTTCCTAGGCTATTTAGGGGCCCCCTCTTGGTTGGGTGCTCACATTCGATCTGCAGGATTCCAACAGGAATCCTCTGCATCATTTAGTTCATCTTCTGGCCACTGGGACTGCAACTGGACCCTCCAGGAACGACAATCTGCAACTTCAGCGATGACTTCGCTCTGAAACATTGGGGCATATGTATACTCCGTTTGCGCCGAATTTGCGTCGTTTTTTTCGACACAAATTAGACGCAAAACTAACTCCATATTTATACTTTGGCGTTAGACGCGTCTAGCGCCAAAGTTCATGGAGTTAGCGTCATTTTTTTGCGCGAACACCATCCTTGCGTTAATGATATGCAAGGTAGGCGTTCCCGTCTTAAAAAATGACTGCGATGCATACGCGTCGTATTTATACTCCCGGGCAAAAATGACGCCCGGGAGTGGGCGGGTCTAAAAAACCCGCATTTGCGCCAGATTTTAGCGCCTGGGTCAGGGCAGGCGTTAAGGGACCTGTGGGCTCAGAATGAGCCCAGAGGTGCCCTCCCCTGCCCCCAGGGACACCCCCTGCCACCCTTGCCCACCCCAGGAGGACACCCAAGGATGGAGGGACCCACCCCAGGGACATTAAGGTAAGTCCAGGTAAGTATTTTTTTTTATTTTTTTTTGTGGCATAGGGGGGCCTGATTTGTGCCCCCCTACGTGCCACTATGCCCAATGACCATGCCCAGGGGACAGAAGTCCCCTGGGCAAGGGGGCATGACTCCTGTCTTTACTAAGACAGGAGTCATTTCAATGGGGGATGGGCGTCGTAAAAAAATGGCGCAAATCGGGTTGTGGCGATTTTTTTGCCTCAGCCTGACTTGCACCATTTCTGGACGCCCATACGCCATTTTCCCCCTACGCCGGCGCTGCCTGGTGTACGTCGTTTTTTTAACGCACACCAGACAGCGCCGGCGGCTAACGCCGGCTAACGTCATTGAATAAATACGGCACCCGCATGGCGCTTCAGAATGGCGTTAGCCGGCGCTAATTTTTTTGGCGCAAAACTGCGTTAGCGCAGTTTTGCGTCAAACAGTATAAATATGGCCCATTGTTTCTCCAACTCCTTCTAGGAACTGCACAATTTCCCTGGCTGTGCATCCTATGAGGACGCGAGTCTTCAGCCTGCACAAGAAGTAAGATGGAATCTCCCTTGGAGTGAAGGAGTCACTCCCCTGCATCTGCAGTAACCAACAGCAACAACAACCAGCTACGCGGATTCTCTCTCCTCCGGAGCTGCGTGGATCCTGCATCACAGGTGGTGGTCTGGAGGGTTCCCCTTTGTCCTCTCTGCCAGATGTCCAACTTGGGAAACAGTAAGACCTTGTCTCTTCCTGCAGGACAGTACCACTGTGCACCGCGACTCTTGCAGCTACCAAGGCTTGTTTGCTCCTCCTCCAAGAGATATCAGGCTCCATGTAGCCCCGGCCTACAGCACTCCTTCCTGCCAAGCACAGTCTCCTGCTTGCTGCTCCAGTGACATGGGACTCCTCTTCAGGTGTGCTGAGTGGACCTTACTGCGACTCCTGTTCCTGCTGCCAGTGGGTTGCCTATGGGGGCTGCATCCTCTTCTTGTGACTCTCCCAGCTGCTGTGGGTCACCCCGACTCCCCTCCTTGGGTCGAGTCCCATGGACCTTGCTGGTCCTCTGCAGCCTTGCAAACCTTCTTCTCCATCACTTGCATTTCCCAAGGCTTGTTGTTGGTTTTGCAGCACCACTAACCAACTGCATCTTGACCGCCGACGTGGGACATCACTTGCAACACTTCTGTAACTTCTCTCCGTCTTCTGTGCTGCACTGCTGACCTTCTTCATCCACCATCGACCTGGTCCTGCATCCACAGAAGGGTGGTTAGTAGCTCCTGCCACAACCGCACACTCCATCACGAAATTGACTTGGTCCCCTTCCTTTGCAGGTCCTCTCCTGTCAGGAACCACCTCTGGGTTCTTTCAGTCTTGGTTGGGCCTTGCATAATCCTTTTCCAAAGTCTTCCTGTTGGTTTTAGAGAACACCAGGTATTTACCGCTGCTCTCCTGGTCACTGGGGGTCACCCTGGTAATCACCTCTTGCAGTTCCTAGTCTCAATCTCCCCTCTACTGATTCCACTTCCTTGGTTGGGGGACTGCCTTTCACATTCCAGTTTTTTAGTATATGGTTTTGTCCCCCCAGGGCACTCTCTATTTGCTATTACTTTTATCAATGCTTATTGCTTTCTATGCTATTTACCGATTGCTAATGTGTATATAAATGTGTGTTTACTTACTTACCTCCAGTTGGGGTTTGCCCATTCAGTATTCTAGTATTTGTGTTACTCTAATAAAGTACCTTTATTTTTGTAATACTGTGTGGTTCTTTCATGTGTGTAAGTGCTGTGTGATATTGTGGTATTGCATAAGCTTTTCATGTCTCCTAGATAAGTCTTGGCTGCTCATCCACGGCTAATTCTAGAAAGCTCTGGCTTCCTAGACACTGCCAGACCTTACTAATAGGGGATACCTGGTATAAGGTGATAACATCATAGGTGCTCATCACACACCAGGCCAGCTTCCTACATGCTCAATGAAACATGCACAATTTTAGACTTCTTGTCTTTCATTCATTAGTTTCAAACAAATTAGAAAAGGCCTAATCAGAGACTTTCCAGAGTAAGAACACAACTCAGCAGAATTTCCCTGCAGACCTCAGCTGTCCTCTCCTGAAAAAGACAAGCTTTGAACCTTAAGCTATTACAAGACAGGAAAATATAACACTTTGCAGTTGTCCTGGGTGTCAGAAACATTTGGAGGTTAGTAGTATGTGAACAGATAAGCATTTCTCAGGTATAGAACAACATGTAGACAGATCAACTAGTGAACAGAAGTAAATAAAACTTGACTGGCACAGAATGAATCAGAACTGCATAAAACTGTGAAATTAAACTTTCTCAGAGGAGCAGATGAACAAGTTACTTAACTTCTGTAAAGCCATATGTGGTAGATACACTGCTGAGCTTCAGATCCCTTTCTGCAAATAATCCCCAGCCATTACACTTGATCCGGAGGTTTTTGAGCAATAACCCCAGCGTGCCTGTAGGTGGCATCGCTCAGCTCTGACTCGTCAGCATCGTCCTTGCCAGAACTAATGTATGCAGTACCTATTAAGGCACCACCCGAGCGTGCTGATGTCAGTTCTTTCCTTTCCACACCAGATAGCGCTATTCCGGTCAAAGCTACTCAGTTGTTTTTTGACTGACTTTTTCTAGACTTTTTGTCAACACTTTTTTGAGAGATTTTATTGCCTGGTGCAAGGATGTCCCCTAAGAAACAGTCTGGTTTAAGATCATTTGGTGCCTGTCACAGGCAGATGTCTGTGACAGACCCACATTTGGTGTGCTTATGGTGTTTGGAGAGGGACCACAACTCCAAGACCTGTGAGGACTTCTAAGCCATGTATCCAAAGGCGCTGAGGGAGAAATTCCCCAAGCTCCTCTTTGTGTGACATCGGACAACTCCGTGACGCTCTAGATATCAATCACGCGAAAAGTCTGGGACCATTCGCTGAGCAGCACCCAACGATCGTTGTTGCACTTGTCGGGAAAACCAGTCACATTCCACAAGCACAAGAAATTGAAGAAGTCTTCAGGCAGGAAATTGTCCTGACATTCTTGCTATGCACAGGGTCCACATCTCCACTAAACAAGGCTTGTTGCAGTACCACATGGTGATAGTGTTGTCCATGAACACCTGGATCAGCTTCCCTTAGATGGACGGCAGGAAAGCTTTCATTGCCGAGCAAAACTTCCTCAGCTCTAGAAGGTTAATGTGGATCTGAGTCTCCTCCAGAGGCCCTTGAGATCCACCTCTTCCAGATAGTTGCCAAAGCCCACAAGCAACACATTGTTCACCACTGTCAGCTCCAGGTGGGGAATGGAGAGGGGTTTGCAGCTGACACAATCCCAGTTAGTTAACCACCACTGCCGGCCTTTTGAGGTCTCCTTCAAAACATGGACCACATCCGAGAGATTCCCCTGGTGCTACAGCCACTAGTACCTCAGATCCCACTGCAGAACCTGCATATGCCGTTGAGCGTCCTTGACAAGCAGGATGCAGGAGACCATCAAAACTAGCAGTATCAATGTCCATCTCATAGAAATCCAGGACAGAGGTTAAAACATCTGGATCATAGCCCTGGACTCGCTGCTCCAGTGGGCTTTGGCATGTTGATAGTGACCCTTAGCGAATGCAGGAGGTCCACTGTGGTCTGCAGGTGGGTGACAAATGTCTGTGGTGAGCCTGCCTTCAGCAGCTAGTCGCTTACGAAGGGAGAATACTGGAACCCCGGATGATGTGGTGCAACCATTGCCATCACTCTTGTGAAAACACAAGGGGCACTGGTGAGGCCAAATGGGAGTACAGCAAACTGAAAATGCTCCTGCCGCACTGTGGACCACAGGTAATGCCGATGGTAATGCAGTACGGGGATAGAAAAATATGCGCCCTGCAGATCTAGCACTACCAGTCAGGACCTGAACGAGTGTGAACATTTGAATTTCGCCTTTTTTCACGAAGGCTAAAAGAGGGTGTGGATTCAGGATAGGGCTGAGCCCTCCATCGTCCTTTGGCAACAGGAAGTAGCAGGAATAGCAACCACAATGTACTTTTGAGTCCAGCAACCTCTCGATGGCTCCTTGGCCAAAAGAGCCTGCACTTCTCAAGGAGAGGTGGTCCTCCGTCAGTCAATTTGAGGACGGAGGCAAGGGTGACAGGGATTATGTTAATGGGAGGACGTAACCCAGCTAAACAATTTGAAGCTTCACTTGTCCAAAGTTATGACTTGCCACTGGGGCAGGTAGTGCCTCATCCTGCCACCAACAGGTTGCCAATGTTGCTGCAAGGGCACACTGAAGAGGTTTGGAGGCTGCATCTGCTTGGGGCTGGCAGGCTGGGCAGATCTTTGGCTTTGGTTCCCACAAGACATGGGAGCCATGTCCGCTGCCATGAAAGGACCGGGGGTTGGGGCATGGTGGCTAGGATGAAAAGGAGACATCTGGTAGCCCCTATCATATCCACTGACCAGGCGAAAAGAAAAAGGCAGCTGGCATAGGACCGTGGTGAGTCCCAACGACCGGGCAATGAACCTATGCTCCTTAAAGTGCTCAAGCACAGAATCAGCCTTGTCGCCGAACAGTTGAGTGCCATCGAAGGACATGTTCAAAAGGGATTTCTGGAAATCCACCCCGAAACCAGTCGATCTCAGTCCTGGTAGCACCGCCGAAGAAGCAATGGACCTGCCCACTAAGTTGGTTGTGTCAGGTCCGCTTCGTATTGCAAGCTTTGCTGCGTCCCTGCCATCGACACTACCCTGGGTCAGGATAGCTTGGTCCTCCTCCGAGACCACAGGCAACACTTGTGTAAAAGAGTCCCACACCTCAGGAATATTTCGGCCCAAGATGCATACAGTGTTCACTGGCCACAGTGTAAGGCTGGTGGAAGAGAAAATCTTCCTGAAGGTATCCAGCATATCGGATTCCCTATCGATTGGGAGGGAATGAACTGGGATTCACCTTGGAGGTTGAGGGCTGCTGGGTGAGAAAGGTTGGATCCCAAGGAGTAGGACTATGGCACTGTGCGATCATCCTGTGCACAGGAGTGCGCGTGCCAGGCTTGGCAAAGGCCCCAAGCATCACATCAGAGAGGGCTTCATTGAAGGGCAGGAGAGGTTTTGTGAAGGATACCCCTAGCAGAAATACCTCTCTCAAGACACTGTGCTTGACTTCCACTGAGTATAGTGTGAGGTAGAGGGTCTCAGCTGCCCACCGATGGAAATCCAGTTGAGGCACCTGCCAAACCTGTGGGGCCCAAAGGCACTCTAGAGGGATGCAGTCACCCAAATATGAGGTGCATGTCCTCCTAAAACTCTGAGGGCCGTATTTATACTCTGGTTGCGCCGAATTTGCGTCGTTTTTTTCGACGCAAATTCGACGCTAAACTAACGCCAACTAACGCCATATTTATACTATGGCGTTAGAGGCGAATAGCGCCAAAGTTCCCGGAATGTGCGTCATTTTTTAGCGTGAACCCCTTCCTTGCGTTAATGATATGCAAGGGAGGCGTTCCCGTCTAAAAAATGACTCCCAGCCCTTTACGTGGTATTTATACTCCCGGGCAAAAGAGACGCCCGGGAGTGGGCGTTGCTAAAAACGGCGCATTTGCGCCGCTTTTTAACGCCTGGGTCAGGCATGGCGTTAAGGGACAAGTGGGCTCAAAATGAGCCCAGAGTGCCCTCCCCTGCCCCCAGGGACCCCCCCTGCCACCCTTGCCCACCCCAGGAGGACACCCAAGGCTGGACGGACCCACCCCAGGGACATTCAGGTGAGTATTTTTTTTATTTTTTTTTTATAATTTTTGGTGGCATAGGGGGGCCTGATTTGTGCCCCCCTACATGCCACTATGCCCAATGACCATGCCCAGGGGACAGAAGTCCCCTGGGCATGGCCATTGGGCAAGGGGGCATGACTCCTATCTTTACAATGATAGGAGTCATGTTGATGGGGGATGGGCGTCGAAAATAAATGGCGCAAGTCGGGTTACGACGATTTTTTCGACGTAACCTGACTTGCCCCATTTTAAGACGCCCATGCGCCATTTTCCCCCTACGCCGGCGCTGCCTGGTGTACGTGGTTTTTCTCGCGCACACCAGGCAGCGCCGGTCTGCTTGCGCCGGCTAACGCCATTCAATAAATACGGCGCCCGCATGGCGCTGCAGAATGGCGTTAGCCGGCGCAAAACTTTTTGACGCTAAACTGCGTTAGCGCAGTTTAGCATCAAAAAGTATAAATATGGGCCTGAATTTGGTGGGGGTCACGCCAGTTCAGGGAAATTCAGGGAGATACAGATCAGACCCAGGTATAGGGACGGAATGATTAGTGCTATAAAGGAATTACATTTTTTTTAAAAGTAGGTGCCATTCAATTCAAATGTTTCTAATTACTCATACAGATAAATCTTACATTCTTACAGTGCAAGCATATTTCTTACAGGCTGATTTGAACAAAGTTTAACATATGCCTCAAAATCATAGTTTGTCTTATGTATTTGTGAAATGATGATAAGCTGTGCGCTTTTGTACCCTTCCATTGCACTGGCGGCTAGAGATAGGCTCCAGGTGGCTCTCTGACAGTATCATTCTTGAACAAAGAGAGGGCTGGTGTCCCTTTAAATCAGGCCTTTGTCTTGAGCCCAGCAGTTGTTAAATTAAGAAAGGCCCATCGCTGCCTGCAGACTACTGCTCCCACAATGCAGACAGTGAGTGGTGCGGTTTAATATCATAAAATTACGCCAAGACAAGTTAACCTGGGTCGGCCGGAACCCAGATTCGGTCAAGAGACATCTGCCGGAATCTGGATAAAGCGGGATCCCCCTTCTTCCCAACCCTGGTTGCATGCTCTCTTTTTTTTAATGTTCAGGTATTAAATGGGCTTACCAAAAGGGCCCAGAAAAAATGTCCTTTTATGGTCTCAAATGCTTTGGAAACAATCGAGGCCTAATACTTTATGTTCATTATAATGTTGTTTGTTTCAAGCTGAGCAAAATGTATCTGTAAATGAGCTGCGGTATAAACACGCTAGCGACCAGTCGCTTTGGGCGTATCACCTGAACATGTAGAAACGCGGAGCAAGGTACTCATTGCCTGTTTTTAATGGGCTAGAAGTGAGTTATGGTGAGCCACAGCTGCATGTAACTTCTGCTCTTCGACAGTACAGCACGCCACGCCTGCGGTTATGAATTATTCATTCTTAGATATTTTACTGGATATAGATACTTCGTTTTCACCATCTGAATAATACACGCACCTCATAATCTACCTTTGCCAACGTTTTCACTATGACAACGCGTACCATTTCTAGTAGTTCTGGTAATTTCAGTAGAGTAAATTCGTCAACACTGCCCCCTGGTGGCACAGAGTCTCGGTTGCAGGCACCGAGGTCCTTCTTATACTTTTAATGTGCGGTCTTCATTTAGTTTATTACTACGGAGCTATTTAAATTGTCACTGAAAAGCGGGCCATGAATCCGAGTTGCCCACCACATCTTACAATTAAGGTTTCTTACTGCGTCTGGAAATAAGTCCTTCTCCTAGCTATCTTACCTACGATATTACAATTAAATTTAACGACAGTCTCCGGGAAGTCCAGCAATACTGTCGCTCTGTCCGATTGTTCGCGGCGAGACGCTGCCACCCACTGGCCAAACAAGTCACATGTGGAATCCCTTTAGAAGTAGTCGGTTTCATTATGTCTCACATTCAGGTAAAAAAAATAGATTTGTTGGAAATCCTGTTACACACGCTGGCTCTTCCTCATCTTCCTCGCTGCCCCTCTGAGTATCCAGACTCCAGTACACATATGCTTCTGTCACCTTTACATAAAAAGCTCTCCTTAAGGGCCAAATTAACACTTTGGGCCATATTTATACTTTTCGATGCACAACTGCGCCAACGCAGTTGTGCGTCAAAAAATCTAACGCCATTCTGAAGCACCATGCGGGCGCCGTATTTATTCAATGACGTTAGCCGGCGTTAGCCGGCTGAGCTGCCTGGTGTGCGTCAAAAAAAATGACGTACACCAGGCAGCGCCGGCGTAGGGGAATATGGAGCTTGGGCGCCAAAAAATGGGGCAAGTCAGGCTGAGGCAAAATTTTCGCCTCAATCCGATTTGCGCCATTTTTTTTTACTCCCAACCCCCATTAAAATGACTCCTGTCTTAGCAAAGACAGGAGTCATGCCCCCTTGCCCAATGGCCATGCCCAGGGGACTTACGTCCCCTGGGCATGGTCATTGGGCATAGTGGCATGTAGGGGGGCACAAATCAGGCCCCCCTATGCCACAAAAAAAAAAAAAATTACTTACCTGAACTTACCTTATGTTCCCTGGGATGGGTCCCTCCATCCTTAGGCGTCCTCCTGGGGTGGGCAAGGGTGACAGGGGGGGTCCCTGGGGGCATGGGAGGGCACCTCTGGGCTCCTTCCGAGCCCACAGGTCCCTTAACGCCTGCCCTGACCAGGCGCTAAAAAAACGACGCAAAAGCGGCTGGACGTCATTTTTTTTGACCCGCCCACTCCCGGGCGTCATTTTTGCCCGGGAGTGTAAATACGGCGCACATGCCTCGGAGTCACTTTTTTAGACGGGAACGCCTACCTTGCATATCATTAACGCAAAGTAGGTGTCCACGCTAAAAAGTGACGCAAACTCCATGGACTTTGGCGCTAGACGCGTCCAACGCCAGAGTATAAATATGGAGTTAGTTTTGCATCGAATTTGCGTAAAAAAAAACGACGCAAATCCGGCGCAAACGGAGTATAAATATGGCCCTTTATGTTGCAATTCTGTCACAAAAGTGACGCAATTGTTTGCGAAGTGTTGATTTTGGGAGTTACTTTCTAGCACAAAACATGTTTGCATTGGAAAGTAGCCCCAAACTAAAGCAAAGTAGCACAAAGTGTCTAAACGATGCACATGAATGGTATAATGGTGTTGCCATGTAACCAATCATGGTTTTTGAAGCAAATCCTCATCTACTAACGTTGGTGAACAGTTATTTGTGCCAAAAATAAACACATCCACGAGGAATGCGTAAGAGAAAAGTGTTCTTTTCACAAAATGTTTCGAACTTTGTATGGTGGCTGCAGTGTGCATCACACATACAAAGCTATAAAAGTGTTAAACTAGGTCAAAGCAAGGGTTCTCTTTCATTACAAAACCTATGCTTGACATCACATACGCCCTTCACTAAAGTGCATTCGTGTGTGCGTTGGTGCAGTGTCATCTTAAGGATTTTGGGGGCCTCTGTTTGGAACAACTTTGACATTTATTACCCATCTATTTGAAAATTCAAGTCATTTATTGGCTATTAATATTGAACGACACACTAAGGATTAAGGTACAAAAATACACGGAAATGAACTAGAGAGAAAGGTCACTTTCCTATGGGACCTCTTGCGTCTCTGTATTGGTGCACGGCAGCCTAAAATGCACCAGCACAGGGAGAATGAAAAACCAGTGCCATGTTTAATAAAAATGGCAATGTTCTGCTAATTCCCTTTCAAGCAACACAGCACAACTTTGGTTGTGTTGCTTAAGCGTTGCTCCACTCCATCAAAAATTTAGATTTGAAGTGTACTTACTCGTCCTGACACTGCAGTGTATTTCTTGTGGAGCTCTCCTATCTACTTACTCATCAGGTAATGGCAAAGCCAATAGGCCAGGCTTATAAATTGAAGTTATACCTTCCTTTCAATCCCATGATTCTTCAAGGAGCTTGAGGTAAGTGGTTTTGGAAGTAGAGCCAACTGAAATTGTGGACATTTAAAATATTTAGGAGGGTGAAGACATTTTTCAGGGTGGGTGATCTGGTCAAGTCAAGGGGGGGGGGGGGGAGTATGGTCATTTCAGTTGTTGGGAAGGTAAAGCTGACTCAAGGTTGGAGGCACCCTCCAAATGACAGTCAATTGAGAGAGATGGTAAATACTTATTAATGATCACAAGTGTGCAGGATGGCTGACAATAATCCAGTGGTTGAATTAATGCATACATACTGGGTGCATGTATGAATGTTTAAATAAACGAGTGGATAGATAGGATGGATATGTAAAGAATATAAAGAAAACATGGTTGGAGGGACAGGAGTAGTATGTGTGAGCAAGGCTACAGCAGCAAGAGGCTCTTAAAGCTGAACACAACTAAGGTTATTCACAAAGGTATCTTACACTTCTGAGTAAATCACATATATATGTTTACTCCTACACTTTTGGCTATTCATCATTTACGAGTGTGAAGTTACTTAAAAACATAGACATGCCTCCACCCCCTGAAGGAGTGGGTGCAGCTAAATATACAAGTATAAGTTACTACTGTCAAAAAAGAGCTGTAGCGAGTCCAGCACCACACATGGTCAACCACTGATAATGCAAAATAGAAACATGGTCTTAAAACAGAAACCTATAGGAAATGTAAAATTCATTTCTTTTGGTGTGAATACACACACAATTTTTTTTTTTTAATTACATCTAATTAAATAGTACATTTCATGATGGACAGGTTACTTATCTTTGGTAACGCCTTATCTGGTAGAGACAATATATAGTTGTAGATTCCTTAACCTTAGAATTTCCCCAGGCGTCAGTCTGGATTCAGAGATTTTTCTCAAACAGTACCCATGCACATAGGTAGTGTCAATTCGCTCCGCATCCATAGTCGTCCTCGTTGGAAAGGGTTTCTTGGGTCCTATATAGGTGCCACCTTGGTGCCCTGACGTCAGTTTCTTTTCATGACTTTCTACGCCAGAAGCGCAGAGCCATAATGAACACTGGTGCATCAAAACTAGGGCCCTGAAAGGGGAATTTCTGTCCAAAAAAATCAGTTCGCAGAAGAGGGGTTATAGGTGGGTGTGTAAGGAATCTGCAAATATTGTCTATACTAGATAAGGCATTACCAAAGGTAAGCAACTTGTCCATCTGATAGAGACATCTAGTTGCAGATTACTTACCTTAGAATAGATAGCCAAGCAATGACATCCCGGAGGTCACTCTGCAAAAGATCACACTAGAATGTCCTGCAGAACCAAACAGGCAAAGTGTCTGCCCCTACAGACCTGACTGTCCAGACAGTAGTGTTTGGTAAACGTGTGCAGAGATGCCCACATTGCCACCTGACAGATGTCCAGGACTGGAACTCTGCATGCTAACGCTGTGGTTGCAGCTTTAGCTTTGGTAGAATGAGCAAACAAACCCTCATGGTGATGGATTGGCCTACATGAAAGGGCATCACCACTTTCGGAAGAAAGGAGGCCCTAGTGCGAAGCACAACTTTGAGGATAGGTGGAAAGGTAGAGCAGCTTATATGACAATCCCTGCAACTCACTAACCCTGCAGGCACATGTGACGGCCACAAGGAAGGCTGTTATCAGAGTGAGAAGCCTGATAGGACAATTGTGGAGAGGCTCCAAAGGAATGCACATCAGAAATGTCAAAACCAAATTCAACTCCCAGTGGGGCATAATGAATGGGGACAGAGGAAACATATGAATAAGGCCTTTAAAGAACCTATTTGAGGCGTGGCTAAGGGCGTCAAGATGGCAGACACACTCTAGGAGTGCTCCGGACCCCTCCGTCATCCGCCCTGTCAGGCCGGCCGCCCCGAGACGTTCCTGTGCCCTGATCGGAGCTCTGTGAGTCGAGGAGCAGTGGAGGTGAACGGCAGACCAGGGTCCCTTGTGGGGGGCCCAGGCGCGTGTCTGGCTTTTCAGCATGTGGTCTGCACTGGGGCCGCCTGGGAGGCCTAGGGGATCGCAGCGCTCCTGCCAAGGTGCAGCGGCCCTCAGGTGGTGCAGAGGTGCCTTCGTGCGGCGTCCCGTGTCAGCCGGGGGAGGCGGCGCAGAGATCTGCTGGGGCCACGTGAGGCGGTCCGTGCCGCTGCCCGGGAGCGAGGGATCCGGAGGCAGAGGGGCCACGGCCCGCACCATGTGTGTGGTCAGGCCCCTCCGATTGGCTTGCTGGGCCTGGAGGCCGCGCCAGTGAGTTGGGCAGGTGGCCCCCCAACGAGTGGGGGGCTCTTTGAACATGGTGGCCTGGGGGAGGGGCGCAGAGGACAGTGCCTGCTCCCGGGCTTCCCCATGTGGCGGAATGAGGCAACGACGGCCCGGGGGCACCTGGGCCCCCTCCCCCCATTCTTCTTCTTCTCTCCATTCCCAACCCCCCCCAGAGCGTGGACGCGGGCCGGGGGCTGTGTGAGGCCTGAGGAGTGGGGGCCCGCACCACGGGACGCGGTCGGGCCCCTGGCGTTCTAACTTCCGGCACAGCCTGGATAGAGGAGGGCCTCGCTGCGGTAACAGTGGAGGACACGCAAAGTAAGGCAGTGGCAGGTTTGGGCCGGGTCCAGGGGCTTTTCGGGCCCCCTGTCGAGCCGGAAGGATGGTGTAGTGGCGGCACAATCGGACAACGGATCGGCTGCTGCGCTCTGACGACGCCGGCATGGAGTGAGGCGCAGGGGTGAGCGGGGCTGCTGGTGCTGCAAGAGGAGAGACACAGCGGTTGACCGTGATCTGGGAAGGGACCTGCACCTGCTGGATTGGCGCCAGAGTGGGGAGGAGTGGGTCCCCGAGGAGGCCGCGGTGGCCCGGACCGACCTGGAGTGGTTCCCTGGCTCCCGGGGGCGAGAGGCCAACGGCCGAGGGAACATCTTTGGTGGCCCCTGGGGAGTCAGGCCGGACTCTGTGGAGGCCTCGGGCTCCGTCTCGGGGTCTTGGATAGAGCTCGGCGTGTTTAACAGCCACTGACTTGGAGACGGCGATGGGGAAGGACAAAGCAAGTAAACAGCCTCCGGCGTCCCAGCAGCGTATTGACCATTTTGCCAAGCAGATCCCTTCGCAGGAGGTGGTTGCTGCGACCCCCGAGACGATGGCTACAGATGGGGTCCATACCATCCTACAGGCCATCCAATCCTTGCAGTTGGCGGTCAAGACCAAAGTCGGAGCGGTGCATGAGGAGGTAGACCTGCTGCGGCAAGATCTGCGAGCCGCTGTGGGTCATATCAAGGAGATGGGAGACCGTGTTTCCCAGGCCGAAGATGAGATCGCAGATCGTAAAGTCAAGGTTGCAAACGTGTACTGGTGAGCTGCATCACAGAGCGGAAGACGCAGAATATCGAGCTAGACGCAACAACCTGAGTTTTGTGGGCTTTCCCGAAGATGCAGAGGTAGGGTGCGCAGTTGACTTCTTGGAGAGCTGGATAAAGTCGTGGGTCCCTGCCCAGAAACTCTCCCCCTGGTTCGCCATTTAACGCGCGCACAGGGCCCTGATGCCCAGGCCCCCGCCGGGCGGTCCCCGGAGACCGATGATTGCGCGGTTCCTCAACTTCAGGGATCGAGACGTCATCTTCTGAGATGCGAGGGCCCAACCGGACCTTCATTGGGACAATCATAAGATCCTCATATTTCCGACTACACCCGGGAGGTGCAGGCCAGGAGGCGCTCATATGAAGGGGTCAAACAGAAACTCAGGGCGATGCAGCTGACCTACATGCTCCTTTTCCCCACTCGTCTCAAGGTTCTCCACAACGGAAAATCCTTCTTCTTTGAGTCCCCGGAGGAGGCTTGGGACTGGCTTACAGAGGAGCACCGAGTGGCCCGCAATAGCTCCTCCGGGTTGAACGGGGAGAGGCGGGCGCCCGCTCCTGGTGGTCGTGGCCCACCGGGAGGGAGGACCATATAGCGTTGTATGCGTACGATGTCCTTTTGTACATGGCTAACCCAGCCAGCAGTGGTCCCAGGGTGATGCAGCTTCTGGGGCTGTTCGCAGAAGCGTCAGGTCTAGCGGTTAATCCTAGTAAATCTTTATTGATCCCGCTCAACCACTCTAGGGATTGCTACGACTGGCAGCACAGAATTCCTATCAAACTAAATAGCTTTCGGTACTTGGGGATCCACATAGCTCTGTTGCCGGAGTTGCCATGGGCTCTGAATGTCAAGCCTCTGGTCAGGCGGGTCAGGAAGGACCTCCAGGGATGGAGATCCCTTCCGCTTAATACCCTCGGGCGGATTGCGCTTTATAAGATGATGGTCCTCCCCCAGTTTCTTTACCTGCTTCAAAACTTCCCTTATCACGTACCCAGACTGTGGTTCGCTAACAGTTTTTGTGGCACGGGTCCCGTCGGCGCTTCGGGTCTGTCAGCAGGATGTCTACGAGGGTGGAATGGGGATGTCCAACCTTCACCTTTATCACTTGGCAATGCACCTGCTGGTAATTAACGACTGGCTGGGTGGTGGATGGTCGGACCTCAGCTATCAGCTGGAGCCCCTGTCCATTGGTTTCCCTGACTTGTTTGGGATGCTCTATGGGGCCCCTGTGTCTCGTGGGATTCCCGAGGTGGCAAGGGTGATGCTTATAGTGTGGAGGGCGGCGCAGCGCGCGGCGGGGTGGTGGCGTCGGCTTACCCAACAAACCCCATTGTGGCAGGGTGCTTGGCTGAGGGATCTCTCGGCGCTCCGGGGGTTCCATAGGTGGGATCTCATCGGCATATCGGTACTCGGAGACATCTGGGCGGGCACGCACATGCGGTCCTTTCAGGAACTTCAACAGCAATTCTCGCTCAGCCAGACCTAGTTCAATAAATACTTGCAGCTCCGTCATGCCCTTCAGGTGCACCTTGGGGCGGGGGCGGTTCTCCCAGAATTTAGTCCTATGGAAACCAAGAAACTTATGGGACACCTTGGCAAAGGGGGGTGGGGGAGGTCGCGTATATACCGCATGTTGACTACTGATAGATCGCAGCCACTTGACATGATTCGTGCTAGATGGGAACACTGGGTGGGTCCGATGATGGAGGAGGATTGGAGAGATGCCCTGATGGCTCCGAGACTGTTGACTATGTCGTCACAATTGAGATTGGTGCAGACGTATTTTCTTCATGGAGCATATCTCTCGCCTGGAAGGCTGCATGCGGCCGGCCTTAGACAGCAAGCGGAGTGCCCACGGTGTGCTAGCCCGTCTGCAGACTTTTTCCATATGGTGTGGACATGCCCCGAGATCGTTGCCTACTGGCGCGCAGTGTTAGCAGAGGTGTTCAGGGTGTCGCGGGAAGAGATGGAGCCCGCCCCCATACATGTCCTGCTGGGAGTTCTCGAGGGAGTGGGCTCCAGCAGGGCAGAACGCACTTTTGGAGGGATGGCTTGTTTGGTGGCCAAAAGGGACATTGCCTCAGGCTGGAGAGCGGAGTCAGCCCCTACGCTGGCGAAGTGGCGCCGAGGGATGGACTGGTGTGCCTCTCAAGAAAAACTGGTGTACGAAGCACAGGGTTGTGTGGCTAAATATGAGCAGGTGTGGGGGGAGATGGACGGAATCCTGGGAGAAAGACTTAGGGTGTGGTCCCTAGGCGTGAATGGGGGGTAGCACACCCAAGACTTAATGCAGAATATATGGGGATTGTAAGTCCAGTGCAAATGATTTATCAGTGCAGTGCTCATTCAGAGGAAGTGTATTGTGGCCAGTGGTGTTCTGCCGTGTTGGCTTTTTGTTCGGTAATAAAATCAATAAAGCTGTTTTATAAAAATAATTTTAAAAAAAGAACCTATTTACCATAGGAGATTTAAACAAAGGTTGATCAGGCAACTGCAAAAGAGCAGAAATGGCAGACAGATAACCTTTGAGAGTGCCCACAGCAGAGCCCTGCTGGGCCAAATAAAGTATAAACAATAGAACCTCAGAGAGAGGGGTGGAAAGGGGGTCAACTGACTTGTATGTGCAACATGCCACAAATTTATTCTAACAACAAACAAGTTACTTACCTTCAGTAACACATTATCTGGTACAGACATATTCTAGTTGCATATTCCTTACCTTAGAATGTCCCCCAGGCATCAGTCTGGATCGGGAGATGTTTCTCAAGCAGCACCCATGCACACCTTTAGGGGGCTTTGGTCGGCTCCACGTCCGTCATCTGGCACAGCGGATATGACATTGTGCGACCTATATAGGTGCCACCCTGGCGTGCTGACGTCAGTTTCTTTTCATGACTTTCCACACCAGAAGCGCCGGGCCATGAAGAACACTGACCACTGGTGCCTCAGAACTAGAGCGCTGAAAGGGAAGTCCGTGTCCCTAGAAATCAGTTTGCGGGGAGGATATGTGGGTCAGTAAGGATTTCTGCAACTAGAACATGTCTCTACCAGATAATGCGCTACCGAAGGTAAGTAACTTGTTCATCTGATAGAGACTTCTAGTTGCAGACTCCTTACCTTAGAATAGATACCAAAGCAATACCATTCCAGGAAGTGGGGCTGCGAGTCAAGGTCATACTAAGAAGTCATGCAGGAGCGAACGGGCAAAATACCCGTACCTACGGACCTGATTGTCAAGGCAGTAGTGTTTAGTGAACGTGTGCAATGACGCCCACGTTGCTGCCAGACAAATGTCCAGGACTGGAACTCTGCATACTAATGCAGTGGTTGTAGCTGTTGCTCTGGTAGAGCGAGCCAACAAACCCTCCGGGGGTCGGTTCTTAGCCAATGCATAGCACATTTTAATGCAGAGAACGGCGCATCTGGAGATGGTCCTCTTCTGCACTGCCTGACCTTTCTGCGCACCCACATAACCCAGAAAGAGTTGATCACCCACCCACAACTCTTTGCTATAATGAAGGTAGAACGCCAATGCTCTTTTTAGGCACAGGCGGTGAAGTCTTTCCTTTTCTTTAGAAGGATGTGGGGGTGCGTAAAAATTAGGCAAGGTGAAGGATTGGCCCACATGAAAGGGCCTGACCGCTTTTGGCAAAAAATAAGCCCTGGTAGGAAGCACCACCTTGTCAGGATAGATGGAAATGAAGTGTGGCTTCAAAGAAAGGGCCTGCAACTCACCCTGTAGGCAGAAGTGATTGCCAAAAGGAAGGGTGTTTTTAAAGTTAAAAGCAGGAGCGGACAGTTATGAAGTGGCTCAAAAGAGGCACCCATTAGAAAAGTAAGAACCAGATTAAAATCCCATTGGGGCATTATGAACAGTGAAAGAGGAAACAAAGTGTTAAGAGCCTTTGGGAATCTACTAACAGTAGGAGATTTAAGCAAGGAGGGTTGTTCAGGTAATCTCAGAAAAGCAGAGATAGTAGACAAAAAACCTTTAAGGGTGACCAAAGCAGAGCCCTGCTTGGCTAAAGAAAGTATGAACAAGAAGACCTCAGAGGGGCAGAGTGGGGTTCAACAGACTTGTCTGTGCACCATGCCAAAAATTTGTTTCAACAACAGATGTATACCATTTTGGTGGAGGGACGACTGTCTGCCAAGATAACGTTACAGACTTTGGGCGGAAGGTCAAAAGCTGTCAACTTCCACCGCTCAATCTTCATGCAAGAAAGTGGAGACTGGACATGTTAAGATGGAGAACCGTCCTCTGCTGCTTTGACAGAAGATCCTTCAGAAGGGGGCAGTCTGATCAGAGGATCGATGGACATGCTCAGCAGCTCTAGATACCAGACTCTCCGTGCCCAGTCTAGAGCCACAAAAATTACTTGGGCCTGGTCATTCTTGATTTTCTTGAGAACTCTGGACAGAAGTGATATGGCCGGAAAGGTGTACAGGAGGACTGAGTTCCACTCGAGACTAATAGAGTCACTGAGCGAGTGCCGCCTTGGAAACTCCAATGTGCGAAACAGCTGATATTGTGCATTCTCTGCAGAGGCGAACACATCTAACCAAGGCTTTACTCACTGTTGAAAGATACCTTGTGCCTTCTCTGGATGAAGACACCATTTGTGTTCGACCAGGCATTGAAGGCTGAGTTTGTCCACTCTGGCGTTCAGAGAGCCCACCAGATGTTGAACCACCAGGGAATGGTCCTAATGTTCCAGCCATGTCCAGAGGCGCGGAGCCTCCTGATAAAGGGAGCACGACCCCAACCCGCCCTGCTTGTTGCAGTACCACATGGCGGTGGTGTTGTCCTTGAACACCTGCGCCACTTTCCCTTTGAAAGACAGAAGGAATGCTTTCACTGCTAGCCTGATTTCCCAGAGCACCAAAAACTGATGTGGAGTCAGACTCCACCGGAGACCAGGAGCCTCTGATCTCTGCCTCTTCAATGTGGCCGCCCCATCCCAGAAGTGACGCATCACTACAGTCAGATCTGGTTGGGGAAGACAGACGGATCTTCCGTTGACCCAACCGTGGTTCAAGAGCCACCACTGCAGATCTTGCACAGTTCTCTCCGAGGTCTGGACCATGTCCGAAAGATTCTCCTGATGCTGTGCGCCCATGGGAACTTCAGTTCCCACTGCAGAGCCCGAATATGCCATCTGGCATGTGTCACCTGCAGGATGCAGAAGGCCATGAGGCCCAGCAGCCTCAGTCATTCTCACCAAAATCCAGGACAGAGGCTGAAACATGGATATCATAGCCCGAATTTCCTGGACTCACCGTTCAGGAGGATAGGCCCGAAACCGCACTGAGTCCAGAACAGATCCAATGGAAGAAACCATCTTAGAAGGAGTCAGGTGTGACTTCAGCACTTTGATAGTGAACCCCAGCAAATGCAGGAGGTCCGCCGTAGTCTGGTGGTGGGAGACCATAGTCTTGGGAGAACCCGCCTTTAACAGCCATTCGTCGAGGTGGGGAAAGACAAACCCCTGACCTGAGCAGCTGAGCTGCAACTACCACCATCACTTTTGTGGACACCAGAGGGGCACTGGTAAGGCCAAATGGGAGCATGGTAAACTGAAAAAGCTTGTGGCCTACCGTGAACTGCAGGTAACGTCTGGGCCCAGGGAAGATAGGACCTGAGCGCCAGAGTGAGCATTTTGAACTTCTCTTTCCTGAGGAAGAGATTGAGGGACACGAGGTCTAGGATAGGACGGAGGGCCTTGTCCTTTTTGGGTACCAGAAAGTATTGGGAATAACAACCACAACCTACTTTTGACACAGGTACTCTATGGCTCTCTTGGCCAAGAGAGCCATTAACCTCCTCATGGAGAAGTCCAGGTGATCCTCCGTCGTCCGATCAGAGGATGGTGGCATGGATGGAGGGATAGTTTTGAAGGAGAGGGAGTAGCCCTTGCAGACTATTTGCAAAAACCACCTGCTGTGATGGATTGCCAGCAGGGCAGGTGATGGTGAATCCTGCCTCAGACTGGTCCCTGGTGGGGAAGCATCAGACTAGGACGTTTTGGAGACTGCAGCAGGAGGGGCGGTGGAATGGGCAGACTGCTGGCACCCTGATCCATGAGGACGTTGGATCCCATGTCCCTGGCCACGCACAGGCTGGGCAGCATGAGCAGCACGGTGGCTGGAGGGAAAGGAATGTAGTTGGGTGCCCCCTTCCGTAGCCATGAAAGGGGCGGAAAGCAGACTGGGTGAGGAGCAGCTGCAAGTCCTGAGGACCTGGCCGTAGCCTGGGACTCCTAAAGCAATCAAGAGCAGAGTCAGCTTTGTCTCCAAAGAGATGGGTGCCATCAAAGGGCATGTCCATAAGTGCGGACTGGACATGTCCTGAAAAGCCAGATGTCCTCAACCAAGCATGGCGCCTCAAGGCCACCATCGATGCAACGGATCTACCTAGTGAATATGTCGTATCCAGTCCACATCGTATCGTGACCTTTGCTGCGTACCTCCTGTAGGAAGCTGGCCTGGGGTGTGGTGAGCACCTATGGTGTTATCACCTTATACCAGGTCCAGGTATCCCCCATTAGTGAAGTGTAGACAGTGTCTAGGAAGCCAGGGCTCTCTAGAGGTAGCTGTGGATAAGCAGCCAAGATTTATCTAGGAGACATGCAAAGCTTATGCAATACCACTACAGTCACACAACACTTGCACACATGAAAGAACCTCATAGTGTTACAAAAATAAAGGTACTTTATTATAATAACACAAATGCTAAAATACTGTATAGGCAATACTCCACTAGGAGGTAAGTAAACAGAAGACAATAGCAAACAATAAAAACAATAGCCAATAGTGAAGGCCCTAGGGGAAGACCAAACCATATACTAAGTAAGTGGAATGTGAAAGGCAGTCCTCCACCCAAGGAAGTGGAATCAGTAGAGGGGAGCTGGAGGAACTAGGAGCCCTAAAAGGTAATTACCAGGGTGCCCCCCAGTGACCAATAGAGAAGATATAAGTACCTGTTTTTTCCCCAAACCCAGAGGAGAACTTTGGAAAAGGACTGTGCAAGACCCAGACAAGACTGTAAGGAATCAAAGGTGGATCCTTAAAAAAGAGGACCTGCAAAAGAAGGGGACCAAGCCCAGTTCAAGTTGGAGTGTCCGGCTGTGACAGGAGCCACTACCCACCCTTCTGTGGATGCAGAACCTGGTCGACGGTGGATGAAGAAAGTCAGCAGTGCAGCACAGGAGCAGAACAGAAGTTCCAGAAGTGATGCAAGTGATGTCCCATGTCCGCAGTCGTGATGCCATCAGTCAGTGGTGCTGGAAAACCACCAACAAGCCTTGGCAAATGCAAGAGTCAGAGAAGAAGGTTTTGCTAGGCTGAAGAGGACCAGCAAGGCCCAGGGCATCAACCCAAGTTTGGGAGTCCAAGGTGACCCTCAGCAGCTGGGAGTCACAAGAAGAGGAGGCAGCCCCCACAGGCGACCGACAGGCAGCAGGCACAGGAGTTGCAGTGAGGCCCACTCAGCACACCTGGAGAGGAGTCCCACATTGCTGGAGCAGCAGGCAGGAGACTGTGCTTTGCAGGGAAGTGCTGGAGGCCGGGGCTACATGGAGCTTGAAGATCCCTTGGAGGAGGAACAAACAAGCCTAGGTAGCTGCAAGAGTTGTGGTGCGCAGGGGTACTGTCCTACAATGAGAGGCAAGTACTCACCATCTCCCAAGTTGAACAGCTGGTCTAGAGGACCACGGGGACCACTCCAGACCACCACCTGTGGTGCAGTATCCTTGCAGGCTATCATTGTTGCAGTTGGTGCCTGCGGTTGCAGGGGAGTGATTCCTTCACTCCAAGGGAGATTCCTTTTTACTTCTTCTGCAGCTTGAAGACTCGTCGCCCTCAGAGGATGCACAGCCGGGGAAATGTAGTTGCTGGAAGGAGCCAGAGAAACAATGTTGCAGAGCGGAGTCGTCACTGTAGTTGCAGATTGTCGGTTCCTGGAGGGTCCAGTTGCAGTCCCGGTGGCCAGAAGATGAAGTAAACGATGCAGAGGAGTCCTGCTGGAATCTTGCACGTCTAATCTGAAGACCCACCCGGGAAGGAGATCCTAAATATCCCAGGAAGGGGGATTGGTCACCTAGCAGAGTGACCACCTATAAGAAGGGGGCTGTGACATCACCTGCCCTTTCAGATGCTCAGTCTGGAAGAGCTCTGGGCACCACCTTTAAGGTGGTGATGGACAGGGGAGTCGTCACTCTGTTTTCCATTGTCCAGTTTCACACAGAGCAGGGACCGGGGGTCCCTGGACTGGTGCAAACCGGTTTATGCAAGGAACGCCCTTCAAAGCATACCAGTGGCTTAGGGAGGCTACCTCTCCCAAGCCGTATAACACCTATTTCCAAAGGGAGAGGGTGTTTCCTCCCTCTTCTAAAGAAAATCCTTTGTTCTGCCTTCCCCTGCTTGAGCTGGTCAAGCAGCAGGTAGGCAGAAACCTGTCTGAAGGGTGGCAGCAGTGTGGGCTGCCCAGAAAACTCCAGAAGACTGGTAGGAGCAATGCTGGGGGTCTTCTAAGGAGCTCCCAAAGTGCATTGAATCATATCAAACCAATACTGGCAACAGTATTGGGGTATGATTCAGACATGTTTGATATCAAGCATGGCAAGGTTCAGAGTTACCATTATGTAGCTGGACACAGGTAGTGTGTCCAGTATACCGGTAAAATGGCTTTCCCACATTTACGAAGTCCAGGGAAATGGAGCTGGAGTTCGTAGGGGCACCTCTGATCATACAGGGGTGCCTCACACATAGGTACCTACACCCTGCCCTCTGGGCTAGGAGGGCCTGCCATAGGGGTACATGCACCTTTTGAGGCAGGCTGCAATGGCAGGCTTGCAGACACATTTTGCATGTGCTCCCAAGGGTGGCAAAATAAATGCGGCAGCCCATAAGGAACCCCTGGTGCCCCAATGCCCTAGGTACCTAAGTACCATATACTAGAGACTTCTATGGGGGCACGAGTATGCCGATTGTGGGGTGTGTCAGTAGCCACAATAGGGAGAGAAAGCATGCCAGCGTGATGGGAAGTGTCAAGACCACTGGCTTCACCCAAGTCCGCACGTCAGTCCATAGGGTCTTCAAACTGGTACTCTACAGGGTCCAGCGACTCATCCCAATCCTCACCGTACCCCAACCCATAAGAGTCAGGATCCGACCTAGGGAGCAAGGTCCCCAACTAAGACTGAATCTGTGTCGCTCGATGCCGGTCCGGCTCTGTGTCGGAGTTGGCATTGAGGATGGGGTCAATGCTGACCATGGGCACGGGCAGTATCAGGAACGTCCACGTCGGAACAGTCGAAGGGGAAGGCCGAGATGACACAACCAATGCCAGTTCGGATCTGGGAACGGATCCCTGGGTGCCCTCCAGAGCCAAGGCCGAAGCCACCGGTGCAGATCTGAGGGTCCCTGCCTACCCAGCGGGCTCAGAGGCACTCCAGCAGGGTCGGACTGCCTAAATATGAGGCGCATGGCCTCATAGAACTCACATAGTTGGGCCTCCCAAAAAAATCGGGGAGGTTCGCAGCCAACACAGACGCAGGCTCCGAGGACAGAGGCCTAAATCAAATCAAATCATTAACATTTATAAAGCGCGCTACTCACCCGTGCGGGTCTCAAGGCGCTAGGGGAAAAAGGGGGGGGTTATCGCTGTTCGAACAGCCAGGTCTTTAGGAGTCTCCGGAAAGCGGAGTGGTCCTGAGGCTGGTGGGGAGGGAGTTCCAGGTCTTGGCCGCCAGGAAGGAGAAAGATCTCCCACCCGCCGTGGAGCGGCGGATGCGAGGGACAGCAGCGAGTGCGAGGCCAGAGGAGCGGAGGAGGCGGGTGGGAGATCCTAGAGCGCCAACACTCCTTTTCCTGTGTTGCATCAGCCAACCGATGGGGAGAAGACAAAGAACACTTGCTCTTCTTCAATAGCTTCTTATGCTTACCCGAACGTCCCGAGGACTTTGAGTGGAACATCTAAGAGCGGAGCCGAGCGCTGGGCCACAAGCAGCTTTAGTGACGGCACACTCAAAGCTTTTGGATTTATGGCCCAGCATCAGGAGCACAACTTCGGGTCATGGTCGGGCTCCAAACACCAGAGAAACGAGGTGCTGATCCGTCATGGACATCATCCGAAGATATGAGCCGCAAGGCTTGAACCCGGTCTTCCATGACATCTCGACACACCAGAGTGTAAAAAAAAGCTTCGCGAAAAAGTTGAAAAGTCCGGTCAAAAAATTACATTAGGGGTAGCTCTTCTTCAGATCTGCGTGTAAGCTGGTGAGGAAAGAAAAGAACTGACTTCAGTGCACCTGGGTGGCACCTATATAGGTCCCGCAACATTATATCCGGCACGCACAATGACAGATGCGGAGCTGACCGACGCCACCTAACAGCGTGCAGGTGAACTGCTTGAGAAAAATCTGCGATCCAGACTGACGCCTAGGGGAAATTCTAAGGTAAGAAATCTGCAACTAGAAGTATATATCAGATAGGCATATACCGTTTTGGTGGAGGGACGCCTGGCTGCCAAGATTACGTTACAGACTTTGGGCGGAAGGTCGAAAGCTGTCAACTGTCACCACTCAATCTCCATGCAATAAGACTGGACAGGTACTGGTGGAGAACCCTTCCCACTGCTGCAACAGAAGATGCTCCCGAAAGGGGCAGTCTGATCGGAGGATCAATGGTCATGCTCAAAAGCTCAGGATACCAGATCCTTCATACCCATTCCAGAGTCACAAGGATTATCTGGGCCCAGTTGTTCTTGATCTTCTTGAAAATACCGGGCAGAGGTGGTATGTGTGGAAAGGCATACAGGAGGCTAGAGTTCCACTCGAGACAAAGCATTACCAAGCGATTACCGCCTTGGAAACTCTAGTGCGCAAGACTGCTGAAATTACACATTCTCTGTGGAGGCGAACAGATCTAACCAAGGGTCTCCCCACTGCTGAAAGACCTTGCACCACTTCCAGATGGAGACACCATTCATGACCAACTAAGTACTGTCAGCTGAGTTTGTCCACTCTGGAGTTCAGAGCCCGCCAGATGTTGAACCACTAGGTAAATGCCCTCTTGTTCCAGCCATGTCTAGAGGTACAGAGCCTTTTGACAAAGGGTCCATGACCCCACCTAATCCTGCTTGTTGCAGTACCACATGGCATGGTGTTGTCTGTGAACACCCGCACTACCTTTCCCTTGAGAGAGGGAAGAAATGCTTCCAATGGTAGCCTGATCGCCCAGAGTTCCATAAAGTTGATGTGGAGTCCGGGCTCTGCCGGAGACCAGATGCCTTTGATCTCTGCCTCTCTGAGATGGCTGTCCCATCCCAGGACTGACATCTGTCACTACTGCAAGATCTGGTTGGAGAAGGGAGAGGTATCTGCCTCTGGCCCAATCAAGGTTCATTAACCCCCACTGAAGATCTCATGCAGTTCCCTCCAAGATCTGGACCACGTTGGAGAGATTCTCCTGATGCAGCACCCAGTGGAACATCAGGTCCTACTGCAATGCCCACAAATGCCAACTGGCATGTGTCACAAGCAGGATGTAGGAGGCCATGAGGCCCAGTAGCCTCAGAGTCATTGTCACCAAAATCCAGGAAAGAGGTTGAAACATCAGTATCATAGCCTGAATATCCTGGACTTGCTGCTTGGGAGGCTAAGCCCAAAACTGCACTGTCTCCAGAACAGTTCAGATAAAAGGGAGCGTCAGAGAGGGAATCAGGTGTGACTTCTGCACATTTATAGTGAAACCCAGCAAATGCAGGAGGTCCACCATAGTCTGGAGGTGGGAAAAGACAGCCTGGGGCGAGCCCGCCTTCAATAGCCAGTCGTCAAGATAGGGGAAGATAGAAATCTCTGACCTGCGCAGATGAGCTGCGACCACTGCCATCACCTTGGTGAACACCCGGAGGGTGTTGGTAAGGCCAACGGGAAGCATGGTGAACTGAAAGTGCTTGTGTCCTACCATAACCTGCAAGTAACGTCGGTGGGCAGGCAAGACAGGAATGTGGACGTAAGTGTCCTGAAAGTCCAACGCTACCATCCAGTCACCTGGGTCCAGGGCAGATAGAACCTGAGACAGAATGAGTATTTTGAACTTCCACATGTGGAAAAGATTGAGGGACCGAAGGTTTAGGGTAAGTTGGAGGACCTTGTCCTTTCTGGGTACCGGAAAGTACCAGAAATAAACACAATCTACTTCTGGCGCAGGGACCCTCTCTATGGCTCCCATGGCCAAGAGAGCATAGCCTCCTTGCGAAGAAGTGCCAAGTGATCCTCCATCATGGATGGTGGCATGGATGGAGTAGCAGTCTTGAAGGGGAGGGCGTAAACCTCTTTGGACTATCTGCAAAACCCACCTGTCTGATGTGATGGATTGCTAGTAGAACAGATGATGGCGAATCCTGCCTCTGACTGGCCCCTAGTGAGGGAAAGTCAAATTAGGAGGGTTTGGAGGCAGCTGCAGAGGGGGGATGGTGGACTGGCTGGACCGCTGTCTCCCTTGGGCATGTGGATCCCACGTCCCTGGCCATGCAAAGGCTGGCCAGCATGCGCAGCACAGTGGCTGGAGGGAAAAGCGGTGGTAAGGGGCAGCTGCAAGGCCCAAGGACCTGACCCTAGCTTTCATGGAGCGCTCAAGCGCAGAGTCTTTCTCTCCAAAGAGATGGGTGCCATCTAAGGGCATGTTTATAAGGTTGGAGAGGACATTCCCCAAAAAGCCAGACATGACGCCTCAAGGCCACTGCCAAAGCAACCGTTCTGCCTAGTGAGTCGGTCATGTCCAGTCCACAATGGATCATGAACTTTTCTGCGTCTTTTCTGCATCCCTCCCATACAAGCAATTGGTATTTGCTTGGGAAAGTACAGCCCAGGCCTCCTCCGGGGCCTGTGGCAGCAATTGCGCAACTGTATCCCACAGCGTGTGGGATTAACGACCCAAAAGGCATGCAGTGTTTACAGACTGCAATGTCAGGATGGCAGAAGAAAACATCTTCTTCCTAAGTGTGTCCAGCCTCTTGGATTCTTTATCTGGGGTGCGGAAGGAAACGTGCCCTGGGAGATGAAGGCTTAGATAATCAAGCTCTCAGAGGTAGGATATTCCGTCAGGAAACTTGGGTCACCTGGAGCAGGGCGATGGCGGTGGGAAATTGTCCTGTTCACAGGGGCTCCTGCGCTCAGTTTAGACCAGGTACCCAGCAGGACATTGTAAGGTCTCCATTGAATCGGAGAAGGTGGTCAGAGGTTGAAGACACGGGCTGAAGCACATCTGTAAGGAGGTTAGTTCTGACTGCCACCGAAGGCATCTCAAGATCCAGGACCTTGGCTGCTCTCCACACTACCATTGAGTAGGACACTCCCTCCTCCGTAGCCACGGAAGGGGGAGATAGCATGCCAGTATCTGATGAGGTATGCAGACCACTGGCTTCACCCAGGTCAATATGCCAGTCCATGGAGTCTTGGAGCTGGTATTCCAAAGGGTCCAGCAACCCCTCCCAATACTCACCGGAACCTAATCCATTGGAATAAGGGTCAGAATGCAACATAGGGATACGGCCCATGTTGATGCCAAAATGGGTGTCTTATGGCACTCATGGTGGTTGTGGTCGTGCTCCAAGCACCAAAGGCAGACGAGGTGCAGACCAGTCACTGACATCTCCGGATGACAGAACCTGCAGAGCTTGAACCCTGTCTTGCAAGAAGACACCTCTCAATGCCCCAGGAGTATAGGCAATCAGAAAACTTTGACAAAAAGTTAAAAAAATAAATAAAAAAAAACGACCAGTCAAAAAATGACTGACTGCTAGCTCTTACTTTGAATCAGAGCTGGCTGGCACGGAAAGAAAAGAACCAGGGTGGCACCTGTATAGGACCCACAATGTCATTTCCGGCGTGCACGACGCAGATGACAGACCCGGAGCTGATCTACGCCACCTAGGGTACTGCTTGAGAAAAATCTCCAGATCCAGACCGACGCCTGGGGAAATTCTAAGGTAAGAAATCTACAACTAGATGTCTCTATCAAATAAAATATTTTACCATGTGGTAAAGTATAGAGAAAAGCATAAAAGTTTATTAAAACTTGAAAAGAAGTTGTAAAACTATTTTTATGTACATGTGTATTTTAAATGTAGAAAACAAAAAAATATGTAGCACTATAAACTTCATTTTAATTCAAACGGTAATTATTTTGAATATATTAAATTTAAATTATTGTTCTGAAATTTAAATTAGAAATAAAAATCCCACAAAAAACAAAAAAAAAGTTTTAAGGTACTGACATTTTTTAAGTGAAGTGCCAACTTATTTAAAAGTTACATTCATTTTTTAATTGACATACGGTTATTAAAATATTTTAAAGTAAAATGATTTACTTTATTTACCATAAAATGTAATTCATTCATATTTTGAATTAGCTTAAATCATTTAATATATCCTGTGGGGTTTTATTTTAAGACCCTACCCCCATTATTTCCTATCGGAGGGTATTGCAATGCCAGTGGTTGGCCTTGTACGGGGCTGGCCTCACTCCAGTTCTAAGGTGAAGGACATTTACTACTGTTTTGGGCCCTTTTTGGCAGCAGTACCTTTATAAATGCAGTTTGTGATTAGCAATGTGCTTACTCTTTTGTGGGTGTTAATACCTCTCCCTTAATCCCTCTCGAGTGCTGTGTGTAGAATATCCTTTTTTCAGCCACTCCCACTGGACCCTCCCACATTTACTACTAAGTAGTAAACTCATGTGTGAGGATCTTCCCATAGAAAAAGCAGGTGGTGGAGATTTACACATGTAAGTTTATTAACTGAATTTTATAGTAAGTAGGCCTACTGTACTACAACTTTACTTACTACACAAAGGAGTTTGTGAATCGGGCCCATTGACTTTGTACAAGTGTTCAGGATTCTGAACAACAGACTGCCCACTATAATTGTTCTAGCCTTCAAAGGCCTCAGAACGCTCTACTTGCTTCACATTGATGCCAGCTTCCAAGGGGAGAAGGTCAAGCTTTCCCAAGGAGGGACCTATGAAGCACATGGTCTTTTTCAGTGACAGGCTGTCAGGTTCAGATAGAAATTATGTCCACGTTTGGGCTCCGAAGCCGGCAGTCATGATAGAATAGGATTGCCTGTAAAGGGTATGTTCATAATGCGGATAGATGCCAATCCCCTCAACTATGTGAATATGTCGTCAACCTTGACGCAACAATCCATCAATGGTTATCTGTCTTATTCACATTAGACTTCCAGCTCAAGGGCCCTTCTCAGAACGAAACATAGAACGTCTGCACATTAGCCAACCTGTGAGGGGACGATGTAGAAATGCAGATTATCCATATGGGACTCAGGTAGTTTGGAGCAACAGAAGTCCAAGTTGCCAATCTTAATACTCTTTGATTTACCTAGTGTGGTGTTTCTATAGTGATTATGGCTTCTCCACCCGACCTCAGCAGCAAAGAACCCCAAGATCTGGGATACCAACATAATGATGGTCCTGAAAATATGAAAATCAGTGAGCCTCGCTCAGCGAAAGATCTGCAGCCTTCTCCGAGGTGAGGATTGCATAGCCATGCTCAAGGGGTGAGCCTGTCCCTTACAAGTCTGGTACCCAGTGACACTTTGAGAGTATTCAACACCCTTGAGGTGGTTTGTGGTAGGTTCTACCGGCACTAGGGTTAGCCGTAACAATGGAGAAGCACTGCAGGAACTGCCCCCCCCCAGCATCACTAGAAAGACACATAAGAGTACATTGCAATTTAACACGAGCAAAGCTGTGGGGCTATAGATTTCTTCTGGATGGACTTTAGGCGATTGGTAGGTAGCAGCATTGCAAGTGAAAATATCTCCCCAATTACATGTTACTATATATTTGCCTACACCCAAAAGGAATCTGCTTGGCAAGTTCTTTGTGCATGTACGGCCAACAGTAGTCTGTTCTAACCTCAGTAGAGACTGAATTGAGCAGATTATACTGGGTGAAGAATTGGACCAACATATAAGCCACCGAATGATACATAGAGTGCTCACAAGTATACTGTTGGAGAGGTGGGCATCCTAAAGCCCACCAGGATCCTAAATTGAGTCAGCATATTGCCTCCTTGGTGCATTTTTAAAACTGCAGTGAAAACCATTCCGTTGTTCTTACTCACTACTGCATGATATTCAGGGTCATGTAACAGAGACTAACAGTAGAAAAAATGTTCTTGCGTCCTTGCAGAAGGCAATGAAACTACAATAGACATCAGGGGCCAGATTTACCAAGGCCTTAAGTTGCCATTGCATCACACATGGGATTTACTAAGCCACCTTGCATGGCTCTGGATCGGTTAAGTAAGTCCAGAATAACACAGTGCAGCACATATCGATGCCCTGCATTATGGAAGCTCTTAATGGGTGGAGTATGGTTGTTTCCATGCTTCCAATCATGAAGTCTAATTCAATCCCAGATTTACTAAGGTAAGTAGACCTGGCATTGCTTCAAAAGCTATGCCTCCCTGACTGGGACGCAACAAGGAGAATTATCCTAATTTCTCCTTGTTAACTTCCTCTTTGTATGAGTGATGCAAAGAGGAAAATGGCTCAGGATTGTTTTTGTGAAGGAAAGTATCCATTCACAGTAACAATCAAGCCTGTAACCCTGGCACCTTTGCACCATGGCACAAGAGCACCTGCATTGGCTCTAGGCTGTTGCAAGTTCACCAGTGCTAGGAGACAGAAGAAATGCCCCAATCTTAGGAGCTCCAGCACATTTCTGTCTCCCTTCCACGCAGTGCAGCAAATTGTCTTGCTACATTAAGTGAAACACTATTAAATCTACCCCCAACTATCTACGGACCTCACAAAACAACTAAAGAAGGTCCATAGGATGGCTTCTGATACGAAAGCAAGGACATCAGAGTAAAATAAGATCCATCATAGCCAGGGGATAAAGAAACAGGAGTGTCTTCTAAGAGATCGAGTCCTACACAGAGGGATAAGGACATAATAGGTGGTCAAAGGAATTCAGATCCCTACTCTGCAATGCAGCACACAAGTCACAAGAAACCTGTGGTATGAACTATCCAGAAAAAAATTACCACAGGAGCGTGCAGGTTATTTACAGACATCACCTGCAGGATACCGAACTGAATTTACCAAACGAGACCAGATCAATGTCCAACGCTAACGGACTAAAGCAGACATCTCTCACCAAACTAGAACAGGAAACAGGCCCAACAGCCAGTTACTGAGATGAAGGCAGGTATTCAGGTGCAGGCTTAAAGAAGGCATCCATTACAAAGGGATGGATGGCTTATCCACAAAGGGCAGAGGACATTTCCATATACCCTCCATTAAACAAATCAACCATAACATTAGCCCTGGTTCACCAGGCACTTCAGTAAAAGCTACGATCACCAATCTGAAAACCAGTGTGCATCAGGGGATCAAGTTTTAATTTTTTATCAGTGTCCCACCAGGTTCCATTTGTCCACACACAACAGGATTTGCCACTTTGGCTGAGACACTCTAGGACAGAGGTCTTCAAACTGGGGGGCGGGCGCCCTCAAGTGCTCCCAGGGGGGGCGCCAAACTCTGGCCAAAAGAAATATTATACAGATAACATCCCTTTGTTTTAAGCAAAAGCATGTTATTGCAGTTTTAAAAAGGTAACAATACTTAACTGCAATGTTTAAATAGGCTTAGACCTATTTAAACATTGCCATCTTTCTAAAATAATTGTGAAAAATTCTGAGGGGGGGCCCAATGATTTTTATTTTTCAATTGGGGGGCGTGGCATTAAAAAGTTTGAAGACCACTGCTCTAGGAGCTTTAAAAGTAGTCCCAGCCACAAATATCCCGAAATGTCTCATTCAGGTATCTCCCACAAGGGGAGCGAACTCGATCATTTGGTTAGAGACTCCATCTTTTGAAGTTGTTGGGGTATGTGATAAAAAGTCAAGAGCAATAGCTAAAGGCCCCTAGGTAGAGTTTTGGCTTGTAGCTTGCAGGAGTTAAGTCAGACTGGCTGATGGTTCCAGCCAGGGAGATTAGCACTGGTAGAGCAGAGCTCAGGTCAAAAAGTGCGAGCAAGTGATCAAATGCATACACTAGTGCCTTGGATTCACCTGCAGTTGCATGTATTACCTCCAGCATAGCCAGTGCTTTAAATGGAAAAAAAAAAAGTGCAGGTACTCATCATATTGAGCTTTGGTTGGGGGCGTGGCAAGGAGGTGGGGCTAGAGGCGGGGCTTGGGGCGGGCTACTGACAAACATTAAAAGACTTGAAGAATTTTCATTGCAGCAATCTGTTTCTGGATGGCACGAGGGTCCAGTTGCTGAAACTCCATGTCGCTCGATAATCACACAGAGACCTGTCCTGCTTGATAACTCCTGGCTGGGTCCTCAATCTGGCAGCAAACCTGCTTGCAGCTGCTCTCCTCTGCCCCTTGTCTGGTGATGGCTTTTTCCGTCTGCTGTGCCTCTGCTGGCAAAGAAGAAAGTGAAAGCCAGCGCAAATTGCGCTTTTTAAAGGGCTTTCTTTTCTTCCCGCCACACAGCTACCTGGTGGGTGACGTCACACGCTGCTCTGCCGTGACTCGTCACCACCAGTGTGAAATGGCCATCATGAGAGCATGCGCCGCATTGTAGAAATGTGGTGCATTCTCACATGACTATTTGTCCCTTTAAATGCGGGCCTGTTACAGTGAGTACCGGTACTCTCCTTTGTAACGGAGAAGTTCCGGTACTCTTGGGAGGAAAAAAAAAAAGTGCCGGTACTCAGTACCGGTGAGTACCGGCCCATTTAAAGCACTGAGCATAGCAATAGGAAGCCAGAAAAGGAAGCCGAGGGTGCGTGTACTACCACGTTAAATGGAAGGCTGTACCCGCTAATCAGCAAAACAGCCACTGCTGGGCTTTGAGAATGGTAGAACAGGAAGTACTATTTGCGATGGTAATTGTGGGCTGAGGATTAAGGGCATTGGCATTGGATTGCGGGTAAATTAAAGAACAAGTGGGGGTAAAAAAATGAAGAGACATGGGTATGTGTGCTGTAGTGATGGAACAAAGGTGTCATCCATGGTAACGTAGTTGCATTTATATAGGGCTTACTCAGGGGCGTAGGAGACAATACATTTCTGGGGGGGACAGGGACAGCCTTTGGGACTTTCAATCAACCCTATACAAATCGCTCGTTGTTTACGAACTGCAGGCTCCGACAAATATACACAATCATATATAATGGAAGTGAAATAGGGAGAAAGGAAGGCATGTTTACACAGTCTGAAAGTATCTTTTATTGTTATTTATATTCACAAAGTAATTAGCTCAATTGTGAAAATAACATGTTGATTAACCTTGCATCTTCATGCACCAAGCAAATCAAGGTAGGAGGGTAAAAAGGAAGAACATACCCTTTGCCCCCCACACCCATCATGCCCTTCGCCTCATGCCAATTGGAACCGCACTGGAGAGATCAAAAGCGATTAGGTACAATAATTGTAAACTGTGCTCGGAAACCATAGTTCTAAAAACACTTCTACTCCTGTGTGTGATCTTGGGAAGCTCAGCTCCACATCAGTCATAACTAGAAGCATTTCAACTGAAGAAACTCGGAGTTACAGTCTGTATAAACATGGATTCTCTAATCTCTGTATAAACTGCAGTCACTAATTTCTTTAGAAACATCTGTTTGTGATGCACCAAGTCACAGCGTGTAAAGAAAAGACATTCACTGATTATAAAGAAAAGACATCAGAAAATGACTATGATAGGGTTATTACAGTCGAGTTCTGACATTACAATGCCTTCTGCCAGAGCTAGCAGCCAAGGTAAAAGCCAGATCAGGTCAAGGAGCATAATTAATAAAGCTGTTTAAAGCAAAAAATTGAATGTTGCTTTTCTTTCTTCTGCTCTACTTTAATAGCTTGGAATGACAGAACCTATGCACTAAGGTTTTAAGTGGTTTGTGGGAAATTTGGTGGTGTGACCATGTATTATATGGGGTAAAATACCCCCTGTGTACATAAGGATATTCCAAGTCACCTTAAAGTTCATACCTTATAAACAAGCAGTGGCAAAGCTAATAGGTCTCGCCTATATAAGTTCTATTGCCTTTGCCAATGTGTTTTAGCCATGCTGTACACTAGTGAGACTACTATTCAGCATGGCTCAAAGTTAATGGCATAAAGGAGAATGATGTGTCATCGACTGGTGTGGCATAGTATCATGGAGTAAGTAGAGTGTCCTAGAATGGAGCAGTAAACTTAACTTTGAAGGAACAGGGGTCCCTGGAAAAAAATGCAACACCACTCCCAAAAAAAAGGATAATAAAGTAGTATGCAAATGGAATGTTTTATGCATTTATTCAATCAAAATATAAAAGATCAAATGTAGTGGGAAAACATCAGCAGGGGAAATCGAGAAAGACTGGTATTCGGGCATTACACAAGTTATCTGGATGACCCAATGTCGCCAATTACAAGAACATTTTAAAAAGTAACCCATATAGTACAGTGGTTTGGAGGAGGCTGGCCTGGTTTGTAGTGGGTACCTATGGTACTTACACCTTATACCACTTCCAGTTATCCCTTATTAGTGAAATGTAGGCAGTGCCTAGACGCCAGGCTCTCTAGGGGTGGCTGTAGCCAAGGCTTATCTAGGAGACATGCAAAGCTCATGCAATACCACTGTAGTCAAACAGTACTCACACACATGAAAGAAAATACTCAGTGTTACAAAAATAAAGGTACTTTATTTTAGTGACACAAATGCCAAATATACCATAGAGACTATACTCCCTTAGGAGGTAAGTAATACACCAATTATATACACTAGTATGCAGCAATAGCAATAAAAACAGAAAACAGTGCAATTAGTGAAAATCACAATGGTTAGAAATGGGCCTAGGGGAAACACAAACTATGTACTAAGAAAGTGGAATGCGAATGTCGTTTTCCCACCTAGGCAAGTGTGGTGTGTAGAGGGGCACCGGGAATATTAGAAAATACCAAAGGTAAGTAATAGATCCCACCTCAGAGCCCAGGAAAGCAGGAGTAAATCACAGTAACTTTCTCAGAACACACAAGAACACGAGAAAGAAGATAATGCAAGAACCAGAAGATACTTCAAGACACAAAGGGTGGATTCCTGGACCTAAAGACCTGTGGAAGAATGGGACTAAGTCCAAGAAGCATAGAAGAGTCCAGGGAGGACAGGAGCCCCCGCTAACCCGAATCAAGGTGCAAAAGATGAACCACTGGTGAAGAACAACAGTCAGTACTGCACCCAAGAAGATGGATGCGGGTTGGTGCAGATGATATCCCATACCGGATGGATGATTGCAGTCTGGTTTGCATCGCTGGATTCCACAAACAAGCCTTGGCACAGGTAAAGCTCATGGTTAGTGGAAAATGGCACTGCCCGGGACTCTACCCAGGAAGAGTAGTCAGAGGAGGCTCTCAGCAACTCAGAGAGCCCATAGAATACCAGCCAGCACACACAGGAGTCCCCCAGCATGGGGACAAAGGAGTTGCAAAAGGAGGCCCATGCAGCACAAAAACAAAGGATTCCACGCCGCCAGAGAAACACTCAGGAAGCTGTGCATCTCAGGAAGGAGTGCTGGGGGCCGGAGCTACATTGTGCACAAAGAATTTCATAGAAGGATGCCACACACCTTGGCAACTGAAAAACACGTGGTGCACAGGGGTACTGTCTTGCGTGAGAAGGCAAGCTCTTACCTCCACCAAAGTTGGACTGTAGGACGTCAGGACCATCGGGACCACTTCAGTCTACCACCCGTGATGCAGGATCCATGCAACTCGTCAGGAGAGGGGACCCATGCAGATGGTCATCATTGCAGAGAGGTGCCTGCTGAAGCAGGGGAGTGACTCGTTCACTCCAAGGGAGATTCGTTCATTCTTCTGGTGCAAACTGAAGACAGTCTGTCCTCTGAGGATGCACGACCGGGAAGCAGCTGCAGTTGATGGCAGGAGCTGAAGTTACAATGTTGCAAAAGTCATCTTTGCTTCATTGTTGCAGTTTGTGGAGTTCCTGGAGGGTCCAGATGCAGTTTCTTCGGTGAGAAGGTGAAGTAAAGGATGCAGAGGATTCCTGCTGGAGTCTTGCAATCTGAATTTGAAGATCCTCCCAAAGGAGAGACCCTAAATAGCCCTGAAAGGGGGATTGGTCAGCTAAACAGGTAAGCACCTATCAGGGGACGGCTCTGACACCACCTGCTGGCACTGGCCACTCAGATGCTCCCAGAGTTCGCTGCCAACTTGGAATCCAAGATGGCAAAACCCAGGGACCCTCTGGAGGAGCTCTGAGCACCACACCTGGGGTGGTGATGGACAGGGGAGTGGTCACTCCCCTTTCCTTTGTCCAGTTTCGTGCTAGAGCAGGGACTGGGGGTACCTGAACTGGTGTAGACTGGATTATGTAAGGAGGGCACCAAATGTGCCCTTCAAAGCATTTCCAGTGGCCTGGGGAAGGAAGCTACCCCTTCCAAACCTATTTCCAAAGGGAGAGGGTGTAACACCCCTCTCCCAAAGGAAATCCTTTGTTCTACCTGTCTGAGAGGTGGCAGCAGCTGGGGCTGCCTGGAAAACCTCAGAAGACTGGAATGGCAATACTGGGGGTCCTCTAAGGAGCCCCCAGAGTGCATGAAATCATACAACCAATGCTTGCAAAAGCCTTGGGGTATGATTCCAACATGTTTGATACCAAACATACCTATGTTCGGAGTTACCATTATGTAGCTGGAAATAGGGAGTGACCTATTCCCAGTACACGTGTAAAATGGCATCCCCGCACTCCTTAAGTCTGGGGAAATGGTCCTGGAGGTCGTGGGGGCACCTCTGCTAGTGCAGGGGTGCCCTCACACACAGGTACTCTGCACCCTGCCCTCAGGGCTGGAGGGCCTGCTATAGGGGTGACTTATAAGTGACCTGGTGCAGTGTAACTGGCAGTGAAAGGGTGCATGCACCTTTTCACGCAGGCTGCTATGGCAGTCCTGCAGAAGCCTTTGCATGGGCACCCTATGGGTGGCAAAAGAAATGCTGCAGCTCATAGGGATCTCCTGGACCCCAATGCTCTGGGTACCCAAGTACCATATAATAGGGACTTATAAGAGGGCACCAGTATGCCAATCTTGGGTGAAATACTGAGTTACCAGTATGCAACAACCATAATTTAAGGGAGAGAGCATAACTGTTGGGGTCCCGATTAGCAGGATCCCAGTAGACACACTCAAACACACTGGCAAACAGGCCAAATGTGGGGGTAACCAAGCTAGAAAGAGGCTACCTTCCTACAAGGTAAGCATCCACAATAATGATTTACAAGCTTTTATACACCCACTTTTACATGAATGACTCAAATAGTGAATCAAGAAGCCATTAGCTCATAGTACCTATGCTTATGCCAACTTATGTACAATATCACAAATTCAAGTCAAGGTACTTTGGCCGATGATATTTCGATCCCCTAGACAATTATCAGGATCATCCTAAGCCTTTGTTAAGCTTCAGTTAAAAGGGTTACAGAGTGCTTGTAACCAAAACGGCCAAGATAAATCTGACTCACGTCTCATATGAGTGACAAGGCAATCAATGGAGATCTGAATCTCTAATCAAGCACCAATGCCATAAAGTAGTAGTAGAGTGGAGTAGTGTCACAGTGTAATAGAGTGTCAGAGTGGAGTGGCAGAGTGTCGTAGAGTGGAAAGGCATAAATATGAGTGAACTGGAGTAGAGTGAAGTAAAGTAACGTGAACTTGCATAGAGAAAGTTGGGTAGAGTGCTCTTGAGCATAGTACATTGTTGTATAGTGGAGTGGCATAGAGGGTTGTGCAATGGCGTTGAGTAGAGTATCGTAGATTGAAGTGGCATAGAGTGGTGTGGAGTGGCAGAGTGGAGTAAAGTGGAATGGAGTGCCGTATAGGGAGTTGTGTAGGGAGTTACAGAGTGGAGAAAGTGTTAGAGTTTAATGGAATAGAGTGTCAGAGTCTAGTATCATGGAGTGTAATGTCAGAGTGAAGTGTCAGAGTGGAGTTGGGTGGTCTAGAGTGAAGTGGCATAGAGTACAGTGGTGCAAAGTAGATTGGTGTAGAGTGTGGTGGTATAGAGTGCGTTGGTTTTGAGTAAAGTGGTGTAGAGTGCATTGACGAAGACTGCACTGGTTTAGCGTACAGTGCAGTAGCGTAGAGTGGTGAAGAGTAGAGGGGAGCAGAGTGGAGTGGCACAGCATAGATTGCAGTGGTTCAGAGTGATGTGTCAGAGTGATGCAGTGCATGGTAGAGTGGAGTGGTGCAAGGTAGAGTAGACTGGTGCAGAGTGCAGTGATGCAGAGTAGAGTGGCATAGAGTGTAGTGGCATATAGTACATTGGTGTAGAGTGCAGTAGAGTGGCATATAGTTGAGTGGTGCAGAGTAGAGTGCCGTGGTGCAGAGTAGAGAGGAGTATAGTTCAGTGGCAGAGTGCAGTGTTTCAGAGCAGAGTGTCATAAAGGGCAGTGGTGTAGAGTAGAGTGGCACAGAATGCATTGGTGTAGAGTGCAGTGATGTAGAGTAATGCAGAGTAGAGAAGAGTTGCTTAGAGTACAGTGGTGCAGAGTAGAGTTGCATAGAGTGCCGTGGCATAGAGTAGATTGCTGCAGAGTACAATATAGTGGTGAAGAGAAGATTGTTGCAGAGTGGAGCATAGTGATGTAGAGTGCAGTAGCATAGAGCAGTGCAGAGCAGATTGGAGTGGCGCAGGGTACATTGGAGTGGTGCAGGGTAGATTAGACTGGCATAGCAAAGAGTGGAATTGCGTAGATAGCATTGGCATAGAGGAGATGATTTCAAAGTAGAGTAAAGTAATCTACTCTACACCACTCCACTGTAGGCAGAGTGCCATGGTGCAGAAAAGAGTGCATTGGGACAGAGTACAGTGGCATTGAATGCAGTGGTGCAGAGTAGAGTGGCGTGGAGTTCAGTGGCAGAGTGTAATGTTGCAGATTAGAGGGTCGCAGAGTACAGTGGTGTATTGTAGAGTGGCATAGAGTGCAGTCGCCTGAGTGCTGTGGTGCAGAGTAGATTGGCATAGAGTGCAGTGGCATAGAGTGCATTGGTTTTGAGTAAAGTGGTGAAGAGTGCACTGGCAGAGTGCAGGGGTGTAGTGTACAATGGTTAGAGTAGAATAGCATAGATTGCAGTGGCGTAGTGTAGAGTGCTGCAGAGTAGAGTGGTGCAGCATAGATTGCAGTGGCGTAGAGTAGCACAGAGTGGAGAAAAGTGGTGTAGGGTGCAGTGGCATAGGGTAGTTTGTTTCAGAGTAGAGTGAAGAAAAGATAATATACTTCAATGTGCTTAAGTATGTAACGATAACAACAACATAAAGAATAACGCTAGGTATAACAGCCCAAAATGAAATATGGCTTCTCCCTGTTAGCCACGCTATAATCAAGCCCTTCATTACCTAGATAAAAAAGCATTAAGCATAAATCTTAGAAAAACATACCCTTCGAATACCTAAATTGTTGTGGGAAAGGGTAAAATCTGGGCCCAATTTCGACATCACTGTTTCACCAACTGGTGTGATCTTAGGCAAATAGAAACACTGTTTCACAGTCTCCTTTCTAGCCTGCAGGCACCAGGCTGAGTGGGACTCGGTTTCCTCTTTAGATCTTCCTCATTGTTCTGCAGCTCCTCTTAAAGGCCTCCTGCAGTGCTCCTCTTCAAGGCGGCAGCAGGTGATGCAGACAGTAATCATCCAAAACTCTTCTCCTCCTCGTGCCCTTTGTTCTTATGAGCACCCTTAATGCCCACAGCTGTGAACAGGCCAAACAAAATGGCAGCTGGCCTCCTGACTCACCTTCATTCTGTTACCATCAGATTGGAGGATGGTCCCTACAGGGCTATAAAGTAGCGCTTTTGTGCGCTAATGGCCCTCTGAATAATAGATGTAAAAGGGGAAATTATTTTGTCCCCTTGTCCCCCCCCACCTTCGTCCCCCGTGTCCTCCATCCTCCAAAATCTGGGGGGATACGTCCCCCGCATCCCCCACACTTCCTACGCCCATGGGCTTACTGCCCCTGACAAGGAGTTGAAGCGCTTTACTTGGGCAGCACACTGCTCCGGAACCCAAGGCAAGTGGTTAGTCCGGTGTGATTGTTTTTGGAATTAATTTTGTGTGCTAAAGGAAAGCATTCTATGCATCAACTTATGTGTTTTTATTTTTATTTTATAGCCGATTAATATAATTAATGTTCGGTGTGGTAATCAGTGGGGAAACTGGGAAATGTGGGTTCAGGCCGATGTTTGGCGGGGTTTATAGATGGGACAGAGGTCAGGTAGTGCTCGGTTGCAGGTGTATCTCTTCATAATAAAAAAGAGAAGTAGTGATTTTTTATTATTCGTGGGCAATACATTAAGAGAATAAGGCAAACATTTGTAACTTAAGACAAGGTTGTGCTCAGAGAGGAGGGGGAGGAGCCATTAAAAAAGAAAACAGAAAAGGTGACCATCCGAAGTTTTAAGTCAAAACCAGCTTTTCATGTTGTATTCTAGGACTATAGACGGCATTTTTTTTTTTTTTTTTTTTTAGAAAACAGGAGGGGTGAGGGTTTTTGTTGTGCGAGGTCACCGGTACCCCTTAAGTAAGGCCTTGCCTTTTGTCTGCCTTGATCGTGTTCTCTGGAACAACTATTCCCATAGTCCCTTTAATCAACAGATCGAGAGCTTTTTTGCTGCAGAATAGTCACATATGCTATTACTTTAGCAGTATGACTTCGTAATAAAGCACTCCAACAGATTTCTTTGCGTCATATTTTCCCCGGCACTTTTAACGCCTGCTTAGAGCAGGTGTTAAAAGGAGGCTTTTGTTGGTTACAATGGGCCTCTGGGTGCTTTGCAGGATTAGCATCAACATTTTTTTACACTAATCCTGCAAAGCGCCGGACTAGCGTAAAAAATACTGACACTAGTCCCCTAACTACCGCCATGTTGTGCCGTATTTTAAATACAGCGCACACGTGGTGGCGTTAGGGGAGCACTAAGGAGCGTAAGAATAGTGGTGCAGCACTGTGTGCAGTGCAACTTTTTCAAATATGCCCCATAGGGGCATATTTAAGAGCCCCTAATGCCATTCTAACGCCACATTAGTGTAATTTTTTTTTAAAGCTAATGTGGCGTTAGAAGGCCAAAAATGCTGTGCCATATTTACAAAGTGGTGCAATGCATGCATTGCGCCACTTTGTAACCCTTTGCGCTACATTTTGCCTGCGTCAGGCATAATGTATGCAAAGGGGAATCCCCCGTTAAAGGGGCCAAAAAAATGGCGTAAAGTAATCGAAAAGATTTCTTTGTGTAATTTTTTTCCGCCACTTAACTCCTGCTCTGAGCAGGCATTAAAAGGAGGCTTCCATTGGTTACAATAGGCCTCTGGGTGCTTTGCAGGATTAGCATCAACATTTTTAATGATAATCCTGCAAAGCGCCAGACTAGCATAAGAAATTCTGACGCTAGTCCCCTACCTACCTCCATGGTGCGCCGTATTTTAAATATGACTCACACATGGTGGCATTAGGGGGGGTTCTATGGGACGCAAGAAAAGTGGTGCAGCACCACTTTTTTCAAATATGCCCTATAGGGAAATGCTTAATTTGTAAATAAAAAGGTGCCAGTGCCCAAAGCCCTCTTCTTAAACATGCGGCTGCTGCAATTAAACGTGTGAACATGGAATACAGAGGCAGCGTAATACTAAAGCCATCTCGGCCTCTTCAATCCATTTACAGGCACTCCCTGACCCTTCGGCTCGCTCTTGCGGATTTCAGCTTTTTCCCATTGTGACGCTTTTTCACATATGTGTCTTTTTCTCGCAGTAAAAGCTTGAGGCAGAAAAATAAGCGCCGACCCTCAAAAATAAGTGCTGGTGCTCCACACCGGAAACAACAAGCACAAATTAAGCTCTGCCGTAGGGGTATATTTAAGAGCACTAGTGCCATTCTAGCGCCACATTAGTGCCATTTTTTACACTAATGGTGGCGTTGGAAGACCAAAAACGCTGCACCATATTAACAAAGAGGCACAATGCATGCATTGCGCCACTTTGTAACCCTTTGCGCTACATTATAACTGCGCCAGGCATAATGTATGCAAAGGGGGCATCCCCACCCTACCCCCTTCCCCGTTAGGGGAAGCCAAAAAAGTGATGCAAAGAATTCTGTCAGATTTCTTTGCGTCATTTTTTTCAGCACTTTTAACGCCTGCTCAGAGCAGGCATTAAAAGGAGGCTTCCATTGGTTACAATGGGCCACTGGGTGCTTTGCAAGATTAGCGTCAACATTTTTTATGCTAATCCTGCAGAGCGCTGGACTAGCATAAAAAATTCTGACGCTAGTCCCCTAACTACCGCCATGGTGCACTGTATTTTAAATATGACGCACACATAGGGGGGGGGGGGGAGGGGGATGGGGGGTGCTAAGGGGTGCAAGAAAAGCGGTGCTGCACTGGGTGCAGGGCCTCTTTTCTTAAATATGCCTATAGTTCTGTTTTTTGCAGCAGGCATATTAACCCTCCATGCTACTTTATGTTGAGTCAAAGCTGCCACTAGAAAAAACTCCCATCTCTCTCCCTTGCAGGAACACTAATCACAAGAGGTATCTTGACATTTTAATTGCTGCTTGAAGGCTAAACGCAAGGAACTTTTCAGCAAGTGCTTTGAAATCGCAAGTTTTGGAAGTTATTGCTAAGCACAGCGCCCCCCCCCCCCCCCCCCTGAGGTCAGCGCCCGGTGCGGTCGCACCGCCCAAAAGCCAGCCCTGCACATAAGGTGCAGTATGCCTGGGGGCCCCAGTGCTCGGTACTTCAAGGCACCTAGTACTTGAACCCTGGGCAACTTAGGGCACAGAATCACCATGGGACCTAGGGCTCTGTATCCCCAGGGGACCCACTACTCGGTACCCTATGGTGTGCCCTACTGCTCAGTACACTGGGAGGGACCTACTGCCCAGTACACCCAAGGAGGGCCTAGGGTTCAGTTCCCCAAGAGGACCCACTACTCGGTACCCCTGGTGGACATAGGGCTCGAGATTCCAACAGGAACTCGTGGATGGACTGGTTTGCAACTGTCAGCTCACCTAATGCCACCATTCCTGGATCCAACATGCTTGGCAGCATAGAGATGTAGTGACTTCTGCTACGTGATGATAGAACGGTCACCAGCAGGCAACAGACCTGTGCTCTTTCCTGCGCCCAATACTTGTCCCCTGCCCTCTTTACTACTAAGTTATGCATGGCAATGTCACCTGGTGGGGATGGCCGGAATGGGTATTCGCACTCCCTCTACTGGCGAGTCTGCGTCCAGCCTCTGTTTCTGTGCATTTTCGACGTCATGTAACATCTCTTGGCCATATATGTCCTCTTCCTTGAGGAATATCTCCAGTTCTTCTTTCTGTTGATTGGGAATGGACTGTGGTACGAGCTCACAGTGTTCTTCCTCCTCTCAACTCCTCGGTAGCTTTGAAGGGATTCAGCAAACTCCCTCTTCCTGAAGAATTGCTACCACTTAGGTCTCGAGGTGCCCTTTCACTCAACATTGAGCACTGAGCGCAAGTGGATGTCTTTCCTTCCACACTGGGGCATCTTGCCTCAACTTCTTTGTCCTCCGAGTCTGCAGCGAGGGTTTCTCAGAGGTGTCCTTCTGCTGGGACCCTTTTGGTTGTCGCTGTTTTGACTTTCCTTTGGACAATGTAGAATTCAGCACAGAGGAACTTGTGAGGCTTCGAGTCAGAGTGTTTTGGCTCGGCTGCATTTGTTAGGTGTTACATAAGCATTACTTCAGTTCTCCATCGCTGTCTCTTTGGTGGAGGTTCTAGATCGACTTCAACAACTTCCCCTTGGTGTCCGAGTCTTCCCCTGTGCCAACTGTGTTCCTGATACTCGACGCTCAACAATCAGCGCTCCCTCAAGGGTTTCTCACTCTGTGCTTGCATTGTGGCATAGTGTGCCTGCTGTTGTCTTTCCCCTTTTCAGGAAGTTTATAGCTGGAACTTCGAATCCTCCCTGCAGACTTTGGCGCGGTGATCCCATGGTAAGTAGAGGTTGCCATCTGGTAATTATACATCTGGGCTAATTTATGGTGGCACTTGAAGCAGAATGTAAAGGCTGTTTTGTCCAACTCTTGACAATTCCAGTTCCCCACTTGTGCGTTCTGTGGTCGCTCGAGGGGTGCATCTTCTTCCTCAATGTTTTTTATGTTTCTCTGTGCCTTTGGTTTTTATCCTCTATATGTCTCCTTTCATTACTGCTTTTCTAGCAGATACGCTTGATGAGCCACTGAATGTTCTTACTTCTTTTTCAGCGATTGTGGAGCTTCAGTTTCTGCTTCCAGACCAAACAGTCGAAAAAAGAACCTGAAGATGTTGACAGAGTGTAGGGGCTTCTAGATGGCTTGCCTGCAGTCATCTTGGGCAAACATACCACCAAATGAGAGAAGACGACACTCTCCTCTCCCCCCCCCCTTCCGAAAAAAAAAAAAAAAAAAAAAAGAGGGTTAAAGTAATTCGGACCCAACCACTTGATGGCAGAATAATGCAGAGCATGTGCATCCAGAAAAGATCCACGCTGCAAAACCAATGTATTTGATACCACCGACCTGCAAACTAAAAGTCTAGGACAAGATACAGTGTGTGGTGTAAATGGATCCATCTGGCAAACCAAGGCGTGTCATATGTTTGTACTAAAGAAATTCAGATAATGAATTGCAATTTGCAGTGCCGTACATGTATCAATGCAACAAAGGGGTGGGTGAATTATGGAATGGGTATGCAGAGTGCTGCACTGATACTGACACAAAAGCACAGACTTTCGGGTATATTTACCAAAGAGATGCTATTTCTAAAATGTGTGAGCAAGGATTGAACAGCCTTGTGTACCAATAGTTCATTTGCTTTAAATTCTGTTTTGCCATCAAAGGGTTAACAATCAAATGGCTATCAAACCAGCATCAATCCAAACCTCTTCCTGTCATTTCAGTTAATTTATCAGCATCTATTTGTGTGTTGTCTGCTTATATCGGTGTTGTGTAAGTAGCCTGCATATATATCACTGTGTCCCCGTATGTGCCTTGGTTTATAGGCATGGGAATCTGGCTTTTCTCAAATAGCCACCACATTTCTTAATTCTCCCTCAAGCCCAAGATTCATCACACTTGGCCCTCCTCGATTTGTAGATCTGGTTCTCTTCTTAAGCCAGAAGCCTCCCTCTCGAGCAAGACAGCTAAGGGTCAGCTTACCACTTCCTTTAGGGGGACACGAACCCACTCTCAAGACTCCTTCATCCCGCCATAGCCTGTTCCCCTCATCCGATCTCAGGTCACATCTTGTTCCAACAACCAACATAACAGCAGATATGCTCCTTCATCTCTGTGTATGTGCGACTGCATGCCAAATGATCTATTTGTATGTGTGTTTGCAGAGCTGTGTTCTTGGTAATCTGTTTTCTTGATGACGAATGGATGGCAAAAGCTATGCTTGGCTGATCTACGGTTATGCTGCCAAGCTGCATGGCAGGCCAGCATGGTGGTTCAGTGAGGTGAAAACTCATTGTCCGGCTTTTCCGATGATCGGCAGTTTAGAATTCTGAACGCCAACTCAGCTTTTCCGATGTTAGAAAATTCATTACAGTGGGTAATATTAACTGTTATTTACGAAAAGGACAGAAATGCGGTAGGGGGTGCTATAAAATAACACGCTAAACGTATGTTGTGTGCTTGATTGTGTTAAAGTCGAAGCAAAATGTTAGGTATGTGAATAATCTGAGAGATTGTGGCTTCAGAACGTTAAAAGTGGTCAGAGGCAAGCCACTCTTTGGATGCGCGGTCACGTGAGGTTCAAATTAATTTTCTGAACACCTTTGAGAGCCACAGTTGCTTCTGAAAAATAAACGGGATTTTACAGCATCGTCAACATATCCCGAGTGCTGTACGACAACCCAGGACGTGGCTCAATCTTGTTTTTAAAAAGTAATGAAAAAAAAAAAGTAATGGTAAAAAGGAAAACAAATCCGCCAAATACGCATTAAACGAAACTCTGTATGAAACATTTTATTTATTAACATAAAAAAGTCTAAAAGGTACAGAAAAACATTGCGGAGAGCTATAAAATGGCCTACAGTTGAAAGTATAATACATTTTGCCATACGTTTTGAGCTATGTACAATGGTCAAGTGCAGACGTCTACTTGAACAGCGTGCTGACGCCATTCAACGCATGCGCAATTTCTCTTTACACAAAATAAACAGAGAATTCAATATACCCTTCAACTGGCAAGATCCAGTTTTGCCAAAAGCGCACTGATTAGTGGCTGTTTGGCCTTCCAGCTCATGCTTACAGAATTGCACATCCGATTCTCTTTCAATTACATCCATGTACAACAATAGTTTCTTGTATTTATCTCCGTCTAGACATATCTGATACCGGGAAGCAAAAACACTTCAGCATGGGCACGCCAGTGGACTGACCCCCTTTTCCACACGCATGATGACGTATATTAAACAGGGCGAGAGGAAAGCAAGATAAATAGTATAAAAACATAACATTTAAAAGGAGGCATCTGTAGGAAAGCACAACAGGAAGCGGGAAGGCAATCAGACGAGAAGACAAACATGAAATAGCTTCAAGACATCTGTAAATACGGATGAACAAGTATCTGAACTCCCAATTTAAGTTCTTCCCTATACTCTGAGGGCTTGCTACACACAACTCATTTTAAATCTTCAAAGTGCACATGTTTTTGACCAGAAGATGCTGTATGCACCATTTGAAGCATGGGTGTGCTCAATTCCTCTTTCCCTTAGATTTCGACTTGTCTGCTCTCTCGGCCGATCCCACCGTTCCATTCTGACTCTGTGCAAATCTCGCCACAGTGGACACTCCATCCACAAATTTGGTCTTGAACAACACATTAGCATTGTTGAACATTCCATCTTTCAGAGACACGACAATGAACTACAAAAGGGAAGAGAGGAGAAACAAAATGTGTCATTAAATTTCAAAAACGAGGAAAAAATGACAACATCGAAACTCTTTCAATGAAGAAAGTAATTATTAACCCCCACTATACTAGGGTTTGGTGGCAGTGGCAATTCAAATGCACTTTAAGAGTTGTTATATAGTGCAAGTCAGAAGTACGTAAACAAAAATCACTCTTGTCCCAAAGTATAACATTAATCTAGATTAAGCAGGAGTGCATATCACAATGCCTTCCCAGGTGAATAAGAGTGTCCCCCGCACTCCCAAGGGATCCTCCTTCAAAATGAACTGAAAGTACACGGATTGCACATCCAATTACAAGGTGAAGTGAACCTTACACGACAATATGGTACTGCTATAAATAAATACATAAATAAAAAAGGTAATTTCATTTTCTCATGTCTTCAATTTCTGTTCAAAAAGAAAATCAGGACATCATCCTTTCATGGACGAGCAGTTGGTTGCATGGACAATATAATCAGTTCCAGCAAAACTTGAGCTCTAAGTGGCAGTCCAGAAAATGTCGACTCCATTAAGAAAGTCCTGTAAGGTCTGCATCTGTATAATAGGACAACATTGCACAGACCATTGCTTTCAAAGGACGAAAGGGATGTTGGAAAGATATGCAATGCAATTTCCAATGAAACATGCAATGTAGAACTCACTGTGTACGTGAAAGGAGGGCCAACCTTCAATAGAATTGTTAGGAAGGAACATTGTACAAGAAGGACTGGTGATAAATGTATAGTCTCAAATTTAACGTCTATGAAAAATATACTATTAATGCTACAAACCAACGGAAGGGGTGGAAACGTATTCTGCAACCCTTTGGGGAAACATTACAAAAATAAGCTGAAAATGTATCATATTCCGACAACCAGAGGAATGCAGAAATAACTGAAAAGGACTCTTATGTTATGTAACACAAGACAACCTCCATTACTTCATCAGAAAAGGCGGAATGAGTCAGACTTGCCTCTTCCTTCTCTGACTCTGATCTGACACTTTTCCCTTCTGCTGAGATGAGCAAGTTACTTACCTTCGGGAACACTTTCTAGTGGATATTCTATGTAACAATATGTGCAAAGACACCCATGTTGCAAAAGGACATCCAAAGGTTAACATCTGCACGCACTGAGCTGGTGTAATCACGAGGAAAAGTCTTTAAAGTCACAAGATGAAACAAGCAGGTATGCATCAACTCAAAGAGTGAACAAATGTACAAGATACTTACCTTCGGTAACGCCTGATCTGGTAGAGACATTCTAGTTGCAGATTCCTTACAGTTGACTTTTTCCCAGTCAGTCTGAATCCAGAGATTTTTCTTGAACAGAAACCCTTGGGCATCATTAAATTGCGTTGATCAGCTCCCTGTCCACCGTCATTCGTGCCAGATACTACATCATAGTTCCTATAAATGCACATCCACGGCTGGGCTGTCATCAGCTTCTTTTCACGATTTCCACAGAGCCATGAAGAACACAGACTACTGGTGTGTCAAAACGCTGGCCCTGAAAGGGGAGTCCATTGCCCTTTAAATCAGTTCACAAAGCAGGGAGAATGGATGGGTCGGTAAGGAATGTGTGTTGGAAACTACCCTCTTTTTGGCATGGTTACCCACACTTTTTGCCTGCTGCCTACATGCTTAGACTGCTTTCACTGCGATCCTACTAACCAGGACCCCAATGGTTGTCCTCTCTCCCTCTAAATTTGGTTGCCTAGGATTTTGTGCACCCACAATTGGCATACTGGTGCCCCCTAATAAGCCCCTGGTTATGTAGTACTTAGGTACCTGGTGCATTGGGGCACCAGGGGTTCCCCATAGGCTGCAGCATGTATAATGGCCCCCCCACCATGGGAGCCCATGCAAAATGGGTCTGAAAGCCAGCTATTGCAGTCCGCGTGAAAAGGTGCACTGCATCAGATCACTGTAAATCACCTCTATTGTAGACACTACTAGCCCAGAGGGCAGGGTGCAGGTCCCTGTGTGTGAGGGCACCCCTGCGTGAGAAGAGTTGCCCCTGCAAACGCCAGTTCCATGGAACTGGACTTTGTAAGTGCGGGGAAGCCATTTTACCCATGTACTGGACTACCAGTGTCCAGCTACCTAATGGTAACTCCGAACCTGGGCATGTTTGGCATCAAACATATCAGAATCATACCCCAATACTGTGGTCAGTATTGGCTCTATGATTCCATGCACTCTGGGGGCTCCTTAGAAGACCTCCAATATTGCTCCTACCAGTCTTTGGTATTTTTCGATCAGCCCGTGCTGCTGCCACCTGTCATACAGGTTTCTGCCCTCCTGCTGCTTGACCAGCTCAGGCAGGGGAAGGCAGAACAAAGGATTTCCTGTGGGAGAGGGAGGCAACACCCTCTCCCTTGGAAACAGGTGTTACAAGGCTTGGTAGGGGTAGCCTCCGCAAGCCACCAGTTTACTTTGAAGGGCACATTTGGTGTCCTCCTTGCATAAACTGGTTTGCACCAGTCCAGGGACCCCCAGGACGAAACTGGACAAAGGAAAGGGGAGTGACCACTCCCCTGTCCATCGTGGTGTCCAGTGGTCCTCCAGTTGGCCACTTGATTCTGCCATTTTGAAACCGAGATGGGCAGAGGCCCCTGGGAGCATCTGCGTGGCCAGGTCAAGCCGGTGACTTCACAGCCCCCTCCTGATAGGTGGTCATCTGGCTAGGTGACCAATACCCCTTTTAGTGCTATTTAGAGACTCCTTTGCATGTGGGTCAGATTCGACATGCAAGACTCCACAAGGACTCCACTGCATCGTTTACTTCGACTTCTGGCCACTGGAACCTGCAACTGGACTCTTCAGGAACCACCAAGGCTGCAACTCCGGCAACGACTTCGCTTTGCAACATCGTTTCATCGGCTCCTTCCACCAACTGCACCATTTCCCCAGCTGTGCATCCTCTGAGGTTGACAAGACTTTAGCCTGCACCAAGAAGCAAAAAGGAATCTTCCTTGGAGTGAAGAAGTTACTCCCCTGCATCTGCAGGCACCTACAGCAACGACGACTGGAGGTGGGGATCTGCTCTCCCCTGGAACTGTGTGGATCCTTCATCACAGGTCTGTAGTGGTTCCCTTGGTCCTCTCTGCCAGCTGTCCAACTTGGGAGACGGTGAGCCCTTGCCTCTCCTTGCAGGACAGTACCTCTGAACACCACGACTCTTGCAGTGACCAAGGCTTATTGCCTCCTGCTCTAAGGAATCTTCAGGCTCTGAGTAGCTCTGGCCCGAGCACTTCTTCCTGTCAAGCAGTCTACTCTTTGCTGCTACAGCGTCATGGGACTCTTCAGGTGTGCTAACTGGGCCTTACTACAACTTACTGTGCCTGCTGCCAGTAAGGGCTGCAACTGCTTCTGTTGGCTCTCTCAACTGCTGAGGGCCACCCCAAACTCCCCCCTCCAAAGGTCGAGTCCCCTGGGCCTTGTTGGTCCTCTTCAGCCTTGCAACTCTTCTTTTGCTCCTCTTGCATTTGCAAGACTTGTTGGTGGCTCTCCAACACCACTGACCAACTATAAACCGACAACTGACGTGGGACACCATCTGCCCCGCCCCAAAGACTCCTTTTCAGCTCCTGGGCTCCACAGCTGGTCATCTCTCCTCGTCACCCTGGTTCTTCTGGGTAGCAGAAGCCCCAGCTGGACACTCCATCGATGACTGGACTCTGTCCCCTTCTTTTGCAGGTCCTCTTCTTTCAGAATCCATCACTGGTTTCTCCTAGACTGGTCCAGTTTCCCTTTTTCTTTTAATCCTTTTTCTAAGTCCTCCTGTTATTCTTTGGGGAAACCAAGTACTTACCTCTGCTCTCTTGGTCCCTGGGGTCACGCAGGTTCTCACCTCTTGGGGTTCCTAGTCCTTCCAGTTCCCCTCTAACAACTCCACATCCTATTTTTGTAACACTGTGTGGTTCTTTCATGTGTGACAAGTTGCTGTTTGACTATTGTGGTATTGCATAAGCTTTGCAGGTCTCCTAGATGTGTTGGCTGCTCATCCATAGCTACCTCTAGAGAGCACCAGCTCCTTGACCATCTCCGGAGATGGGTCTGCGAACCAAGATCATACTAGAAAGTCCTGCAGGAACGAACAGGCAAAGTACCCGTCCCTACGGACTTAACTGGCCAGGCACTAGTGTTTGGTAAACGTGTGCAGGGATGCCCACGTCGCAGCCTGACATATCTAAGATTAGACCTCGGCGTACTCACGCAGTGGTCGCAGCTCTAGCTGGAGTAGAATGAGCACTGAAGCCCTCAGGGGGTTGCTTCTTGGCCAGAGCATAGCAGATTTTAATGCAGAGTGCGACCATCTGGAGATAGTCCGCTTTTGCACTGCCCCACCCTTCTTCGCATCCAAAAACCTGACAGAGTTGGTCAACTACTCAGAACTGTTTTATACGATCAAGGTAGAACGCCAAAGCTCTTTTTGGGTTCATGCACTGGAGTGTCTCCCCTTCCTTGAAAGGATGTGGGGGTGCATAAAAAGTAGACAAGGTGATGGACTGGCCTACATGAAAGGGCATAACCACTTTTGACAGAAAAGAGGTCCTAGTGTGAAGCACCAGTTTGTCAGGGTAAATTGGCAGGTAGGGCGACTTAGATGACAATGCCTGCAACTCGCTCACCCTCTGGGCAGATGTAATCGCCAACAGAAGGCTGTTTTTAAAGACAGAAGCCTGAGGACAATTATGGAGAGGCCCCAAAGGAGCGCACATCAGAAATGTCATAACCAAATCTGTTGGAGTATAATGAATGGGGAAGGAGGAAACGTGTATAGACTTTAAGGAACCTATTTACAAAGGAGACTTAAACAAAGAAGGTTGATCAGGCAACCTCAAAAAAGCAGAAATTGCAAAATAAATAACTTTTGAGAGTCTATAGCAGAGCCCTGCTGGGCCAAAGAAAGGATAAACAGAACCTCAGAGTGAGGGGCACCATGCCACAAATGTCTTCCGACCGGCATATACTGTTTGGTGGAAAGACACCTGGCTGCTAAAATGTTAGACTTCAGGTGGAAGGTCAAAGGCTGTCAACTGCCACTGCTCAATCTCCACGCAAGGAGGCAGAGACTAAAGAGGTTTGTGTGGAGAACCACTCCCTGCTGCTGCAACAGATGATCCTCGAAGGGGCACTCTGATTGGAGGATCGATGCACATGCTCAGCAGCTCGGGATACCAGACTCTCCATACCCAGTCCAGAGGCACAAGAATGACTTCAGCCCAGTCATTCTTGATCACCTTGAGAGCTCTGGACAGAATAGCAAAGGCGGATATGCGTAGAGGAGGCCTGAGTTCCACTTGAGACAAAAAGCGTTGCAGAGCGATTGCCAACTAGGGAACTCCAATGCACAAATATGCTGACATTGGACATTCTCTGCAGAGGCAAACAGATCTAACCAAGACTCTCCCCACTGCTGAATGACCTTGCGCCACCTCTAAATGGAGACGCCATTTGTGATCGACTAAGCGTTGCCAGATGAGTTCGTCTGCTCTGGCGTTCAAAAAGACCCGCCAGATGTTGAACCGCCAGATGTTGAACCACCAGGGAAATACCCTGTTGTTCCAGCCATATCCAGAGATGCAGAGCCTCCTGACAAAGGGGTCCACGACCCCACCCTGCTTGCTGCAGTACCACATGGCGGTGGTGTCCGTGAACACCTGCACTACCTTTCCCTTGAGAGAGGTAAGAAATGCTTTCAATGCTAGTCTGATCGTAGAGAGCTCCAACAGGTTGATGTGGAGTCTGGACCTGATGTCTCTGATCTTAACCTCTCCCAGATGGCCGCCTTAGCCCAGGAGTGACGCATTGGATACTACTGTCAGATCTGGTTGGGAGAGGGATTTGCCTCTGACCCAGTCACGGTTTGTTAGCTACCACTACAGATCTTGGGCAGTTCCATCTGAGTTCTGGACCATATCAGAGAGATTTCCCCAATGCTGCACCAACTAGAACTTCAGGCCTCACTGCAGAGCCCGCATAGTCATCAGCAGGATGCAGGAGTCCATGAGGCCCAGCAGCCAGAGTCATTCTCATCGAAGTCTAGGGTAGAGGCGTCCATGTTGCTGCTGCGCAGATCAAGTCTATGGGCACATTTGCAATAAATGCCAGGGTTGTACCCTTCTTTCTTGTGGAGTGTGCTTTGGGGTGATTTGGTAGATTTTCCTGCTGAGGTGTAGCATGTCTATATTGTTACCACAATCCATTGTGCAATTGTTCCTTTGTGACGGGTGACATCTTGCTGGATATGGAATAGAATATGAACAGTTGGTTCCCACTGAGTTATTGTTCAGTTTCTTGTAGGTAGTATATTAGTGCTCTCCTTACATCAAGAGTATATAATGTTCTTTCCAGTTGTCTCTGTGGGTTGTTGACCACTGGCAACTGAATGCCTTGATTGATGTGAAATTTGCTCACCAACTTAGCGAGGAACTGAGGGTTTGTTCTAAGGACTACTTTGTCCTTGTGAATTTGTAAGTACGGTTCTTGTATTGTTAGTGTCTGGAGTTCGCTTACTCTCCGAAGAGATGTGATAGCTATCAGGAAGGCCGTTTTTAGTGTGGTATAACAGAGCTCAGCTTCATACATGGTTTTGTCATTAACTGTGTTAATACTGCATTTAAGCTCCACATTGAGGCAGGCAACTTCCTTGGGCGAGCAACTTTTTTGGAACCCTCTAGGAACCTTTTTATCAAAGGGGATGAGAAAAAACGTTTTACATGATGCTCCCCTGTGTAGGCCACAACTGTTTCCTGTTTAGATACGGTCTCAAAGCCATTGTTCTTTGTGCACCATAGAGGGTACCTTTTCCTTTTTGTTGCACAGCATTGTCTTCTTGTTGGTTTTCTAGCCTCCTTCAGTATTTCCATGGTTCTAGGTGACAAGTTTAGGTATCCAAAATCTATGTATTCAGGTGCCAGGCTGCCAGACGGAGTGTTGCTGGTTCCAGGTGGCACACTTGCCCCTTATGCACTGTGGGCAGGTCCCACTCGTCCCTAGTTGTCTGGCCTTCTCAAGTAACCTTGGTATTAGGGGGAATCAGTGGAAAGGCATTGGCAAATCTCCCTGACCAGTTTAGTGACAGGGCATTCCCTTCGGATTGGTGGTGTTGAAATCTGGAAGTGAAGAGTTGGCATTTCCTGTTTTCTGCTGTCGCAAACATATCGATTGTTGGTGTGCCCCATAGCCTGAAGATCTTTTCTAGGCTATTGTGTTGTATTTTCCATTCACATGAGCTCCTTTCCTGTCTGATCAGTCTGTCTGCCTCTATGTTGTCCTTCCCTGGCAGGTGTACTGTCTTTATGTTGATCCTTTTGTCTTTTGGGCTAGTTTGCTTAGGGTGAATTACTTTGTGGCCCCCCTGTTTGGTCAGGTAAAACATTGTATTGTTTGTCTGGATAAGTACGGTTTCCTGTGTTACTTCTGTTTGAAAAACTTTCAGGACTAGTAGCAATGTCTTAATCTCTAGGAAGTTGATGTGCTTTATTGAATCTGTGTTGTTCCCCACTGGCCCAGAATTCTCAAGTTGCCAGTGTGCGCTCCCCATCCCTCTAGAGACACATCTGTTATAATGGTCACCGATGGAGTTGTTGTCTTGAAAGGTCTTCCCTGGGTTATGTCTTTGGATGCCCACCATTGTAACTCTTTCTGTACCCTTGGCTGTGTTACAACCACTACATCCTCCATACTCCTGGTGGTTTGTGACCAAATGTTGCATAGCCATTCCTGGAATGGGCGTGTGTGGAGTCTCGCATGGGTTATGAGGGGAATGCATGAAGCCATCATGCCCATTAGGTTTGCGACTGTCCTCACTGTCAGAGATTGCTCCCTCTAGTAAAGGCATGTCTGTACTTACTCTCGAGGAGAGCACTTGCGCTTTCTTCGCATCCATTCTTACTCCTAGGGAAAAAAAATCCAGTTGTGGCTGTAGGGATGATTTCTTGTGGGTTATGGAGAACCCCCGCTTTTGTAGGGTTGTGATCACTGTTTACATGTCCTTTTGACATTTCTCCTTGGTATTTGCCTTCACTTGCCATTTCTCCAGGTAAGGGCAGATGTGAATCGCCTTTCTTCTTAAGAATGGTGCGGCTGTTGCAAGGCATTTTGCAAAAACCTTTGGTGCAGACTTTATGCAGAAGAGCAAGACCTTGAACTGATAGTGTACCTTTGAGTACGAATCTAAGGTACTTTTTGTGTGCCTGATTCCGGGGTATGTGTAGATAGGCGTCCTTTAAACCTATGGTTGCCATGTAATTACCTTTTGGTAGAAATGGGATTACCTCGTCGTCATTTTGAAGTTTAGTGTGCAAATGTTTTTTTTGATTTTTTTTAAACGAATACGAGGTCCTGGATTGGCCTTAACGTAAGGTCTTTTTTTGACACCAGGAAGTAGGGTGAGTAGTTTCCCCTGTTCAACTCTGTTGGCACCCTTTCTATTGCATATTTTTGCAGGAGTTTTTACCTCCTTCTTTAGCTGTACCAGTTCTACTTCCCGATACCTTTTCTTCTTTGGTGGGTTTGGTGGTAGAGCGCTTGTGAGTTCTATACAGTAGACGTGGCATACCATGTTTAAAACCCAATTTTCTGTGGTGGTCTTTGCTCATTCCTGTGGGTATTGCGCTATTCTTCCTCCCATTAGTGTTGTGTGTGGGCCTGAGGCTATTTTTGAGTCACTTGGAGTTCCCTCCTTCTCTGGAGGTTTGTCCCCTAGCTCTCCCTCTACCACAAAAGGGCTGCCTTGCTGGATGTTGCCACTGTTGGTATCCGGCTTGTTGGCTAGCATGGTGTGTACCGCTCTGGACCTGTTGTCCTGTTGTAAACTATCACCTTCCTGTGGGCCTTCTCGGCATATTTCTTCTCCTTCTGAAAGTGCCTCTCTATTTAAGAACATCCATTGCCTTTGCGGTCTTGTTTTCCTTTTTAATCTGCTGTAGGGATTAGTCTACCTCTTTCCTAAACAAAGCATCTCCAGTAAAGGTTTGTTTACAATGGAGGCCTGAGCTTCTGGCTTGAAGCCTGAGATGCTGAGCCAAGCATGTTTCCTAGCAGTTAGGTCCATACACATATGCCTGCTCTCTATATCGGCCGCATCCAGTGCTGATTTCAGACAAGTGTTGGCGATATTCTTCCCTTCTTGGATGATTGCTTTTGCCCTTTTCTTATTTTCCGGGAGCTTCATTAGCTCCACAGTCCTGTCCCATTGTGTGTGGCCATATCTGCTGAGAGCGTTCGAGTTCGCTATAGGGCATTGAGTTACATCCTCTCCTTTCTTCTTCCTCCCTACCATATCCAGCCCCTTGCTTTACTTCTGGCGGTAGTGACAATGATAGGGTCTGTCACCGCGTTCCCCTGGATGTATTTGGGGTCCTCTGAAAAAGGTTTATACTACTTTTCTACCCTTGGTGTCACACCTTTAGTTGAAGCAGGTTCTTTGAAGGCCTCCTTGCCCTGGTCAAGTATGCTGGGTAGGATTGAGAGATACAGATTTCTCTTACTTGATAGCATAAGAATTTCTAGAAAAAAAACACAAGTCTCCCTTCTCTTCCGCTAGAGGCACTCCATAAGGTTCAGCTGTCCTCTTTATCAGGCTATTGCAGAGTGTAATACCGTCAGAAGGTGAGGGTCTCGAGGGGTAGTTGTCAACCTCCTCTTCTGGGCTCTGTCTCAAGGTTCTTCATTCATCCTCAAAGCCCCCTGCAGCCCCTTCCCCTTACCTTTTTTATTCTCTTTTCAACAGTCTTCGTCACTTTGTTCCCTGTGCACCCTCGAGGATTTCTATGTCCAATCCTCAGTCGGCTGATTTTGCACCCCGACTTGCTCTTCATTATCACTGGAAAGGCCCAGGTCCTTCAGAGACGCCTGTGGTTTCTGGCTGTACATTGCTGGTGGGTGTTCTTTTCTCTGCTTTCGGCACACCTAGACAGTCTTCGGCATGAATGTTGCACCAGCCTGGCAGTCCTCGTCCCCTTGGTCTCTCAGCGGACAGAGGTTACAAACTTTGTGCAGATCATGCTGTGCGAATTTGTGATGGTAGTTTGGGTGGAATTTAAAGAGGGTGTTTTCCAGGACCCCTACCTTGCTTAATTCTCCAGCCATATTTAAATTCCAGCAGGGTCCTCTTCTGGAGTATGTAAGGGAAGGTCCCCTTTAGTCTCTCGTTCGGCAATTTCTTAAAAAAGAAATTCACTTTTTTTCAGGATTCTTCGATGTTGTTCCAAAAAACTTTGAAGCTCCTCCTTTTGTTTCAAAACCCAATGGCAGAAAAATAATCTTAAAATGGTTACCACACACAGGAACGTCCGGGGCGCTGTCTGATGTCACACTCAACCACTAGATGGCAGAATAATGCACAGCATGTGAATCCAGAAACGGATTCATGCTGCAAACCTTGGGTCACCCGGAGCAGGGTGATTGTGCTGGGCAATTGTCCTGTTCACAGGCGCTCCTGTGCTGGGTTAGGACCAGGCACCCAGTAGGACATCTGTAAGGGCTTCATTGAAGGGAAGAAGGGGTTTGGAGGATGACGCATTCCAGGCTGCAACACTTCTGTCAGGTTAGTCCTGACTGCCACCAAAGTCATCCCAAGGTCCAGGACCTCAGCTGCTCTCCGCACCACCACAGAAAATCGTTGTGTCTTTAACGACTTATGCCTAGACTTACCCGGTTGTCCTGAGGACTTAGAGAGGGACAACGAGAGGGAGGCTCCGTGACTGATGCAGAGAACTTCCTCTCGGAGACTTGCAGAGTCAAGTGCCAGGTCACTATCAATTGTAGGGACTGCTCCCTCAAAGCCTTCAAGCGCATGGCCGACACTCTGAGCACGACTTCAGGTCGTAGTTGCACTCCAGGCACCAAAGTCCCACGAGGTGCAGATCCATCACGGACATCACCAGATGACAGGATCTTCAGGGCATGAACCCAGTCTAAATCAAGGACATCCCTCAACACACCAGAGGTTAAAACAAAGTCGAAAAAAGGGTAGTAAAAAATTAACTGAATGGTAGCTCTCTTCAGGTTAGCCGTGTCATGTGCTGGGGCGGCGCCTATATAGAACCCACAATGTCATATCCAGCACAGACAACGGAGCCGATTGGCACTACCAAATGGCGCATAAGGGTACTGCTCGAGAAAACCCCCCAGATGCAGACGGACGCCTGGAGAATATTCTAAGGTGAGGAATCTGCAACTAGATGGTTATCAGATTATGAAAATAAGTGTCCTGCACATACATGGTTACCATCTAGTCTCCTGGGCAGATAAAACCTGACCCAGAGTGAGCATTTTTAACAACTTCTTGAGGAAGAGGTTGAGTGATCGAAGATCAAGGACAAGGTGGAGGCCCTTGCCCTTTTTCGCAACCAGAAAATAGCAGGAATACCAATCACAATCTATATCTGGCACCAGGACCTTCCCTATGGTTCCCTTGGCCAAAAGAGCTGAAACTTTCTTGCAGAGAGGGGACCGGTGATCCTCCGTCATCCGATCCTATGATGGCTGCATGGATGGAGGGTTAGTCTCGAAGGGGAGGGTGCAGCCCATTCAGACTACCTGCATTCAGAAGACTGCTAGCAGGGCAGGTGATGGCAAATCCTGCCTTCTGCTGGTCCCTGGTGGGGAGTCAGACTAGGAAGGCTTAGAGGCTGCTGGGCGTTTTGGGGGTACGAGGGGTGTGGGACTTGCCAGATCACGGTCTCCCTTCCCTGATCCACAAGGTCAGTGGATCCCACACCCTTGGTCATGCAGTGGCTGGCCAGAAATGGGCATAACCACGAAAGGGACAAAAGGCAGACTTGGGGCAGCCGCAAAGTCTCCATGTGTTGCCTGAAGGCCAGGGAACTCACCTTCCAGGTCAGATCGTTCAACCTCTTCCTGATGTCCTTGGTTGGCAGCTGTTCAGTCTGCATGAATCCTAATACAAAGGTCTAGAGACTGCCACCACAGCAGTCTTTCTGGGACCGCCAAACTTGTAATCACACCATAACTCTGCGTATACGCCAGACCCCTGTAATAGCCTATAAACTTTATGATGTTGCTGCCTATGTCCAAAAGGACCTGTGTGCTGTGACCTAGCAACTAAACAGTATTTACAGATCACAGTGGTAGACTAGCAGAGGAAAAAGTGTTTGCCAAAAGCCTCAATCCTCTGATTCCTTGTGTGGAGAAGTAGTTGACAATTAATTACTATTCATCTTACAGGTTAAGGCCTGCAGAATAAGTCTCTCTGGAGTGCGATGCTTAGTGAGATTAACAATTCACTTACCTTCAGTAATTCTCTTTCTGGTGATTGCCACAACTAACTTCAAATTATTCACCTTTACAAAATTTTCCACAAGTGCCACACTGGGTTTGAAAGATTTCACAGCATTGCTCTTGCGAGCCACTAGGCAGCGTTGTGCAGCTCTGTTTGCCTCATTTCACCCCAGAAGTCACACAATGGAGATGCTTATAAGTGCAACCCTGCGCATCGACAGTTGCTCGATTGTTTTTGCTTACATGGATATTGAGCAAAAAAAGCAGCAAGGAACCGGAGTAGCCACTAGAAAAAATGGTTAACAAAAGGTAAGCAGCTAGTTCTGTTGAGGGATACTCAAAACAGCAGATTTCTCATGTTTAGAATACATACCTAAGCAGTACCTCTCAAAGGTGGAGGTGATTCAAACCAAAAAGTCCCACAGGACCGAATGGGCAAAATGTCTTTCCCGTCAGATGTGGCTTTTAAAAAACAGTGCTTCGTGAATGTGTGTGCTGAGAACCAAATCATGGCCCAAAAGATGTCAAGAACAGACAGTGGTAGCGGCCGTGGCCATAGTGGAATGAGCCCATGGTGCTTCCAAAGGCTGCTTCTTGGCAAATACATAGCAAATCTAAGTGCAGGACTATCCACTTTGACAGAGTCTTTTCTGCACCACCTTACCTTTTTTTTTTAGTCCCGAGAACCCTACACAAAACTGATCGTCTACTTAATGGCCCTCTGTGTGATGCATGTAAAAGTCAAAGGCTCTCTGAGATCTAGTCAATGGGGTCTCTCCTCCCCTTTTAGGAGGAGAGGAGAAGCAAAGAATCCTGGGAGGAAGATGGATTGCTCTCATTACCTTACACAAAAAAGCAACCTTGGTCTTTAAAACCAATTTCTCTGGAAGGGAAGGAAGTGTAGGACATCTGCACTGAGAAAGCCTGGAGCTTAATCATGCAAAGTGCTGAAGCAATCAAAATGAGGGCGATGGTGGTGTTGCCAGTGTTAACTTGCACTGGTCTCTCTTTGGACAACAGTATGGTCTTCAATACCAGATGAATGGCCCATTGCTCTGAAAGATTTATACAGAGCCGGTTTTTGCCAGAGACCAGAGTCCCCTGATCTCCACAGTCAGAATCCCTTTCAGAGGCCCAGGAGGCACACAGGGGCTAACAAGCCCACAAGTGTTGGTTGAGGCCTTTTGCTCCGGATGTCCCGGGCCTGACTTACTATGGATACTGCTCCCTGGGTCAAGTATCCCTTTGTCACTGGATTCTCAGTGGTAGCTGTTGTCGAGCAGTAAAGGCTCCCTTGGAGGTGGGGGGGTGGTTCTGGATACAGGTCAGTGAACATGACTCAATTCAAATTGCAAATAGTTTGAACAACAAATCAATGCAAAGCCAAATACTTGCTTCCATAAGAAAAAGTATTTTATTTCTAACTCTACACATGCAGAGGAATGCAACATTAACATGCAACAACACAATCCCCCCTTAAGGTCGGGCTCTATTAGTTGTCAGACACACCTTGTCCCACTCTCCTTCGTGAAACAGGCTCAGGGTTATTACTTATTCACTGGTGGCCACATCCAGGAAATGCACACTATTAGGTTGTACTCCAGAGTTCCCTGACTATTCAGGATTTTAGTCAAAAGTGTCTATGGTGCTGTAGCACCGTCCTCATCGAATCCTATAGGTCCCACAGGCCCTACATTAAGTCTTACCCGCTCCTGTAGCATGGAAGCATTCAGCATTATAGAGGATACCCTCAGTGTGGGCAATTGCAAGATCAGATCCTGTTCAGAGAAGTCAGGGTGCTTGCTGTACACACAGCAGTGTCAGAAAAATGCAGGTTCACTCTTTGGAGTGGTGCAGCCAGCTCTCCCCAGCAACAGGAGTAGCTTTCATCTCACTAGTGACTAGATAAATCAAGCTCTCCTCAGTGGGGAAATTCAATCCTTCGGCTCTCGACTGCAGTCCAGCAAAGGTGAGTAACCCTCTTCAACGTCCACCTAGTCCTTGTGGGGGTCAGTCAGGGCAGTTCTTTTGATGCAGCTGGACCCGCAGGTCACAGCCTCACTCCAGTCTCGGAAAGAGGCCCGTAGTCTTTGGTAATGTGGTCCCAACAACCCCTCCTGGCACACAGATTTGCTGCAGGACCTTCCAGATGCGACAGAGTCCTCAGGTGTTCACAATTCATTGCACACTGGTCATACTACTAATGCAATGGTGGCCCCCATGGCATGCGGGGTCACCGCAACAAGGCTGTGTGGGCGTGGTGCCCTTCGCACAGCATTCGATACTTGGCACAGTCCTTGGCGGCCCTCTCCTAGCATATGTGGGTTGCCAAAAACAGTCTTGCACAAGGGCTACAGCCCCATTGGAGCACAACCAAATCCTCAAACCTCGCATCCCATCAGTAGGGCTACCCAGTGGACCTTGCTCTTTCCAGTGCTCTCCTCTTCCGCACAGGACACAGTGGCCTTGACAAGCAGGTGGGGGCTGGTGCACAGGCTTACATGGCAGGTGTTCTTGGCTTCCCTGGGTGATATCCTTTCACTCAGTAGAGAGACTAGCAGGGCTTGTTCCCATTCCCGGGCAGAAGTAATTTAGAGCTTCCCCATATCAATCAGCTAATCTGGCCGCTTGGCAGATGTCAAATGTTTGGGGACTTAACATCCTCTTCTTATTGTTCTTTTCCAGAAACCAAATGTGAGGGTCTGTGTTTTTGAAGTTTTGTATTCATTATATCTTTTAAAGTGGACTCTTCTCTCCTTCTTCCCTCATGAAAGATGTCTGTCACAGTAAGCATGACTCCGAAGCGGCGTGACCCATGGCACAATTCATGAGTGACCAGAGTGCACAGACAAGGCCTGGATGTCAGCCACAGGGATGCATGCATCAAAAAGTTAATCCCTGGCTGCCAGCCCCATCTCCCTTTCTGAGATGTTTCCGGACACATACTTGTGATCCATCACTGAATGAAAGAGCAACCTCTTGAAGTGCAAAGGAAGGCGCTCCTTTCCCTTCAGCGTGTGCCCCGCCCAGCTCACAGGAATGCAGCAATCAACAAATCTGCTTGTGGGGATTCCTCCCCTTCTCATGTCAGCACCAGGCTGGCCAGAGCTTCTAAAAATTAAACTCAATGTCCTCCATATAATGTACCATTGCAGGCACACTCAGTCGTACATTTATAGCACACTTATCTCTATGCATTGCACCAATGATTGTACATATGCATTAAGTATACAATCTGGGCGCATTGTTGAGCACTAAAGCCTTTCTATCTTTATCCAGGATGTGCTATTTACAAACACCCATACAGCACATACACTCAATCATGTGCGCCCTACCCAACGTTTCACCATTAATGTGTTGTATTTCACCCAAGTACATATACACTCACACATGCTCTCTTTGCGCATGCACGGCACACCACTACATCTTTAACGTCATGTATTCCTCACAGGCATACATATACTCCGCACATGCTAATCTCACATGTAATACACAGTACTGCTCTATCCCTGATTTGAACCCTTCGAAAGCCCACTTCCAACCAGTGCAGCCCCACTACTCCAGTTCTATGTCTTTATCAAACAGCTACCCGATGTCGGCCAAGGGCGAGTTAAGAACACAGGAACAGAACTTTTAAAGGGGTAAATCAGCCTGTAAGCCTTACTCCAGTGACAGGGTAAAAAGGCCCTGTTCACTACTAGATTACTACACAGTATGCTGCCACCGCTTCACTTGTACTGCTTAACTCCTTTGAAGGCGGTAAACTTCCACCATCATGAGGGTAGCACTTTGGGTAAAATCTCAATCCGTGAGACAGGCTGTCATGCTGCACATGCATGATCCATGTTCGCCTATGACAAAAAGAAAATGTAGTGATCTAGACAACAGTACAGTTGAGCACTCCAGGCCGGGGGAACATGTCTTTACAATGTATAGAACTTTTTTTTTGTCCAGCTCGGCCACTGCCATCAGATCTTGGTGCCCGAAAGGAGAGGGTTTTGCTACTGGTAAGGTTGAAGCCAAGCAGCCACCAGTTTGTGGAGACCTCTCTGAAACCTGGATGACATCTGACCGGCACCTGGGCTAAACCTTACTCTTCTCACCAGTGGACAGGGAAATGGCCAGACAACACAGACCATCATCTGGCGATTCAGATTTTCCTACGCAGCATCAAGTTCCTGGGAGTTTGGAAGCAGACCACTATTAGCAATTCGCATACACATTAGTTAGTCAAGACTCCTTCAGACAAGGAGTCGAAACGTATTGCGGACTCTCCCCCCAGGAATTCTGCCATCTTGTGTGTGGTGGAATTAGGAATTCTGGGACACAGTGATGCCCACTCCCCAAAGAAAGTGGTCCTCTAGGGGGTGTAGTGACCCAAAGGTAAGCAGACCATTGGCTACTACCATTCCCTCCCCTTAATGCCCCCTAGCTGAATATTTAGGGGACCCTCTAATACCAGGACATTAGATCTTCACTGGGCACAAAAGGAGTGGACAAAGAAGCCTGCTGATCTGACAACAGAGGAGCACAACTGACTTAGCGCAAACGCTGCCGGTGTGCTTGCTGCACCCAACCCTTGAGGAGCAACTGACCTGCAGCATCCAAAAGACAGAGCTGCCAGTGCTTTGTAAATCGACAAGAACTCCTTTGAAGCAGAGGAGCTCTTTTCCTGCATCTGCAGGTAACCCAAGAAAGAACTGCGAGACCGCCAAAAACCAGACGCCGGACATCAGTACTGCATCCGACCCACCTAGTCTGAGCTAAATTGGGCCAACAGTGTCAATGTGGCTCCAAGGCCCTCCAGAGACTAAGCCTAGCTTGAGTTCACCCACTGTGGAGTTCCCAATGGTGCTTGCACCTTCCCTATGCAGGCCCCCTCCAAGCGCAAGCATCTCCTGCACTGGAACCAGATGCCAAAAGACAACACTGCACCCGAGCCCCACAGCCCAAGAAGTCAGACAACAGTGTCCCTATGTGCCAGAGGATCTCAAGGGTCGAGCCCCCCTTGTGGGTTCCCCTGGACTGGCTGCCCAGGTCCCTGCTTGCAGCCTCTTTCTAACCAAACCAATTTCCAATTAAGTGAATGGGACACCCAATGCAGTAACACCTCTGCACTCTGACACCACAGAGCCCCTCCCACCTCCCAGGTGAACTGATGGTGTGGCCTTGGACCTTACCCCATACTTGCCTCAAGTCGAGAAGAACAGACCTGTAAATCGTTAAGTTCCCATATGCAGAGTCCGTTCCTTTCCAATAGGATAACATTAGGGCACCAGAAGCTGAAAAGCACCTTTGCACCCAGACGCCTCAATGCATCCAGAAGTAACCTATTGGTGCTGCCTTGGACATTGCCCCATATTTAACTCTAGAAAATGGGTCATGTAAGTCGCTGCTATGTACCCATATGCAGTATACGTTTTTCCCCAATAGGATAGCGTTACCGCTCCAAAAAGTGTACTGTCAACTTTTGTAAAATTCCTAACTCGAAAAATACTCACCCGATTCAGATTATCTTGATATAAAAATTTATATAAAATGTGTTATTTTTATAACTTGGTGTCTGATTTCTTGAATGAGTGTCTCGCTTACTGCCTTTGTATGTGCAATACATGCTTAGCACTACACTCTGTATACTTAAGAGCTTTCAGGTTGTCATTTGTGCCTCTAATTCCTCACGGGTTTGCTTGGAGTCTTTACACAGAGTACCTCTTTTTGGTCCATTATATAAAGAGACTGTTTCCTAATGTGCCCCAACCCTAAGCACCAGAGGCAGACTTCATGCAGGTCTATCAACTGATGAGAGGCAGCAGACTTTTGTATTCATGTTTCAAGGCCCAGAAAGAAAGGCACTGACTTGTCTATGTGAGGATATTGAAGTCTTCTAGTAGGTGTGAGGTGGCAGAGGCACTGGGTTGGAGTCAGGCTGCAAGATGACAGTTTTGCTTTTGTAATTTCAAGCACAACATCGGCAGGGCTTGGACCAAAGTCAGTTCATGGTTAGACATAGGTGGAATCTGTGTAGCAGGGTCTCGTGTGTAGCTCGAGGCTAGATGCGCTCAAGACCTGCTTTCATGTCTTGTGCTTGAACATGGACTTACTGGAAGAGTTTGAGCGTGAAGCAGAGTGGTTGAAGGGCTTATGGGAAGGCCACGACTTCTGTTTGGCAACGCACAGCTCCACCTCCCGGTCTCTATTTACCTCTCAGTGCATGAGGTCACACTTATTGTACGAGTCCTGGCCAGAATCTAGGCACCAAAAATGCAGTCAGCAGGTTTCTGACTGACATCTGCACCGTGCAGTCGCAGCACGGCTGTCATACTATTTGTCATTGGACGGGATACTGTTCTTTAGAACACTGGCTTTGAAACACTCAGAAATTACAGGAAAACTAACAAAACTTAAATAGGTGCTGCAGATTTGCATTGGAAGGCACAGAAAGAAAGGAACAGATGTCAAAATGATTTCCCTGAAATATTCCATGGTTGAGACTCAAATGACTTACAATTTAACGAGTATTTAGAAGCTTCCCTCATGATTATTAAACTCCTGTTGACTCTGATCAACAACTCGAGACTAGGTCATAAAACACATTTCTCCCTTTGTTCAGAGTCCTAAAGCGAACAGCAACTACTGAGACTGATATTAAAGCTTTTGATAGAGACCTCTGACTGTTGAGTCTTCAAATCAGAAAATTCTCCGGTGTACTGGACCTGGAAAATGTTGAGCAGCACAGCTGCACGCTGGTAGGTGGAGTCATTTGGCTCCACATTGAAAGTGCAGTCACAATGCTAATATAGGTGCCACACCGGTGCACTGGCATTTCCTATCTTTCTGTGCCAACAGCATGGATCATGTGAGCTACCTCAGTGACTTTTGGGACAACTTTTTTTAAAAAAACTTTTGCTATTTAAATTTTTGTTTTTTGATTTGCTCCCAGTGTGCTAGGGATATGTCCATTACTAAGCCTTGCGGGTAAAAACCTTGCAGGGATTGCTACAGACAGATGTCTGTGTCCAGCCCCCACCAGGCCTGTCTCTGGTGACTGCGTCAAGTTTAACTCTATGCACATGATGGCGATTAATAAGTAGGCGATTAAGCTCTTGCCGGCACAGTAGAAAGCCCCACACTGTTCTTGGTCCCGATCTCGTTGAAGATCATGGGGCTGTTCCAGAAGCTGTTCCCACAGACAACAGCCTTCCTGCTCCAAGACATACTTGTCTAAGTCAGGCAAATTGAAGAAATGCAAGAAAAAGTCAAAGCACTGTTTGGCTTCATCCGCTTGACCTCGTGCTTCTAGGCCCTGTGCCTCCCCCTCTCCACCAGGTGAGGCGGAGTCAGGGTCTGCTTTGAGCTACCCTGAGTTCCCCAGAGCCAGAGCGATGACTGTGCAATTAAGTTCTACGCGCCATGCATGGTATGTTTGGCCCATTGACTCCCTCTGGTGTGCCTTCGAGTCCCACGGAGCCGTGTGGTGGCAGTGCTGATTTACAGTACACTCCAGCCGGGACCTCAGGATCCGTTTGTGCCGTTCATGCCTCCATTGGACACAGCTCCGTTCAATTTAGCACAACTTCACAATGAGACTATCATTCTCCCCAACACTGATCTTGTGCCACCTTAGCGCCATCTAGCCCCTACCATCCTCTTAAGTTTCCGCCCATTGGCAGGCCCTACCATCCTGAAGGGGGTGATGAGGAGGAGCTGTATGGTCCGTTGGAGGAAGACCCTGTCTGGCAATGGGATCAGGCACCACCTGCCCCAAAGGACCTCCATTACATCAGACAATCGAGTGCTTCAGATCGTGAAGGGGTATGCCCTACTATTTGTGGCCAAGCCCCAGCCTTTGCCACCATTTCATGAACTGTTGACCTAGAAACATCTCAATTTACTCCATCAGGAAATGCAGGCTCTTTTGACTAAAGGAGCCATTGAGAGGTTGCCAATGCTAGAACAAAGCCGTGGTAGTTATTCCTGCTACTTCCTGGTGCCAATAAAGGACAGAGGCCTCCACTGGATCCTAGATCTATGCCCTCTCAATACCATTCTGTGAAAAGAGAAATTCAAGATGCTCATGCTAGCTCTGATCGTATCCGCCCTAGATCCTGGATGGTAGTGATGGATCTGCAGAACGTCTATTTTCACACCCGCATCCTGCCGGCACAGACATATTACTTGCAGTCCAAAGTGGGCTACATGCATTTTCAGTTCGTTGTGCTCCCCAGTGTTCCTCGGGTGTTCATGAAAATGATGGCAGTGGTTGCAACCCATCTACAGAGGTTAAGATTTCTGGTCTTCTCTTACCTAGACGACTGACTGCTGAAGGCAGGATCTTCCCAGGTAGTACTCACCCACCCCCAGACTACAGTGACCCTCTTGCATTTGCTGGAGTTTATTATCAACATGCCAAGGTCACACCTGACTCCCTCTCAGACACTCCCTTCCATCAGAGCCATTCTAGACAGTGCATTCCGTGCCTATCCTCTGGAGAGACAAGTCCTGGATATTTAGGCTATGATTTTGATGTTTCAGCCTCTATCCTGGATTTTGGTGAAACTGACTGGAGGTTGCTGGGTCACATGGCCTTCTACATCTTGGTGGTCAATATGCCCAATGGCATATGCAAGTGCTGCAGTGGGATCTGAAGTCCCAGTGGGCTCTAAATGAGGGGAGTCTCCTCAATCTAGTCCAGATAAGGTACTGCAAATGATCTGCAGTAGCTCCTGATAAACCACAATTGGGTCAACGGCAGTCCCATCTCTCTTCCCAACCCGCAGAAAAGTGGTGACAGATGCATCACTCCTGCAGCAGCCAACTTGGAGAGGTAGACATTAGAGAATTCTGGTGTCCAGCAGAGCCTCAGCTCCACATCAGTATGTTGGAGTTGAGTGCAATTTGCTTGGCTTTGAAAGCATTCTTTCCATTCATCAAGGGAAGACTGGTTCAGGTGTTTACGGACAACACCACCACGATGTACTGCAACAACATGGTGGGGCTGGATTGTGGAGCCTGTGCCAGGAGTCTCTAGACCTCTGGATGTGCCTAGAGCACCACAACATCTTCCTAGTCATGCATCAGGCAGGCTCTTTCAGTACCAGGGAGGGCGAGCTCAGCCATCAATGCCTAGCAAATCACGAATGCCGTCTGCATCCAGAGGTGGTTATAGGGCTAATCTATTCACCACCGCTAAGAACGTGCAATGTCTGCACTTCTGCGCTCTGGATTTTCCAAGACAGCTCCCATACGGAGACACATGCCATCTCAAGTGGGGCTCAGGACTCCTGTACATCTTTCTGTCAATAGCACTACTGCTCTAAGTTCTCAAGCAGATCATGACCATCCGGGCCAAAGTCATCCTATGGGCACCGGACTGAGCTAAGAGGGTGTGGTATCCAGAATGCCTGAGCTTCACTCCTCCAGTCAGGCTGCGGCAGGGTCCTTGACCTGAGCCTGCACACCACCCACCTTCATGCAGTTGTGAGTTTCTTATCTCCCTCCTGAGGTTTGTGATGTCATCCTTGTAGCCAGGTGTTCTTGGACTAAGACCGTCTAACATGCCTTTAGATAGGTTTGTGGCTCAGTGTTTTTCATTCCAGGTTAATCCCCTTTCTGAGCCCGTTAAAGGTTTTGTTGCTTGTTTTTTCTTTAGCGTGGCAAGGCCTTGCCCTGAGCACTACTGGGGGTTAATTATAAGACAACTTTGCTTTTCTGCAGTTGTCGGATAAACTCTCTCTCTGTTTAAGTCTCTGGTTGGGACTTTTTTTTTTTTTTTTTGAAGGGCCTGCAACACTCATTCTGCCTGCCTCCTTTGTTATGCCCCAATGAGACCTTATGTTGATTCTTACTTACCTGATTTATTTTCTCTTTTGTCCCTGCAAGCTGCCCTCTGTGGCTCTTGACCATATAGCTTTCCTGATGGCATCACATCAGCCAGGAGGGTCACTCCCTTTAGTGTCGCCAGCGCATCACTCTGCCTGTTTTCTATGCTTTGCCTCCTCCTTCCTAGAAGGAGAGACTCCATTGTTTGGACCTAAAGAGAGCTCTCTCCTACATTGATTGCACCAAAGACTATCGGGTGGACGATCACCTCTTCATTGAGTTTACCAGAGTGAAGGGGAAGGCCGTGCAGAAACTGACCATCTCCCAATGGACTGTACTCTGCATAAAAATCTGCTATGCACAGGTGAAAAAGCAACCTCCTGAAGGCACTCATGAAGCACTACTGCTTCAACAGCCAGGTAAGTAGATATATGGATTTTGCCCAGTCAATCCTCGAGGACTTTTAGGCGTAGCCAGTTCGCAGTCCCAACACCAAGGAGATACTCCATAAGTATCAATTTTAAGATGAAGAATCTGAAGTCTATCAGGAGAACAAATTACTTAGCTTTGGTAACACGTTTTCTGGGAGAGAGACTGCAAAATGGGCTGACATCCAAAAGATACTCAGAATCTGCACACTGGTCTTCAATATACATTTTTTTTTCTTTTTTTTTTACATGGCTCTGTTTTTGGCATGGAAATGGTCACAAAAAATAGATGTCAGCACACCAGGGTGGTGCCTATTTAGGTGGATCACAAGCAGAACAACACCTACCAGTGCGCTGAGGACCGGCTCAAGATTTTCCTGATCCAGTGTGACACCTGGGGAATATTCTGAGCTGGGCAATCTATAGTTAGATAGTCTATACCAGAAAACGCATTGCCAAAGGTAAGTAACTTGTTGAACACAGGCTTGATGCTGCTTGAACTTTCACAATGGTTGAGGTCATAAAATGTTGTCAAACTTCTAAATAGAATGGCAGCAACACTGCATGCTCCTGGATATACTTCAATTGGTCTACAGGTGCACAAACATGCAATATGTTGCACCACTGATCACTATTTGAAGATCACTACTAGAAAAAGTCCACATAGCAGATGAACCTTGAAAATAGACATGCAACAAACAAACCAGACACTGATTAATGTTCAAAATTACCCTTCTGGCTGTTTCAGTTACCATACCTGTGAATGCCTAAAATGTGTCCTAAGCATTTGACCGATGTTTTGCGTATGGGAGAGATCGAGAGCAGCATCCACTTCATCCAGGATGTAAATGGGAGCAGGTTTGAAGAGAAGCATTGCGAGAATAAGCGACAGGGCAACCAATGACCTTCAAAATAAAAGTGACATTAGTAGCACATTATAATGAATCCAATGAATAAAGACAATTATCTTAAACAACCCTTTCTCATTCAACATGCATAGAGGGAAGAACAATAAAGCTTTTCATAAACATATACTCATTTTGGAAGCTCTACATTTTCACCAGCAAGCACAATGGCTATTACGCACATGTCAAACCATCTGCTATGTTTAGCAATACAGTAAACACGGTCAGGAACTAAAAAATATTTCCTTGAAGCATCCCAACATGTGCATTGTTCAAGAATACAAAATACAGTTTGACAAGCCTGATTAATGTAGAGTTAAATGTGTACTCTGTAACCTAGAATCAAACACCTTTCCATAATTGGTCTCCAAGACAAGTCATACAGTAAAGCATGCTTGTGATTTGCCCCTCTAAACCCCAACTCAGTGACTGCAAGTCAGTCATTCGCAATGCATACCATGAGATCCTGTTCATTGTTGCTAATCCTTCAGTGCCAAAAATTAGTAGCTTTAAAAAAAAAAAAAAACACCTAATAATTATCAGCCCAAGGAACAAACTAGAGCTCTCCTACTTTTGCTGCGTACTATCTACTAACAACCTATTCAGTGTGGGTGTAACTCCAAAGTGCTGCTTTATGCAGGCCCTGTGGAGGCTTGGAAAGAAACCTCTGGTGCTAGAACCGGAGGCTTTTGTTTTATTTAAATTTGGAGCAGAATCACTTCCACTTTGGCTCCCACCCAACCTTCTGTGATATCAGCACGCTGCTAGGCACACTGATTTAGCAAACTCCCAACAGAGAGGCAAGGACAGGGCAGGAGAGTTGCTCCTGCACGTCTGGTGGAGTTCCATCCCAGAGGCAGCCATCCCACGTTCCTCAAATCAAATGCCTGCTTGTGGCGCACAGAAGCACCATCTACCAGCCAGCAAAAAAAGGAGGTCAAACTTCACTGATCCACCAGGAAATTTTGTTTTGTTTGGATGGGAGGGGTGGGGTATGATTTACACTTGAGCTTGCGGTGCACCTCTGGTGGCATCATTATCATCAAAGAAGTGTTTGGTTTCCCCAGGTTGTGGGCTGAATTCACCCCCTCTCCTCCCCCCCCCAAAAAAAGTTATGACTGGCCCCAGGGGATGAGGTGGCCAAAAGGGCTGCAAGGATCAGACTGGCCTAGGGTGATCTGGCAATGCCAAAGGTCCTGGTCTGACTCATGAGTGTCTAGGCCTATTTTTGCAGTTTGAGGGCCTATTTTATGGTTTGGTCCGGTTTTTACTATTGATTTCCCGGATACTCCAACATTGCCTGCAGCAAGCACAAAAGAGTGTAGTCTTCTATACCTTGCAAAACACCTATACAGAGGGCCTTTAACAGCTCAAAACTACCCCAATGTGCAAATGTGGGCCACTTTTTTAGCTACCTGGTTTGCTAACGGTGCCAGTTTTCATGCCTAGGTCCAGTTTCTAGCCCAGGCCGATGCTGTTAATGCTTTTTATTTTTTAAACTGTTGGCTACCTAAAATTGTACAATATAAGTCAATAGGAGAAAAAAGATTTCCACAATTTTTTGTTGCTCAAAATCTCCCTCTGCCAAGTTTTAAAATGTTGGCATGAATGAAACTGTTTTAATTGCATTTATGTAGTGCTTACTAACCCTTGTGCGGCATTGAATCACTTTACATCATGCTGCTCTTAAATCCAAGTCTAGGAAAGTGGCTCTTTTTCATGGTTACCCCCACATTTTGCTTGGGACATTATGCGATTTCGACTGAAAGTGCACTGGGTTCCTGCTAACCAGGTCCTCAGTGCCAGTTCTCTTTTCTAAAACTGTACAACTGTTTCCCCAATTGCCAAATCTTTTAGCACCCTCACAGGGTCCCTAAGGGTTGCAGCATGAATTGTGCCACCCTAAGGGACCATTCACTAGGCAAATGCCAGGCAGCCATTGCAGGATGTGTGTCTGGGTGCAGACAAAAGTGAAAACACAACATGTCAGACAGCCTTGTGTGCCATGTCCCTCTATCACTGCATGTAATATTTGAAAGTCACCCCTACAGCAGAACCTGACAGCACTAAGGCAATTGCTTATTAAATGTGAAGACATACCTGCATGAGCAGGTATGCCTCTGTTACTGTTCGTGCAAATGACCAGAGAAGCCATTTTGAACCATGTACTGGACACTGGTTTAAACAGGTTCCCCAGCTACTTGATGGCTTCACTGTAAAAGAGGAATATTTGGTATTAAACATCTCATATTGATAAACGCATACTAACTCCAGTGATGGATTTATCAATACATGCACCCAGAGGGCACCTTAGAGGTGCCCCCTGAAAACCTACCAGCCTATGGTGTGCTTGCTGACTAGTTTCTGCCAGCCTGCCACCCGCGAACCTGTTCTGACTTCCTCGGGTGAGAGCGTTCTGCTCTCAGGAAGCCCAAGCCTGTCCAGAAACAGGATGTGTAACACCCCCCTCCCACAGGATGACCTGCTGATCAGCCTTCCAAAGGCGGCAAGCCTCAAAGGGTGGCCGCTTTTGAAATGCAAACCTGGCTCCACCTCATAGGGGAGGAAACTGACCGCCTTCACCAGACCCCCTTTGGCACCTGGATAGGTTGGGAAATGAGCTAGTCAGGTAGGCGTGCCACCCTTATTGTAATACCACCCCTAAGGGTGGGCTAATCCGAGGTGAACACGATTTTTCTGAAGTAGACATCTTTGTGATGGTATACCTAGGAATTCTGGGACAGGGGCATGCTCACTTCCCACAATAAGTGGTAATATAGGGGGCATAGTGACCCCAAGGGTCAGTAGCCCATTGGCTACTGCCATACACTCCACTAATGCTCCTCCATTCAATATTTAAAACAGCTCCTGGCACCAGAGAAACATATCCTGATAACCTAAGACCACCAAGGACACTGAAGAGCCAAAAAGCAGAGAAAAGAGATTAAGCAGCTAATCTGGAACCAACCCCGCTGGCCGTCTGCATCGTGGGTCGAAAACTGCACCATAGTCCACTCGTCCTGCAGCTGTTGGCCCTAGAAACACAGGGGAGACTGTCTGCCTTCGATAAAGGCCCAAGACCTCCTGTGATCAGTGGACCTGCTCTCCTACAAACTCCAAGAAAAAGACTCTGAGGCCACCGGAATTGCCAAATCCTGACACCTGAAGCCACCATGCCACTTGTTGCCCCTGGACCAAGCTGAAATGCCAGCAAGGTCCCCCATCCCAGCAGACTTCGAGTCCACCATGGTTTCACCCCTCCTGCACTTCCCGACGATCCCTGCAGCATCTGCACGCAGGCCCCCTCTACCGCAACCACTCTGGTAAAAAAAAGAAGAAAAAAACAACTCCTGAAAACACTCTGCACCAGTCGCCCCACGCCGTGGAGAGGAAAACCAAGGGTGTCCCCCGTACCTGAGCATCATGGGGCCTGAGCCCCACTGTTTGTTCAGCCCGACTGGCTTCCTAGCCAGAGCCTGCAGCCTTTTCCCCACAGAATCCAATCTCTATTGAAAGGCATTGGGCACCAGACGCTGTTTTGCACCGTGCGCCTGGCTGCCCCCGTGCTGGGTGTGGTGTACTGCTGGTTCTGCTTTGTACCTTGCCCACCCCTCAACTTAACTCCGACACATTGGTCCTGTAAGTTGTTGTATTATACCTGTTTGTAGAACATGTTCTTTTTGCATAGAATACATTGCAGAACGCCGAAATTGCACTGTGTCCACTTTTTAAAGTGAAAAGAGTTTATATTTAAAAATGTTCTTACCTGAACAATTTTTTCTCTGATGCCTAAACGTATATAAAGATACTTGCTATTTCTATAAATTGGCGTGGATCTCCTCCTTGAGTCGTGCATCTCATTTACTGACTAGCGTGTGTATTTGTAGATGTCTTTCACTCATCTGTGTTAGGCCTAATGCTCGATCACACTACCTCTTAATAGAGCACTTTGGGATTGCATAGCAAGCCTATGTCCACTTGTGAGGGAATCCCTGGACTGTTTACAGGGTATATCTAGTTACCAATATATCACAAAGAGCCAGCTTCTTACACCAAGGTTAGTGGATAATCCACTGTTTGTTGTTTTTTTAGCATTAGTCTTGTGTTCATAGCAAAATGTGATATTAAAACAAAAAATTATATTATTTTAATTTACAAGCTGGTATAGAAAAAACATTAATACATGGCTGGTATCCTCTGTTTTGTGGAAAAAAGGTTGCAACCCTGTGAATGCCATAACAGATGACTAGTGGCTGGGGTGGATAATGTATGCTGTGGTATTCCATATGTGTCAAGTTTAAGTAGTACTTTTTTCTTTTGGTCTCTATGTTTTTGGAGAGCTTCTTTGGATTCCAGCATTGAGAGGCAAGTGTTTTTTTGCTTTTCCACTTCTTTACATATCTAACACACACCCATGCACTGATTTGCAAGTACACTTCTGCCTTCTATGTAGGACATAGTATTTCAAGATAAAAGGTTAAGACTGTTAACAGAGATGACATCTTGGTGGATTACTGCTGCCCAGGCCCTAACTTAAGTAATGGAGGCCCGCTGTAAGGGAGGATATGATTTTGAGATCGCATTAAAGAGAAAGGATAATGGAACAGAATCTGGAATCATGAGGCACATGGTATTGGCAGTCATGATGTCTTTTTGCTACCCGAGTTCATTCAGTGGCAAGACACTAGCGGGGTAGCCCAATCCAGAGAGCAGGCAGATATGGCGCACACACACACAGGCAGTTACCTCTTAGCAGCCCTCCAATTTACTTCAGCCACAAATTCCTCCATTCAATATAGAGGCTGAATGTAAAGTGAATACTTTTTGCCTATTGACTACGTCCATCTCTTTCTGGGTGCAGACTTCCTTGAGGAAATAGTGTACCAAACAAATCTGCTTGCCGAAGTTTCTCAGGAGGCATTCTAGGATCTCATTCTAGGGCTCACCGGTGGGCTTTCACTTCACTTGGGGAGCTAAAAAACCTTTCTGGGCATTCCGCTCAAGATGGCAATAGTGCACAAACCAAGTGCAGAGTCTAGCAGGACTACTAGCACTATTTGGGCAACACCCAGATTCACAATGGTCATGAGCAGACACATTTTTGATTTTGCAGCATATGGTGCATTTCAGTAACTTCAGTATTGCCCCGTGACCAACCAGACCAAGCAGGATGTTCAAGATTCATCCTGTTCTGGAACATTTGTCTGGCAGGTTTCCAAAAATGTATACGCCTGGAATGAATGCAGCAGATGAGTCCTTAATACTGAATAAAGTGTGAGTGCTGTTCTTGGAGTACATACCAACCAAAAGAGTTGGTTATGGTGTCAAGATGTAAATGATGTGCAAGAGATCTACTGGTTATGTATGCAGATAAGAGCATATAAAAGGGAAGTGCTCCTCTCTAACCCCTGCAAGCTGCCCTTCCACATTACGAATCAGTGCAAAGATTGTATGGGATCTTGTTTAATTTCTCATTCATAAAGGTTAGAATCTTTGTGGACAACTTCAACAAAGGATCCTAGCTGCACAAGGGCTGGTACCGCGTCCAGTTAGTAGGTGGCTAAGGATAAGTTACTTACCTGTAAATCCTAGTTCTCTTCCAGGGGTATCCTCATCAAAGTCATAAACATTGAATATTCCCGCCCTTGTGCGGGGACCCCGGAGCATATATCAAATATACACATATTATACATGTGTAATAAATAATCATGCAGGCTATCATGTTAAAAACAGGCTAAAAATGCTTTATTTCTATGAAGTTTTTTTTAATTTTTATATTAAATACTACAATAGAGCATAAATATGTGCCCAAGCTCCTAAAACTAGGATTAGTGAAGTGAGCAGTAGCAAACTCTAGAGAAGAAATAGAAAAAACTGCATTGAAAAACACTGAAGCATTCTTAGCCAATAGGCTGCATGCAGGTTAACACAGGAGAACCATAAAAACTTTGGCACCGTGCCTTTAAGACCCTGAGCACCTCCAGTATCCCACCATGCCTCAGGGGTGAAGGAAAGGTGACAGTTGGTTCACAGTTAGGTCAGTTCTTTTTACGGTGACAATTTTCATAACTGATTCAAAACACAGTCTGTCCTGCACTTCTAGGAGACGTGCGTCCGGGGAGGAGGGTGGGTTGTTTATGACTTTGATGAGGATACCCCTGGAAGAGAACTAGGATTTACAGGTAAGTAACTTATCCTTCTCTTCCAGGGGATCCTCATCAATAGTCATAAACATTGAATAGATTAGCAAGCCCATCCCTAAACCCAGCGGGCTGTCCGATAGAAGTGCAGGAATAGATAGGTATTACGCAAATAGATTTCTTAGAGAGGCCTGCCCCACTTGGGCATCCGCTCTTGCATCTGAGCCTAAACAATAATGTCTTGTAAACGTATGGACAGACTTCCATGTAGCAGCCTTACAAATCTCAGATATTGGAACATTGTTAAGGAGAGCAGCAGTAGCCGCTTTACCCCTTGTGAAATGCGCTTTAGGCCGCGCTAGCAATTGTCTATTGGCTAGCTGATAAGTATTAACAATGCAAGAAACTATCCATCTTGATATTGTACGTTTAGATGCTGCCTCTCCTGTCCTTAAATGACCATAGTTTACAAACAAACTGTTAGAGTGTCTAATCGACTTCGTCTTGTCCAGATAAAATTTTAGCACTCTTTTTAAGTCTAATGAGTGCAATGCTTTCTCTGCCGGAGTCTCCGGATTGGGAAAGAACGTTGGTAAAGTTATGGTCTGATTAATATGGAATTCTGACACCACCTTCGGAAGGAAAGATGGGTGAGTTCGTAGAACCACTCTATTGTCATGAAAAACCGTGTACGGTTCTTTTGCAGACAAGGCCTGGATTTCACTGACCCTCCTCGATGAAGTAATGGCCACTAGAAAAGCCGCCTTCCACGTAAGGTGTTGTAAAGAGGCCTTATGGATAGGCTCGAAAGGAGGGCCCATAAGTTTTGCCAGGACTATGTTCAGTTCCCACGGAGGAGAAGGCCTCCGAATTGGCGGAAAAACTTTCTTCAAACCTTCTAAGAAATCCTTGACTACAGGTTTTGTAAAGGATTCCTGAGAAGGCGATTTGCGATAGGCAGTAATAGCAGACAAATGTACCTTAATAGATGATACCTGCAGACCGGACTTCGCTAGATGAAGCAAATAGGATAGTATGACATCCTCCTGCGCCCGTATGGGATTATGACCTTGCTGACAGCACCATATGTAGAATCTCTTCCACTTAAAAGCGTAGGAACGCCGCGTGGAAGGTCGTTTGGACTCTTTCAAGATGCTCATGCACTCCTGTGAGAGCCCTAGGTGCCCATACTGCAGGAATTCAGGAGCCATGCTGTTAAGCTCAGAGAGGGTAGGTTGGGATGTAGAATCCTGCCCTCCATTCTGCTCAAAAGATCCGGTCTGCACAGCAGCCTCCTGTGAGGTTCTTCCGACAGGTTGAGGAGATCCGTGTACCAGAATTGTCGGGGCCATTGCGGCGCTATAAGAATCATTCTGGTCCTGGATCTGTAAAGTTTGCTGATCACTGCCGGAATGAGGGGAATCGGCGGAAAGGCGTAAAGAAATATCCCTGACCAGTCGATCAACAGGGCATTCCCTCGAGATCCCGGACGCTAGAACCTGGATGCGAAGTCTGGGCATTTCTTGTTTACTTCGTCTGCGAAGAGGTCCAGTTGAGGCCGACCCCATTGCGCGAAGATGTATTCTGCGACTTCGCCGTGCAGGACCCAATCGTGAACGTCCTCCAGGTGTCTGCTTAGAAAGTCTGCTTCCACGTTCTGCTGACCTGGCAGGTGAACTGCTGTAATTGACATTCCTCTGGCCAGGAGCCAATGCCATATCGCTTGGGACTCTCGCGATAGGGGTAGGGACCTCGTTCCCCCCTGTTTGTTCAAGTAATACATCGTGGTTGTATTGTCCGTCTGTATCAAGAGAGTTTTCCCCTGAATTAGCGGTATGAAAGACTTGAGAGCGAGATGGACCGCTCTGAGTTCTAGCAGATTGATGTGGTACTGCTTTTCCTCGTCTGACCACAGACCCTGCGCTTGAAAAGGACCCAGATGAGCCCCCCATCCCTGAAGAGATGCATCCGTTACTAGGGTGTCGGATGGAAGCACCTGGTGAAACGGAGCACCCACTGACAGGTGAGGTCTGTGCATCCACCATCTCAATGACTGAAGTGCTACCTCCGGTAGCCGCACCGTGTCCTCCCAGCGACCTGTTCTTTGGCTCCAGTTGGTCTCCAATGCCTCTTGGAGGGGTCTCATGTGGAGTCTGGCATTTGGGACAATAAAAATGCACGATGCCATGGAGCCTAGTAGTGATGTCACCTGACGTGCCGTAGGTGCGCTGGTTCTCAACAAGTCTTGGCACTTCTTGTTTATTGAGGATAGTCGTTCCTCCGAAGGATACACTTTTTGTATTTCTGTGTTTATGATAGCTCCTAGGTAGTGAAGATTCTGCGTTGGAGTCAAGGTTGACTTCTGGTAATTGACCTGAAGACCTAGAGCTTCGCAAACTCTTAGTACAATGTCCCGATGGCTTCTCGCCTGCTCCGGAGAAGAAGCCTTTAGTAGCCAGTCGTCTAGGTATGGATATATGTATATCCTTTATCTTCGGAGATGCGCCGCCACCACTGCCATACATTTCGAGAAAACTCTTGGGGCAGATTTCAGGCCAAAGGGTAGAACTCTGAACTGGTAATGCTGTAACGCTACTCGGAAGCGCAGGAATTTCCGATGCTTTGGAGCTATTGGGATGTGAAAGTACACATCCTGCAGGTCGATGGAGCACATTCAGTCTCCCTGATGCAGTTGAGGGAAAATCTGGTGAAGCGCTAGCATTCTGAACCTCTGCTTCCTTATGTATTTGTTCAGCAGCCGTAGACCCAGAATTGGCCTGAAAACGCCCTCTCGACCCTTCTTTGCCACTAGAAAGTAACGGGAGTAGACCCCCTGTCCTCTTTGTGCAGGTGGAACCTTTTCTATGGCGTTCTTTCTCAGGAGGGCGAGAGCCTCCTTGCGTAGCAAGCTGAGATGAGATGGATTGCCCTTGGTTGGTGGCAAGCGTGGTGGAGGCTGTTTGAAAAGAAGAGAATAGCCATGTTCGACAATATTGAGCACCCATTTGTCTCTTGTGATAGAGTGCCACTCGTGAAGATAAGCCGTAATACTTCCCCCCACCGGAGTGGTGTACAGTGTCGAGGGAAGCGAGATCTCATTGCTTGGTGGGTGCTTTCGGAGTGGACTGTTGAGGTCTGCTTGACCCTCGCTCCCTTGTGTTTCTTCGTTGAAAAAGAGGGCGTCCCTGTCGCTGCTGTGACCTTTGCAACCAATGAGGGGTTTGAACCCTCTGCTGGAAAGGGCGCCTATCATACGGCCTGTACCTCCGCCTGAAATCTTTCTTTCTTTCGAGGCCCACCGCCTTCAAGATATCCACCTCGGTCTTCATGCGGGCCATCTCGTCTGCATGGGCACCGAATAGAGAGTTCCCGGCAAATGGGAGATTCAGGATGCGTTGTTGTGCTTCCTGTTTCAAGCCTGTGAGCCTCAGCCAGGAAGCTCTCCTCGCACCGATACCATGTGCGTACCCATGAGCAGCCAAATCCGCCCCATCCGCTGCCGCGCTGATAACCTGGTTGGATACCAGGCATCCTTCTTGTAGTATCTCCTGGAAATCTTGCCTGTCTTCTCTGGGCAATTTTTCTGTAAATCTACTGAGGGAATCCCACAGAAAACAATCGTACCCGCCCAGGAGCGCAGACGCACTGGAGACCTTCATTGCTGAAGCCGCCGTCCCGCATATCTTTCTCCCTAGAGAGTCTAAATGCCTGCTCTCTTTATCCGGGGTACCGTGGATGAAGAAGCCACGAGTGGGTCTTTCGGGCGGCAGCTATGATCACCGAGTCCGGTGGCGGATCTTTTCTAAGGAATAAAGGGTCTTGTTCTGGAGCCTTGTATTTCTTGAGAATCCTAGCCGGTGCAGACTTAAGCGAGGCTGGGGCCAGAAAAGTGTCCATAGTTGGCTGCAGCAAGCCAGGCACCAGAGGCAGCAACTTTTTCGACGCTGATCTCTGTTGTAGAGTCTCAAAGATGATCGATGAGGAGGTAGATGGTTCTGGAACCTCTATGTTGAGTTTCTGCGCTCCTCTTAGCAACACCTCGTTGAATGTGGTAATATCATCCACCGGTGAGACTCTAGCAGGTGGTGAATCTGTAAGGGTGGGTGAGTAACGCCCGACAGAAGAACCTGATGAAGACCAAGAGGGTGATGATCTTCTTGACCGCGACCTGGATCTCCGTTGAGAGCGAGATCTGCTGCGAGACGCTGTAGCAGAGCGTCTAGGCCTCGCGGTCGGTTGGCGAGGAGCTGAATGAGCCCGTTCTGCCCTGGCTGTCGGTGATGGCGTTCTTGGCAGGGAGGCAGTAGGTGAATACATTCGTGAATACTGCGAATCTGGGGATGCCGCTGGTCTGTTGAGGCTCTCCAGCCATCTCGGAGATAGATTGGTGGGCGAGACATGCCCAGATGATGCCGCTCTAGACCGAGAAGAGCTGCTCGGTATGGAGACCACTGGAGATGGTGCCTTGTCTGGCGTGGGGCGATGTTCTGCTCCCTGTGGGACAGGTAAAACCTGCTTCGACGTCGATGGCTGTTTCGACGTCGAGGGGCGCCCAGCCGTTTGTTCCTGTCTCGCCGTTGAGTGCCTCGACGTAGAGTGCCTTGACGTCGAACGGCGATCCTTTGACCTCGACCTGCTCGCCGTCGTGTGCCTCGCCGTGGAGCGATGGGAGGTTGACGGTGGATGTTTCTCGTGCCGTCGTGGTGATGACGACGCCGTGTGTCCTGACGTCGGGGGGGCGTACAGCCTTTGGCGGCGACCGGGCACGCCGGCGATGGCTCGACGTCGATCGGCGGGCTGCCGTCGACGGAGACCTGCCCCTGCTCTGATGTTCCCTCGACGCCGTTCCCTTCGACGTCGGGTGTGTCGCCGTCGACGGCGATCTATGCCGGTGAGACGGTCGTAGCGACGACGTCGACGGTGAACAAACAGGTACTTTCCTACCTGTCGACGTCAACCGGGCCATTTTCTCCTGAGAATGGCCTTCTGGATGTCTGGGAAGTGAGGAGGACGATGTTCTTTTCCTCTCCTGAAGCCCATGAAGCCGGATCTTCTCTCTGTCTTTCAGAGTCCTCCTAGACATGTTCTTGCAGTACTTACAAGTGTCAGGGCAGTGACTCTGAGGCAGGCACACTATGCACAGAGAGTGGGGATCTGACTGGGCCTTCTTCCCACAAACAGGGCATTTGACAAAAAGAGAAGGCATTTTTCTGTCAGAAAAAACCTTCCTAGCTCAGACAAAGATGTTATTTGTCGAGTGAAAAATGAAAAAACGCTTTTTTAAATAATTTTTCTGAGAAAAACTCAGAAAAACTGAGAGCTCAATGCTCCAGGATCCTCTCAGAAGAAGCCGGAAAAAAGAACTGACCTAACTGTGAACCAACTGTCACCTTTCCTTCACCCCTGAGGCATGGTGGGATACTGGAGGTGCTCAGGGTCTTAAAGGCATGGTGCCAAAGTTTTTATGGTTCTCCTGTGTTAACCTGCATGCAGCCTATTGGCTAAGAATGCTTCAGTGTTTTTCAATGCAGTTTTTTCTATTTCTTCTCTAGAGTTTGCTACTGCTCACTTCACTAATCCTAGTTTTAGGAGCTTGGGCACATATTTATGCTCTATTGTAGTATTTAATATAAAAATTAAAAAAAACTTCATAGAAATAAAGCATTTTTAGCCTGTTTTTAACATGATAGCCTGCATGATTATTTATTACACATGTATAATATGTGTATATTTGATATATGCTCCGGGGTCCCCGCACAAGGGCGGGAATATTCAATGTTTATGACTTTGATGAGGATACCCCTGGAAGAGAACTAGGATTTACAGGTAAGTAACTTATCCTTAGCCACCTACTAACTGGACGCGGTACCAGCCCTTGTGCAGCTAGGATCCTTTGTTGAAGTTGTCCACAAAGATTCTAACCTTTATGAATGAGAAATTAAACAAGATCCCATACAATCTTTGCACTGATTCGTAATGTGGAAGGGCAGCTTGCAGGGGTTAGAGAGGAGCACTTCCCTTTTATATGCTCTTATCTGCATACATAACCAGTAGATCTCTTGCACATCATTTACATCTTGAAACCATAACCAACTCTTTTGTAGTATCTAATATTAAAAAAAAAAAACTTCATAGAAATAAAGCATTTTTAGCCTGTTTTTAACATGATAGCCTGCATGATTATTTATTACACATGTATAATATGTGTATATTTGATATATGCTCCGGGGTCCCCGCACAAGGGCGGGAATATTCAATGTTTATGACTATTGATGAGGATCCCCTGGAAGAGAATTGTTAACACCAAAATTCTTACCATTGCCGTCTCAGTTGTAGGATATTATGGGCCTAATATAGATGACCTCTCTCTACTTAGGGAATTACATGAGCATCTGCTCGGCACTAGGGACCACAATTATGTGTGGAGATTTGAATGCATTATTGGTCTCCGCACTAGACAAATCCTCTACCAGACCAATGGTAAATACGGCAAAAGTGAGAGAGGGTACACACCGCTTATGAAAAATCTGGGTCTGATAGATATTTGGAGGCAAGGGGCGGGCTTGAGGAAAAAGTATACTTACCATAACAAAAAATATGCTCACGCTTCTAGAATAGACCACTTCTTATTAGACAAAAAGTTAGGGGAAAAGTATAAGAATGATAACACATCAACCAGAGCACCTTTCAGATCAGGCTGAGGTAAAATTGGAGCTCTCGTTGAAGTGCTCCTAAATCCCTACCAGATGGACCTTAGAAGCTTATTAGGGGAGCAAGAAATCATAAGAGCACTGAAGGAAGACAGTAGTTTTTTTTTAAATCTAAATAAGGACTCCGCTCCCTGGCATATCGTTTGGAATGCATTTAAAACTTTTATTTGTGGCAGGCTGATAAACTATGCTGCACACAAAAAGAGAGAAAGTAAAAACAAGCTTAGAGATTATAAACTGAGAACAGAGACAATCCTGAGGGAGTTGGCAGACTGTGCTCATCGCTCCGTAGAGTCAGAGCTACAAGGTAAATAAAAGGAGGCCGAGTGACATTTAGCAGAATACTTGGATTGAAGAGTGCAGAGTGGGTGGAAGGCCAGTAAGTTGGTTGGCACATTACGAGTATGGTGAAGGGTGCTGGCAACTTCTGGCCTGGAAAACAAGGCAAGATAGTGTTCTGAATGTGGTCAAGGAACTAGAGATTGACATTCGTAAAGAACATTACGTAGAAGACCATGATATTGGGAGGTCCTTCATGGGTTTTTTGCAAGATTTATACACTGATGATTTGAAGGCAACTAATGCAGAGGTCAAGGGCTGGTTGAAGCAGGAAAGCCTGCCTAGGATTAGTCAGGACAAAATTCTCACTTAACCAAGAAATTACTACATTTCAAGTAGATAGAGTATTATAAGGGTTAAGTAGGGGAAGGCGCAAGGCCCTGATGGCATTCCAAATGAGCTCTACAAGATCTTAACGGAAGAACTTACCTCTGCTTTATCCTGCCTAATGAACACCATCTATATAAAACATCTACCCCTTCCAACGTCATGGAATGTGGCAATAATCACAATGATCTTAAAACGTAATAAAGACCCCAAGAAATGTGAATTGTATAGACCAATATCCTTGCTATACAACGATTACAAGATATACACCCATATATTAGCTAATAGATGCAAGGCATTAGGAGAAACTGCGCACAAAAATCAAAAGGACTTTATGAAACACAGCTCTATCAGTTGACTCACGATTTGGTGAATGCCATTAATGTAGCCATGATGACTAAAGCTCCTTTGTCTGTAATAGTGGTAGACCCAGACAAGCCCTTTGATAGAGTCGCTGGCCCTTTTTATACAGTAATCACGCAAGTTGGCTAAGGGGAAAATGTCCTTAAAGCAATAGGATTTATTTGTAACACGCCGACAGGATATTGGTCAACGGTTCTCTAACTCCACAATTTCAAATAGGGAGGGGCACTCGACAAGGATGCCCACTGTCCCTGTTTCTATTCAACCTTTATTTAGAGCCATTGGCCAGAAGAATTATGTCTGAACAGAAGATTCTCCCCTTTCAATATCTAGACTGGATTAAAAAAAAAAAGCTTTTTATGAGGATGACTTAATAATCTATACTCAAGACTTCAATTCCTCCTTTCCCAGAAGTGATGTTCTAAATGATTTCGGGGGAGTTTTAGGCTATCTGGTGAATAACGAGAAAACAGAGGTCATGACTTGGAAAGGGTCATGGGACGGCCTATTAAAAAAAATCAGAAATTAGATATCAAGGAGTATGTGTAGTAAAAGATCTAAACAGAATGGCACACATTAATTTCGGCAGGCTCATGTTGGAAACCAAGAAGCTGCTGCGATTGTGGGCATATCTTCCCCTCTCCATTCCAGGAAGAACGCATTTAGTGAAGATGATTCTCTCAAAATTGACTTTCATTTTCAATAAACTTCCATTCCATTTTAAAACAGAGTGGTTTGAAAATCTACACCGTGAATTAAGTAGTTTTATACGGGTGTATAAAAGTGTAAGGATAGCCTGGAACAAGACAGATGGAAGTATAGCAGTCACTGATTTACAACTGTACTATTGGTCCTTTTTCCTGAAGAACACAAGACTCCCACTAATAGTTACCAGCAGTTATCTCTGAGCTATACAGCATTAACAAATGATCTTCCAGATAAAGTTAAGTTACTTTCTCTACAAGCTCAGACATCCTAAATACTTTAAGATCAAATGTAGATTTTAATTACAGCATGTAAAGTATGGATTCAAGTTCGAAGAGTGTTGGGAATCCCATATTATAGCAGTTTGGCCCACTATGGCAATCTCCAAGGACCCCTCCATGCTTACAAGATGCCCTAGCCACCCCATTGCACTCTGTAGGCATAAGATGAGGTCAGCTATTTGAAGAAGGATAAATGATCTTATGGGACTCCATATCAGAAGGTACGAACAATAAGCTCTCAAGATTCAAATATCATCAACTTGTAAATTGGTGTTGAGGTCAACTTAATTTAGTGAGTAGAACAGAATGGGAGGAAGAACTACAGAATGGGAGGAAGAACTACAGAATGCTCAGATATACAGAAAGGAAGTGTCCAAGTGGTATTGGGCTTTGGTTCAAGGTGGAGATTGCCCTTCCAACTCTGCCAGAGGAGATATGGAAGGTGGACCTGCTGACGTCAGAAATTCTTCATTTGTGGCAAGTGCCTAGGGCAACATTATGGGGCACAGCGAGAGCTGCACCTCAAGGGAGAAACCATTTATTTACCATTTACAGGGTATATTGGTCACCTAAAAAGCTTGCGAATGTGGGTGCAGGGAGAAAAAGCTGCTGTGCAATATGTTCCCTGGAAAACACAGACGATGTACATCTTTTGCGGCAGTGTCCAGGTATCCATCTCTTCTGACTCCCTTTGGTTATTTTGGGGATTTCAGAAGGGGGAGGGCCTTTGCAAGTGGGAGAATACAAGCTTATCTGGTTTTTATATTAAGAATTATAGCCGCAGAGAATATGTGAAAATGGATCTCTGACACATTACCCTCCTGCTAGGATTGGCCGGTCTCTGCAAAACAAATTGGCAGGTTGGATTGTTTAAATGGCTCTACTAAGAGAAGGGAAATGTGGGAAGCTCTCTTTTCTTGCTCAGGGTAACTAGTCTTCTCAGAGGTGTGGGCAATCGGCACATAAGTAATGGCTTATCTTATATCATGGCATCCAAGGACTAAGACAAACTTCCGTGTAGAGGAGTGCAGCGGTGGCTACCACATAACCCCTCTCATCTGTGTGAAGGAGGCTGAACCCTTAGCAGTCTCATGGAGTTATGAGGTTCCCGGATTACACCTCCCGCCTTTTGTTGTATAGGAGGACTGAAAAAAAAAAAAAAAGCTGTTACTGTGGCATACAGGACAGTTTTATGCCACCATAGTAGACTCCTAAAGGAGCTTGTTTGTAAGAAGCTCCAAAAAGCTCAGCAAACCATTGTGGTCCACCTAACTACTCACAGTCAAATTCGCAGATTGGTAGGATGCACCCATACTCACTACAATCTACATTGAGAGCACTTCCCAGTCACGGTTTTGGGTCAATTGGCAGAAGTTCATAAGCCCAAATATATACAAGTACTTGGGCAGAGTGGATAAAAATGGGCAGGGTGGATAAAAATGGACAGGTACTTCAGCCATGTAATGCAAATCATAAAACTTGCACAGAACATGAGTTGATTACTCACCTAATCCAGCTGACAACATACAATGCACATGCTGTTTGCCGTCAAATCATCACAGGAAGAATGCTGTGGAGGACATTGCGGCAGCAGGACTGGCACTTTGACGAATGTGTTCCAGCCTGCTTGCCACCTTCATCCTCTGGCAGAAAGTGGCAGATTATCTTTACAAAACTTACAACAAGCCTGCCCCTGAATGTTTACATTAGTTTTAAAAGGTAAAGATTGTAAGAAGCTAGCCTGGTGTGTAGTGGGTACCCATGGTACTTACACCAGGTCCAGGTGTCCCCTCTTAGTGAAGTGTAGGCAGTGTTTAGAAGCTCTAAAGGTAGCTGTGGATAAGCAGCCAAGGCTTATCTAGGAGACATGCAAAGCTCATGCAATATCACTGCAGTCACACAAGAGAAAAACACTCAGTTGTACAAACATAAAGGTACTTTATTTTTGGAACAATGCCACAAAATACTAGAAGTACAGCACTCCCATAGGAGGTAAGCAATACACTAGATATATACACTAGCAATCAGAAATAGGCATAGAAAAGGTGAGAAAACAGTGCAAATAGCAATAACCAATAATGATGCTAGGCGGGCACAAATCATATACTAAAAGTACAAGCTACTTACCTTAGGTAAATATCTGGTAGAGACATTCTAGTTGCAGATTCCTTACCTTAGATTTTTCCCCCCAGGCGTCAGACTGGATCCGGAGATATTTTCTTCGAGCAATACCCTTGCGCGTCGGTAGGTGGCGTCGGTCGACTCCACGGGCATCGTTAGCGTCCTAGTCGCCGTGATGATTCTGGGAGTAGTAAGTAGACGCCACCTCAGCGCAGTGATTTCAGTTTCTTTGAACAACTTTTCACGCCAAATCGCAAAGCCACTAAGAACACTGAGATTGGTGTGCCAGAGCTAAGGACCTGAAAGGGGAATCCCTGTCCCTAGAAATCAGCTCGCAAGTGGGGAGGATGGGTGGGCCCGTAAGGAATCTGCAACTAGAATATGTCTCTACCAGATATTTTGTTACCGAATGTAAGTAACTTGTACATCTGACAGAGACTTCTTATTGCAGATTCCTTACCTTAGAATAGATACCCAAGCAATGCCATCATCGGAGGTGGGCTGCGAACCAAGATCACACTAGAAAGTCCTGCAGGACCATACGACCAACGTAGCCATGCCGACGGACCGGACTGTCCAGGCAGTAGTGTTTAGCAAACAAGTGCAGGGATGCCCACGCAGCTGCCTGGCAGATATCCAGGTCAGGAACTCCACGTGCTAACGCAGTGGAAGCAGCAGTCGCTCTGGTGGAATGAGCGCACAAGCCCTCAGGGGGTTGCTTCTTGGCCAAAGTGTAGCACATCTTGATGCAAAAAAGTACCCATTGAGAGGTGGGTAATGCCCTAATGTTCCTGCCATGTCCAGAGGCGTAGTGCCTCCTGACAAAGGGTTCAGGACCCCACTCTGCCCTGTTTGTTTCAGTACCACATGGCGGTAGTATTGTCAGTGAACACCTGCACTACTTTCCCTTTGAGAGAGGGAAGAAATGCTTTCAATGCAAGCCTGATCGCCCGGAGCGCCAGCAGACGGCTATGGAGCCCAGACTCCGCCGGAGACCAGAGGCCTCTTATCTCCGTCTCTACCATTTGGTCGCCCCAACCCAGAAGCGACGCATCTGTCACTATGGATAGATCTGGCTGGGGAAGGGAGAGGGATCTTCCGTGGACCCAATGAGGATTTGAGCGACACCACTGCAGGTCTTTTGCAGTCCCCTCCGAGATCTGGACCATGTCGGAGAGATTCCCCTGATACTGCAAGTCCCACTGCAGAGCCTGCATATGCCATCTGGCATGTGTCACTAGCAGGGTGCAGGAGGCCATGAGGCTAAAAAATGGGAGTCATAGCCTGAATATCTTGGACTCACTTTTTCGGAGGATAAGCCCAAAATTGCACTGTGTGCAGAACAGCTCCGATGAAAGGGAGCATCTGAGAGGGAGTCACATGTGACTTCGTTGATAGTGAACCCCAGCGTGTGCAGGAGGCTCGCTGTAGTCTGAAGGTGGGAGACTACTTTCTGGGTTGAAGCCACCTTCAACAGCCAGTCATCAAGATAGGGAAAGACTGAGACCCCTAACCTGCGCAGATGAGCTGCAAACCACTACCATTACTTTCGTGAACACCTGAGGGGTGCTGGTACGGCCGAACTGAAGCACAGTAAACCAACAGTGCTCGTGACCTACCACGAATCGCAGGTAACGTCTGTGGGCAGGCAGGATGGGAATGTGTAAATAAGCCTCCTGCAAGTCCATTGCTACCATCCAGTCTCCTGGGTCTAAGGCAGACAGGACCTGAGCAAGGGTGAACATTTTTAATTTCTTCTTCTTGAGGAAGTAGTTAACCCCGAAAGTTCTGGATAGGACGTAAGCCCTTGTCCTTTTTCATCAAGTAGTGAAAAGTTTAGAAAGTTGCAGGAATAGCAACTACAACCTAATTCTGGAATAGGGACCTTCTCTATGGCTCCCTTGGCAAAGAGAGCAGTGACTTCCGGGCAGAGAAGTGCCAAATGATACTCTGGGAGTTGGCTGAATGATGAAGGCATGGCTGGTGGGGCACATTCAAAAGGGAGGGAATAGAGCACTCGAACTATCTGCAATACTCACCTGTCTGGAGTGATGGATTCCCAAGTGGGGCAGGTGATGGCGAATCCTCCGCCAACTGGATCAGAGTGACGGGACGGACTAGGAGGGTTTGGAGGCTGCAGCAGGGGCGTACTGGGCAGACCTCTGGTTCCCTGTCCCTTGCGGGATTCCGTGTCCCTAGCCAGGCAGCGGCTGAACAGCATGGGTGGCGGATGCGACAGGGAGCCCCTTCCGTTGCCACAAAATTGGCAAAAGGCGGATTGCGGGGGGCGAAGGGCAGCAGAAAAGCAAGAGACCGAGTTGTAGCCAGGGAGTCCTTGAATCTCTCCAAGGCCGAGTCCACACTGTCTCCAAAGAGACAGAAGCCATCAAAGAGCATGTCCATTAAAGACTGTTGGACATCCCCTGAAAAACCAGAAGTACGCAACCAGGCGTGACGTCTCAAGGCTATTGTCATAGCAACCGATCTGCCTAGAGTCGGTCATGCCCAGCCCACATCGTATCGTGAACTTCGCCGGATCTCTCTCATCATTGACAGCTTGGGAGACGATAGCACGGGCTTCCTCCGGTATCTGCGGCAGAACTCAGCGACTGTATCCCACATAGTGGGTATAGCGGCCCAAAAGCCATGCAGTGTTCGTGGACCGCAGCGCGAAACTGGAGAAAGAAAACATTCTTCCCAAATTATTCCAGCCTTTTTGATTCCCTATCTGGGTGCAGAAAGGAATGCGCCCGAGGAAGAGGAAGCCTGGATGACAAGACTCTCAGGCGTGGGGTGTTGGGACAGGAATTTAGGGTTGTTTGGTGCTGGCCGATGACAGCGTGTGATAGTCCAGTTCACAGGAGCCCCCGTGTTAGGTTTGGACCAAGTACCCAAAGGGTGAGGGCTTCATTGAATGGCAAAAGGGGCGCAGATGTGGAAGCCCCTGACTGAAGCACCTCCATTAGGAGATTAGACCCAACCTCTACAGCAGTCAGCTCAAGGCCAAGCCCCTCAGCCACCCTACTGACCACCATAGCATAAGTCACTCCCTCAGTTGTAGGTATGGTAGGAGGAGACTGCATGCCAGTGTCTGGAAAAGTGTCCAGTCCACTGGCCTCACCCAATTCCAGTGCCCAGTCCAAAGATGGGTCATCCTGGTATTCAAAAGGGTCCAGGGACCCCTCCAATCCTTCCCCGAATTAGTACCCATAAGGAAAAGGGTCCAAATCCATCCTGGGATTGAGTAGGCCCCATCGAAGACTGAGGCGGCAGCCGATGCCGCTCCGACTCAGTCGTCGGGGATAACGATCGGATTGACGTCGATGGTGGGCACTACCGACATCGGGAGCATAGACAAATCGAACTGGCGCCGGGGAAGGTCTCAGTGGTACGACTGGCATCAGAATCTGAAGGCACGTTGTCCGAACCCCTTGGGCCCGAAGGCACGTTATTGGGGGTCGGTCCACCCAATAATGAGGCGCCTGGCCTTATAAAACTCCTTTAATTGGGCTCCTCCCATGTCGCATCAGCCGAGCGATGGGGTGAAGTCGAAGGGCGACCGGGCCACTTCGACTTATTCTTCTTACCTGTGCCAAAGCCTTGGAGAAAGAAGAATGGTGGTGGCTCAGCGAACAGTCTCCAGACCTTCCTCTCGAGCGAGACCGGGACGTACGCCCTAGTTGAGCGCCGGGCCGTCATGAGGTCCAAGCACCACAAACAGACCCGATGCGGATCACTCACCGACACCATGCGATGACAGACCTCGCACGGCTTGAAACCGGTATTCAGGGATATCTCGATGCACCAAAAAAAACTCACCACAAAACTAGACAAAACGGTCTAAGTTGGTCAAAAAAAAGACCAGGGTAGCTCTCTCCGGATCAGCACATGGCGCGGAAAGAAAGGAACTGACGTCACTGCCCTGAGGCAGCATCTATGTACTACTCCCAATGTCATCACGTCAACTAAGATGCCAACAACGCCCGCAGAGTCAAGCCACCTACTGACGCGTATTGCTTGAAGAAAAAATCTCCGGATCCAGTCTGACGCCTGGAGAAAAATTCTAAGGTAAGGAATCTGCAACTAGAAGTCTCAGATAATGGAATGAGAACACAGGACCCCCACCTAGGTGAGTGGAATGTGTAGAGGGGAGCTGGGAGTACTAGAAAACCACAGAGGTAATTAGCAGTACCCCATCCCCCAAGCGACCAGAAAAGTAGGAATAAATCACTGTATTTTACCCAAACCACCCAAAAGTTGGAAAAGGAGAAAAAGAATACACCCAGAGAAGACTGCAAGAAAACCGGCAGTGGATTCCTGAAATAAGAAGAGAGGACCAAGTCCAAGAGTCACAGTGGAGTCCAGGAGGAGTAGGAGCTACTACCCACCCAGCTGTAGTTGCAGGAGTTGGTTGACAGTGATGAAGAACAGGTCAGCCCTGGAGCCGTAGAAGAGTTTCTGATGGATGCAGGTGTCCCACACTGGAAGGAAGATTGCAGACGGGTGTCGGTGCAGGAATTCCACCAACAAGCTTTGGCAAAGGCAAACTTGGGGGTTAGTGTAAAAGTGGTGCTGCCGGGGACAGACAACCCAGGGAACCCTCAGCATTACAGAGTCCACAGGAGTCCCATAGGATGGGGACACAGGAGTTGCTCATGAAGCCCATGCAGCACTACAAAAGAGGATCCCACGCTGCCGGAGAACCACACAGGAGGCTGAGCTTTGCAGGAAAGAGTGCTGGGGCTGGAGCTACACGTCACCTGAAGATCACTTAGAGGAAATGCAAACAAGCCTTGGCAGCTGCAAAAAACGTGGTGCATGGGGGTACAGTCCTGCGTGGGAAAGCAAAGGCTTACCTCCACCAAAGTTCAACAGCTGGCAGAGAGGACCAAGAGGACTACTCCGGACCCCCACCCGTGATGCAGGATCCACGCAGCTCAAGATGCGGGGAGATCCACACAGTTGGTCGTCGCTTGCTGTAGGTGCCTGCGGTTGCATGGTAGTGACTCCTTCACTCCAAGGGAGACTCCTTCTTGTGCAGGCTGAAGAGTTGCTGTCTTCAGAGGTTGCACAACTGATGAAATGCTGCAAAGCTGGAAGGAGCGCCGAAACAAAGTTGCAGAAGAGTCTTCTTCGTTTATTGCAGTGTCGTCAGTTCCTGGAGGATCCAGTCACAGTTCCAGTGGCCAGAAGTCAAAGTAGAGGTTGCAGAGGAATCTTGCTGGAGTCTTGCAAGCCGAATCCGAGGACCCACCTAAGGAGCCCTGAAAGGGGGATTAGTCACCTAACCAGGTAAGCACTTATCAGCGGAGGCTTGGACGTCACCTGCCTGGACTGGCCACGCAGATGCTCCCAGAGGTCTATGCCCACCTTGGAAACAAGATGGCAGAACCCAGAGACTCTCTGGAGGAGCTCTTAGCACCACCTCTGGGGTGGTGATGGAAAGGGGAGTGGTCACTCCCCTTTCCGTTGTCCAGTTTCACACCAGAGCAGGGACTGGTAACACATGGTGTCTGAGGTCTCTTGACCATCAATGGAACTACATAAGAGAATAAATGAGCTCCTACATCTTGAATGCCAACTCAAAAAAGTAACTGAGTAACTTTGCAAATCGCTGATAATTTCAACAAAAACAAAAAGCGCTATACAAATGAAGAAACATAATACAGTATAAAAGCATACATGAAAATATTAAATTTCAAATGAAACATATATTCACCTTTGGCCTCCACTAAGCTCAGTTAGATTTTCTTTCCAAGTGTTTCCCAAGGCGACCTTAAACTCCAGCCCATCCAATGCCGAATGCCCTTCTGGTGGCGCCAACATAGCATTGGCACCTGGCAAAAGAGTCGAGAAAATTGATCCAAAATCTTTGTTCACCTGAAAAATGTAACACCCTAGGTTATCCAAATGAAAGTTGAATTTGAGAGATATATTCCATTTTAAATACAATAATATGTAATAATTAACAGATTAACACAATGTTTACTTCCCACAATGAAAATGGGGCCAACAACATGATATCTAATCACAGAACCAGACAGCAGATAAAGAGACATTATCAGTAAATGTTGGTGGTGCAAGATTTAGCAAATGGAACCGAATTTTTCCTGTACTCACAAGAAAGCCCTTTGCGGTTAACAGTGAAAGGTCTGAAAATAGGGTCTAGGCGGTCAAGGTTGGCTTACACCTGTGAGGACTTTTGGGTGGGGATTTAGGCCAGACATCCAGGGCTACTGAATCCCAACTGTATTATCTAAGGTACATGACCACATACAGGTGTCCACCCCTTTAGTACTTGATTTTCAAACCAGTGCATGGCTACCTAAGGGGGAAGAAGCGGGACGGAAACTCAGTTAACAATTAATACTTGACCTGTCAGTGCTTTTAACTTTAAAAACAAAAATTGCTTTAATGCACACAAACCTAAACAGTTTGTACAAACTAAGTTGCTTACCTTCAGTAATGCTCTTTCTGGTAGAGACCATCTTGCTGCAGATTACTCACCTTCTGTATACTCCCCAGGTGCCAGACTGGATTCAGTAGCAGTGTGCACCTCCGCATTGATGCTATTCTGCTCCAAAATAGCTGTTTAGGTCCTATAAAGGCACTATCCATGTACAATGACACCAGTTGTTCGAGGCTGCCCACATCCCTAGACACTAATCTACAGGAGCAAGCTGAAAGTCACTAGTGTTCTGATTCCTAGACTAGGGGTCTTATAGATGTAAAAGGTTCAATCCCAGAACAATAAAGAAGGTAGGATCGGTGAGGGATACGAGTTACTACCTGAAAGGGTGTTACCAACAGTAAGAAACTTGTTCTTCCGATAGACACTTCTAGCCAGATTCCTCACCTTTTGAATAAATATTAAGTCAGTAACTATTTGGAGGCAAGTGTGAATGGACCCACAAGAAAGTCCTGCAGGACTGAGAGGGCAAAATGTCCCTCTGTATGAACCGGACCGTCCAGGCAATAGCTCCATGAATGTGTGGCGGGACACCCACGTAGCTGCCTGGCATAGGTCTAGGACAGGGAATCAGTGTGCTAATGTAGTGGTAGCAGCATTGGACCCTGGTAGAATGAGCATTCAGTCCTTCCTGGATGGGGTGGGGGTTGAGGAGAATCCAGCAGGAGATGTTTTTCTTCTGCATCTTCTGCACTGACTTGTCTTTTTTCCACTCCAGAAATCCCCATATAGTGTTGATCGTCCACTTGATATTCCTTAATAAGATCAATGTAAAACTGGAGTGTTCTTCTGGGATCCAAATGATGGTGCCTCAACACCTCTTCAGAATGAGTGAGGTGGGACCATACAGCCTCGGTAGGAAGATAGTTTCACAGGCATGGAATGGCTACACAACGTTTGATAGAAATGTTGCTCGTGTCCACAGAAGCAGTTTTTCAGAGAAGAAGATAGTGTATTGTGGATTGACAGAGCCTAAAACTCACATCATGGCAATGTGTTGCTGCCGAGGAACAGTCTTAGTAGTAATGAGCTGTAAGGAAAAGCTGTGAAGCAGCTCAAACAGAGTTCACATCTAAGGGTAAGGGCCAGATTAAAGTCCCACTGGGTTATTACAAAGGAAGAAGTAGGAAACCTACATTGCAGCAGTATTTAAAAGAAAAACAAAAATACAAACAATTGCATCACAACTGATTAATTAAACAGGGAACTGATCTGGCAACCACAAGAAAGCCAAACAAGCCAAGAGATACTCCTTAACCACGCCCAAAGCAAAACCATGCCGAAAAAGAACAAGTTACTTTCGGTAACGCAATATCTGGTAGAGACTAGCTGCAGATTCCTTACCTGATTTTCCCAGGCGTTAGGCTGGATCTGGAAGCTTTGCTGAGCAACACCCTCGTGTGCGCTGTCTAGTGGCTCCATTCGGCTCCACGTGACATTGTTGGCCCCAGAAGTGACATTGCAGCAACCTACATAGACGCCACACTTGCATCAGTTACTTTTGTCGTAACGTTCCACACCAGAAGTGCAGAGCCAGGACAAGAACTGGTGCAATGTGTGTCAAAACTAGGACCACAAAAAAGGGACCACCGTAACCCTAGAAACAAGACCACAGAGCAGGGAGGGATGGGTGGGTGTAAGGAATCTGCACCTCGATAGAGTCGCTTCCAGATAATGCATTACCAAAGGTAAGTGACTTGTTTATCTGATCAAGACTTCAAGCTGCAGATTCCTTACCTTGGATTAGATGCCGAAGCTATATCCTGGCAGTGGGCTGCAGACAATGTTTCAAACTAAAAAGTCCTGTAGGACCGAACGGACGAAATGCCCGACCCTCTGGACCAGACTCTCCAGGTAGTAGGGTTGGCAAATATGTGCAGTGACACCCATGTTGCTGCCTGGCAGATGTCCAGGACTGGGACTTCATGTGCTAATACGGTAGTTGCAGCTTTTCCCTGGAGGAATTGGCCCTTAAGCCCTTGGGAGTCTGCTTCTTAGCCAAGGTGTAGCTGATCTTAATACAGAAAATGACCCAGAACGAAATGGTCAGTTTCTGTACTGTCCGTCCCTTCATTGCTCCCACATACCCCATAAAGAGATGGTAATCCATTCGGAACTCTTTTGTGCGGTAAAGGCAGAACGACAACGTGGTCAAAGTAGAACGACAAGGCTCGTTTTGGGTCCAGCCGGTGGAGTCGCTCCTCCTCCTTAGAGGGATGTGGAGGAGCAAAGAAGGTGAGCAAGGTGACAGTTTGAACCAGATGGAATGGAGTCACCACCCTACAAAGGAAAGAGGTACGGGTGCACAGCACTACCTTTTCTCTGAAACACCATGAAATATGGCGGCTTAGATAATAAGGCCTGTATCTCACTCACCTTCCGGGCAGATTTTATTGCCACTAAGAAGGCTGTCCTGATGGTGAGCAGCTGGAGGGGACACTTGTGTAGTGGCTCGAAAAGAGCACACATGAAGTATGTGAGAACTAGATTGAGATACACTGAGGCATGACAAAGGGTGCAGGGGGAAACATTTACAAGCACTTTAAGAAACCTATTTACAATGGGGGACTGTAAGGAAATGCCTCCTTGGCATGGTTGCCCCCTGACTTTTTGCCTTTGCTGATGCTATGTTTACAATTGAAAGTGTGCTGAGGCCTGCTAACCAGGCCCCAGCACCAGTGTTCTTTCCCTAACCTGTACTTTTGTAACCACAATTGGCAGACCCTGGCATCCAGATAAGTCCCTTGTAACTGGTACTTCTTGTACCAAGGGCCCTGATGCCAAGGAAGGTCTCTAAGGGCTGCAGCAGGTCTTATGCCACCCTGGAGACCTCTCACTCAGCACAGACACACTGCTTGCCAGCTTGTGTGTGCTAGTGAGGACAAAACGAGTAAGTCGACATGGCACTCCCCTCAGGGTGCCATGCCAGCCTCTCACTGCCTATGCAGTATAGGTAAGACACCCCTCTAGCAGGCCTTACAGCCCTAAGGCAGGGTGCACTATACCATAGGTGAGGGTACCAGTGCATGAGCATGGTACCCCTACAGTGTCTAAACAAAACCTTAGACATTGTAAGTGCAGGGTAGCCATAAGAGTATATGGTCTGGGAGTCTGTCAAACACGAACTCCACAGCACCATAATGGCTACACTGAAAACTGGGAAGTTTGGTATCAAACTTCTCAGCACAATAAATGCACACTGATGCCAGTGTACATTTTATTGTAAAATCCACCACAGAGGGCACCTTAGAGGTGCCCCCTGAAACTTAACCAACTATCTGTGTAGGCAGACTAGTTTTAGCAGCCTGCCACAAACCGAGACATGTTGCTGGCCCCATGGGGAGAGTGCCTTTGTCACTCTGAGGCCAGTAACAAAGCCTGCACTGGGTGGAGATGCTAACACCTCCCCCAGGCAGGAATTGTCACACCTGGCGGTGAGCCTCAAAGGCTCACCTCCTTTGTGCCAACCCAGCAGGACACTCCAGCTAGTGGAGTTGCCCGCCCCCTCCGGCCAGGCCCCACTTTTGGCGGCAAGGCCGGAGAAGATAATGAGAAAAACAAGGAGGAGTCACTGACCAGTCAGGACAGCCCCTAAGGTGTCCTGAGCTGAAGTGACTAACTTTTAGAAATCCTCCATCTTGCAGATGGAGGATTCCCCCAATAGGGTTAGGATTGTGACCCCCTCCCCTTGGGAGGAGGCACAAAGAGGGTGTACCCACCCTCAGGTCTAGTAGCCATTGGCTACTAACCCCCCAGACCTAAACACGCCCTTAAATTTAGTATTTAAGGGCTACCCTGAACCCTAGAAAATTAGATTCCTGCAACTACAAGAAGAAGGACTGCCTAGCTGAAAACCCCTGCAGAGGAAGACCAGAAGACGACAACTGCCTTGGCTCCAGAAACTCACCGGCCTGTCTCCTGCCTTCCAAAGATCCTGCTCCAGCGACGCCTTCCAAAGGGACCAGCGACCTCGACATCCTCTGAGGACTGCCCCGGCTTCGAAAAGACAAGAAACTCCCGAGGACAGCGGACCTGCTCCAAGAAAAGCTGCAACTTTGTTTCCAGCAGCTTTAAAGAACCCTGCAAGCTCCCCGCAAGAAGCGTGAGACTTGCAACACTGCACCCGGCGACCCCGACTCGGCTGGTGGCGATCCAACACCTCAGGAGGGACCCCAGGACTACTCTAAGACTGTGAGTACAAAAACCTGTCCCCCCTGAGCCCCCACAGCACCGCCTGCAGAGGGAATCCCGAGGCTTCCCCTGACCGCGACTCTTTGAATCCTAAGTCCCGACACCTGGGAGAGACCCTGCACCCGCAGCCCCCAGGACCTGAAGGACCGGACTTTCACTGGAGGAGTGACCCCCAGGAGTCCCTCTCCCTTGACCAAGTGGAGGTTTCCCCGAGGAACCCCCCCCTTGCCTGCCTGCAGCGCGGAAGAGATCCCTAGATCTCCCATTGACTTCCATTACAAACCCGACGCTTGTTTCTACACTGCACCCGGCCGCCCCCGCGCTGCTGAGGGTGAAATTTCTGTGTGGGCTTGTGTCCCCCCCGGTGCCCTACAAAACCCCCCTGGTCTGCCCTCCGAAGACGCGGGTACTTACCTGCAAGCAGACCGGAACCGGGGCACCCCCTTCTCTCCATTCTAGCCTATGCGTTTTGGGCACCACTTTGAACTCTGCACCTGACCGGCCCTGAGCTGCTGGTGTGGTGACTTTGGGGTTGCTCTGAACCCCCAACGGTGGGCTACCTTGGACCAAGAACTGAACCCTGTAAGTGTCTTACTTACCTGGTAAAACTAACAAAAACTTACCTCCCCCAGGAACTGTGAAAATTGCACTAAGTGTCCACTTTTAAAATAGCTATTTGTCAATAACTTGAAAAGTATACATGCAATTGAAATGATTCAAAGTTCCTAATGTACTTACCTGCAATACCTTTCAAACAAGATATTACATGTTAAATTTGAACCTGTGGTTCTTAAAATAAACTAAGAAAAGATATTTTTCTATAACAAAACCTATTGGCTGGATTTGTCTCTGAGTGTGTGTACCTCATTTATTGTCTATGTGTATGTACAACAAATGCTTAACACTACTCCTTGGATAAGCCTACTGCTCGACCACACTACCACAAAATAGAGCATTAGTATTATCTATTTTTACCACTAGTTTACCTCTAAGGGGAACCCTTGGACTCTGTGCATGCTATTCCTTACTTTGAAATAGCACATACAGAGCCAACTTCCTACATTGGTGGATCAGCGGTGGGGTACAAGACTTTGCATTTGCTGGACTACTCAGCCAATACCTGATCACACGACAAATTCCAAAATTGTCATTAGAAATTCATTTTTGCAATTTGAAATTTTTCTAAATTCTTAAAAGTCCTGCTAGGGCCTTGTGTGTTAAGTCCCTGTTTAGCATTGTCTTTTTAGAGTTTAAAAAGTTTGTTAAAAGTTTGAATTAGATTCTAGAAACAGTTTTAGATTCTTTAAAAAGTATTCCAACTCTTAGCAGAATAATGTCTGATACAGAGATGCAGGTGGTGGAACTCGACACCACACCTTACCTCCATCTTAAGATGAGGGAGCTAAGGTCTCTCTGTAATATCAAAAAAATAACCATTGGCTCCAGACCTACCAAAATTCAGCTCCAGGAGCTGTTGGCAGAGTTTGAAAAAGCCAACCCCTCTGATGATGACCTCACAGAGGAAGAAATTAGTGACTTGGAGGCCAATGTCCCTCCTCCAGTCCTAAATAGGGAGAACAGGACCCCTCAAGTCCTGTCTCCAACTGTGTTAGTCAGAAATAGTGAGTCCCTCACAGGAGGGTCCCACATTTCTGAAATCACTGAGGATGCTCTCAGTGAAGATGACCTCCTGTTAGCCAGGATGGCCAAAAGATTGGCTTTAGAGAGACAGCTCCTAGCCATAGAAAGGGAAAGACAAGAGATGGGCCTAGGACCCATCAATGGTGGCAGCAATATAAATAGGGTCAGAGATTCTCCTGACATGTTAAAAATCCCCAAAGGGATTGTGACAAAATATGAAGATGGTGATGACATCACCAAATGGTTCACAGCTTTTGAGAGGGCTTGTGTAACCAGAAAAGTGAACAGATCTCACTGGGGTGCTCTCCTTTGGGAAATGTTCACTGGAAAGTGTAGGGATAGACTCCTCACACTCTCTGGAAAAGATGCAGAATCTTATGACCTCATGAAGGGTACCCTGATTGAGGGCTTTGGATTCTCCACTGAGGAGTACAGGATTTGGTTCAGGGGGGCTCAAAAATCCTCGAGCTAGACCTGGGTTGACTTTGTTGACTACTCAGTGAAAACACTAGATGGTTGGATTCAAGGCAGTGGTGTAAGTAATTATGATGGGCTGTACAATTTATTTGTGAAAGAACACCTATTGAGTAATTGTTTCAATGATAAACTGCATCAGCATCTGGTAGACCTAGGACCAATTTCTCCCCAAGACTTGGGAAAGAAGGCGGACCATTGGGTCAAGACAAGGGTGTCCAAGACTTCAACAGGGGGTGACCAAAAGAAAGGGGTCACAAAGACTCCCCAGGGGAAGGGTGATGAGACAACCAAAACTAAAAATAGTAAAGAGTCTTCTACAGGCCCCCAAAAACCTGCACAGGAGGGTGGGCCCAGAGCCTCTTCACAAAACAATGGGTACAAGGGTAAAAACTTTGATCCCAAAAAGGCCTGGTGTCATAGCTGTAAACAGCATGGACACCAAACTGGAGACAAGGCCTGTCCCAAGAAAGGTTCCACTCCAAACTCCCATCCAGGTAACACTGGTATGGCTAGTCTCCAAGTGGGATCAACAGTGTGCCCAGAGCAAATCAGGGTCCACACTGAAGCTACTCTAGTTTCTGAGGGTGGGGTGGACTTAGCCACACTAGCTGTCTGGCCGCCTAACATGCAAAAATACAGACAGCAACTCTTAATTAATGGGACTAGAATAGAGGGCCTGAGGGATACAGGTGCCAGTGTCACCATGGTGACAGAGAAACTGGTTTCCCCTGGCCAATACCTGACTGGAAAAACTTACACAGTCACCAACGCTGACAATCAGAGAAAAGTACATCCCATGGCAATGGTTACTTTAGAATGGGGAGGGGTCAATGGCCTGAAACAGGTGGTGGTCTCCTCCAATATCCCAGTGGACTGTCTGCTTGGAAATGACCTGGAGTCCTCAGCATGGGCTGAGGTAGAGCTAAAAACCCATGCAGCAATGCTGGGTATCCCTGAACTGGTGTGTGTGAAAACAAGAGCACAGTGCCAGGCACAGGGTGAAAAAGTAGAGCTGGAGTCTGGAAAAATGGCCCAGCCTACCAAGAGAACAGGAAAGTCAGTTGGGAAACCAACTGCAACACAGCAAAAGAAAGGGAACCTCTCTTCTCAGGAAGAAGTTCTGCCCTCTGAGGGAACTGAGCCTTTGGGGCTTGAACCTTATCAGGTTGAGCTCTTAGGCCCAGGGGGACCCTCAAGGGAGGAGCTGTGTAAGGGACAAGAAACCTGTCCCTCTCTTGAAGGCCTTAGGCAGCAAGCTGCTGAAGAGTCCAAAGGCAAGAAAAATGGAACACATAGGGTCTATTGGGAAGATGGACTCCTGTACACTGAGGCCAGAGACCCCAAACCTGGTGCCACTAGGAGAGTGGTAGTGCCTCAGCTGTTCAGAGAGTTCATCCTAACATTGGCCCATGACATTCCCCTTGCTGGACATTTGGGACAAACCAAGACGTGGGAGAGGTTAGTCAACCACTTCTACTGGCCCAATATGTCCAACATGGTTAAGGAGTTTTGCCTCTCCTGCCCCACCTGTCAAGCCAGTGGTAAGACAGGTGGGCATCCAAAGGCCCCCCTCATTCCACTTCCAGTGGTGGGGGTTCCCTTTGAAAGAGTGGGTGTGGACATAGTTGGTCCACTGGAACCTCCCACAGCCTCAGGAAATATGTATATCCTGGTAGTAGTGGATCATGCTACCAGGTATCCTGAAGCTATTCCCCTTAGGTCGACTACTGCCCCTGCAGTAGCCAAGGCCCTCATTGGTATCTTTACCAGAGTGGGTTTCCCTAAGGAGGTGGTGTCTGACAGAGGTACCAACTTCATGTCAGCATACCTAAAGCACATGTGGAATGAGTGTGGGGTGACTTATAAATTCACTACACCATACCATCCACAAACTAATGGCTTAGTTGAGAGATTCAACAAGACATTAAAGGGCATGATCATGGGGCTCCCAGAAAAACTCAAAAGGAGATGGGATGTCCTCTTGCCATGTCTGCTTTTCGCTTACCGAGAGGTGCCACAGAAGGGAGTAGGATTCTCACCCTTTGAACTTCTGTTTGGTCATCCTGTAAGAGGACCACTTGCTGTTGTTAAAGAAGGCTGGGAGAGACCTCTCCATGAGCCAAAACAAGACATAGTGGACTATGTACTTGGCCTTCGCTCTAGAATGGCAGAGTACATGGAAAAGGCAACCAAAAACCTTGAGGCCAGCCAACAGCTCCAGAAGTTTTGGTATGACCAAAAGGCTGCACTGGTTGAGTTCCAACCAGGGCAGAAAGTCTGGGTTCTGGAGCCTGTGGCTCCCAGGGCACTCCAGGACAAATGGAGTGGCCCTTACCCAGTACTAGAAAGGAAGAGTCAGGTCACCTACCTGGTGGACCTGGGCACAAGCAGGAGCCCCAAGAGGGTGATCCATGTGAACCGCCTTAAGCTCTTCCATGACAGGGCTGATGTGAATCTGTTGATGGTAACAGATGAGGATCAGGAGGCAGAGAGTGAACCTCTCCCTGATCTTCTGTCATCAGACCCAAAAGATGGCACAGTAGATGGAGTGATCTACTCAGACACCCTCTCTGGCCAACAGCAAGCTGATTGTAGGAGAGTCCTACAACAGTTTCCTGAACTCTTCTCCTTAACCCCTGGTCAGACACACCTGTGTACCCATGATGTGGACACAGGAGACAGCATGCCTGTCAAAAACAAAATCTTTAGACAGTCTGACCATGTTAAGGAAAGCATCAAGGTGGAAGTCCACAAGATGCTGGAATTGGGAGTAATTGAGCGCTCTGACAGCCCCTGGGCTAGCCCAGTGGTCTTAGTCCCCAAACCTCACACCAAAGATGGAAAGAAAGAGATGAGGTTTTGTGTGGACTACAGAGGGCTCAATTCTGTCACCAAGACAGATGCTCATCCAATTCCAAGAGCTGATGAGCTCATAGATAAATTAGGTGCTGCCAAATTCTTAAGTACCTTTGACTTGACAGCAGGGTACTGGCAAATAAAAATGGCACCTGGAGCAAAAGAGAAAACAGCATTCTCCACACCTGATGGGCATTATCAGTTTACTGTTATGCCCTTTGGTTTAAAGAATGCCCCTGCCACCTTCCAAAGGTTGGTGAATCAAGTCCTTGCTGGCTTGGAGTCCTTTAGCACAGCTTATCTTGATGATATTGCTGTCTTTAGCTCCACCTGGCAGGATCACCTGGTCCACCTGAAGAAGGTTTTGAAGGCTCTGCAATCTGCAGGCCTCTCTATCAAGGCATCCAAATGCCAGATAGGGCAGGGAACTGTGGTTTACTTGGGCCACCTTGTAGGTGGAGGCCAAGTTCAGCCACTCCAACCCAAGATCCAGACTATTCTGGACTGGGTAGCTCCAAAAACCCAGACTCAAGTCAGGGCATTCCTTGGCTTGACTGGGTATTACAGGAGGTTTGTGAAGGGATATGGATCCATTGTGACAGCCCTCACTGAACTCACCTCCAAGAAAATGCCCAAGAAAGTGAACTGGACTGTGGAATGCCAACAGGCCTTTGACACCCTGAAACAAGCAATGTGCTCAGCACCAGTTCTAAAAGCTCCAGATTATTCTAAGCAGTTCATTGTGCAGACTGATGCCTCTGAACATGGGATAGGGGCAGTTTTGTCCCAAACAAATGATGATGGCCTTGACCAGCCTGTTGCTTTCATTAGCAGGAGGTTACTCCCCAGGGAGCAGCGTTGGAGTGCCATTGAGAGGGAGGCCTTTGCTGTGGTTTGGTCCCTGAAGAAGCTGAGACCATACCTCTTTGGGACTCACTTCCTAGTTCAAACTGACCACAGACCTCTCAAATGGCTGATGCAAATGAAAGGTGAAAATCCTAAACTGTTGAGGTGGTCCATCTCCCTACAGGG